>NC_138768.1:136479284-137679284 GCF_965119305.1 Pelophylax lessonae | reverse complement strand
TGTAACATTTACATGCATACAAATGTACAGTGTTGATGCAGCCTGTTGGTTGCCGGGACACAGATGGCCATCGCTGCCTAGGATTCTTTGTTGCTAGGATGCAGACTGCTACTCCCAACTAGTGTCCTTAGTTGCTAGGATGCAGGCAGCTATTCCTTTGCGTGGATGCGGGGATCTGATGTGTATACCTAGCTAAAGGATGGCCACCTTTTGTAACATGTTACACCCATATTCATATACTGTAGCACCGGCCCCCGACCCTCCGTTCTGACAGCTAGTGGAGGATCTGCTCCCCCCCATCTAGCTGTAACAATCTAAAAAGTGTAGACTTGGTCAAGTTGTACTCCGCCGATGTCATCCATTCACAGTGTTCTGTGAATGGGAAAACTACAAGGTCTGACAGCCTTTGCGGCTGTCGGCTTGTAGTTCTTTATGAGCCACCAGAGCGATGTTAAACGGTGTGGTAGTTCATTGAGCTTCCTGTCTCAAGTGTAACTGCTTGCATGGATCGGAGGTATGGCAAACATATACACAGTCTGCAGGACTTTGGTATTACACCCACCATCTGCTAATCGTGGGTGCAAAGCTTTACAGGTCCCGAACTAAAACAATAAATGCATATTCTTTACCTGCAAAAAAATGATGTGCATTTATTATTATTTTATTTTATTTTTTGTAAAGGTGATCCTTATCCTTTTAACCCATTGCTATTGTGAGCTGCCACCACCCTGTGCACACATCTCTGACCTTTTTCAGATACATCTTTTATTATTCAAAATTAAACCTAGGCAGCTTGTGATTTGTCTTATGTCTAGATTTTCCATTGCAGTCCAGAATTAGAAATCAGCAAGCAGGATAATGTTTGATATGGCCTTATTTACAGAGTCTTGTGATTCATCTGTGCTACTCCACCCTTTACAGTTCTGTGCAGAGAAGGGCTGATGGGAAAAAATAAATATGTAAATGGTAATTGTCACTGGTATTTAGTCCTGTACAATCATATCCTCCTGTCATAGACTGTGGTGTATAAATACTGTCCTTCCGTCACGGGTACAAATGAATAAAAAATATGTATTTAGTACCCATTTTAAAGCGGTAGTTTACCCTGCTTTTTACTTTTACCTACAGGTAAGCCTATAATAAGTCTTACCTGTAGGTAAAATGAATATCCCCTAAACCTGCACGGTTTAGGAGATGTTCGCCCTGCATGCAGCCGCTGACACCTGCGGTGCATGCGCTCTGAACGTCCGGCGGACCTTCATAGCTCCTTGCCGGAAAGTGAAATCCCGTGCGCATGCACAGGAGTGACGTCATCGCGGTTTCGGCCACTTACAGTGCCGGAGCCGCCAAACCCGGAAGAGCACCGAGGGAACATGACAGCTCCCTCATCAGTGTCCTGACAACTGTGTGGGGGCTTCGTTCTAAGGTAAGTATTATGTGATGCATACTAGCACATTATACCATTGTCCTGCAGGGGTTGTTTTTTTTTTTTTTTCTTTTTTTTCTCAGGGGATACTACCGCTTTAATACAAATCCTAGTTTAATTATGGAAATATAGCTTACTTTTTACTACAATATTGGGATAGTAAAACTTTTCTGTGTACATTTGTCTGTGCTTTTCTACAACCAAATCAAGAGCTTTGGCCAAGTTAGCAAGTCACTTTCAGGACAGTGGGGGGAATTTACGAAGACTGTAGTAGTTGTGCATGGCAACCTGTTGGCTTATAGCTTTCACTTTCAAAGTGTAAAGTGGCTGTAAACCCTCACATACACCCAGTGAAGTGACTGGCCTCAGGTGGCACATACAGATGAAACAAATCCTCCATACACCTTTCACAGCTTGTCTGAGCTTTTTAAAAGCAGGGAGAGATCCTAGGAGGAGCCTCTAGCCCCCTGTGATGTATGTTCTATACTTCAGCAGAGGAAATCTGCACTGTCACTCTGTGTCTACACAGTGCTGATTGGTGCTGTGCTGGTCACATGACCACACAAAATAAACTTTCATAACACAGTATCAAAATACACATTTATTATTACATATTTGTGTAAAATCATCATACAAATACATACATTATCTCACAAAAGTGAGTACACCCCTCACATTTTTGTAAATATTTTAGTGTATCTTTAGTGTGAATGGACACTAACAGTGTAAATTTGCTGTCCCCTCAAAATAACTCGACACAGTCATTAATGTCTAAAATACTGGCAGCAAAAGTGAGTACACCCCTAAGTGAGAATGTCTAAATTGCGCCCAGTGTGTCAACATTTTGTGTGGCCACCATTATTTGCCTTAAGCATGGAGTTCACCAGAGCTTTACAGGTTGCCACTGAAGTCCTCTTCCACTCCTCCATGATGACATCACGGAGCTGGTGGATATCAGAACTTGCGCTTTTCTACCGTCCATTTGAGGATGCCCCACAGATGCTGAATAGGGTTTAGATCTTGAGACATGTTTGGGCCAGTCCATCACCTTTACCCTCAGCTTCTTTAGCAAGGCAGTGGTCGTTGTGGAGGTTTGTTTGGGGTTGTTATCATGTTGGAACACTGCCCTGTGGCCCAGTCTCTGAAGGGAAGGGATCATGCTGTCCTTCAGTATGTCACAGTACATGTTGGCATTTATGGTTCCCTCAATGAACTGTAGCTCCCCGGTGCCGGCAGCACTCATGCAGCCCCAGACCATGACACTCCCACCACCATGCTTGACTGTAGGCAAGACACACTTGTCTTTGTACTCCTCACCTGGTTGCCACCACACGCTTGACACGATCTGCACCAAGTAAGTTTATCTTGGTCTCATCAGACCACAGGACATGGTTCCAGTAATCTATGGCCTTAGTCTGCTTGTCTTCAGCAAACTGTTTTGCAGGCTTTCTTGTGCATCGTCTTTAGAAGAGGCTTCCTTCTGGGATGACGGCCAATGCGGACCAATTTGATGTAGTGTGCTGCATATGGTCTGAGCACTGACAGGCTGACCTTCCACCCCTTCAACCTCTGCAGTAATGTTGGCAGCAGCACTCATACGTCTTTTTCCCAAAGACAACCTCTGGATATGACCCTGAGCACGTGCACTCATCTTATTTGGTTGACCATGGCGACCACGGAACCTGTCCTGTTAAAATGCTGTATGGTCTTGGCCACCGTGCTGCAGCTCAGTTTCAGGGTCTTGGCAATCTTCCTATAGCCTAGGCCATCTTTATGTAGAGAAACAATTCTTTTTTTAGATCCTCAGAGTTCTTTGCCATGAGGTGCCATATTGAACTTCCATTGACCAGTATGAGACAGTGAGAGCAATAACATCAAATTTAACACACCTGCTCCCCATTCACACCTGAGACCTTGTAACACTAACAAGTCACATGACATCAGGGAGGGAAAATGGCTAATTGGGCCCAATTTGGAAATTTTCACTTAGGGGTGTACTCACTTTTGTTGCCAGCGGTTTAGTCATTAATGGCTGTGTGAGTTATTTTGAGGGGAAAGCACATTTACACTGTTATACAAGCTGTACACTCAATAATTTACATTGTAGAAAAGTGTCATTTCTTCAGTGTTGTCACATGAAACGATATACTAAAATATTTACAAAAATGTGAGGGGTGTACTAACTTTTGTGAGATACTGTATATGTGAAATCCAAACTTTAGTTTTATTCAGCAATAACATGGTGTGGGCGGAGTTGCACATGATTGCTAACCTTTTAACTTTGTTAGCACGGTGTATGAAAATACCATGCATTGAAACACACGGAATGCAGGACATGCGCACTTCATGCCAACAGCCGCTCTACAGAAGTGGGGGCATAGATAGGAGGGACAGAGAACAATGGGATCAACCAGGTTTTGTTTACACATTACAGAGGATTAACCGCTTTGGTGCCTAAAGGAGTATGACAAGTATGCAATACTGCATATACTGACAGGTTTTATTATTGTGGGTTTATAAAGTGATTGTATACCCTCACATCTACCCAATGAAGTGAACAGCCTCAGATGATACACAAAGCTAAAACAAATCCTCCTACATAAGTTTTACTTGTTTATCTGCAGTATTCTCTTTTCTGCATCCATTTAAAGTGCTTCACCTGTCGGGAGCACAGAGGAGTGGACGGGGAGCTGCAGTTAGAGAGAGGTGCAGTGTACAGTGTGTGAGAGCTGATTGGTGGAAACTGATCCCCCCCCCCCCCCCTTCACACCCAGCACCGGAATATCAATTTAGAGCGGTGTGCTGAGCTCTTCTCCCCCCATCACCATTTTATCTTTGCTGTCATCATTTTAACTCTGGTGTCAAGAAAACGTCTCAGAAGTGATTATACAGTATGTGCTTTGTTCAGATCTCATGACTGAGGTTTACAAATCTCATGACTGAGGTTTACAACCACTTTAAAGGAGTTGTGAAGCCAGAAGGTTTTTTGTTTTAATGCATTCTATACATAAGATAGAAAGCTGCCTGGGTGTAGCAGCCTCCCCAGCACCCCCTAATACTTACCCGAGGCCCATCTGCATCCAATGATGTCCACAAGTCCCTCGGTCGTCTGGGACTCTCCCTCTTGATTGGCTGAGACACAGCTGTGGCTCCATTGGCTCCCGTGACTTTCAATCATATTCAGTTAGCCAATCAGGGGAAGGGGAGAGCCAAACGGCAGCTCCATGTCTGTATGGACATACAGAGCTGCAACTCGGCTAGGGTGCCCCTATAGCAAGATGTTTGCTGTGGGGCCACTTGTCAGGAGGGAGAGGCCAGGAGCAGCAATGAGGGACCCGAGAAGAGGAGGATCTGCACTGCGCTGTGCAAAACCAACTGCACAGAGGAGAGAAGTATAACATGTTTGTTATTTAAAAAAAAAAAATAAGAGACTTTACAATCACTTTAATGTCCAATCGGCATGTAGTGTTTCCTCAGCTGGGTTTGTATTAAATCATTTGTATGGTGACAGGTTAACTTGACATTAAACATTAGAAGTGCAGGTTTATGATTAGTCCTGTATTCGTTTGGAGGTTATTTTATTGAGTTAGGGTAACAACTTGTTAAAGCGGTATTAAATTGAATTTGATTTAATAATTGCTATTTTTGCATCACTTTGGTGTTACCCTCCTGAATTTTCAATTTGCTCTATTATATTTGATTTATGATGTTGGTATAATATGATCCTTTGTTTTGGGATACATATAACTAAGACGCATTTAATTTTGGTTCAGCATCGGTATTGTGTTGTTTGTGAGTGCAGCTGTGGGAGTTTTGATTTTAGGTTTTTGATGCTCTGAGCACCAAGCGCAATTTTTCTACCATTTAGTTAAATGGATTTTTAAGTTGTGTTTTACTTGGGTTGAGTGGTACTGCAGCATAAATATTCATTATTAAACGAGTATTTAAGTTGTGTATTGGGTTGAGTGGTACTTCATTAAATATATATATATATATGAATGCTGTGAGGATGTAAGATTACAAGGAAGATGGGCATTTAGGAGGGTCCTGGAAGTTCATTTTCAACTTCTCTGTTCACTACTGAATAAGGTTTGATTGGGAGCCAGTGTCCTCTGACCATTGCTTCTTCAGTGTGGGAGAAATGAGCATTGTTGGCATTGACAGACTTGATAATTAGAAATCCATGGGATAAGCTGTTTTGTTTTTGAACCTCCTGCTCTTTAAATGTATAGGTACTCATAGATACTATATCCTCTAAAGCTTGGATGAATTTTTGAAGTTGAACTGGGTGAATGCTTAACCCCTTTCGAGCCAGAACCTGCCGACCCTTTAAGGGCTTTAGATTTTCGAGAGGTGAGACTTATGGTCATGTGACCACAGTGATTGGCTGTCACATGATTGGAAAGCTCCCATTCAATGTTAGCTTTCAGTTAGCCGCCAGTAACTGTGCCTTGAGCACGCAGGGCACACTTTCAGCGCAGCTCTACCTGCGGCTGTTGCACGCAAATATGCAGCCGCGCTGCGCTTAGTCCCAGCCACCCAGAGGCCACATATTTGTGTGTGCTCGCCGCAAAGTGGTTAAAGTGTTACTAAACCCACACCAGTAAAATCAGTCTGTATACGCAGTAAAGCATGCTTGTTCTACTCTGTGGAACCTAAGGGGTTAATCCAGGGCTTGACAAATTTTCCTGAAATCTAGGAGCCAGCTAAAAAAGTTAGGAGCCAGTTTTTTTTTTTTTTTTTTTTTTAAACTAACAACCAAGCTTTATTTAATAAAACGGATACTAAATTTACACATAAATACGACTAGAACCCCACTCTCCTCTAGCGCAATTGGATGAAAACAGACTGTGCCATCTGATCCGATCCACGGGATGGATAGAAAATAGAACCACCATCCGTCTGCTTTTGGCGGACAGGATCAGATGGCGGCAGATTACTGCTACATAGAGGAGAATGAAGGGTCCGACCAGGTCTGCCTGAAAAACTGACAGGCGGACCTGATCAGACAGCCTGTGTGAAAGGGGCCTTCGGCTGTGGCATGGCGATGAGGGAAAAAAAAAAAAAAAGATATATATATATATATATATATATATATATTTATTTATTATTATTATTAATATTATTTTATATATATTTTTTTTTAATAATAATAATTGGAAAAAAATATATCATTTTATTTATTTTTTTTAATAAAAAAAAAAAAAGAAAAAAATATTATTTAGTTTTTACATTTAAAAAATAAATTAAATTAATAATAAATAACCACACTCCCTGTCAAAGGTAACTAACTGGACAGGGAGATGGCATTGTGAACAAACAGGCAGTGGAAACAGTAATTACAACAGTCATTACTCCCGGCCACCACAAGAGGGCGCCAGTTTCCCATTGGAAGCCTCTCATCTCAAGTAGGCCGAAAAGCCGGGGCCTCAATTTTCGGACGGCCCGGAAGTCCGTGCACTCCGTGCGCGGAAGTCAGTGCAAAAATGACAGAACACCTTCTGCAGGGCACCCCAGGTGCCAGGTCGCTAATTCTAGTCGCAAATGCGACCTGGCGCCCAGGATTTGTCGAGGCCTGGGTTAATCCTTATTGTGTAGAAAGGCTGTTTGATCCTGTCTTCTCTGACCCTCTCCTCCTTCCACTGTCCCCAATTCATCTCCGGATAGTACAGAGGCTAGGTGACAACCTGCACATGCTCAGTTTGGTGTGTATTGCTAGTGAGTTTTTTTTTTCTTTGTTGAGTGTGCATGTGATTAGCACAGGGCCAATCGGCACTGTCCAGAGAGAGGGTCAGGGGTCCTGCATCCTCATAGGACAACTAGAGCAGTATGAAAACTCCTCCTACAAGATTAATTCCAACACTGATATAAGTCACAAGACTGCTATATACTGCTGATGAGAAAAGGTATTTAGCAGTTAATATTTACTAAATCCATTCCATTTCCATGTTCTTTGAATGCAGGGCCCTGGCTTTAGTAACACTTTAGGGCCTCATGCACACTGGATGATGATGCAGCTGCTTCTCTAGGGACGTCTGGTGTTTTTTCTTTCTGCCTCTAAACTCCCCTGCATGTTAGCCTATGTTTCAATGCACACATAGACTTTTAGCAGTATTTAGAGACAGGAAACCCCCCCCCCCCCCCACAGCCAATGCATACAGGAGCAGCAGAGTTCTGGCAGAAAAAAACGATTAACACTGCTAAACGCATGTAAACACTTCTAAACACTAGGCGCACTTAGCAGTTCAGCATTCATTTCTATAGCCAGAGTAAATTAAAATTCTAGCCAATTAAATAAATGCCAAAATGCTGCTAAACTGGTTTTTTAATATCAAAGAATTTTTATTGAATTTCCAAACAAATAACAAAAGTATTAAAGACAGCTGGTAGCTTGCATACGTTTTTAACGCTGATTTTCTCCTGTCTAAAGAAACAGCGTTTTACAGTAAACGAGGGTGCATGAGTCCTTATAGTAGTTGTAAAGGCAGTAGGTTTTTTTTATCTTAAGGCATTCTATGCATTAAAATAATACGGCTATACGGTACTCTCCTTCTTCATTGGCTGAGACAGCAGCATGCGCCATTGGTTCCCATTGCTGTCAATCAAACTCATTGAGCCAGTGAGGAGAGAGAGGAGAGCGTGGCAAGGCCGCGGTTCTGTTTCTGAATGGACACACAATGGAGTTGGGGCTCAGCTTGGGTGCCCTTATAGCAAGCTGCTTGCTTTGGGGTCACTCAGCAGGAGGGAGGGTCCCGAAAAGAGGAGGATTGGGAGCCGCTCTGTACACAGAGTGGGTAAGAGTAATATGTTTGTTATTTAAAAAAAAAAAAGAGAGACTTTAATATCACTTTAGGCTGAACTCTGGGAAAGCTAAATGTCTAGTTAACTGCTTGTGTATGTGTAGGCGCACTGGGTACAGCAGTTTTACAAACCTGATCCTCTTCTCCCATGGGCTCCTCTGTGCCGCAGCCCCTCCTCTTCCCCGCTCCAGCGTTCTAAGGTCCTCTGACATCATTAAATCTGACCATAACCCTGCATTGGATGTGAGGACTCCAAGGGACAGTCTAGGGCAGTGATGGGGAACCTTGGCACCCCAGATGTTTTGGAACTACATTTCCCATCATGCACTCTGCAGTGTAGTTGAGTATCATGGGAAATGTTCCAAAACATCTGGGGTGCCAATGTTCGCCATCTCTGGTCTAGGGTATGGCGGGGAGTTGGGGGTTGGTGGGTGCTGTCTGGGGGGCAGTGGAGGTTCAGGTAAGTAAAACCTCTTCTGTCTCCTAGGCAGAAACAGCAGGTAACCCTTGCAGTGTTGGTAATGCCCCACTGAAAAGGATGGCTTTTTTAGTTTTCTCGGAGTCGGTCTTTAAGATGTCAGAATCATGTTAAAAAATGTAATTGCCTGGACCTTTGCTGCATTCATCTCATGATCAATGTAGATTTCATCAGCAGTTATCCAACACTGCATGCCATCTCTATATACCAAATTCAGCAATGAGCTCTTTGCCATAGCCGGCAGTTTTTTTTTTTCCTTCCAGTTTTTTAATCTCTGCTAGAAAAATAACATCTGAAATCTGGTTGACTGCTATATTCATGCCCAGATTTTGTGCTAAAGACTCAGTCCTTATTCCTTGAGTGAGATTAAACAAACTAGGCACTTAAATCACTCCGAACCTAATAAAATCCCTTTTTCTTTTCTCTCGATTTGTATTGTTAGCTTGTGATCCATGAGCTCATTATAAGATCAGCATCTCATCCTTAAATAGATCAAAACGTTGAAATCCTGTAATCCAGTTGTAAAACTTGCCATGCTATATTGGTTTATGCAGAAGGTCTTCAGAAGCTGATAATGCAGCACAATGCCCCTACTCTCTGCAATGCACAGGCCAGATCTTCCACTCTCATCTTCTGCTGTGACTAGTCTTCCGGCCTCTGTTTTTCAGCACCGTGTCGAGAGTCCAATTCCTCTTTAAAATTGTCCAAACGTCCTTTAATACAGATGCATGGCATTTTTTCCTTTATTAAATTTATATTCACTATAACACACACAATGTCCATGCTTTCTTTTGTTGATTCTGTTATTGATTTCTCTTGCGTCTACTGTTATTTATTAAGTCATCTCTAACTGTGGGATCCAGCTAAGTATTTTTTTAATTTTTATTCTAATGGTTTTTTTTAACATCTTTTTTTAATTTTTTTTTTTTTTAAGTGGTGGGCGATTATTAAAGAGGAAGTAAACCCTCCTCAGGAAGTTGTACCTATAGGTAAGCCTATGTTAAGGCTTACCTATAGGTACTGTAAATATCTCCTAAACATGTACCGTTTAGGAGATATTTACATTTGATGCAGCCAGTGACGTCACTGGCGCATGCGCTCTGAAGAAACGGCAGATCGTGCCGTTCCTTCAGAGCCCTGTGCCGTGACCGTCGGCTCCCGCGCGCGTGCGCGGGAGTGACGTCACCGCGGCTCCGGCCAATCAGATGGCCGGATGCCGCGATCCCGGAAGACGGGCGACTGTACATGTCGCCCGTCATAGAGGTAAGAGAGCGGCGCGGCGAGGGCTCGTTCTTAGGTAAGTATTTGATAATAAGCTAGTATGCGATGCATACTAGCTCATTATGTCTTTATCTTTCAGGATGTAAAGAAAACAAAAAAAAAATTATCGGTTTACAACCTCTTTAAAGCAGACCTATTTTCTTGCTTTATTTCTTCTTTAAAGAAGAATTCTGGCTTTTCCTCCCCAAAACAACAGATACATTGTGCATGTAAATGAAGTCACTTGTACCAATTCTGGGAGTGGATGTGGGTGGGTTCTAGGGTTATTGTGGGCCTTCACGTGGGTGATAAAAGGTGTAAATGTGTCATTCCTGTCTTGTAGCATACAAAAGAATAATGACTTACTGCAAGACTACAGAGGAAGGGCTATGGGAGGTTATCAGGAAGGTGTTTCCTTCATATGTAAATGAATCACTTCACAAGGGGCAGGGCTCTGGGAGGGTGGGATCTGAGGGGTGGGAATCTCCCTGTTCACACTGGTCACATATTTAACTAGACAGGATTTAATTCTAATTGTGATCCATTCCATGCCACAGCAGGGTGACCCCTGCGCGTACATGAGTGGCACTGCGCTCTGTGACTGTTCCCGAAGTCTTTAAGGTCCTGTCTTGTCCCAGAGAACTTTGGGAAGGAGAACGCAGTGGAGGTACGATACAGTGAGCTGTGGTAAAATGCTTTAATTTAGCCTCAGCAGGTAGGCATCGCATGTCATCTCACAGCAGTGCAGTGCTCCGCCATGAATGCAGTGTCACTTTGCCCACTTCTTATAAAGTAAAAAAAATATAGAAATAAGAGGAAACTGTGTGATGTGCTGAAACACACATCACACCGCCTACTATAGCTGAAAAATTACAGCTGCCTGCATGCTAAAATGGTGCATTTAGCGTGCAGGTAGTGTGAATAGGTCCTAAGTGTGCTGATTTTTTTGCAAACTAGCAGGAGAAAAGTTCAAAACCAATATTGGAAAGTATTACAATATTACTGAAACAATAGTTGGTTCTTGGAATAGATTACCAGCAGAAGTAATGAATTTATTAACAGTAAGGCCTCATTTAGACTCGCAGTTAGATGGCAGCAAAAATATAGGCAGCTGATGGGGATGTTTTCATGCCCTTGCTGCAATGCTTCATTTCACGGCTGCGGCAGAGTTGACCTGGCAAGTGACGCTACACACGCAACTCAGTGAGGAAATGCAATGAATGCGGTTGTGGCACAATTGCCAAAACGAATAGGGTTAAAACAGACGGTGAGGAGGCGTTGCATCGCTTCTCCATTGCGTGTCAGTAGCCTCTGGACTGAGTGCGATCCTAACATACATTGAGCCTCAGAGGCAAGGGAGATTGAAAGCACGTCTTAAAGTGATTGTAAAGTCTTCAAAAGAAAAGTAACAAACATGTTCTACTTACCTGCTCTGTGCAGTTGGTTTTGCACAGAACAGCCCGGATCCTCCCCTTCTCTGGTCCCTCTTCTGTGCTCCTGGCCTCTCCCTCCTGTTGAGTGCTCCCACACCAAGCAGCTTGCTATGGGGGCTCCCGAGCCGAGTCACTGCTCCCTGTGTCCATTCAGACAAGGAGCTGCGACCTGGCCCCACCACCTCTTGATTGGCTGACTGATTTTGATTGACAGCAGCTGTAGCCAATCGCACCATGCTGCTGTCTCAGCCAGTGAGAAGGAGATTCTCGGGTAGCTGAGAAGCTTCTGCAACAAAGCTGGATAAAGATGGGCTCAAGTAAGTTTTAGGGGGGCTGACAAGGGCTGCTGCACACAGAAGGCTTTATATTTATCTTCATGCAATGAATGCATGAAGATAATAAATAACAACCTTCTGCCTTTGCAATCCCTTTAATCTACTCTAAAGCCCGGTACACGCTATTAGTTTTGGTCGGACAAAAACTGTCGGCGCCTGTCGGAGCTGCTGTACTAACTATCTGAAGGTAGTACAGAACTCTTCCCTGCTGAGCTGTCGTGTTCTGACAGGGAGACCCCCCCCCCCCTGCCAGAACACTTTGATCATTGCTTTTGGACAAACGACTGGCTTCATTCCGCCCGTGTGTACGCGGCTTTAGGCTCCGAACTGCTTGAGACAAACATAGATCTACACTTAGACAAAAAGTGATAAAAAGAAAAAAAAATGGAGCTGAGTCAATGGATCACTTGGTCTTTCTTCTGCTGGCACTCCTCTGTTTCTGTGTTTTAAGCTTACAGTTTCTTGACACACTCATTTATTGACTTATTTGGATACCTTAGCATATACTCCCTGAAGCTAGGTTGACACTTTTACGGGTGGTTGCGGGTGCGGGGCATCATGTAAATTGCACCTGTACTTGCACTTAAACTGCCCTATTCTTTTGCAGACACACAATCCGGTCATTTTAAAACAATCCGGTCATTTGCTGGAAAATGCATGGTACAAAAGCACCATGTGATTTCCCCACGGCTGAGTTTTTTTTAAAAAGGTGCAGGAACCTTTTTCCTGCATGAAATGCAGGCACAGTACCCCATTCAAATGAGGGTGGGGTACATGGGGTGCTGTGCCCAAACAAACGTGGCTCGCAGAGCCCCATAGATATGAACCTAACCTAAATCAAGATTGTCTGCTTGCAGAGCCTTGCATGACGAGCTTTGAGCATTTTCTCTACTCTATCCAAAACTAAAAGAGGGGGGAGGGGGGGCTGCTAGAGTTAGTTTGTAGTGTTGCTCTTGTTTAATTTGGTAACATCATATTTTAGCTGTCTGCTTACATAGTTTTATCCTCTTATCATTCTTCGATTAATTCAGTAAGATACACAAGTTATTTTAAAGAGACGTTGTCATCTTGTCCTTGTGTCATCCTCTGCTTGACCACTTTCTACTCAACAATGCAGTGCTCCCCTGCTGCTCTTTCTTCTGCCCCCCCCTACTACCTTGGGCTTAGCCACCAATAATTAGGCTTGAGTACTGTCACATGATAGAGGGTAGATGTGACCTCTTCCTCTAAGCTCCGCCACCAATTGACAGATGCTGGCAATTTTGCACCAATGGAGCAAGGTGACAGGGCCTATTCAACTGGATTTAATATTTTACCGTAGATATGATACTCTTATAAGAATGTTCAAATCACAATAATATCACATAATAATGGGTATTTTTTTGCACTGAATATTTTATTTCCACTTCTAATTGATAATTTTTGTTGTTCTTTTCAATAAATGCCTTACAGAATGTCACAATTTTTTCCAGATAATCTGGATATTTACAGTGTGTATAAAAAGAATCGCCCCCTTTATTATAATCAAATGTTGTATCTTTGCAGCCTAAAATGAAGACAGACACAGTTTTTGTTGTATCCAGCTGTATTTACTTAGCACAACTTATAACATCCAAGTGAAAGATAATGCCAACATGTCAGGAAAAAATAAAAACAGAATAACGGAGTTGGATAAAGTATCCTCTGCCTCCTAAAAATGTTAAATTCAATGAGGTGGGTCTAATCACCTTCTCAATAGCAAACAAAGCCGTTTGACTTTCAACTGTGATCAGCTGTGTTCACTTTGATTAGCTCAGCATGAAAAGAGCTTTCCTGAAGTATTTCAGTCCCTTGTAGTGCAACTGAAGCAAACAATAAACTATGGGTGGCAAGGTACTGACAAAAAATCTCCAGGATAAAGATGTGGACAGGCACAAGTCAGGAGATGGATACAAAAATCTTTCAAAGGCTTTATCAATGCATAGAAGCACAGTGAAGTCTATTATTGGAAGGTATTTGGTACAACACAGACCCTTCCTGGATCAGAAAGTCACTCCAAACTGGATGAAAGAGCCAGGAGGAACCTGGTCAGAGAGGCTACAAAGAGGCCTACAGCAACCTTGAAGCAGTTGCAGGAATTTGGCCATTGTGTGCATGTGACAACAATATCACAAATTCTCCACAAATGTGGCTTGTATGGGAGCGTTGCAAGAATAAGCCACTCCTCAAGAAAAACCACATGCAGTCACAACTGAACTGTGCCAAAACGCACCTTGAAGATTCTGAGGCCACATGGAAAAGGTGTTCTAGTCAGATGAGACTAAAATTGAATTAAAGTAGCTCACAAAAGTGAGTACACCCCTCATATTTTTGTAAATATTTTATTATATCTTCATGTGACCGCGCAGAAGAAAGGACACTTTGCTACAATGTAATCTAGTGAGTGTACAGCTTGTATAACAGTGTACTTTTGCTGTCCCCCTCAAAATAACTCAACACACAGCCATTATTGTCTAAACCGCTGGCAACAAAAGTGAGTACACCCCTAAGTTAAAATGTCCAAATTTGGCCCAATTAGCCATTTTCCCTCCCCGGTGTCATCTGACTCTTTAGTGTTACAAGGTCTCAGGTGTGAATGGGGAGCAGGTGTGTTAAATTTTGGTGTTATCGCTCTCACTCTCTCATACTGGTCACTGGAAGCTCAACATGGCACCTCATGGCAAAGAACTCTCTCAGGATCTGAAAAAAAGAATTGTTGCTCTACATAAAAGATGGCCTAAGCTATAAGATGATTGCCAAGACCCTAAAACTGAGCTGCAGCATGGTGGCAAAGACCATTTAGCGGTTTAACACGACAGGTTCCACTCAGAACAGGCCTCGCCATTGTCGACCAAGGAAGTTGAGTGCAGGTGTTCAGCATCATATCCACAGGTTGTCTTTGGGAAATAGACGTATGAGTGCTGCCAGCATTGCTGCAGAGGTTAAAGGGGTGGGGGGGTCAGCCTGTCAGTGCTCAGACCATATGCTGCACACTGCATCAAATTGGTCTGCATGGCTGTCATCCCAGAAGGAAGCTTCTTCTAAAGATGATGCACAAGTAAGCCCGCAAACAGTTTGCTAAAGACAAGCAAACTAAGGACATGGATTACTGCAATCGTGTCCTGTGGTCTGATGAGCCAAGATAAATGAATTTGCTTCAGATGGTGTCAAGCATGTGTGGGGGCAACCAGGTGAGGAGTACAAAGACAAGTGTGTCTTGCCTACAGTCAAGCATGGGGGTGGGAGTGTAATGGTCTAGGGCTGCATGAGCGCTGCTGGCACTGGGGAGCTACAGTTCATTGAGGGAACTATGAATTCCAACATGTACTGTGACATACTGAAGCAGAGCATGATCCCCTCCCTTCGGAGACTGGACTGCAGGGCAGTATTCCAACATAATGACCCCAAACATACCTCCAAGACTACCACTGCCTTGCTAAAGAAGCTGAGGGTAAAGGTGATGGACTGGCCAAGCATGTCTCAAGACCTAAATCCTTTTGAGCATCTGTGGGGCATCCTCAAATAGAAGGTGGAGGAGCGCAAGGTCTCTAACATCCACCAGCTCTGTGATGTCGTCATGGAGGAGTGGAAGAGGACTCCAATGGCAACCTGTGAAGCTCTGGTGACCTCCATGCCCAAGAGGGTTAAGGCAGTGCTGGAAAATAATGGTGGCCACACAAAATAGACTCTTTGGGCCCAATTTGGACATTTCCACTTAGGGGTGTACCCACTTTTGTTGCCAGTGTTTTAGACATTAATGGCTGTGTGTTGAGTTATTTTGAGGGGGACAGCATATTTACAATCTTATACAAGCTGTACACTCACTACATTACATTGTTGCAAAGTGTCATTTCTTCAGTGTTGTCACATGAAAAGATATAATAAAATATTTACAAAAATGTGAGGGCTGTACCCAATGTTGTGAAATACTGTATTTGGCCTCAAAACCAAACGCTATGCCTGGTGGAAATCCAAAAGAGCTCACCATCCAAATAACACCATTCCTACAATAAAGCATGGAAGTGGTAATATCCTGTTATGGGTGTGTTTCTCTGCAGCAGGGACTGAAGCACTTGTCGGGATAGAAAGAAAATGGATGGGGCAAAATACCTTCACATTCCTGAAAAAAATCACCTGCCCTCTGCCAGAAAGTTGTGAATGGGAAGGTGGTTTACCTTCCATCATGCCAATGACCCAAATCACACAGCAAAAATGACCACACAGTGGTTCAAGGAGAAAAAGGTGAATGGGCTAGTCAGAGCCCAGACTTAGTGATTTTAAAGTCTCGTGTTTTTTTTTTTTTTTTTTTTTTTTTTAAGATAAACATGTCATCCTTACCTCCTCTGCAGCTGCTTTTGCACAGAGGTCCCACTTCAATACTCTTACCCCCTCCCTCCTATCGAGTGCCCACAGAGCAAGCAGCTTGCTATGGGGGCACCCAAGCCGAGCTGCAGCTTTGTGTGTATATTTAGTGTCCATTCAGACACAGAGCTGCGGTTCAGCCCCGCCTCCTCTATCTCCTGACTGGCTAACTGACTGACAGCCAAGGGAGCCAATGGTGCCGCGGCTGTGTCTCAGCCAATCGGAGGGGAGAGTCCCGGATGGGGGAGGACTCTTGGACATGGCTGGATACAGGGGGGCTCAGGTAAGTATTAGGGCGGCTGAGGAGGGATGCTACACACAGAAGGATTTGTATCTCCATGCATAGAATACATGAAGATAAAAAACCTTCTGACTTTACTACTCCTTTAAACCCCATTGAAAATCTGTGAAATTACCGTATTTATCGGCGTATAACACACGCTTTTTCTTCCTAAAAATGGAGGGCAAAGCTGCAGTGCGTGTTATATGCCGATATCTAAATAAATAAAAAAACCCAGGCAGCGCCGAGAGGCAGAGGGGGCGGGCCAGGCTGAGGAGAAGGAAGGATGAGCGGTCGCTGTCTTAGGAAGTCCCGCCTCCTATGATAGACAGCAGAGTGGCCGGGACGTGTGACGTCTATCATAGGCACCGGGCCTTCAAATGGCAGCGGCTGCTCGTCCTCCCTTCTCCTCGGCCCAGCCCACCCCTGCTTTGTGTAATGGCGCTGGTGAGGCTGCAATATAGGATACTGCGCTGGCGAGGCTGCAATAATGACACTGCTCTGGCGAGGCTGCAATAATGACACTGCTCTGGCGAGGCTGCAATAATGACACTGCTCTGGCGAGGCTGCAATAATGACACTGCTTTGGTGAGGCTGCAATAATGACACTGCGCTGGCGAGGCTGCAATAATGACACTGCTTTGGTGAGGCTGCAATAATGACACTGCTCTGGCGAGGCTGCAATAATGACACTGCGCTGGCGAGGCTGCAATAATGACACTGCTCTGGCGAGGCTGCAATAATGACACTGCTCTGGCGAGGCTGCAATAATGACACTGCTCTGGCGAGGCTGCAATAATGACACTGCTTTGGTGAGGCTGCAATAATGACACTGCGCTGGCGAGGCAGCAATAATGACACTGCTCTGGCGAGGCAGCAATAATGACACTGCGCTGGCGAGGCTGCAATAATGACACTGCTCTGGCGAGGCTGCAATAATGACACTGCGCTGGCGAGGCTGCAATAATGACACCATCGCTGGCGAGGCTGTAATAACTGACACTGCACTTATGGGGCTGCATTCATGGGCACTGGTGAGGCTGCATTTGATTTAAAAAAAAAAATGTGATAACTTGAGTGATGTGAATTGATTTCTACATACACTTCCTTAGCAATTTATATCAGATAAAGCGTTCTTTGATTTGGCCAATGTGATATTTCTAAACAGATGATGAAAATTACACCCAGACAAATTATTGTATAAGCTTTGTTCTTTACTGTGAATTGACCCCACTGTGTGCTATTTAAGCAGCTGGGCTGTATACAGTATGATTACACCTTATTTTGTGGTCCTTCAGCCCCCACTTCCAGTCTTATACACAACTGTGTCCAATCCAGCAAGATATTGGTCCTATGACCTTGTCATTGCCACACAGTTGCTTTTTAACATCTTCCTGGCTGGGCCCACGCTGCGCTGTGCACTATTTATTATAATACAGGATTTTTGTACTGTGCGTTTGTAGTGTGTGTAGTGCTTTACAAAATGAAGGCAGGCATTACAGTTACTATACAACTCAATACAAGAGGGATCAAAGGGCCCTGTTAGAGTTTACACTCTTTTATTAAATCCGATTTCGAGCTCTGGCATGTATTCCAGGCATCCACTTTAAATATCATGCCTTTTTAGAGCTGCAATCTGTGCTGTGATTGTGATTCTTGGCTAACATCATCTTTTAAATGATACAAAACAATTGGGATAACTTTGCTGTTTAGTTTAAAGTGTATTTTTTCCCAAAAAACTGTGTTTGAAAGACTTCTGCAGTGACATAAAAGATTGCAACGGTCGCCACTTTATTCTCTAGGGTCTCTGCTAAAATAAAAAAAATAAATAAAGGAAATATATATATATATATATATATATATATATATATATATATATATATATATATATATATATATATATATATAAAATGTTTGGGGATTCTAAGTAATTTCCTTAGTCTTAAAGAGGTTAAACCATCTTCACAGATGGAAGTTCATCCCTTTGATCTAGAAGAACGAAATGATATGTTGTAAAACATTGTATTTATAGTTCTCTCGCAGCCTTAACAGTGTCGATAAACATTTGCTGGAGGCTCTTTTTTTTTTTTTTTTTTTTTTTTGACGGCTGTTCGTGAGCAGAGAATGGCTCTGTAAGAATCGAGGACATGCTGTTTTAAGATCGTCATGGGGGGTGAATCGAGATCGCTATTTTTTTCTACCAGTTATTCATGCAGCTCTACATGCTATAGTCCTTTCCTAGCTCTTTCTGGGTAGCTTGGCCACTTCTAAACACAGGAACAGTGGAAATGTGCTGTGAAGGTTTAGCAGTTTGTGCCATGACATCTTCTGCTACCTGAGCACTTTCTGTACTCTGTAGATTCTGACTTCATGTATGTAATTGTAAGGGTTTCCATGGCAGCCTAAGTGAGATTTATGTCATCCTGTATTTTACGTCACTTTTGCCGGTTCAAGTGAGAACCTTGGCTGACTTCATTGGCCAGGTATGCAAGCAGCATAAGAGCTGGGAGAAAGCCTAGCAATGTGAGTGTTGCTTTGCTGCATATCATTATTAACCAGGTAAAGGATAGCTTCACTTTTTGTAAAATTTTCCTTTAAAGCCCCCCTGCTCCCCCAGCCCCCCCCCCCCCCATTCCCACTGTGTAACCCACATACCTAACTACTTACATTCAGGTCAAAAAAACTCAATAATTCACTGTGTGGATTTGTCCATTGTTGGACTGCCTTTGCTAAAAACCAACCCCAGCAGTGCCCTGTACCTACTGCACCCATGTGTTGCTCTTCTCTGGGTTGGGCCATACTCATGGCTGCCCTGTCCAAAGTACAGCCCTAGCTATTGGAATACATTTTTTTTGGTGTAAACGCTGTGCGAAACTGGACAAGGGCCACACAGTGAAGGTAATTGCAGCCTGACTATGGATAGGTACTCAGGGTTTTCTGGGTTACACCAGGTGAGGGAAGGGTGAAGTAAATCAAACTTGAGGCAACCCATACATTAGTCTTTTTATTTTTTTGTTCAACCAGTAGGTTGGAAAAAAAAAAACCAACCCGATTCCCCCATCCACACAAGTGAGGGAGACTACCCCGATGTCAGAATTCACTGATCAGCACTGCTGGCTATAGCTGGCGGCGCTGATTTTGTGGAAATTTTCCAACAGGCTGATTGTACAAGCAGCCTGCCCATACATGGATCGAAATTCTGCTCTCTGCTGAGCTGGCTGAATTTCGATCCATATATGACCATGACCGTACAAACACTTGGTAGAGAATGTTCACTAAAGCTGGCCATAAATTATGCAATTTTCTTTCCGTCAACTGCAGGAAAGGAAACAACACAGTCCTTGTTGATAGGGGGAATCCCTCCTGCTGCGCTATTGTATTCTGACAGTGGGAGGTTTCCCTGCCGTCAGAATACAGTGATCGCTGTTGCTGACTATAGCCAGCGGCGGTGATCGTACGAGAAAAAGAAACAGACAGGCTGGTGGTACTAAAGTTGATCAATAGATCAACTTCAGTAAATCCAGCCTGCTTAAAGGATCAAAATAACTGCTGAACTCGATAAATTTCGATATGTCTGTGGCCAGCTTCAGCTCACTGAATGAGGTGAAGCTGTGTTCACTTCTGTCATCCAAACATGAAAGAAAATTCCTGTTTTTTTTTTTTTCCTGTGTTCCTTGCATATGATTGGGTGTTCAAAATAAATGTTTCCAAGTTCTTTAGTAAATTAACTCCATTCTGCCTGTCCTCACAGCAGCGGAGCCTTGTCTGTGGATTCTCTATAAAAGCCACGACCCATCACTGTTTGGGACATTGGGAATTGGTCATACTGCCATCATTTTATATTTTATTTTGAACAGCTGAATTTACACTAGCAATGCGTACACTGACGTTCCTAGTGCAATTCTTACTAGTGTTTCTGTCATTGCTTACCAGATTTACATGACATAACAGTGTAAGGCAGCCCATACGTTTTGTCTTTTTTTTTTTCATCCAGTGGGTTGAACCCAAAAAAAAGATCCAATTCTTCCACCCACACATTCAATGTGGATGGAGAAATCCTCCCCCTGTGCTATGGTGTTCCGATGGGAGGGGGCCCTCTCCGCTGTCACAATACACTGATGAGTGCTGCAGGGTTCAGCAGGTACTGGACGAATTTTGATCCATGTATGGGCTAGCTGGTTGTACACAAATCGATCTATCGATGACTGACTTGTATACATACCAGCATGTCGGGTTTTTCCCGAACGATCAGTGCCGCTGGCGATAGCCAGCAGAATACAACAGCACAGCAGGAAGGATTTGCCCCATCCACATCACTTGTGTGGATGGGGGAATCTACTAATTTGAACAAAAAAACAATGAATCCTGTATGGCCTCCCTTTAGATACCACGTACCAAGGTACCAAATGTATTGACGGTAGAGCCTTGGGGCTTTCCTGGACATTAAAGTTGCTGGCTGTATAGGACTGACTGTACAAGGTCACAGGTCCTTAGCACATAAAAGAACTGGATTATGTTGTGTTTGCTTAAGCACGTCTTCCTGCCGCATAATCTGACATTAATTAGTTTTACTCTGAGAACTCTGCCAGAGTCGTCTGCATACCAGAGGAGTGATGAGGAAGAAGTTGGGATTTTGAGGCATTCGCAGTGTTTTTTCCACATTTTTTATTCATTTTCATGTGCTTTTATTTATCATAGTTAAACATGCAGAACAAATTGTAGCTTAAAGTGTACGTAAAGCCAAAATGTTTTTGATTTGTTTTTTTAAACTTTGGATAGCGTAGGACAGCCTTTTTCAACTGAGGGGCCTTCAAGTTTCTTCAGAGGTGCCTTGGAATAATGCCCTAAAATTGCTGAAAAACAATATAGACCAGCTGGTGAGACAAGCCTGCTATTTACCGCCTGACACAAAAGATTGCAACGATTGCCATTTTATTCTCTAGGATCTCTGCTTAAAAAAAAAAAAAAAAAATATATATATATATATATAACATTATATATAATGTTTGGGGGTTCTAAGTAATTGTCTAGCAAATAATACTGATTTTAACTTGTTAGCAACAAGTATTAGAAAAAAGGCTTAGTCTTTAAGAGGTTAACCGCTTCCGGACCACCCGCCGCCGCTGTTACTGGGGCAGGCAGCCCCTCCTGCGCCAACCGACGTAGGTATACATCAGTCGCGCGCCTGCAGCTAGGGGGCGAGCACGCGTCGTCATTGGGGACTCCGATGCAAGGGGCAGGTGGCTCTAATTGCCACCTGCAATCGCTCCCCGCTGGGAGAGAAGAATGGTCAGCTGTTGTAAACACAGCTGACTGTTCCCTCTGGAATGATCACTTCTATGTAGGATCACAGGTCTCTGTGATCATTTCAGAAGCCCAACCCCCATACAGTTAGAATCACTCCCCTAGGCTCACATTGAACCCCTTGATCGCCCAGTGTTAACCCTTTTCCTGCCAGTGTCATTATTACAGTAACAGTGCATATGAGTCCCCAATATCGCATGATCCGGCGATGTGACTATCGCTCACGCCCGCAGCACGATATTCGATGTTACATCGAATATCGTTCAGCCCTAGTTGTAACCCAGGCTGGAGTTCAAACATACCTTCATCTTATTAGCTTTATTAGGCCTCTTTTACACGGCCGGTTTGTTGCAGCCCCCACATTCCTGCGGCCAGAATATGCGGTTTCTTGCTACTGGAATGACCGGGTTATGCGATCAGCATGCAGCCACACACATAGCGATTAGCTATGGTTTGGGACAGAAGTCCAAGGCTGGATGCAGTTGATCGCTTTATCTGTCAGCTGTGTGGAGGGAAGGGAAATGCCCCTCTTTACACAGGAAAACAATTGCCTTAACTGGAGCCAATTAGACAAAATGTAGCCCACATCCCTACATGAATAACCATACAAAGAGATTCCCTCAATATGGGCCTTTTAAGAGGCAAACATTTATTTGGAAAGTAATATAATAAAGGTAAAGTGAGAGAAAAAGAAGACATTTCTCAAAAAGATCAATTTTCATTTGACATAGACAATTAAACAGAAATGCTAGGTTCGGACGAACAATTTCAAATACAATGCGGTTAACATTTTGTATGGTTATTAACACAGGAAAAGAGCTGCGGCTACCAATCAGATGGAGGTCCCTCCCCTGTCACCATTTTTCTCTTGGTGTCTGGAAAATTTGTCAGAACTGATTCATGCTGATAGCAGAGGAATGAAGCAACAGACAGAAATGACACTTAGTGCTCTTAATTGAGACAAATACACACTATAGAGGGATATGCTTTGTTCATGAATTTCATGTCTGAGGTTTACAAAGACCTTTAAGGTAAAAAAAAATATTTAAGTTAGGTTCACACATGTCCGGTGCAAATTTCCCCTCAGTTTTCTCTGTGAATTTAAGGGTTCCCCTTAAAACCTTACTAGACCCAAAAGGGCCTGGTATGGATCATGGTGGGGGGACCCCCACATTGTTTTTTTTTTTTTTCGGGGTCGAATTTGTGTTCAAATCTGACATGAGTGATTCAGATGCGTTCCCATAGAAGGCAGTAGCCTGGAATTCGCATCTGAACCGCACCGCAGTGCTCAGAAAACATACACCCCTGTTAAAATGTCAGGTTTCTGTGATGTAAAATAATGACAAAGATAAATCATTTCAGAACTTTTTCCACCTTTAATGTGACCGACAAACTGTACAACTCAATTTAAAAACAAACTGAAATCTTTTAGGGGCGGGGGTAAAAATAAAAAACTATAATAACGTGGTTGCATAAGTGTGCACACCCCTATAACTGGGGATGTTGCTGTGTTCACAAATAAGTAGTCACTTTCAAACTCATGTTAAATAGGAGTCAGTAAACACCTGCCATCATTTAAAGTACCTCTGATTAGCCCCAAATAAAATTCTGCTGTTCTAGTAGGTCTTTCCTGACATTTTCTTAGTTGCATCCTACAAAAAAAAGCCATGGTTCACAGAGAGCTTCCATAGCATCAGAGGGATCTCATTGTTACAGGGTATCAGTCAGGAGAAGGGTACAAAAGAATTTCCAAGGCATTAGATATACCACAGAACACAATGAAGACAGTCATCGTCAAGTGGAGAAAATATGGCACAACAGTGACCTTACCAAGAACTGGACGTCCCTCCACAATTGAAAAGACGAGAATATAACTGCTCAGGAAGGCAGGCAAGAGACCTACAGCAACATTAATGGAGCTGCAGTAATATCTGGCAAGTACTGGCTGTGTGGTTCATGTGATACAATCTCCCGTATTGTTCATATGTCTGGCCTATAGGTTAGAGTGGCAAGACGAAAGCCTTTTCTTATCAAGAAAAATATCCAAGCCTGGCTACATTTTGCAAAAACACATCTGAACCTTTTGGCCATAATTCCAAAACATATGTTTGGCGCAAAAACAAAACTGCACATCACCAAAAGAACACCATACCCACAGTGAAGCATGGTGGTGGCAGAATCATACTTTTGGGGCTGTTTTTTTTTCAGCTGGAACCTTAGTCAAGGTAGAGGGAATTATGAACAGTTCCAAATACCAGTCAATATTGGGACAAAACCTTCAGGCTTCTCCTAGAAAGCTGAACATGAAGAGGAACTTCATCATTCAGCATGACGACCCAAACCTTACATCCAAATCAACAAAGGAATGGCTTCACCAGAAGAAGATTAAAGTTTTTGAATGGCCCAGACCTGAATCCCATTGAAAATCTGTTGGGTGATCTGAAGAGGGCTGTGCACAGGAGATGCCCTCGCAATCTGACAAATTTGAAGTGTTTTTGCAAAGCAGAGTGGGCAAATATTGCCAAGTCAAGATGTGCCATGCTGATACTCATGCCCAAAAAGACTGATTGCTTTAATAAAATCAAAAGATGCTTCAACAAAGGATTAGTTTAAAGGTGTGCACACTTATGCAACCATATTATTTTAGTTTTAATTTTTACTTCCCTCAACCTAAAAGATTTCAGTTTGTTGTTTAACTGATTTTTATAGTTTATAGGTCACATTAAAGGTGGAAAAAGATCTGAAATGATGTATCTTTGTCTCATTTTTTTGCATCATAGAAACCTGACATTTTGACAGGGGTGTGTAGACTTTTTATATCTACTGTATGTGAACCAACTCAATGGAAAAGGCTACTGGTTCAAGGTCATGCGAATCTGAAAACGTATCAGTTGCACATATATGTGAACGGAGCCTTGGACTAGAACCTCTCTAAAACACATCAATAAGATGCTTCATACCTGATCTCTCTAACATGCAGATTGCGATATTTTTTTATATAGGTATAAATTCTGTGCAGAATAAATAGCTGTCAGAATGGAAATAAACAGAAAACATTTGTCTTGTTATGGGGAGGGTCGCCATTAGCTTCCCATTGATAACAAAGCTTTAGATGTTATGTTCTGTTTGTGAGTGATTCTCATACAAAGAAACTGATGTCATTGGTTGCTCCAGACTGAATAGAAAACCAAGGTTTACTTTGTTGCTTGAATTGTCTTTAACACAAGCGTATCCACACTTCTAATTCAGCTGCATAATGGACTTTGCCTATTTATCTTTATTCTCCCATATCACATAGGCTTATAGCGTGGTATTTTGTAAGGACCGTATTACCAGTCCTTTAAGTAGTGCTGCGTGAGAAACAAAAGATTGTGGCTTTTAGCACCATGTGATTGGCGAGGGACCTAGATGGTAGATTTAGTTGAGCGTATCTTGCTTCAAAAGGTAAGGGAAAATATTTTTCTGGCGATGAGCTTTAGTAATTGTTGATCCTGCCATGAAGGTCCTTGTAGAGGCATGTCCTGGTGGCAAAGTTCTGTCCCTGTCTAGTAATTGTCAGCATTGTGCTTTGTGGATGGTTAAAAGTGGTTGTTCCAACACACATCATGTATGCATGGTCCACTGTTGTCACTATAGGAAACCCTGTATGAGAAACACCATGCAGCTATCACTGGAATACATCCATATAAGCAGGAAGTAGCTGCAAGGAGGCTGCAGAAGATTAGCAACAACACTGAAATGCAGCAAGGGATGAAAACCAGTTGTTTATGATACATGGTACTTCAGGAAACTAACTCTGTTGGGGTTTGCATCTACTCTAAGGCTGCATTCACATGTCAGCGCATGGATCGCGGGCAGAATCGCCGCGATTCCGCCCGCGATCCGGAAATCATTGCAAATCGCGGGACGCCTGTGCGTTGCCTGTGATTTGCAATAGCACCCCAAATGCTGAGCGATGTTGACGCAATTTCCGCCTGCTGAATCGCGGTAACATCGCACAAAAAAAATTGCGGGACGCATTACGCTCCAAAGAAGCTCTTGTACTTTTTTGGGCTTAATGCGTCCCGCGATTTTTTTTTTTGCGCGATGTTACCGCGATTCGGCAGCCGGAAATCACGGCAACATTGCTCAGCGTTGGGGGTGCTATTGCAAATCACGGGCAACGCACAGGCGTCCCGCGACTTGCAATGATTTCCGGATCGCAGGCGGAATCGCGGCGATTCTGCCCGCGATCCATACGCTGACATGTGAATGCAGCCTAATTTGTGATGTCTGAACCCATTTTATATTCCTGATATCCATAAATACCCGATTCAAAGTGGAACTAAAGCCTCCTATCCTTTACAGCCAAGGAAGCTGCCGTCTTAGCCTCTGTTTGAACTGCAGTTGCCATGGTGTTGCACATGTGATCAGCTATGACAACAACCATTTGATGGCTTGACAGTTCAGTTGAGAGCACAAGTAGTTGTCACCTTTCATGGTATACCTTGAATGTAATTGTTTTGGAAAACTGTTAAATTGATGGGTTTAGTTCCGCTTTACACCCCGTTCACACTGAATGCGGCTCTGAATTTGCGCTACTTCATCACAATTTCAAAGGCACCAGTCGGTGTAATTTCATGTGCAGCTTGTTGACATCTGTGCGACTTCATGCAAGTTGCACATGAAATTGCCAAAACGAATACAGGAACCTTTTTCAAATCGGTGCAAGTTGTAGCTGCACCGATTTGAACAGTTCTATAGGCACAAATAGGGTGCAACTTGTCATTCGCTTTTAAACTGTCAAATCGCTTGAAAAGTTGCACCGATGTGAACTTGGGCATAGGCTCGCCATTGATGGGTTGTTTTGTTTTTCAGTGTATTCTGATAGCGGGACTCTCTGCTGTCAGAATACACTGATCAGTGACTGCACATCAACAAAAGTTTTCCAGCATCCCCATTCTACAGTAAATAGAACGATCGACTTCTGTTAACCACTTGCCGACCGCAAGTATATAGCCTTACCGACTATATACAGCGGCGGTCAGCCCCTACCAGGCAAAGCGACGTACCGGTACGTCACTAGCCTGGGAGCCAATAGGGGGCGCGCGCGCGCCGTCATAGACGTGCTCCCGCCCCCGCTCGTACCCTAAGAAGCCGGCGCGTGTGACCGGCAGACCCGATGTCCGCTGGTCACTCACGATCGTCGGGTGGAGAGGGAGAAAGGCAGGCGGCTAATGTAAACAAAGCCGCCTGTCCTTCTCCCCTGTGTAAAAGCACAGATCATACGGTCCTGCTATGTAGGACCGTTGATCTGTGCTGTTACACACACAGCCACATCCAATCACAGTTAGAAACACGCCCCTAGGGATACCCTTTACCCCTCCCTCTCCAATAAAGTTAACCCCTTCCATCCCAGTGTCATTTTTACAGTAACAGTGCATATGTATAGCACTGATTACTGTAGTAATGTCACTGGTACCCCCAAAAGTGTCAAAAATGTCAGTCAAGTGTCCGATCTGTCCGCCCCAATGTCGCAGTCCTGCCAAAAAAAATCGCAGATCACTGCCATTACTCGTTAAAAAAAAAAAATGACAAAAATCTTTGCCTTAGTAAACGCAATAACTTTTGCGCAAACCAATCAAAATACGCTTTTTGCAATTTTTTTTTTTTTTTTAACAAACATATGTAGCAGAAAACAAATTGGCCTAAAATGTAAAAAATTTTTGATTTTTACATTTTTTTTGGGGGAGTTTCATATAAAAAAAAATGTGAAAAATATTGTTATTTTTGCAAAATTGTCGCTCTTTTTTTTTGCTTATAGCACATGATCAAAAAATCGCACAGGTGATCAAATACCACCAAAAGAAAGCTCTATTTGTAGGAAAAAAAGGACGTAATTTTCATTTGGGTACAGCGTCGCACGACCGCGCAATTGTCCATTAAAGTCACGCAGTGCTGAATCGCAAAATAGGCCCTGGTCAGGAAGGAGGTAAAATCTTCCGGGGCTTAAGTGGTTAAGCAGGGATGCCCACACATGGATCAAAATACTTGCTGAACTGGCTGAATTTCCATTCAGTTCTGACCAGCTTTAGTGCCAGGCACTGGACAACTGCAGGAAACCTCCCGCTGAAACCTTCAGCTTAGGTCCTGCTGCCCAAATAAACATGCCTTGATATTCTAATAACTGGTCATGTTTTAGTCTGGGTTTCCACAGTCATTTTCAGTTTAAAGTGTTTTTTTCTTATCACTGGGGAGAAATTTTTACATTTCTGGAGAAAGATATGTTCTTTGGGAACGTTTGCTTATTCATTCTGTGGCCAGTTTGATTACAGATGCTGAGCACTAGATAAACGTTTCTAATACCTACAGGCTGTCTGCAATGACATTGTTATTCTGTCTAGCCCTTCTGTTAGAGCAAAAAATGTTGTTCGTAAAAAAAAAAAAAAAAAACATGAAGTTATATCATACTTAAATTATTAATGCTAAGGCTCCATGCACACTAGTATTTTTTCTAAGCTGGAACAAATGCTGGATAAAAAATGCTGGTAATAGCTTTTTGTAGTAACATTTTTGGAGCGTTTAGGAACGTTTTCTTAGCGTTTTTGAAGTTCCTTTAAAAAAAAGCATAATAAACGCTATTAGGTGTGTTTAGGAGCATTTCTGCTGGAAAAACACTCCAGGAAATTCTAGAAAAACAATATTTTTTCTGCTCCTAGATGATAAAGCTAAAAAAAAATGCAAATAGCCTTAAGTAGTGTTAATGGACATGGGATAACACTATTTAGCTTCTAGGAGCTTAAAAAAATGCTAGTGTGCATGGATACAAGGGATTGTAAAGGCAGGTGTTGTTTTTTTATCTTAGTGCAAGCTATGCATTAAAGCGGAGTTCCACCCGCTTTGGTGTTTATCAAAAGTCAGCTGCTGACTTTTAACACACACTCACCTGTTCCATGGTCCAGCGATGCGGCCGGCAGGAGCCTCGGTTCTTACCCTCCTCTCCCCGCGGCGCCGGCATCTCTTGTGTGGGTACCCAGGTGTGACAGCTTGCGACTTAACAGCCGGGTCCGCACTGCGCATGCGCAAGTCGCGCTGCACGCCCTGAGTGGACGGGCAATCTTCTGGAACCTGTGACGTGTCAAAAAAAATGACTTGCCAAATGTGGAATGTCAGGGGGTCAGGAGCACTTAAAGCGGAAGTTCAGTTCCACTTTTGAAAGTTTTGGAAGTTTCCACTTTAAGATAAAAAAAAAAAAACATTCTGCGTGCAGCAGCCCCCCTAATACTTACCTGAGAACATCTTTATCCAGCGACGTTGCAGAGGTTCCTCAGCTGTCCGGGACTTCCCACCTTATTGACTGAGACAGCAGCGCAGTGCGATTGGCTCCAGCTGCTGTCAATCAGTCAGGCAATCAGGAAAGAGAGGGGGTGGGGCTGGGTCACAGATCCTCGTCTGAATGGACACATGATGCTGTGACTCGGCTCGGGTGCCCCCACAGCAAACTGCTTGCTGTGGGGGCCACTCAACAGGAGGGAAGGTCCTGGAGCACAGAAGAAGGACCCAAAAAGAGGGGGATCGGGGCCACTCTGTCCAGAACCAACTACACAGAGCAGGTAAGTATAACATATTTAAAAAAACATTGAGACTTTAAAATCGCTTTAAGTTTAATCTGCTTATATTTTATAAATCGAGTGAAGGTAAGGCTGGAGTTTAACTTTTAAACATGCCATAGATGGTGCGATTTTCTTTATTTTCAACCCGTGGTTGCAAGAGAGAAAATCGCTTGATTTCCCCATCAACACTGTCAGGGCTGTTCCTGCCAGCAGAACACGCGGCATGCAATCCGACATGCTGGTTGTAATTTGATTGATTCGAACTGTCTATGGCTGGCTTTACTTTCTGTACAGGAAAATCCTACACTGAAGTACTCTTATCACAGCTCACATCCATAATGACCATACAACATACTCCACTGTGTGTAAAGTGCATTAACCTGAAGCTGTTAAAGAAATCTCATCACCAACTTAAAACATTGCAAGTTATACCACAGGAAAATCGAGTATTTAAAATGCTTACTATTAGTGTTTTTCCTTTCCATCCTTGCAGGTCATAGCCCTCTCTTCCCCTGGGAGGAGACTCCCTTCCTAAAGTAGAAATATAGGCAAGACTTTGTTTTAATTTTGGATAGAGCAAGGAACGGTAATAACCCCTGTCAGTTTTTTTTTTCCATCTGTGTGCCATTGTGGAGATTTTTCTTTACTTCCTGTCCTATAGCCAAACGGGAAGTGAGAGAAAATCTCTGCAGATTAAAAGAGAAGTATGGGAATTGTTTTTTTTCTTAAATCATACTTGCCTAGGTGGCTGCAACATTGGTCCCCTGCCAGCTATAGGCTGAGAACCGATCGATCAAACACCATGAACACTCGGTTCTCTTAGCAAAGAGCTGGTGACTGCCAGTCACCGGCTCTCTGCTTTGCCCCCCCCCCCCACCCCCGCCATGCTCACTGGAGCACTCGACTGGGGAGGTTGGAGCTCTGGGCTAGGGAGGAGGTGTGAGGCTGGGAGCGGCCAGCTCAGGCTCCCGGCGGCTTGCTGAGTGGCTGAGCTGGGTGCTGTTCCAGCCATGTGGGCGGATCCTGACCATACGGTCGCGATCTTTCCTGAGCCTAGACAGACTCTGTGACATCAGCCAACAGCGGCTTCAGCCTGCTGTCAGCTGAAAAGGGATCCCAGGAGTGCAGAACGAACTGCACTCCTGTGACCCACAGAAAAAGTACAGCCAAATGAGCTTTTCCTCTCTTTAAGGGAATTCCCTGGGGACCCTCAGGTCTTCAGAGCTAGTGTCCCCATTGGAGGATTTCTCCCCTATTACTTTTCTTGGCACAACTCAAAATTTCAATAAAAAAGGTAAACAGGACAAATAGGGGGAATCTCCCAAACGGGGGCACAGGCAGCAATAAAAACCCAACCGGGGTTATAATTTCTCTCTAGTCTATCCAAACCAAAAAAAGTTTAGCCTTTAGTTATATTTTCATCTCCCTATACAGCTGTTTATGTAGCTCCCGGGGGAGGAGCAAAGGGGAATAATGTTGTAGACTAGAGTATTAATTGACACCTCTGCGTCTGCTGCTGACATCCAAGATGGCGGTGCTAAGTGCCAGTCTCAGGGCTTTATGTGTACACAAGGGGAGCTTTTACAGGTAAATAATATGCCTAATATACATTAAACGCACATGCAGTCTTAAGTCTTATTTGAAAATGATTGTTGAAATGTTTGGTCTGGTGGCAGGGTCTATTTACGTATCCAAACCCCACTGTAGTTGATTATACCTGTTAACTCTTTGGCTGCTTTTGACATGGCCCATATGTTATGGCAATAAAAGGGCCGAAACAAGCTTGTGGCAGCCATGAGCTTGTTTTAGTTTTGTTCAGCAGGCGTCTGGCTTTCTGGGTGGCTTCAGAGCTGTCAGAACCTGGTGACTCCGGACATTAAAATAAGGAGTTCAAATGCTGTGCTTGAACATCTTGACTGGAGTGTAAAGGAGGCATAATCTGTGTTAACATACTTCTAATCCTTCCATAAGGAGAACCTGTCACTTCATATATGCTGTCACATAGCCAACTTGTCAGCTCAATTGTAAAAGGTAAGCCCCGTACAGACGGGCTGAATGTCAGGCGGCATTGGCTGGTTCAATGGAAACTGGGCAGAATTCGGCCTGTGTGTATGGTAGCCGGTCTGACAGAAACCGGCCATTTAGCCGGCTTCTGTTAAAGGGTCATTACTGAAAAAAGTCTGCTGACCGGCTCTGGGTCAGTGCTCTCAGCCAATGGCTGAGAGTGATGACCCGAGTTTTCTGGCAGGGGTGGGGGGGATCGCTGTATTAACATCAGATTATTAGTACAGTGGCTGCAACCTGAGCTGTCAGCTTTTTTTATTTTGTTCAACTTGCTGGGTTGAATTAAAAAAGACTAGTAGAGTGTATGAGGCTTTAAAGAGGTTGCAAACCCTCTCTTGGAAGTTGTACCTATAGGTAAGCCTTTAATAAGGCGTACCTATAGGTACTGTAAATATCTCCTAAACTTTAGGAGATATTTACTCTTAATGCAGCCGATTTCATCATCGGCGCATGCGCTCTGAAGTAACGGCCATCCGTGCCATTCCTTCAGAGCCCTGTGCCGTGAACGGCGGCTCCCACGAGCATGCACGGGAGTGATGTAATCACGCCTTTGGCCAATCAAATGGCCGGAGGAAGCAAACCATGAAGCAGGACGGCCGAAAATGTCGCTGGTGGGCGGCACTGCAGGGACTTTGTTCTAAGTTAAGTAAGGTAAATATTTCATAATGAGCTAGTATGCGATGCATACTAGCTCATTATGCCTTTGTCTTACAGGTTTTTTTTTTTTTCTCACTTTTTTGTGCAGGGTTTACTTCCTCTTTAAGTAAAAAAATAAAAGCTATATGGGTTCTTATGCTTAAAGATGACGCAAACTTCCATATTTAAATGTTACCTATAGGTAAGCCTATAATAAGGCTTACCATTAGGTAGTGTATATCTCTCCTATATGTGCACCGTTTAGCTGATATTTTACTGTAAGTGCAGCTAGTGACATCACTGGTGCATGAGCTCTGAGAAGGAACGGCTGTCCGTGCCCATCCTTCAGGGCCCTGTGCCATACTAGCACATTATGTCTTTGAAAAAACAAAAAATGTGCAGCGGTTTACAACCAACTTTAACTCCAAAATGATGACCTATAAAGGTGGTTAAATAGATACCAATTACCTAATTATGGGTATTTTTTCATTGTTTTGATGTTGCACGCAATTTTATTGCTTGACCTGTTTAGTATTTTTTTTTTTACTGCACACAATCTCATCTTCAATATTTCGGGATAATAAACAATCTGCAGGCCTAAAATGCACATTTTTAACATGTACCTCAAAAAAAATGAGCTCTTGCTATGCTTTTTGAAAACAGGAGCATAAATGCAGCAGTGTGAACTAGACTTGGCCTTCAGATTCACAGGATGTACTAACAAGTTTCTACTTCTGTCCTTTATGTGAATTAAACTCTGGATTGCCTCATGATACAAACACTTTAAAGGGAGTTAGAATAGCGTTAAATCCTACCTGTCCCACTGCAAATGGTTCTGATCTTTGCTCTCTTGTTATGCTGGAGTCTTTAGTATCTGACACTTCTGGGACTGTCAGATGCCTTTTGTCCCCCATGTCCTGTAATGATGCAGCAAGTGATGGCTGGAACCACATTGGGCAGTGGGCGAAACAGGCATCTGACAATGTCAAATGTGGATTAAATGCTGAAGATCTTTTAGGCAGTAGCTCTGATAGGCGACTAAGATTGAAGGCACAGGTGGTAGAACAGGTATTACTTCTCTTTCGCAAGGTGATTTTTACATTTTTCTAGGTCACATAGTGGCTTTAATAATTCAATTTACATTTTATGCTGTGTATTCAATCTGTTACTCTTATAGATTTTTTATGCTCTATTGTAATAAAATTTGCCATCTTTTTTTGTAGGGGGAGAAGAATAATGGCTTCGATGTGCTATATCACAACATGAAACATGGCCAGATATCAACAAAGGAGCTCTCAGAATTTATACGGGAAAGGTGCTGTCTTCTATGTTTTTGTGCATTACAATGTGTATGTTTTTGTGTGGCTTGCAAAGTATGTGTTAAAAAAATTGCGTTTATACTGTTTGTGCTGTGCCAACTGCCTTTAAAGCATCCAGGGCAATAATGACTGTTTGTGTTGTAGCAGTCTACAGCTGCCTTCTTTACTATGCCTGTCATATCCCACCCCTGATTGACTCTAAGTCCCGGTTCACACTGGTGCAATGCGGGAAACCCTGCGAATCAATCCTGGTTCCCACATTGCACCAGAATCGCACAATGGTTCACACTGAGATCTGCGAATCGCTGGGGGGAGTCGATCTAAAGTTAATGACACCCCCAGATTTGTTCGCAGATCGCAGTGCGAACTGTGAAATGGTGCAGGAATTGGATCGCCTAGGTGTAAACACACATGCGATCCGATTCCAGTGCGTACCAAAAAAGGGTCCTGCACCATTTTGGTGCGAATGCGCAGACATTGCATGTGATCTACACAGCAATGGATTGTGAATCACATGCGATGTCTGGGATCGCACTAGTGGGAACCGGCACTTATAAGCAGAACATCTGCCTTTCAGTTGATGACTGATGCATCCGTGGTGATGGATTACTGGCCAGATATGATCAGTTGTTCCTGAAAGGGAAGCTGTAGCAGGTACATCGCCCACCTGATTCTCATAGCTAAAGCAAGAAGGTTCAGTGTGAGCTAAAAAAAAATACTTTGTAGAGCTCATTTACGTATAGATGGGACAGTGGTGTAAGGTGTAAATTACGCTTTCCTCCATGGCATCCTGAACAAAAAAAAACTAGCAGTGTGTATTAGGCTTTAGAGACATCAGGTGGTATATCATTTTGGTTTCTGCATTACTACTTGCAGTGGAAAAGTGCCATTAGGCCCCTTTTACATGAGAGGTCCGATCAGGTCCAGCATTCTGTTTTTCAGGTAGACCTGATTGGACCCTCTATTCTTTTCTATGGAGCACAGTATGTAAACAAACTTATGTCCTTTTACCTTCAGGTCCGATCTGGCAAAAAAAAAAAAAAGCAGAAGGGGATCCGATCGTTCCCTTTCATCTGCCCGAATCAGAGGGCAGTCGGGTGTAAATGGACAGCCTGTCCGTTTGTGTCCGGCTGCCCATAGAGCAGAGCAGGCTGTTTCTGTATTCGCTCTGCATAAGCAGAGCGGGAACGGACCTGTCATGTGGCCGCTCTGTTCCGCACATCAGAGAATCCGCAGGCAGATGGGGCCTTACACTGCTTTTGGTACCTGAGTGCTGCTCTGCAGCTTACTTGAAAGTCTGGACATCCCAATAGACTTCAGTGGACTCAACTACTGCAGCCAGCATAGGGTAGAGTGGTGTTTGGGAACCAGAATTTTGCCAAGCCAGGGAGGTTGATGCTGAGTAGCTACATTTTTTTTACATATTTCTAAAGGCAAAACTTTTATCCATATTGTATGGTACAGGACACTGGACTTTTCATAGGCCATGGGTTAAATGCAGCTTCCGTGCAAATGCTTTTTTTTAATTGATATTATTCTCTGTGAAAATAGCATTTCATTGTGTATGTTGTATACCACTAAATAGAAAAATAAATAAAAAATGCAGCTACCTTCAAGTTATTGGACACTAGCATACAATTTGCTAGGGGCTGCATCCAGAGCACATTAAATATATCCTTGCCCACTCTGTAAAAAATCAATTTTTTTACCCTATGGTGCTAGACCTTTTCTTCTCTGAAGAATCTTTTCTTTTTCTAACCATTTTTTCTGTATAGCTTCTATAAAGATCCAACTGCTTACTGCCCTTGGCTACATAGCAGTTTCTGCTCTGATTACCCTCACTGTGTACTTTGGGGACCACCCCAGAACCCCACTGTGTGGGGTCAGCCTGTAATGTTTTCTTCTGGCACTTGATCCTGCGTTTGACAATTCACCCTTGCATTTAGTGCAACATCTGTAGTTAGACGCAGGGTTCTTTGAAGGTCCAGAGTCGTGGGTCATTTCTATGGTCGGACCCTGGAGGGTTTGTATGCTCACTGTGACTGGTGAAGCCTGGACCTCTAATAGATCCAGTGTCGTAGTTAAGATGAGACAGGATTTCCCTGTGTATTTACATCCATTTCTGTCTTTTACTATCTTCTATGTGTAATACATTATGGGGTTCTTTAGGCAGGTGATTTGAAGAATATTTACTTTATTGTGGTAAGTCCTACCATTTTTTCTCTAACAGTTCTTGGCACAAGCAATTTAAGCTTAGCAGTTATTTCTTCTCCTTCCCAGGATTAGTCTCAGGAAAAAAGTAATTGGGTTACGCCTCCCAGATGATGTATTCCTATCTGTCTTTTCCACCGAGAATGCACATAGCACATTGCTGCACTCCTGCTGCCATCTTCTACACAGACACAGCTGCAGGGACCAAGTCAGCTCCAGAGTTATAGTGACTACAATATCCAGACATACAAAACCTAATCCATTTTTTTATTGACAGACCATGGGTGCAAGACAGCCAGGGTAACAAGGGCAAAATAGAATGTGTTCTGCTGACAACCTACAGGAAACTGTAACTGCTGGTCAGGGCCACAGCTCCTTATCTTCTTGACCATTGGGTTATACTGCCCCCTACAGGAGTAGGACACTAGGCAGGAAAAAGTTTGACTACGCCTATACGGCAGTCCCAGGAGGTATATCACTTCCTACTATAGGACTTCAGTTTTTTTCTGCTTAGTCAGGACATAGTTCCATTCTGGGAACTTCTGGTCCTGGCATTTTTTTTCCTTTTTAAAACTGAATTTCGAATTTCTCTTACGTCCTCCGACAGTCGCCGCCTCTTCATATTCGTCACTAATGGGGGGTTATTGACCTTTGCTCCGTAGGAGTAGCTAGGCAACAGAATATATTAATATCAAAGCTTTTAGCATATCCCACCCCCAGGGGGTGGTCCCCTCAGGCAATACCTCCTTGCTTCCTGCTTACCAACTCTAATGCCTAGCTCAGTTTCTAATGCCTAGCTCAGGAGTACGCAGGCTGTTCCTGTGCTGGGGCTCTTAGTCTCAGCCACTTTTCTCTTTTTTGATTTTATTTGAAGTTTTTTCTCTCTTTCTTTTACTTAGCTGTTTATTTCCAGCATTAGTTAGTTCTTCTGATGAAGATGATCGTGCGGAGCTGGGTCTCAGTCTGGCCACCCTGGATCCCAGGGCTCAGGGCCAGGGGCTTCCCAGCCTGCCATCGAGCGTTCAGCTTAGGTTTTGCCCTGGCACATTGTTCGCTGCAGGGATGCTATCGGTGAGGTGGCTACCTCACTGGACGCCATTGCGGTTTCGCACCGCAACTCCACTGCGTCATGCTTGCGACACTCCCTGTCCTCAGTACTGCGGTTTGGTCGCTGGAGCAGGCTCCCCACGCCATCCGGACTGGTAAGTGTATCTCTATGTGGGGACCTGTCTTTTTTGGGTGTCAGTCTGGGACTGTGTGACCCTGCATGTCTGTGTGGCTGCTGTGCTCCCTGTCAGCTCCTGTGTGCACTTGCTGCCTGTGGGTGGGCTGTGAGGGGGGGGGCTCTCCCGCTCTGCTGGGTGTCATATGAAGCAGTAAGATTTTAGACATGCTGTGCGGCGATCGCTGCGGCGATCCGCCATTTTTTCTGGGGCAAAAATTATGGTGGCAGGTCCAGTGAGGTACTGCACACGTTTTTGGCGCCAAACGCCGCCATTTTGAGCGGCAATCGATCCCACATGTCAGCGCCATGTTCTCTTTGCCCAGGGTTTTGTCCTCAGCCAGCGGCCATGTTTGTGTAGCCTTGCAGAGGCTTCATAGGGGCGGTCAGTCTTGCATCACTTCCTTTTCCTCTGGGACAGCGATCGGTGCAGCAGCCTGTGTGAGCTCTCCTGGTTTTATATCTCCTTTTTTCCTGTATTCCTTGCCCAGTTTCTTATCCCTGTGGGGGTCAGTGTGTTCAGTGGGTGCGGTGGGCAGCGCTCGCCGCGATCTTAAAGGGACAGTACCCTTTATTAATTATTTTGCTGGGGCATGGATTCTCAGGATTGCAAGTTTCCTCCCACCCTGGTGGGGGGCCAAGGGGCTGCTGCTTCCCCCGAGGGGGCTGATCTGGCCACTATTGTGGCAAACTTGGCTGCTCAGGTGCAGATGCTGGTGGCTGATCGATCCACAAAACGGCCCAGGGTGTCTATTTCCTCTGATTCAGAGGGCGATGGGGCTGCTATGGCTGGAGTGCCCTTCTCAGGGTCTCCCTCATGCCTGGACCTTGCGGGGTCTGACAGGGAGGCTGAGGTGGAAGGGGTTGATAATTCTCCCCCTGGCTCGTCTGAAGAGCTTGCACTCATGGATGAGTTGGTTGCTTCTATCAAGCAAACGCTGCATTTGCAGGATGAACGATGTCCTCCTGCTTTGTTGTCCTCTTATGGGACGCAGAGGAAATGCAAAACATTGCAGGTTTTTCCTTGCTCTACGGAATTCCAGCGCGCGGTTGATGAGCAAAGGCGCAATTTAAAAAAGCCTTTTGCTGTGCCGAGTAGGTTCAAGCTGCATTATCCCTTTACACCGGCTACTGATGAGCGTTGGTGTGTACCGCCTCAGGTGGATCACGCGGTGGCGATTTTGAATAAATCAACTGCGATCCCTGCTGAGGATACCCCGGTGTTCCGGGACCCTACGGACAGGAGATTGGAATCTCTGGCCCGTCATGCCTATACGGTTGCTGGTTCTATGCTGAAGCCTATTTTTGCTTCCATTATGGCAGCCCAGGCTATTGCGGATTGGACGCAGGTGCTCAGGCGCACTCTGGTGGCTGACTCTGCCCCGCCGACAACTTTGGCTATGGTGGATCAGATTCATCAGGGTGTCATGTATTTGTGTGATGCGGACTTGGATTTAGTCCCTTTGGCGGCGTGCCTTTCTAGTGTGGCGGTCTTGAACCGTCGCCTGATATGGTTGAAATGTTGGTCGGTTGACCAATCTTCTCGCAAGACTCTGGCAAATCTGCCTTACGCGGGATCTCGCCTTTTTGGCGAATCTTTGGATACTCTGATAAAGGGTATTTCTGGGGGTAAGAGCACTCTCTTGCCCCAATCTCACAAGAATAAGTTTGTTCGTGGTAAGAAGAATGCTTCGTTTAGGCCCTCTCAGGGGTCCTTTCGTGCCTTTCGGTCGCACTATAAGGGCAAGCCCTTCAAAGGCCAAAGCTCCCAGAAGAAGCCGTGGGCGGGTAAGCAGAAGTCCGGCCAGTCCGGATCCACTGCCCAAAACAATGCGGCCTGAAGGGGTGCCCTCACCCGTTTCTGGGGTGGGGGGACGTTTGCTCGGTTTTCTTCGACCCTGGCTGGACCGCGTTCGGGACAGGTGGGTTCAGGAAATAGTTCGATCTGGATACAAGATCGAGTTTCTCTCTCGGCCGGCGGGCAGATTTTTCCCCTCAAACCTTCAGCTGACTCCGGAGCGCTTGCGTCCATCACGATGCAGACTCTGCAGGAATTCGGCTGGACGATAAATTTTCCAAAATCGACGTTGTGTCCATCGATTCGTCTTCCCTACCTGGGGATGATTCTGGATTCTGTTCAGGCGAAGGTCTTCCTGCCGGAAGACAAGCTTCGGACACTTCAGTGCGAAGTCAGGTCCCTCAGGGACAATCAGTGCTCGTCCCTCCGGACGTGTATGAGGTGTCTGGGATTGATGGTTTCGGCCTTCGAGGCGATTCCCTTCGCCCAGTTTCACACACGAGAGCTTCAGGCGGAGGTCCTGGCCGTGTGGGACGGGCGTCCGCAATCTCTGGATCTGCGGATTTCGTTGAGCCGCCACACCCGAAGGGGTCTTTTGTGGTGGCTCCAGTCCCCGGCAGTGTCGGGGGGCAAGTCCTTTCGTCCCTTGTCGTGGATGGTGATCACCACGGATGCCAGCCTGTCAGGCTGGGGTGGTGTTCTGGGCGTTTTGTCCGCCCAGGGAACTTGGTCGGAGGAGGAAGCTTCCCTTCTCTTCTCTTCAGGGAAGTTTACTACCGTACTTGGAAGGCGTATTTTGCCTGGTGTGAGTCCAGGGGGTATTCCCCTCGCTCATACTCGGTGTCGAGAGTGTTGGCTTTCCTTCAAACGGGCGTGGACCAGCGTTTGGCGTTGGCCACGATTAAGGGTCAGATTTCTGCGCTGGCCGTTCTTTTTCAACGTCCTGTGGCGTCTAACTCTTTGGTTAGCACCTTTGTTCAAGGGGTGCGACATTTGGTCCCTCCTAGGAGGGAGCCTTTGCCTCCTTGGGATTTGAACCTTGTTCTGTCCGTGTTGCAACATGCTCCTTTTGAAAATATCAGGGAGATCTCGTTGTCTTTGTTGTCCAAGAAGGTTGCCTTCTTGGTGGCGCTCACTTCGGCTCGCAGGGTGTCGGAGCTGGCGGCCTTGTCCTGCAAGTCTCCGTATTTGGTGATTCACTTGGATAAGGTGGTCTTGCGACCTAACCCATCTTTTCTTCTGAAGAGAATTTCTGAATTTCACCTCAATGAGGACATTGTCTTGCCTTTTGCTTTGCACGAAGCCTAACCATTCCTTGGATGTTGTTAGGGCGATCAGGGTTTACCTGTCATCGACAAAATCCTTTCGCAAGTCGGATTCTCTCTTTGTCCTTCCTGAGGGACCTCGGAAGGGCATGGCGGCGTCTGCTTCTACCATCGCCAAATGGATCAGACAGACCATTAAGCAGGCCTATGCTTTGCCGGGGAAGGTTCCTCCCGTGCCTGTGAAGGCGCACTCTACCAGATCTCTGAGTACGTCTTGGGCCTGTCATCATCGGGCTTCTGTGGCCCAGGTGTGTAAGGGGCGACTTGGTCGTCCGTTCACACCTTCTCCAAATTTTACAAGGTGGATGTTCAGGCATCGGCAGATGCTTCTTTTGGACGTAAAGTCCTTAGTGCGGCGGTGCCTTAGGGTCCCTTATTTGGGCCCTTGGCTGTTGGGGTGTTTTTACCCCTGAGTTACTTGTTTTTTCCTGGGTTGTTGCTCCTGTTGAGCACGTTTTCCTGTTGCCCAGTTGGTTCTCTTACTTTGGTAAGGTTCCTTTCTCTGATGTGGGTATTGCGTTGCTTTAGGCGCGGCTGCTGTTTTCCCACCCCTCATGTCTACACTGCTTTGGGACGTCCCCATTAGTGACGAATATGAAGAGGCGGCGACTGTCGGAGGACGTAAGAGATAACGGAATTTTTGTAAAATCTTACCTGTAAAATTCCTTTCTCTGAGTCCTCCGAAAGTCGCCGCCCCCGCCCCTCTTTTGGGGGTTTGTTTATGTACTCTACTGCTATTCTACTGAAACTGAGTTGGTAAGCAGGAAGCAAGGAGGTATTGACTGAGGGGACCACCCCCTGGGGGTGGGATATGCTAAAAGCTTTGATATTAATATATTCTGCTGCCTAGCTACTCCTACGGAGCAAAGGTCAATAACCCCCCAATAGTGACGAATATGTAGAGGCGGCGACTGTTGGAGGACTCAGAGAAAGGAATTTTACAGGTAAGATTTTACAAAAATTCCGTGTTTTTCTTCTTTTATTTTCTGTTCCTGTGAGAACTAAAATCGTGGCATATGTCAATTATCAAGGGGGCACAAAAAGTGTCCTAGCGGCCTGGGAAGTAGCTAGTATTCTAAGGTGGGCAGTACGTTTTGTTCCAGCCATCTCTGCTTTGCATATTCCAGCGGTGGAATTGGAAAATTGGCAGGCGGACTACCTCATTTGGCAGATGTTGGATCAAGGAGAATGGTCTCTCCACCCGGAAGTGTTTCATCAACTGTGTCTCCGGTGGGGGGACTCCTGATGGGGACCTGTTGGCCTCCCATCTCAACAGGAAGGTGCAGAGGTTCATAGCAAAGTCTCGGGATCCTCTGGCCGATGCCACAGACGCTCTGGTGAACCCTTAGGGCCAGCATCGTCTTATATGCGCATTCCTTATGATAATTCTTCTGCGGAGATGTCTGCGCAGAATCAAGGCAGAAAGGATTCCGGTCATCCTAGTTGCCCCGGACTGGCCTCGCAGGTCTTTGAACTCAGACCTGGTATGGCTGGTCGTCGATGTCCCTTGGAGGCTCCCTCTCAGAGAAGATCTTTTAGCTCAAGGGCCGATCTTCCATCTTGCTTTACAGTCGCTGGCTTTAACAACTTGGCTATTAAAAGCCAGGTGCTGAAGGGTAGAGGGGTGTCTGAATCGGTGATTCCTACGCTGTTAAAAGCTAGAAAATCTACTAGGAAGATTTATAGAGTCTGGAGGGCCTACATTGTTTTGTGTACGTCTCGGGGGGAGTTCGCCCCCGTTCCTTTTCGGTGTCTCGTGTCTTGGAGTTTCTCCAAAGAGGCCTAGATCAGCGTTTGGCCTTGGGTACCATCAAAGGCTAGATTTCCACCTTTTTTCTTTCAGCGCCCGTTGGCCACACATTCCTTGTTTCACACCTTTTGTTCACTGGGTCCGCCACATGACTCCCCCAGGGAGGTCTCCGTTACCTCTGTGGGACCTCAATTTGGTGCCGTCGGTTCTTCAGAAACCGCCTTTTGAAAATATTTGTGAGCTTCCTCTGCTTTAATTTTTACAGAAGGTCGCCTTCTTGGTGGCTATTACTTCTGCGCGCAGGGTGTCGGAGTTGGCTGCGTTGTCTTGTCGGTCACCCTACCCGGTGGTTCACAGAGACAAAGTGGTGCTTCCTCCCTTCCAGTCATTTCTTCCTAAGGTCGTCTCTGTTTTCGTTCCGGAAATCTGATTTTCTGTCCTTACGGATGAACCTCGTAAGGGGCTGGCCGCGTCTGCTGCGACCATTTACAGATGGATTAGGCAGACAGTGGTGCAGGTCTATTCCATTAAGGGTCAGGATCCTCCTTTCCCTGTTAAGGCACATTCTACGAGGGTGCTTAGTGTCTCTTGGGCATTTCAGGCATCAGTGGTGCAGGTTTGCAAGGTGACCACTTGGTCGTCCGTCCACACTTTCACAATATTTTATAAGGTGGATGTGTTGGCATTTGCTGATGCTTCTTTTGGCCGCAAGGTTTTGCAGGCCGCTGTTGGAAAGGATTAGTCCTCTTTAAGGGTGTATTTGTTTTTGTCAGGTGAGCTCCAGTTCTGGGTTGAGCTCCTGTTTTACCTGGTTGGCTATGTTTTTAGCCTTTGGAAAGTATGGTTATTGCTGTGTTCTTCACACCCCTCATGTTGACACTGCTTTGGGGCGTCCCAAGGATCAAGAAAGTATGGAGCTGTGTATGTCGATGAACAAAGGAGAAAAATTGATTTTTGTCTTGCCGTAAAATCCTTTTCTCTGATGTTCATTGATGGACACAGCACCTGCCCCTCTATTGAGTTGGGTTATATATTCTGACACTGCTTGTTACAAAACTCAAGTCCTATAGCAGGAAGTGGGAGTATACCTCTTGGGACTGCCCTATAGGAGTAGTCAAACTTTTTTCCACCTTGTGTCCTACTCCTGTAGGGGGCAGCATAAACCCAAGGGTCAAGAAGATATGGAGCTGTGTCCGCCAATGAACATCAGAGGAAAGGATTTTACGGTAAGACAAAATCCAGTTTTTCCAGAGGCCAGAAATGCTACATGTCCTCTATTCCCTCTGATTGTATTCAGGATTCAGAAGTGGAACCTCCTTTCCTTGAAGATACTTTGGATCAAAGTATTGAGGACTCTGATTTTGTAGCAGAGGCTAAAGAGGATTTTCTCTTTCGTTCATTGACGGACACATCTCCTTTTCTTCTTGACCATTGGGTTATACTACCCCCTACAGGAGCAGGACACTATGCAGGAAAAAGCTTGACTACACCTATGGGGCAGTCCCAGGGGGTATACTTCCACTCTCAGCTATAGGCACTCAGTTTTTTTTCCTCCAGTTCTCTAATCTCTGGTCCTGGCAAATATTTCCTTTTGAATGGAACTTTTTCCTATCTTTGTTATTTTGTTCCTGTGAGAATCTACTATCAACTGCGACTGACTGGATAATCTAGCTCCAGAGGGTCCCCCTAGTCTGGCCAGTGAGCACACGCAGGCCTCAGCTCCGCTCAAAGTTGGCCGCGGCATAGCTCCGCGGGAATGGGGGCTGGCCTGTGAGTTAAACGTCTCGCGAGGGCACATACGACCTGGCCTCTGCCTGAGTCGCAGCGTTCCTCCTGGCCTCGGCCTGAATCGCAGAGTTCCTCCTGGCCGACAACCCCCTCATTTCGATGGAGCGGTGGTTTGTCTAGAGCGGTGCTCACCCTTTTCATGGTATGGTAAGTAGCCGCCCCCCTTCTTCCCCTGGAGGGTTTGGGGGTTGACATGGGCCCCTCCCTGGGACGATGTGACCCTCAAGTTCCTCTACTTCTCCTCAGCCCCTCTTGGGTGGTCACTGTCGGCCCCCCCCCCTCCTCCCTGGCAGAGGTTATGATCTGGCTTTTGCCACAGGCTTTTAAGGGGGGCTTATTGGAGTTGCTGCTGGCCAGGTTTTTCCTGATGCGCAACGGGGGGTTGAGCAGGGTTCCTCGCCACCCTGGGGTTTGGTGACTAGGGCAGGGATGTCCTCTGTGCTCCCTGCTGCAGTTGTTGGGCTGGGGAGCGGATGATTTAGCATCCGCGGGGCACAGAGGACATCTGGCCAAAAGTTTAGGCCTACCCTCCGTTTAGGCATCCGCCCTCCCCTCCGCTGCCCCTGGGTGGTCGGCTCCACTGGGGCTTGCGGCTGGGCGTCCACAAAAATTTAGGCCGCAGCTGGCGACCGAGTCGGGCGCCTCCCTTGGGGAGAGACCCCAGTGAGGTTAGCTGAAGCCTCCGCTCCTTATTTTGGTAATTTGCCTGGCTGGGATCCGTGCGCTTGTGGCTGGGCCTCCACAAAAATTTAGGCCACAGCTTGCGGCCTATTCGGCCATGCAGCCAGCTTGGCGCCTCCTTTAAAAGGGGTGACGCTATGGGGGCAGTTTATTTTTTGATGGCAGCCATGCCGCCATTGTTTTCTAGGGCGCCTGCTCCTTTTTAGCGCTGCAGGACCATTCGCATCACAGCGGGCGGCCCCCTTTTAAGGGGTTATTTCCTATTATGCGGACCTCCTATGAAAGGGCTCAGAGGGCGACCCCCCTTTTTTTTTGGGGGTCCGGTAGATGGTCCATTCGTGGACCCTTAGTCGGCGTCCCCTTTGCAGGATCGCAGTCGGGGGCCCACCCAGATTGTTTTCCAGGTGAGCTTAGTATATAGCGCCCCCCGCCCTCCACTGCCTCATCTGCCTCATCAGATCCTGAATCTGTTTCGGTTGCTGCGGACGCGAGTCGCCCTACTGGGTCTGCATCCGCACACCCTGAGTGCTCAGATAGTGAGGATAATTCCTCTGCTCCTCTAGCGCTCATAAAAAAAGGCGCTGGTGGATGCACTAACTGTGTCAGTACGTGAAACTTTAAAAATGGAGGATGCAGCTGATGGTGCGTCGGAGGCGCTGGTCCCTTTTGAAACCCACAGGCCCTCCAAAGCGGCAAGGGTGTTCCCCTTTTCCGCTTACTTTGACAACATTGCCACAAAACAGTGGGGTTGTCCAAAACGCAGTCTTGTGGTCCCTGAGCGTTTTGCTATGCGGTATCTTAATGAGGATACCCTGCTTAAAAAGTAGACGGTCCCACCTGTAGCGGACTCGCCGGTTTCCAGGTTAAATAAAACTACCTTAATTCCGGTTGAGAAGTCCCCGGTCTTTAAATATCTGGCTGATAGAAGGGCGGAGGCTCTGGCCGCCATATGTTCACTGTGGCTGGTTCGGCATTAGGCCGGTATTTATTATTGCCCTGTTGTCTCAAATTCTGACCGAGTGGGCTAAACTTTTACACCGGGATCTGGAGGGGGAACAACTTCCCCCTGCCTTTGAGGAGCTAGCGGATCAGTTGGTCCAGGGGCTACAGTTTGTCTGTGATGCCTCTTTGGATGTGGCTTTTTTGATTCTAGGCTGTCTGTATCAGCAGTGGTCCTTCGGTGTATTATCTGACTAAAATGCTGGTATGCGGACCAGACTTCTAAGAAGGCCTTATCTGATCTCCCCCTTGTAGGGGATCGCCTGTTTGGAGTTTCCTTGGATGACATCATTAAGGGTCTCACTGGGGGAAAGAGTAATCTTCTTCCGCAGGCTACCAAGGGCAAGGAGCCCTCTCGTAGACGTGGGCCATTCTTCTCGGCTCATAAGAGGCCTTTTCGTCCCTCAGGGTCTCAAGACAAGGGATCATAGCCCTTCAGGGCCTCCACTAGAGGTTCCAAGAGAACCCGGTCTGGCAAACCAGGAGTGGGCTCTTCCAGACCTGCAGACAAGGCTTCCTCTGCATGAAGGGGCACCCCCTTCTGTATCTGGCATGGGGGAACATCTTCGCTGGTTTCCGGATCTGTGGACCTTCCTGGTACAGGACAAGTGGGTCCATAAAGTCATTCGGTCCGACTACAAGATCAAGTTTCGGTTTTATCCTCCAACCTGCGCTTGTCCCCAGATCAATTACAGGGTCTCTTTGGGGCAGTGCAAGACTTATTACTTCAAGGGAAGGTACGTCTAATTCTGGACCTCAAGGCGCTAAACTGCTTTGTACGGGTACAGATGTTCCGAATGGAGTCCCTACATCAGGGGGATTTTCTTTTGCTTCTGTCGACATCAAGAACACCTACCTTTACATTCCAATATGTGGCGATCACCAGCGCTTTCTCCGCTTTGCCGTGGGCGAGGAACATTATCAGTTTGTGGCGTTACCCTTTGGTCTTGCCTCCACTCCTCGGGTCTTTACAAAAGTGTTGGCCCCGGTGCTAGCATTGTTGCGTCAGCGGGGGATCGCAGTACTGGGGTACCTGGACAATCTTCTTCTGCGAGCGGAGCCTCCGACTGCTCTGATGGACAACTTGGAGATTATCAGCGAACTCTGAGGGAGTTCCATTGGATTCTGAACCTTCAGAAGTCTGCTCTGGCTCTGTCCATGAGACTGGACTATCTGGGTCTGACTCTGGACTCAGCCTCAGCCAGAGTGTTTCTTCCTCTGGAAAAATTACAGATATTGCAGGAGGCAATTCAGCTTCTGTTGTCCAGCAGACTGTCATCCCTCCAGGCTTGCATGTGGGTGCTGGGCCTGATGGTGTCTACGTTCAAGGCGGTTCCGTTTGCATAGTTTCCATACAAGATCTCTGTAAAAAGAGATTCTGGTGAAATGGGAAAAGAATCCACAGTCGCTAGAGGTGGCTTAGTTCTCCGACACTTCGACAGGGAAAATCCTTTCACCCTTGTATTGGACGGTTATCACCATGGATGCCAGCCTGTCTGGGGGGGGGGGGGGGGGGTGTCCTTGGCACAGTGTCCTGGCGGCTCAGGAAGGAAGTAGCCGTCATTCTAAGGTGGGCAGAAGGATTCGTTCCAGCCCTCTCTACTGTACACATTTCAATGAAAGGTACAGAGGTTTGTGGCACGGTCTCGGGATCCTCTGGCCGACATCACAGATGCATTCTAGTGACTCCAGACTGGCCTCACCAGTCTTGGTATGCCGATCTGGTATGGCTGGTCGCCGATGCTTCATGGAGTCTTCCACTCAGGGAAGGTCTGCTGGGAAGGTCTGCTGTCCCAAGGGCCAGTCTTCCATCCTGCTTTACAGTTGCTGGCTTTAATTGCCTTGCTTTTAAAGGCTAGAAAATCTACCTCTAGGAAGATCTACCATCGTACTTGGAAGATGTACATTGCGTGGTGTGAGTGTCTTGGGGTTCCTCCTTATTCTCCAATGAGGGGTTGATCAGCGCCTAGCCTTGGGTACCATTAAGGGCCAGGTGTCGGCCTTGACGGTTTTCCTTCAACGTCCATGGGCCACACATTCCTTGGTGCGTACCTTTTATCCAGGGAGTTTAACACTTGGCTCCTTCAGTACGGTCTCCATTGCCATCGTGACCTCAGTTTGGTTGTCAGTTCTCCAGAAACCTCCCTTTGAAAATATTCAGGGGGTTCCCCTGCTTGCGTTGTCCCAGAAGGTGGCTTTTTTGGTGGCTTTTACTGCTGTGTGCAGGGTGTCCGAGGTGGCGGCATTGTCTTCTCGTTCACCTTACCTGGTGGTTCACAGAGATAAGATGGTTCTTCATCCCTGTTGTTCCTTCCAAAGGTTGCCTCTGATTTCCATTTGAATGAAGACATTGTGTTGCCTTTCCTATGTCCCAGGCCTAAACATCCTAAGGAAATCACCTTGCATTCCCTGGATGTGGTTTGGGCAATCGGGTGTAACTGGCAGCCACGGAGTCTTTTAGGAAGTCCGACTCACTCTTTGTACTCATGGATGGACCTCTGAATGGGCTGGCAGCTTCTGCTGTGACTATTTCCAGATGGGTCAGACAGACGGGGATTCAGGCCTATTCCATTAGGGGTCAGGTTCCTCCTTTTGCCCTGTTTAGGCGCACTCTACTCAGGCACTTGGTGCCTCCTAGGCCTTCCGTCATCAGGCGTCAGTGCTGCAGGTTTGCAAGGCTGCCACCTGGTTGTCTGTGCAAACTTTCATAAAGGTGGCTGTGTTGGCATCTGCAAGGTTTTTGCAGGCTGCGATTTAGAGGACCTGGTCCTTTTTGAGGGTGTATTGTTTTTTCAGGTGAGCTCCAGTTGTTTATGGTTGAGCTCCACGTTACCTGGTTGGCTACAGTTTAGCCTTGGGAATTTTATCTTGCTGTTCCCACCCCTCATGTTTGACACTGCTTTGGGACATCCCAATGGTCAACAAAATAAGGAGCTGTGTCTGTCAATGAACGAAAGAGAAAATGGGATTTTTGACTTACTGTAAAATCTATTTCCCTGATGTTCATTGATGGACACAGCACCCACCCCTCTGTGGAATTGGCTTTCTTCTGACACTGCTTGTAACAAAACGGAGTGCCTATAGCTGCGAGTGGGAATATACTCCCTGGGACTGCCCCATAGGCGTGGTCAAGCTTTTTCCTGCCTAGTGTCCTACTCCTGTAGGAGACAGTATAACCCAATGGTCAAGAATATAAGAAGCTGTGTCTGTCAATAAACATCAGAGAAATGGATTTTATGGTAAGTCAAAAATCCCATTTTTTCCCCCTTGCATTGAATGAAGTACAAGCCATGGCTTCAAGCTAAATGCTCTGTACTGTGGACACACTAATTGATGTGGTGCCCACTAGTTTTTCCCTACAGCACCAGATTTTTCACAGCTTAAACAAGCCCTTATAGGCACTAAACAACTGGCTAAAAACACTGCTCAAAAAAATTAAAGGAACACTGAAAACACACCAGATCTCAATGGGGAAATATCATGCTGGATATCTATACTGCTATGGACTGGTTAATGTGTTAGGAACAAAAGGATGCCACATTGTTTGATTGAAATGAAAATGATCAACCTACAAAGGGCTGAATTCAAAGACACCCTGAAAATCAAAGTGAAAAAATGATGCAGCAGGCTAGTCCATTTTGCTAAAATTTCATTGCAGCAACTCAAAATGGTACTCAGTAGATTGTATGGGCCCCTACATGCTTGTATGCATGCCTGACAATGTTGGGGCATGCTCCTAACGAGAAGACGGATGGTGTCCTGGGGTATTTCCTCCCAGATCTGGAGCAGGGCATCACTAAGCTCCTGAACAGACTGAGGTGCAAGCTTGCAGAGTTGGATGGATGGAAACATAATGTCCCAGAGGTGTTCTGTTGGATTTAGGTCAGGCAAGCGTGGGGGCCATTCAATGGTATCGATTCCTTCATCCTCCAGGAACTGGCTGCATACTCTCTCCACATGAGGCCGGGCATTGTCCAGCGCATGGTCTGACAATGGGTCCAAGGATTTCATCGCAATTCCTAGTGGCAGTCAGGGTGTCATTGTCTAGTCTGTAGATGTTTGTGCGTCCCTCCATGGATATGTCTCCCCAGACCATCACTGACCCACCACCAAACTGGTCTTGCTGAACGATGTTACAGGCAGTATAATATTCTCCATGGCTTCTCCAGACCCTTTTATGTCTCTCGCATGTGCTCAGGGTGAACCTGCTCTCATCTGTAAAAAGCACAGGGGGCGAGTGGCAGACCTGTCAATTCTGGTGTTCAATGTCAAATATCAATCCAGCTCCACAGTCAGTCCAGGCAGTGAGGACATAGCCCACTAGACGATGTCTGACCCTCAGGTCACCCTCATCAAGTCTGTTTCTAATTGTTGATTTAGACATATTCACACCAGTGGCCTGCTAGAGGTCACTTTGTAGGGCTCTGGCAGTGCTCATCCTGTTCCTCCTTGCACAAAGGAGAAGATACCGGTTCTGCTAATGGGTTAATGACCATCTACGACCCTGTCCAGCTCTCCTATAGTAACTGCCTGTCTTCTGGCATCTCTTCCATGCTCTTGAAACTGTGCTGGGAGAAACCGCAAACGTTCTGGCAATGGCACGTATTAATGTGCCATCCTGGAGGAGTTGGACTGCCTGTGCTACCTCCATAGGATCCAGGTATCTCCTCATATCATCATATCGTTACTAGTAGTAACACTGACCCTAGCCAAATGCAAAACTAGTGAAAAACAGTAAGAAATGTAACCCCCAGAATCGCTCCCGCTGATCACCGTACTGGTACGACGATTCGCGCAGCCGAGCCAGCCTTCCGCAGTATATATGCGGTGGGCGGTCGGCAAGCAGTTAACACCAAACCAGCTGAAACTGATCAACAACCCCCTTTGCTACCTAACTGACCAGATCATAATCCCAGGAGTAGAATTGACTTGATGCTATACTCTGATTAAAAAATGTTCCTTTAATTTCTTTGAGCAGTGTATAAAAAGCCTGACCTTTCCTGGAAGAGGCCTCCTAAGCTTTTTGCTGAGATTTATCATGTGGAAAAGCATTTAAAAAAAGAAATTGACTGTTTCCTGGTGAATTCTGACGTTTAATTTCTCAATAAACCCCTTCCAGTTCCTTTTGAGGATGTTGTTCCCTCTCATAAGGAATTCTGTTGATAGGCATCTGAAAGCCCTCTTAAAGGCCTTCTTTGCCTTTGCAGGTCCTGCTATTGCCGCTGTTTCCATTTGCGACTTATTTAACTGGAAAATACAAACGAATAGAGAGCATGAACCTGTCTTTGAGGATCATGCTCCATTAGAACAATTACAGGAGATGCCATCAGCATTGTTGTTTTATGTTGACAGTCAATGTGATTAGTCAAGTCTTTTGAATGTCCCTTATCTCTGTAAATCTACAAAAGATTTTGTGGCGAAAAGCTTTGTCTTCTGAACCTCTGCTTGTAAAAAGGGCCTTCTATGCATGCCTTTTTCATGATGGTTGCCTGAATCCCTTGAAAAAGTAATCAAGGAAGTCACTGAGGAAAAGGTGTTGAAGAAGCCTGAGGCCGGCCATACTCGGAGCAAATTTCTTTCCAGCAGACACGGGTTGCAGGAAAAAAATTGGCTCGATTTCCCCCATCAACACAGACAGTGTTGATGTGAGAATGCCTCCTGCCAGGCTATTGTCTTCTCCCGGCTGGGCGGAAGGGGGGGAAGCCGTCCTCGTCAGGATTAGACAGTGATTATCACTAGCACGTATTCCTGACGCTTGCGATAATTGCAAGCGAATCTGGCAGGCTGGTTTTACCTAAGTTGATTAATCGATCAACTTGGTACATTCAGCTTTTCAATTAATGGTTCGAATCTTGGCCGGTTACTGCTGAAACACCCGAGATTCGAACTGTCAAGCAGTGTATGACCAGCCTAAAGCTGACCATAGATTGATTGATTGAAATCTCTCCAGTCCAGCAGGAACTGGGAGAATTTCAATCCATCTATGGTCGTTCCTGTTCGTGAGAAATTGATTCACTTCTCACGAACTGGCTTGTTGGAAAATTTTGTGAGATCAGAGCTGCAGCTAATTGTCTGCAGTGCTGGTCAGTGTATCTTGACAGCAGAGCTTCTTTTCACTTTCACCAGGCGTCTACTTCCAAACCAGGGCTTAACACCTACTTTTGCCACAAGCCCTGCATTTGCAAGTCTACTTTAGACACAAGGAGACTGGTTGTACCAGTTCTTTTAGAAGAACAGTTTCAAGGCTTGAGGGATCTCCAATCCAGCACTAGAATTGGAAAAGTCTTTCCCTCACACACTCTGGAAGGTGGTGACAAAGGATTTGTTTTGCTTTACGTCTTTTAAGGCAATTGACAGAAACCTCTGTAGTGTATTAATGTGCTTTTACTAAACAAAAGTGATGTACATACAAACTATTACAATCATAGAAATACAATATACTTGCGACAAATGCTACCTACTTCATGAACAATGGTTTGTATACAATACAAATATGCTAAAAGCAGTTTCACAATCCCCATAGGCAACCAGGACCCCTCTACTCTATTCTTCAAGCGATTGCAGCAATAGCGCCAACAGGTGAAATTTCTTCTGACACATACCTTCCTTGATGTTATGTCATTTTGGAGTCCTCTTGTCAGCTTAACTTGTCAGCCTTTTATTTGGAAAGTTTGGGTAGACAATCCCACATGGGTGTATCCTTTCTCACTACTTCCTTTACCATGGTCTTCCATGGGAGAAACATTTCCGGATGGCACTATTCTTCATGCCATAGGTCATATATGTCAAAAGATCAAGCTATGTTGACCATTCGTTACCTTAAATGTTGACTTTGGTTACAGAATTACTGTAGAACAATATAATAGTTTAATTGTCAACTGAAATTTGCCCAACATACAAGAATACCGTAGTATCCATGCTCTTGTTGTTTTAGAGGACATTTGTTTGAGAAGTGCCCACTCAAAGAAACCAGATGTCTGCTTGGAACAGATTCTTCAATGTAAATCTGAAAATGTCCATCTATCTATATCAAACCCAACACAGGATTCCAGCCCTATAGTCAGGATTGGAGTTTACAATTTCCTTACTGTCCAATAGACGTTGCCCCCACCGGAGTCAAAACCTTAACATCCTAGAAATAAAACATAAATTGCCCTAAGGCACATACTCAAGCACTCACAAAAGATTGTTTGTGTCACAACACAAAAGTCCACTATGTGAAAGCATGAAGTAACAGTTAATAGGTGGCAGGAGATAAGTAGCTGTGAAAGGGAACAAATGATTGAAATAAATTGCTATGCAGTATAAACTGGGTAAAAAAAAAAAAAAACAATGAAAGCATAACTAGTGATCCACAGCTCCAGGTGATTCAGATCAGGGAAAGATCCATGGCATGGAAAGATGTACACAAATAGCCAGGGTGCTAGATCAATAAAAGTGTCAAAGTTTATTAAAACATTACTTTTTTTTTTTTTAAACTAGAGTTTATCATTGTTTTCTTTACATTCAGAAAATTGTCTCCAATGTCCAGCTAATTATATTACAATATAGCATTGTGTTTGTTACAATGTATGATTTGTTTTTTGTTTTTGACAGCTAGGGATGAAGGAATATATTCCTTTTATAAAAGTGATAGACAATTATGAAAGTAGATCTTCAAATGCACATCAGATAAATAAAAAAAGTATTGTTAATTATGGTGTGATTGCACCCTGAGCTGGCTGGCGAAAGTCACAATTCGATTTGATCATTTTATTATTTCATTCTTTATTTTTCGTTTATTTTTTACTTTATTTTTCACCATTCTCTTATTTTAACCTATTTCTTTATACATTAATTTTGTGATTTAAATTTTTTGGTATTTGAGCCTATCTTTATATTGCTAAAAACAGTCCCCATCCTTTTCCCTTGTCAGCCTTTTTAAACAAAAGTTTAATAGGTTTTTCACCCTCCTTTGCTGACTTAAAAAGCCTTGTTTTACCCTGAGTTGCATGAAGTTGACAAAGGGGCAGGGTCACTGAATCATGTTCATCAGCCCACTGATTCCATTGACTTTGGTCTCTTCCACTAGTAGAGCGAAACCTTACACGATAACAACGGTCTCTGTACCCCTGGAGGTCTGGCATTCCATCTCCTAGCTCAGTGATCCTTCATCTCAAACTGCTGTTAAGTGGATCCCCCACTCTTTGCTGTCCCTGTGAGTCCAACTCCATTGCTACTCAGCCCTCTCAGTTTGCAGCATTGATCGGCAGAGGGCTCTGTGCACATGCCGATAGCTTCTTGATTCACAGTGGTGTAGCATACCTCCATCTAGCTCAGCAGTCCCTGGTTTGTGTTTGCTGTTAACAGCTTTACATTTTTCTCCTCCGAAGTGCTTCAAAGAGACTTATGTAAGTCCTTCTAGTGATGTTTTTATACTTTGACACTTTTATTGATCTAGCGCCCTGGCTATCTGTGAACATTCCGGTATTACGGGCCATCAGTAGTCTCTAAAACACTGGACCTTCCTACCTAAGGTGCCAACCCCTAGACACGGGGAAATAGCCTCTGCACCCAGATTTTTAAAAATCTCTTTTCATAGATGAGGGAAAACCAAATGTGGGCATCCTGGCCTCCAGGTTCAACAACAGACTGAACAAGACTAGGAATCCCCTAGCCTTCGCAGTGAGTGCGTCATCAGGTGATTCCTTGGGCTCAGTACAAGCTGGTTTATGCCTTCCCTCTGATGAAGATCCTTCCTAGACTGTTGTGTAAGATAGAGGAGGGTTCCGATGATTTCCATCCTACCAGACTGGCTTGGACTACTGGAGGACGAGCCTTGCCCTCTTCCAAACAGTCCTTGCTTACTGGCACAAGGCCCCTTATTCCATCCTGCTTCTCAGTGCTGGCTTTATTGGCATGGCTTTTGAAACAAGTTCTTACTCCGAGGACAGGGTTCTACTTTATCCATTTTATTCCAGATACCTCTTGCCTTGCAATCTTTCATTAAGACTTTTCTTCAGGAAAAGTTGCTTGTATATTTCCTCAATTCGACGACCAGTGTCACCTTGGAATCTCAGCCTGGTGCCCTCTGTACTTCAAAGACCTCCCTTTTAAAATCTGTTTAGAGAACATTTTTCTTCTTTCCCTTTATCAATCCAAGGAAAGTGCCCTACACCTGCAGGTAGCTACATATAAGACACAGTCTATGAATTGTAAGACCTGTACTGTACTCCAAGAAAGGGAATTTAAAGGTAAGTCAAACACTGTCAGTTGTGTTTTTTTCTTTTTTTTTTTGAAGGAATCAATGCTGAATGCAATTTATACCTTTCACTGATCTTGCTTGCCAGTTGCCACATAAAGTGATTGTAAAGTTTTTTTAAAGTAACAAACATTCTTACTTGCTCTGTGCAATGGTTTTGCACTGAGCAGCCCCTATCCTCCTCTTCTGGATTTGCACAGAGCAGCCCTGATCCTCCTCTTCTGGGTTCCCTTGCTAGCACTCCTGGCTACTGCTCTTCTCCGTGTGGCACCATAGGAAGCTGCTTTCTATGGTGGCACATGTGGGGGCTCGATCCTGAGCCGGGCTTGACCCTGCTCCCTCGGCACTGGATTTGATTGCCAGCATCAGGGGTCAATTGCTCCCGCTGTTGTCATTGAGTCCAATGAGGAGGGGGGGGGGAGCAGCCCTGCTGCTCTCGGGCACATTTCTGGATCAAGATCAAGCTCGGGTAAGTATTTTAGGGAGCTGAGACTAGAAGGTTTTTTACCTTCATCAGAAAATGCATTAAGATAAAAAACCACCAGTCTTTTCAACCACTTTAATTTTGGTTCATAAAGTTTTTTTTAACCACTTCCAGACTGCCTGCTGCATGTATAATGCGGCCTGGCTGCGCATGATTGGACACAGCAGGAGCCAATCAGAGGTTCCCGCTGATCATTTGGCAGAATATAGGAACGGCGGTCTGCCTTTGTAAACTAGGCAGACCGCTGTTCTGTCAGGGAGGAAAAGTGAGATCTTGTGTTTCAGCTAAGCTAATCACCACCATTACTAGTAAAAACAATAAAAAAAATAAAAAGTCCATAAATATATCCCATAGTTTGTATAGCTATAACTTTTGTGCAAACCATTCAATATACACTTCTTACCAAAAATATGTAGCAGAATACAAATTGACCTAAAAAAGAAATTGATTTTTTAAAAAAATATTATTGGGCATATTTTAAAGCAGAAAGTAAAAAATATTGCTTTTTTTTTCCAAAATTGTGGTTCTTTTTTTGTTTATAGGGCAAAAAATAAAAACCGCAGAGATGATCAAATACCACCAAAAGAAAGCTCTATTTGTGGGGGAGAAAAATACATTTTTTTTTTTTGGGGTACAGTGTCGCATGACCACGCAATTGTCAGTTAAAGCAACACAGTGCCCAATCGCTAAAAATGGCCTGGTCATGAGGGAGGTAAAACCTTCCGGGGCTGAAGTGCTTAAAGGAGAAGAGTTTTTTTTTTAGATTTATATATGAACAGCACAGTGCAAGGTCTAATTATCAAATGTGTTTAGGTGTGTATTCTTGAAGTAGGCATTTGTATGTACTGTATGTGTGTAAAAAATAAATATATATAAATGTGCTCATTACCTCTCCCTGGCCTTAATACCTAGCAAATCACTAATCTAAAAACTGCATACAGACAGTGAAGTCTGAAATGTACCTATTCTCTTTATACATCCTATATATCTTCCATGACTTCTGTTATCCAGCATTCTGGAAGATGTGTGAACCACTTTAAACTTTATTGCTTGTTAGCATTCTCAGCCACTTAGTCAGAAGTAATTACTAGTTGTTGCTAACGAACATGAGATCACATGCAGCCAAAATAAGCAACAAAAAGGTAATTTTATGTATTACGTCTTTGTGATTTCATTTATGTTAATATTATCATGAGTCCCATGAATCGGTGGAGCAGTGTGGTGTCAGCCTCATGTCATTGCTCTTTGTCACTGGAAACAGTCACGGCTTTGTGATTCCAGCTGTGTCCTATTTATTCCTGAATTATTGCATCCATATTGTTGCCAAAAAACACTGGCTTTGGCAGTTGTTACCAGCTGTAAAACTTAACCCTTTTTGATGCTGTACCTATTGTTTGCTTTCGAACATAGGACTTTTGTTTGAAGCCCCTTTATGTATTCTGTTCAAATTTTTAGATTGTTTTTTTTGTATGTGTGAGCCCCGAGTGTTATATTTACATCATTGTTGGTAAAAAATAGGTTTAAATTGACAATCTAAAAAAGAGTTTGGGGATGGGGGGTGCTCCAAATGTTTAATGACTAAATTGAAATGCAGGCAGGCTTTAAAGATGGACCTAAACTCTGTGCCCAAAAAAAGCAGGACTGGTTATTAGCTGTGGTCTCCCTGCAGCTTATTTTTTTTTCCTGTTATTGACTTTTTCATGCCTTGTTCTGCACTTTGTCTCTGTGTGGAGGCGGCCATCTTAGGATAGGCAAGGTTTTGCTTCCTCATGTTGGAGAACAGTGATCAGCACAACAGTGAGACTCCCAAATCTTGCTCCTGATCTCCTGAGACTAGCAGTCAAAGGCATGCTGTCCATTGTAGGAGGTTGTAGGTACTGAGGAGTTCAAAGCAAAAGGTATATTTTTTAGTATAATGCCTAGGCACAGTTACCATTTCTAGATGTTTTCATACAGTACTTACCCTAAAGTAGACATAGCATTATATTTTTTTGATGCCTAGTCCACACAGAGGCACGGAGATGCTTTCTCCTGCCTGCCACAGACTGATGACATTATCTCATGTCATCAGTCTTATGCCCCCCCCTACCAGCGCTCCTCCCTCTGCTTCTTTCTTCCCTGCAGACCCACTTGAGCGTAGAGGAGCATGTGACCTTCTCCCATGTGACAATGCTAGGCTTAAACATTGTTGCGTGATAAGGGGGGGAAAGAGTGACGTCACTACTTCCCCGAGCCATCAACCCAGACTTCAGTGCTGGCTGTGGAGGAGGAAGGAGCAGCAATAGATGGCTGGTACGGAGAGTGTATGTAGGGACAGGGTCCTTTGCAGAGACTCTACCTCTTTGTAACATTTTTACAAGTTGCTCCTTGATAGGTACAGTACTGTGAGTGAGCTTTGTCATACTAGGACAAGAAATTATTACTGGCAGGATCACAAGATTGGCTGGCAACCATTCAGGGGTATTCCCTTTTTCTCTCTATCGTTCATCGACAGACGCAGCTTCTTATCTTCATCTTCATGACTCATAGGGTTATGCTCCTCCTAGGAATAGGCACTAGGCAGGAAAAAAGCTTAACCACGTATAAGGGGGCTGTCCCTGCAGGCATAAACCCTCACTCTATCATCAAACGGTTTTGTTCTGCCTAATGTTAGGAATAGGAACTAGCTCCCCTGGACTTCGTTCTTAGCTGTAACAGGGAAAGTTTTGTGATTTTTTTTTAAATAAAAATTTTTAAAAAGAGGGAGGGGTGTGCCTGTATATCAAGAACGATGTGCAAGTGAGTATGAGGGACAATATCACTAATGGAGCTAGGGAGGAGGTGGAATTGCTATGGGTAAAGCTTCAAAGGGACGATAATAAGGGGAAAGTAATATTGGGTGTATGCTATAGGCTCCCCAACCAGAGGGAGGAGGGGGGAGACGGACCTCCTATAACAGCTTGGAATGGCAGCAAGGATGGGAAATGTCATTTTAATGGGGGATTTTTATTATCCAGATATAGACTGGGCAACAGGAACTGTGCATTTGTCTAAGGCTCGCTATTTCCTAAATGTTTTGCAGCACAACTTCATTCAGATGGTAAATGCACCAAGGAGAAACAATGCGTTACTAGACCTACTAATTACTAATAATACAGACCTGATTACGTATGTAGCAATAAGGGGCAACTTAGCAAACAGTGACCATAGGTCAATTAGTTTCAGTATAAATCACAGAAATGGGAAACATAAGGATAATGCACAGACACTGAACTTCAAAAGAGCCAATTTCCCTAAACTGCGCTCTATGCTAGACAATATTAAATGGGATAGAATCCTGGGAACAAAGAACACTGGGGGAAAAATGGGAGTGCTTTAAGAACATACTTAATAAAGGTATTGGGCAGTGCATTCTGACAGGGAATACGTTTAAAAGAGCTAAAATACACCCTGGGTGGCTAAACTCTAAGGTAAAAATGCATATAAAAACAAAAGAAAAGGCCTTCAAATAATACAAAGCAAGAGGGGTCATTGGCAGCATTCCAGCACTACAAAGCATGCAATAAGAAATGTAAGAGCGCAATCAAGGCAGCTAAGATAGAACATAAAAGGCACATAGTGGAAGAGAGTAAGAAAAACCCCAAGAAATGTATTAAGTATATAAATAGTAAGAAAGTAAGGCCAGAACAGGTTGGCCCCATAAAGAATTATTAAGTGAACCTGGTTATAAAGGACAGAGAGAAGGCAGAGGTTCTAAATAAATTCTTCTCCTCAGTTTTCACAAAAGAATTGTTGGGATACAGTAACCTAGACTGTAATGTTAAAGTTAATAACACGTCACAGGAAGCACCCCCATGGTTAACAGAAGACAGACTCAGAACTAGACTCAAAAACTTAACATAAATAAGTCCCTGGGACCAGATGGCTTACACCCGAGGGTCCTTAAAGAACTCAGCCAGGTGATAGCCAGACCATTGTTCTTAATTTTTTAAAACAGTCTACTAACGGGAATGGTACCAGCTGATTGGAGAAAAGCCAAAGAGGCACCAATATTTAAAAAAGGGCAGGGATATATCCCTGGGAACTACAGGCCGGTTAGCCTAATATCAATAGTCTGCAAGCTATTTCAGGGGATGATAAGGGACTATATACAAGATTTTATTAATAAAAATTGTATCAGTAGTAATCAGCATGGATTCATGAAGAATGGTTCTCGCCAGACCAATCTTTTAACCTTCTATGAAGAAGTGAGCTGCCATCTAGATAAAGAAAGGCCTTTAGATGTAGTGTATCTGGGCTTTGCAAAGGCATTTGATACAGTTCCCCTCAAACGATTACTGTACAAACTAAGGTACGTAGGTATGGACCACAGGGTGGGTATTTGGATTAAAAACTGGCTTCAGGGGCGAGTCCAGAGGAGGGCGAAATATGGGGAGTACTCAGATTGGTCGGGTGTGGAAAGTGGGGTCCCCCAAGGATCTCACCTGGGACCAATCCTGTTTAATTTATTCATAAACCATCTGGAAGAAGGGATGATCAGCACAATCTCAGCATTTGCGGACGATACTAAGCTATGCAGGGCAATATCTTCTTCACAGGACGTGGAAACCTTACAAGAAGACCTTAACAAAATAATGGGGTAGGCAACTACATGTCAAATGAGTTTTAATGTTGAAAAATGTAAGGTAATGCATTTGGGTGCCAGAAATACGAATGCAAGTTACTCGCTAGGAGGAGAACCTCTGGGGGAATCTAAGATGGAAAAGGACCTTGGGGGTCCTAGTAGACAACAAGCTCAGCAATGGCATGCAATACCAAGCTGCTGCAAGCAAAGCCAACAGAATATTGGCATGCATAAAAAAAGGGGATTATTTTCCCATTCTACAAGACTCTGGTCCGGCCGCATCTGGAGTATGCCGTCCAGTTCTGGGCACCGGTCCTCAGGAAGGATGTGCTGTAACTAGAAAATCTAGAGAAGGGCAACAAAGCTTATAAAGGGAATGGAGGACATTAGCTATGAGGAAAGACTACAAGCATTGAACTTATTCTTTCTGGAGAAGAGACGCTTGAGAGGGGATATGATATCAATGTAGAAATACCGTACTGGCGACCCTAGCATAGGGAACAAACTTTTCAGTAAAAGGGAATTTAAAAAGACACAGGGCCATTCACTAAACTTAGAAGAGAAACGGTTTAACCCTAAACTGCGTAAAGGGTTCTTTACTATCATAGAGGTAAGGATGTGGAATTCTCTTCCACAAGCAGTGGTATCAGCAGGGAGTATCGATAGTTTCAAAAAATTATTAGATGGGCACCTTAATGACCACAACATACAGGGGTATACGATGTACTGATAACAGCAAACACACACACATCATAGGTTGAACTGGATTTCCTGGTGTCTTTTTTCAACCTCACTATGTAACTATGTAAGAGAAGTTTAAAGGGAAAAAACTGAAATAAGAAAGTGAATGCAGCCAACATAATTAAAGTGTCATTAAGGACTCATGCACAATGCAGCTGCTTTTACAGGGGTTTGAACTATTATTTGTCTGCCTAAAAGCCTAAAGAAGCTTGTGCATTTGCGCATTTTTGAGCATACGGTTTTTGTTTTTTTTTTCCTCAAAAACGCTTTCCTCAGTTCATTTTTCACTCCCAAGTAACCACCGTGCATTGCAAAATTAGTTCCAGTTGCCATTTTCATTGCGAGAGAGAGCAAATAGAATTTTCTGTGTTTTACTGCTATTATTATGGATCCCCCATTTACCTGATTCATGAAAAAGTGTTACTGCTTATGTTGTGGAGCTGCTTTTTATGAGAATACAGCCTTTACTTTTAAACCATAATCCCTCTGGATATTTTGCAAACCTGTATGGTGAGCTGAGACAATATCCTGAAATTTATTTTTTTCAATTTCACAAGGATGTCCATTGTGACCTTGATTTTTTTTTTTTGTTAGGTTTTAAGTGTGTGTGTGTGTGTGTGTGTGTGTGTGTGTGTGTGTGTGTGTGTGTGTGTGTGTGTGTGTGTGTGTGTCTCATAAAATTAGAATATCATCAAAAAGTTCATTTATTTCTGTAATTCAAAGAGTGAAACTCACTTTTGATGATTATGGCTTACAGCTAGTGAAAATTCAGTATCTCAGTAAAATAAATAAGACCAATAAAAAAAAAAAGGATTTTTAATACAGAAATGTTGGTCTACTAAAAAGTATGTCCATGTACAGTATAGTATGCACTCAATACTTGGTTGGGGTTTTTTTTCCATGAATTACTGCATCAATGTGGCGTGGCATGGAGGCGATAAGCCTGTGGCACTGCTGAGGTATTATGGAAGCCAGGGTTGCTTTGATAGTGGCCTTCAGCTCATCTGCATTGTTGGATCTGATGTCTCTTATCTTCCTCTTGAGATTCTTTATGAGGGTTACGTCAGGCGAGTTTGCTGGCCAATCAAGCACAGTGATAAGATGATCATTAAACCAGGTATTGGTACTTTTAGCAGTGTGGGCAGGTGCCAATTCCTGCTGGAAAATGAAATCAGCATCTCCATAAAGCTGGTCAGCAGAGGGAGGCATGAAGGGCTCTAGAATTTCCTGGTAGATGGCTGTGCTGACTTTGGACTTGATACAACACAACTCTAGCAGATGAGATGGCTCCCCAAATCATCACTGACTGTGGAAACTTCACATTGGACCTCATGCAACTTGGATTCAGGCCTCTCCACTCTTCTTCCAGACTCTGTGGAAAATGTTTAATTTCAATTGGAAATCAAGGTCCCAGTCAGTGATTATTTGGGGGGAGCCATGTCATCTGCTGGTTTTGGTCCACTGTGTTTTATCAAATCCAAAGTCAGCACAGCCCTCTATCCTCTACCTCTATCATAGATACAGTTTTTAATATATTTTTTTAATACTGTTCTTTAAAACATTTTACTGCTGGGAAGTTTAAAGCTAATGCTTTGGAATGCAGTGCTCATAAAAAGCTTCCATGCTGGCACACAGTAGGGGAGGGAAAGCCACCTATAGCTATTCTTAAGCTGTGAAAATGTTCTGCAGTCAAAACGGTACCCATTATAAAAGATTTAAAACTGAACTCCAGCCTTATCTTTCCTTTCCCACACTTGTAGCAAGTCTTCTCTTGTTTTGAAACCGCTTACTCTTAGGCCACTTTCACACTTATGCGACGCGATTTTACGGCAATTTTGCGATGCGATTTTTGCTGCGACTTTGCCGCGATTTTGAAATCAATGGCTATATACCTCAAAACACATTAAAATCGTGTCAAAGTAGTGCAGGAACTACTTTGAAGTCGGTGCGACTTCAAAACGCACTGATATGAATGGGGCTCATTGAAAATAATGGAAAACGACTTGTCATGCGATTTTGCGGTCCAAATTCGCGGGACAAGTCGCACTAGTGTGAAAGGGGCCTTAGGCTCCGTTCACATGTAGGCATTTTGGGGGCGTTTTTCTGCTCTAGGATCAGCTCTCAAAATGCCCAACAAGACAAATCCTATTCATTTCAATGGCCCCTGTTCACATCTGAGCGTGTTGACGCTGTGAGCAAAACGCCCAACGCTCAAAAAAGTACATGAGCTTCTTTTTGGGCAGATTACAGGCGTTTTCCATTGGTCTCTATTCAATCTAAAAACACCTGTAAAAACGCCCATAAAAACACCTGAAAAAACGCCCATATAAACGCCTGTAATAGCAACGCCAATATGTGAACGTAGCCTTAATTCCCTTCAAGGTTGCATCTCCACTATATAGTCCTTTTTAAGCTGCAGCAGTTGAGCCTGTCTTCCTGTCTAAACCTCTGCAGTCATCATCAATCCCCTCACCTCCTGATCTGTACTGTCATTTCCTATTGGCTTTGGCTGTCAGCAATAATTTTTGCCCTTTGTCATGTAGTCGTGATTGACAGGGCTGGCATCAGTCACAGTACTGCTGTTACTGAGCTTTATATAAAAGAAATAAAAAAACACATTCCTGGCATCCTTTTAGATTTTTTAGATGTGTTTGCTCCTGATTAGCTGTGCTCTTGGTTAGAGTGTATTCAATATGTTTATGGTAAACATGTGACATCTTTAATTCTGTATTCCACATAAAGCTTCTGGGAGGGGTATTGACAATGTGCTTGGTTTATGGAGTTTTCAGTATATGTTAAAAATGACATGTAAACAAAAAAAGACTGTTCTTTTAAAACACATTAGATATTTTGTTATATCAATACTTTTTATTATTTTATTATTTTTTATTTCAGGTACTTATATAGAGCTGTCAATTTACGCAGCACTTTACATATACATTGCACTTTCACATCAGTCCCTGCCCTCAAGGAGCTTACAATCTAAGTATAACCTCTTTCGCTGCTTTTCTATCCTCTTACATTATACAGTGTAGACAGCAAAATAGAACGTACAACACACCCCTGCTTGATTTAATGTCTATAATACCAGGAGCCATAAATGGTGATTTCTATACTGCATTGCATTCAGATTTATGGACAAAGCTAGCCCTGCATATGAGATACATAATCCCAGAGAGGATGATCTGTTAATGAGTATCAGAGAACATCCCTTTGGCAAGGCTCAGACTAGCCAATGCTTTGAAAAGTGATCCCCTGTGTTGTCAGTCACTGTTAGGTATTCAGGAGGCTGTTTTTTCCTTTTTTTGCCAAGTAATACTTTATAATGGAGCGAATGCACTGTAACTGTGAGCCAAGTGAACAATGCTGCCTGTCAACATAGCACGATGCATTAAAGTGATTGTAAAGACTGGTTTTAAAAAAAGAAAAATAACAAAAATATTATACTTACCTGCTCTGTGCAGTTGGTTTTGCACAGAGAAGCCTGGATCCTCCTTTTCTCTTGTCCCTCTTGGCTGCTTCTAGCCTCTCCCTCCTGTCGTGCCTCCACAGCAAGCAGCTTGCTATGGGGGCACCTGAGCTGAGCTGCAACTCCGTGTATCCATTCAGACACAGAGCTGCTGTACGGCCCGTCCCTCTCTTTTGATTTGCTAACCGATTTTGATGGACAGCCGCAGGAGCCAGTGGTGCCACTGCGGTGTCTCAGCCAATCAGAAGGGAAAGTCCCGGACAGCAGAGGGACTCATGGACATTGCTGGACAGAGATGGGGCTCAGGTAAGTATTATGGGGGCTGAGGGGGGCTGCTACACACAGAAGGCTTTTTATCGTAATGCATAGAATGCATTACGATAAAAAACCTTCTGACTTTACAACTCCTTTAACCAGTTCTGGACCAGAATGATTTGCCCCCTTAATGACCAGGCCATTGTTTGGGATTCAGCACTGCGTTATTTTAACTGACAATTGCGAGGTCATGCGACGATGTACCGAAATAAAATTGATGTCCTTTTTTCCCCACAAATACAGCTCTCTTATAGTGGTATTTGATCACCTGTGCAATTTTTATTTTTTGCACTATAAACAAAAAAACGAGCGACAATTCTAAAAAAAAAAAAAAAAAAAAAAAAAATAGTTTTCTCTTACGTCCTCCGACAGTCGCCGCCCCTCCATATTCATCACCAATGGGTTATGTCCTCTTATCCGTAGGAGTAGCTAGGCAATAGAATATGTTAGTACAAAAGACTTTTAACATATCCCCACCCCCAGGGGGTGGTCCCCTCAGTACATAACCCTCCACTTCCTGTAACCAAACCAGTTTCATTTGTCTAGCTGTCAGGAGTGGCTGGATGTTTCTGTGCTGGGACACCTTGTCTCAGCTCTCTTTCCTTTCTTTGGATTTTATTTGAGTTTTTTCTCTCTTTCTTGTTAGCTGTTATTTTATCAGCGTTAGTTAGTTCTTCGGAAGAAGAGGATCATGCGGGCTGCGTCTCGGGCTGACCCCCCTGGTCGCAGGTTGTGGGTCGGTGGTTTCTCAGCCCGCCATCGAGCGTTCAGTCAGGTATCGCTCCTGAGTTTTCTGAACGACCCATCCCTGTGTCGTGCAGGGATGCCAGGTGAGGTGGCTACCTCACCGGACGCTGTGCGGTTTCTCAACCCACCTTCTGATGCGTCCTAGATGCGACTCTCCCTGCCTTATGTTCAGCGGTTTGTTCGCCTGTGCGGGTTCCCCACGCCATGTTAGAGGTAAGTGTATGTATGTGGGGACCTGTCTGTCTGGGGGGTGTCAGTCTGGGACTGTGTTACCTTACCCTGTGTTCACAATGTTACTGTCTCCCTATCCCTCATGTTGCATGCTGTGGGCTGCAGGAGGGGGGGGTTGTGCTGCACTCTGTGTCAGTCTGTATGTGAACGGCTGTGTGCTGTGGGGCTTGAGTTTCTCATGCTTGGGGCACATTACAGCGCCGCTGCGGCGGTTTAACATGCTTCCTTTTGCTGGGCAATTTGGATGTTTTTTTTTTTTTTTTACTTCACCCTCATGGGGTGTGGGAGCGGCGGTTTCGGCGCCAAACGGCGCCATTTTGGCTGCGATCGCTCCGGCCGCATGTTTTACATGCATGGTGGCCATTTTCTTGTAGCCTCCATAGGCTTTAATAGAGCGCCCTGTATACCAGCACTTCCTTTCCATCAGGAGCACCGCAGGCAGCAGCAGCAACAGCGATCTCCAGGTTCATTTCCCTCTATTCCCTGTATCCTGCCTTGGTTTAATTGTCCCTGTGGGGGTCCCTTGTGTGGGGTGTTTGTGTGCAGTGGGCTACGATCGCAGCGCTCTCTTAAAGGGGCGGTCACCCATTTATTTTACTGCTACAGGGGCATGGATTCTCAGGAAAACAAATTTCCTACAACTTTAGTGGGAAGCCAGGGGTCTGCACTCTCCCCCCCTGGGGGGGATTTGGCTGCGATTGTGGCTAGCCTTGCGACTCAGGTGCAAATGCTGGTGGCTGCTCAATCCACAAAAAGGCCCAGGGTTTCGATTTCCTCTGATTCAGAGGGTGATGGTGCTGGGGCTGATGTGGCTGGGGTCTCCTTGTCGGGGTCCCGTTCCTCCCTGGACCTTATCGGGTCAGAAATGGAGGCTGAGGTGGAGGGGGTTGATAATTCTCCCCCTGGCTCGTCTGAGGAGCTTGCACTCATGGATGAATTGGTTGCTTCTATCAAGCAAACACTGCGGTTAGAGGAAGAATCATGTCCTCCAGCTGCCTTGGCGGCTTATGGGACGCAGAAAAGGCGCAAAACGTCGCAGGTGTACCCCTGCACTGATGATTTCCAAAACGCTGTAAAAGAACAGTGGCGTAATATACGCAAGCCATTTGCTGTACCTAGTAGGTTTAAGCTACGCTATCCCTTTACGCCTGCTACTGATGAGCGCTGGTGTATTCCACCGCCGGTGGATCATGCGATAGCGGTTTTGAACAAGTCCACTGCGATTCCGGCTGAAGACACCCCGGTGTTCCGGGATGCCACGGACAAGAGGATGGAATCTCTTGCCCGTCACACCTATTCTATTATGGGTTCTATGTTAAAAGCCTTATTTGCTTCTCTTATGGCGGCCCAAGCGGTCGCGAGCTGGACGCAGGTGCTTAGGCGGGTCCTGGTGGCTGATTCTGCCCCCCAGGCGACTTTGGATATGGTGGATCAAATCCACCAGGGTGTCATGTACTTGTGTGATGCGGACCTGGATATGGTTCCGTTGGCTGCACGTGTACACAGTGTGGCGGTGTTAAATCGCCGCCTGGTTTGGTTGAAGTGTTGGTCTGTGGATCAATCTTCCCGTAAGACTTTGGCCAATCTGCCTTATGATGGTTCTCGCCTTTTTGGCGAATCCTTAGATGCACTAATTAAGGGAGTCACGGGTGGTAAGAGCACGCTCTTGCCCCAATCCCACAAGCCCAAGGCGGCTCCTGGTAAGAAGCATGCTTCCTTTCGACCCCATCAGGGGTCCTTTCGTGCCTTTCGGTCACACTATAGGGGCAAGCCGTCAAAGGGTCAGGGCTCCCACAAGAAGCCGTGGGCTGGTAAGCAAAAGTCCGGCCAATCCGGTTCTGCGGCCCACAACAGTGCGGCCTGAAGGGGCGCCCTCACCCGAGTCTGGGGTGGGGGGACGCTTGCTCGCTTTCTCTCGGCCATGGCTGTCCCGGGTTCGGGACAGGTGGGTTCAGGAAGTCGTTCGATCTGGTTACAAGATCGAGTTTCTCTCTCGGCCGAAGAGCAGATTTTTTCCCTCAAATCTTCTGTTATCCCCGGAGCGTTTGCGGGACCTGCGTCTAGCGGTGCAGGACCTGAGGGCTCAGGGTGTGGTGGTCCCGGTGCCTCGTCGGGACAGATTTCGGGGGTTCTATTCCAATCTGTTCACCGTGCCCAGAAAAGAGGGCAAGGTACGTCCGATTCTGGACTTGAAGGCGCTGAACCGCTTTGTGCGGGTGCGCAAATTCCGCATGGAATCCCTGCGGTCGGTGGTGGCTGCCCTGGTTCCGGGGGAGTTCATGGCTTCCATCGACTTGAAGGATGCGTATCTTCACATCCCCATTTTCGAGGGTCACCAGAGGTACCTTCGATTCGCCATAGCGGAGGATCATTACCAATTTGTGGCTTTGCCTTTCGGTCTCGCCTCGGCTCCGAGGGTGTTCACCAAAGTGCTGGCTCCGGTTCTGGCCTTGTTGAGAGCCCAGGGCATATCGGTCCTGGGATATCTGGACGATATTCTGGTTCGGTCTGCGACCAACCAAGGTCTGGTGAAGGATCTGTCCGTCACGTTGCAGACTCTGCAAGAGTTTGGTTGGACGATCAATTTCCCAAAATCAACATTGTGCCCGTCAGTCCGCCTCCCATACCTGTCCCATACCTGGGAATGATTCTGGACTCTGTCCAGGCGAAGGTCTTCCTACCGGACGACAAACTCAGGACTCTTCAGGAGGGAGTCAGGTCCCTCAGGGACAATCAGTTCTCGTCCATTCGGACGTGCATGCGGTGTCTGGGATTGATGGTCTCGGCTTTCGAGGCGATTCCCTTCGCTCAGTTTCACACTCGGGGTCTCCAAGCGGAGATATTGTCCAAGTGGGACGGGCGACCGCACTCTCTGGATCTTCAGATATCCTTGAGTTCTCAGACCAGAAGGGATCTTCTGTGGTGGCTTCGGTCCCCCTCAGTGTCGGGGGGCAAGTCTTTTCGTCCCCTTTCGTGGACGGTGATCACCACGGGTGCCAGCCTGTCGGGCTGGGGTGGTGTTCTGGGCGTTCTGTCCGCCCAGGGTGTGTGGTCGAAGGAGGAATCCTCCCTTCCGATCAACGTTCTGGAACTGCGAGCGATACTCCTCTGTCTTCGTCGTTGGACGGACAGTCTCCACGGCTGTCCGGTCAGGGTGCAGACGGACAATGCCACGGCGGTGGCTTACATCAATCACCAAGGGGGCACCAGGAGTGCCCAGGCGGCTCGAGAGGTGGCTGCGATTCTGTCTTGGGCCGAGACGCATGTCCCGGCAATATCTGCAGTTCACATTCCGGGAGTGGAAAATTGGCAGGCGGATTATCTGAGCCGCCAGACCCTGGACCAGGGGGAATGGTCCCTTCACCCGGATGTCTTCCAGATGTTGTGCGCGAAGTGGGGCCTTCCGGAGGTAGACCTGTTCGCGTCTCGTCTGAACAACAAAGTTCCACGGTTCGTGGCAAGGACGCGCGATCCTCGGGCAGACGCGTCGGACGCGTTGGTTGCCCCGTGGCATCAGTACCGACTGATGTATGCGTTTCCACCGCTCCAATTGCTGTCCAGGTTCCTTCGCAGGTTGCACTCGGAACCAACTGCGGTGATTCTTGTGGCACCGGACTGGCCTCGCCGGTCCTGGTACGCAGACCTCGTAAATCTGGCAATCGACGTCCCGTGGCGTCTGCCTCTTCGAGAAGATCTTCTGTCGCAAGGACCGATCTTCCATCCTGCTTTACAGTCGCTGGCTTTGACGGCCTGGCTGTTGAAACCGAGGTCCTGAAGAACAGGGGTCTTTCCCCTGAGGTCATTCACACCTTGATCAATGCGAGGAAGTCTTCCTCGGGGAAGGTTTACTACCGTACTTGGAAGGCGTATTTTGCCTGGTGCGAATCCAGGGGTTTCTCTCCTACCACTTATTCAGTGTCTAGGGTATTGTCCTTCCTTCAGACGGGTGTTGAACAGCGTTTGGCGCTGGCTACGATCAAAGGTCAGGTGTCCGCTTTGGCCGTTCTGTTTCAGCGTCCTGTGGCATCTAACGCTTTGGTTAGCACTTTTGTGCAGGGGGTACGTCATCTGATCCCTCCTAGGAAGGACCCTCTACCCCCTTGGGACTTGAATCTAGTCCTGTCTGTATTGCAGCGTGCTCCGTTTGAAAGGATCAGGGAGATCTCGCTGTCTTTGTTATCCAAGAAGGTCGCCTTTTTGGTGGCTATCACTTCGGCTCGTCGAGTGTCGGAGCTGGCAGCCTTGTCCTGCAAGTCTCCGTATCTGGTTGTGCATTTGGACAAGGTGGTCTTGCGACCTAACCCTTCTTTTCTTCCAAAGAGGGTTTCGGACTTTCATCTCAATGAGGATATTGTCCTGCCTTCGCTCTGCGCGAAGCCTAAGCATCCGACGGAGGTGCTGCTTCACTCCTTGGATGTTGTCCGGGCGATTAGAGTCTACTTGAAGTCGACTGAGTCTTTTCGCAAGTCGGATGCCTTGTTTGTTCTTCCGGAAGGTCCTCGGAAGGGCATGACGGCGTCGGCTTCTACCATCGCCAAATGGATCAGACAGACCATTGAACAGGCCTACGCTTTGAAGGGGAAAGTTCCCCCTGTACCTGTGAAGGCGCACTCTACCAGGTCTCTGAGTACGTCTTGGGCCTGTCGTCATGGGGCCTCTGTGGCCCAGGTGTGTAAGGCGGCGACTTGGTCGACCGTTCACACTTTCACAAAATTCTACAGAGTAGATGTTCAGGCATCGGCTGATGCTTCCTTTGGCCGCAAGGTTCTTAGTGCGGCTGTTCCCTAGAGCCCTTGTTGCGGGTTCTTTGACTGTTTGGGACTTTTGTTTTTTCCCTGGGTTTTCTTGCTCCTGTTGAGCGAGTGTTTTGTTCTTATGCCCAACTGGTTTCCTTCCTTTGGTAAGGTTCCTTTCTCTGATGGGGAGACGGCGTTGCCTTGGGCGCGGCTGCGTTCTTCCCACCCCTCATGTTTACACTGCTTTGGGACATCCCATTGGTGATGAATATGGAGGGGCGGCGACTGTCGGAGGACGTAAGAGAAAACGGAATTTTTGTAAAATCTTACCTGTAAAATTCCTTTCTCTGAGTCCTCCGACAGTCGCCGCCCCCGCCCCTCTTTTGGGGTTTTTCATGTACTCTCTACTGCTATTTCACTGAAACTGGTTTGGTTACAGGAAGTGGAGGGTTATGTACTGAGGGGACCACCCCCTGGGGGTGGGGATATGTTAAAAGTCTTTTGTACTAACATATTCTATTGCCTAGCTACTCCTACGGATAAGAGGACATAACCCATTGGTGATGAATATGGAGGGGCGGCGACTGTCGGAGGACTCAGAGAAAGGAATTTTACAGGTAAGATTTTACAAAAATTCCGTTTTTTCACATTCTGTTAAATAACATTCCCAAACAAAAAAAATTAAAATGTTTCATCCTTTTAGGCTAATTTGAATTCTGCTACATATTTTTGGTAAAAAAAATCGCAATAAGCGTATTTTGATTGGTTTGCACAAAAGTTTGTCGCGTCAACAAACTAGGGGAACGATATATGTCATTTTTTTTTTTTTTACTAGTAATTGCGGCGATCAGTGATTTTTAGCAGGGCTGCGACATTGCGGCAGACAGATCGGACCCCTAACTGACATTTTTGCCCCTTTTGGGGGACCAGTGACATTACTACAGTAGTCAGTGCTAAAAATGTGCACTGTTACTGTAATAATGACACTGGCAGGGAAGTGGTTAACCCAGGGATGATCAAAGGATTAATTGTGAGCCTAGGGGAGTGTTTTTTAACTGTGGGGGGAGGGACTTGTGAAATGATCATAGAGACCTGTGATCCTTTATAGAAGGATCACAGGTGCTCTGTGATCATTTCAGAGAGAAGAATGGTCAGCTGTGTTTACAACAGCCGACCGTGCCTCTCTCTTAGTGGGGAGCGATCGCGGGTGCCCGGCGGCAATCGCGGCAGCCATTCCTGTGGATCGGCATCACCGCTGCCACCCCAGCACCACTCCCAAGAACCAACGTACCAGTACGGCGATTTGCGCAGCCGAGCCAGCCTGCTGCAGTGTGTATATGTACAAGGGGTTAAAGAATATGTAAACCCAACATTTCATATTTCTGATATGGGCCTGCTGTACTGTGCATTTGCATGTAAAACTGTGGCTCAGCTACCGGTTTTTACATCCCCTTGACTGCCCATGTGACATAGACCTAATGCTGGCCATAGGTTATGCAATTTTCTTTTTATCAACCAGAGATTGACGGAAAGAAAATCACTTGATTCCCCCATCAACACAGTCAGTGTTGATGGGGGAATCCCTCCTTCTGCACTGTTGTAATGTGACAGTGGAAGAATAGTTTGATGTTTTGTCTCAGACAGAACATTGAATGCGGTAGTGAACTCTGAAACTAAAACAAAAAAAAAAATGAAGCCCTCCAGCGGCATGCTTTCACCGCTGCGGAGGCTTCTGTCTTTACCAGGTTTTCCTTCTGGGTTTGCGGGCTGCGGCTGCTTAAATGGCTGAGCTGCAATGATGCCACGGCACTCTTATCAGTGCCTGGTTAAAGCTTGAAGGAGGAGTTTTAATTCTCCTCTGACTGTCCTATTAGGCTTCATGGCCCCTGTCCGTCTGTCTGGACAGTGCTGATTGGCCCTGTGCTGATCACATGCACCCTCACCAAAAAAAAAAAACCCTCTCTGCGTATGCTTAGTTTAGTGTGTATTGCTAGAGTTGCCTCCAAGGCTCTGTACTATCAGGAGATGGGTAAGGGACTGTGGAAGAAGGGTAGGGTCAGAGAAGACAGGATTAAAAGGCCTTTTTACACAATGCGCAGGGTTAACCCCTTAGTTCCCACAGTGAGTATAACAAGCATGCTTTACTGCATATACAGACTGATTTGACTGTTGTGGGTTTAGTAACACTTTACCTACAGGTAAGCCTTGTTATAAACTTACCTGTAGGTAAAGATCAAAATGCAGAGTTTACTACCACTTTAATCTTAAATTGGCTGACAGATGTGCTTTGTTATGCACAGGGACTTTATGGTGTGTGCAATTTAGTAGCTGTATTTTGTAGACCATTTGTGCCCAACTTGCAGCTCTTTGCCACATATTTTGTGGCTCCCGGGGTCTTTGCAGACAGTAGTCTGCGTTTAGTTGTTTATTAAATCCTTGAAGAAAAAATATTGTACAATGCTTTTTTCCTCTACTGCCGGTTCCTTTTCTCTTTTTATAATGGAACTTCCTGGGGAAAAAAAAGAAACGTGGCACAAGTAAGTTTTAAGAGGGCTGTAGGGAGCACAAATGTGAAAGCAGTGAGTTGAAGGGCCTTTTCATAGCAGTGTTCTCTAGCAGTCCCACGTAGCATGTATTCAGCCTATGACTGTCCTAATGCATGTTTGTAGTCTCTGTCCACCTACTGTAGCATGTCTGCAATCTTTTTTCCATCACTTGTAGCTTGCCCCTCTGACCATCTTCTGCAGCTTGCCCATAGTCTCTGACCATCTTCTGCAACCTGCCCATAGTCTGTGACCATCTTCTGCAGCTTGCCCATAGTCTCTGACCATTTTCTGCAGCTTGCCCATAGTCTCTGACCATCTTTTGCAGCTTGCCCCATAGTCTCTGACCATCTTCTGCAGCTTGCCCCATAGTCTCTGACCATCTTTTGCAGCTTGCCCATAGTCTCTGACCATCTTTTGCAGCTTGCCCCATAGTCTCTGACCATCTTCTGCAGCTTGCCCATAGTCTCTGACCATCTTTTGCAGCTTGCCCCATAGTGTCTGACCATCTTTTGCAGCTTGCCCATAGTCTCTGATCATCTTCTGCAGCTTACCCATAGTCTCTGACCATCTTTTGCAGGTTGCCCATAGTCTCTGACCATCTTTTGCAGTTTGCCCCATAGTCTCTGACCATCTTTTGCAGCTTGCCCATAGTCTCTGACCATCTTTTGCAGCTTGCCCATAGTCTCTGACCATCTTTTGCAGCTTGCCCATAGTCTCTGACCATCTTTTGCAGCTTGCCCATAGTCTCTGACCATCTTTTGCAGCTTGCCCATAGTCTCTGACCATCTTCTGAAGCTTGCCCATAGTCTCTGACCATCTTCTGCAGCTTGCCCACAGTCTCTGACCCTATTCTGCAGCTTACCCATAGTCTCTGACCATCTTCTACAGCTTGGTCTCTGACCATCTTCTGCAGCTTGGTCTCAGACCTTCTTCTGAAGCTTGCCCATTGTCTCTGGCCATCTTCTGAAGCTTGCCCATTGTCTCTGACCATATGTCCTAATGCATGTTTGCAGTCTCTGTCCACCTACTGTAGCATGTCTGCAATCTTTTTTCCATCACTTGTAGCTTGCCCCTCTGACCATCTTCTGCAGCTTGCCCATAGTCTGTGACCATATTTTGCAGCTTGCCCCATAGTCTCTGACCATCTTTTGCAGCTTGCCCATAGTCTCTGACCATCTTTTGCAGCTTGCCCATAGTCTCTGACCATCTTTTGCAGCTTGCCCATAGTCTCTGACCATCTTTTGCAGCTTGCCCATAGTCTCTGACCATCTTTTGTAGCTTGCCCATAGTCTCTGACCATCTTCTGCAGCTTGCCCCATAGTCTCTGACCATCTTTTGCAGCTTGCCATAGTCTCTGACCATCTTTTGCAGCTTGCCCATAGTCTCTGACCATCTTTTGCAGCTTGCCCATAGTCTCTGACCATCTTTTGCAGCTTGCCCATAGTCTCTGACCATCTTTTGCAGCTTGCCCATAGTCTCTGACCATCTTTTGCAGCTTGCCCATAGTCTCTGACCATCTTTTGTAGCTTGCCCATAGTCTCTGACCATCTTTTGTAGCTTGCCCATAGTCTCTGACCATCTTCTGCAGCTTGCCCCATAGTCTCTGACCATCTTTTGCAGCTTGCCCATAGTCTCTGACCATCTTTTGCAGCTTACCCATAGTCTCTGACCATCTTTTGCAGCTTGCCCATAGTCTCTGACCATCTTTTGCAGCTTGCCCATAGTCTCTGACCATCTTTTGCAGCTTGCCCATAGTCTCTGACCATCTTTTGCAGCTTGCCCATAGTCTCTGACCCTATTCTGCAGCTTACCCATAGTCTCTGACCATCTTCTGCAGCTTGGTCTCTGACCATCTTCTGCAGCTTGGTCTCTGACCATCTTCTGAAGCTTGCCTATTGTCTCTGGCCATCTTCTGAAGCTTGCCCATTGTCTGTGACCATATGTCCTAATGCATGTTTGCAGTCTCTGTCCACCTACTGTAGCATGTCTGCAATCTTTTTTCCATCACTTGTAGCTTGCCCCTCTGACCATCTTCTGCAGCTTGCCCATAGTCTGTGACCATCTTCTGCAGCTTGCCCATAGTCTGTGACCATCTTCTGCAGCTTGCCCATAGTCTGTGACCATCTTCTGCAGCTTGCCCATATCTGTGACCATCTTCTGCAGCTTGCCCATAGTCTGTGACCATCTTCTGCAGCTTGCCCATAGTCTCTGACCATCTTCTGCAGCTTGCCCATAGTCTCTGACCATCTTCTGCAGCTTGCCCATAGTCTCTGACCATCTTCCGCAGCTTGCCCATAGTCTCTGACCATCTTTTGCAGCTTGCCTATAGTCTCTGACCATCTTCTGTAGTTTGGTCTCTGACCATCTTCTACAGCTTTCCCATAGTCTCTGACCATCTTTTGCAGCTTGCCCATAGTCTCTGACCATCTTCTGCAGCTTGGTCTCTGACCATCTTCTGAAGCTTGCCCATAGTCTCTGACCATCTTTTGCAGCTTGCCCATTGTCTCTGACCATCTTCTGCAGCTTGCTCTCTGACCATCTTCTGAAGCTTGCCCATTGTCTCTGACCATATTCTGCAGCTTGCCCATAGTCTCTGACCATCTTTTGCAGCTTGCCCATAGTCTCTGACCATCTTCTGTAGTTTGGTCTCTGACCATCTTCTGCAGCTTGGTCTCTGACCATCTTCTGAAGCTTGCCCATAGTCTCTGACCATCTTTTGCAGCTTGCCCATTGTCTCTGACCATCTTCTGCAGCTTGGTCTCTGACCATCTTCTGAAGCTTGCCCATTGTCTCTGACCATCTTCTGCAGCTTGCCCCATAGTCTCTGACCATCTTCTGCAGCTTGCCCATAGTCTCTGACCATCCCCATGTAGCTTGCTCATAGTCCCTGACCATCTTTTGCAGCATTCCCATAATCTTTGACCATCTTCCGTTGCATGTTTGCAGTCTGACAGCTTTACTAAAGCATTACATTCACTGAATATTATGTGTGGCCGTTTGGTGATGTCAAGGGCCTCACTTGAGGCCCAATTTATCAAATAATTTGGCTTCCAGGGTTAGATATTTTTATAATCATGGGATTTGTTTGCTTTGCAAATGCAGTGAAATCTTCATAATTAATGGAAACATTGCTTGTATAATAACTGCCCTCCTCTTTTGTAGCATATCTTTTGGTAAAATGGCAGGTCTACTTTACACACGCTAACTTTTTCTACAACTACATTTACAGGTCGACAATTGAAGAAGCTTATTCCCGGTCAATGACAAAACTTGCCAAGACTGCTAGCAATTATACACAACTTGGGTATGTTTGAGAAATGAAAGAACAGTATGAGTTTTGTTTCTAAGATTTCATTTTACATTTCAGTAAAGACAAATGAATGAGCATTTCATTTTTACATAGGACCTTTGGACCTGTCTGGGATGTCTTTAAAACTTCAACAGAAAAGCTTGCTGGCTGTCACCTAGAACTTGTCAAGAAATTACAGGACCTTATAAAAGAGCTACAAAAATACGGGGAAGAACAACTGAAGTCTCATAAAAAGGTAGCTGTCTTTTGAACGATTGCCTCTTTTTCTATGCCAGGATTATTAAAGGCTGTTGGACACTTAAATAGCTGATTCTTTATTTGTTTACATTTGGCAGACCAAGGAGGAAGTATCTGGAACATTGGAGGCTGTACAGAGCATTCAGAGTATTAATCAAGCCCTGCAAAAATCAAAGGAACTGTACAACATCAAATGTGTGGAACAGGAGAGGCTGAAAAAGGAAGGCGCAGCCCAGAAAGAGATAGAAAAGGTAACATAGATGAGTCTTTTGCTGAAGCACATGTAATACATTGTACCTTTCCAGGGAAACATGGTGAACTGGGTGTTGTAAGTGACAACAAGCTATGTATTAAAGGGAATCTAAAAAAAATATGCTCACCGGCCACTTTATTAGTTACACCTTGCTAGTACTAGGATGGTCCCCTTTTTGCCTTCAGAATTGCCTTAAAGTGATTGTAAACACCATTCATGGAATTTGAGCTACGCACATTTATCTATAGTGTTTACCTATTTCTTTCCAAAGCTCTAAGTGTTGTTTCTCTCTGGTGCTTTGTTCCTCTGTTATCAGCATGAGTCACTTCTGACAAGTTCTCAGACACATGAGATAATGTGAGCTCAAAATTTGTGTTGGGGAGGGAGCTTAGAGGATGATAAGTAGGGGGGCTTGTCTGTTCAGAATACAGCTCATGTTCCTTTTCCTCTGCCAGGGGGGGTTGTCCCTTTCCTCCAATCAGCTCACACAGTGTAAGTCTAGTCTCCCTCCCATGTATTGCTGAAAGATGAAAGATTATTAAGACGATCTGCACTTTTCAAAGGGTGTAGAAAGGGGAAGACAGCAGATGTACAAGTAAAATATATGTTGGATGATTTGTTTCATCTCTGTGTATCATCTGAGGTTCTTCACTTCACTGGATTGAGGGTTTACAACCGCTTTAATTCTTTGTGACATCGATTCAACAAGGTGTTAGAAACATTCCTTTAGAGATTTTGGTCCATATTGACACGGAAGCATCACGCAATTGCTGCAGATTTATCGGCTGCACATCCTTGATACGAATCTTCTGTTCCACCATACTGTATTAGATTGAGATCTGGTGACTGTTGAGGCCATTGGAGTACAGTGACCACATTGTCATGTTCAAGAAACCAGTTTTAGATGATTTGAACTTTGTGACATGGTGCATTATTCTGCTGAAAGTAGCCGTCAAAAGATGGGGATACTGTAGTCATACAGGGATAGACATGGTCATCAACAATACTCAGGTAGGCCGTGGTGTTTAAACAATGCTCAATTGATACTAAGGGGCCCAGAGTGTGGCAAGAAAATATATGGTTGATGCATGTCAAGATGTAGCCATGCTTTCATGTTTACGCCAAATTCTTACCCTGCCATCTGAATGTCACAGCTGAAATCGAGACTCAGACCAGGCAATGTTTTTTCAAACTTCTATTGTCCAAATTTGGTGAGCCTTTGCAAATTGTAGCCGGAGTTTCATGTTCTTAGCTGACAGGAATGGAACCCGGTGTGGTGTTCTGCTGCTGTAGCCCATTTTTTCAAGGTTCGATGTGTTGTGCGTTTGCGTTCAGAGATGGTATTCTGCGTACCTTGGTTGTAACAAGTGGTTATTTGAATTACTGTTGCCTTTCTATCGTCTTTAACTAGTCTTCCCATTCCCCTCTAACATCAACAAGACATCCACACAACAGCCTCTCACTAGATATTTTCTCTTTTTCGGACCATTCTCTGTAAACCCTAGAGATGGTTGCCTATGAAAATCCCAGTAGATCAGCAGTTTTTAAAATACTCAGACCAGCCCGTCTGGCACCAACAACCATGCAACGTTCAAAGTCGCTTACATCCCCTTTCTTCCACATTCTGATGCATGGATTGAACTTCAGCAAGTCATCTTCACCACGTCTAGATGCCTAAATTAATTGAGTTGCTGCCATGTTATTGTCTGATTAGCAGTTTGTTACCAAGCAGGTGTGGTTAATAAACTGGTCAATGAGTGTATGTCATATTTACCAGCTCCTTACTTTCCTTAATGAACACAGTGCTAGGGATCACTGTGTTCTTTCATAACTGAAGCATAGTAAACGATGTTTGTAAAGCACTAAAGGGTGCTGATGAGGTGGCACTGATCGGCGGCACTAATGGACACTGATTGGCGGCATTGATGAGCAGGCACTGAAATGCAGCACTGACTGGCATCACTGCTGGGCACTGGCTGGCATCACTGCTGGGCACTGTTGGGGCTGCACTGATAATCCGTGCCCTGGTTATCTGTGCAGATCTCCCCTGTGAGGAAATTCTGCTAATCGGCTCTCCTCTACTCACACACTGTCAATGTGAGGAGAGGAATGCAGATTACCGACATTTCCTTGTTTACATGTGATCAGCTGTGATTGGACACCGCTGATCACATGGATAAAGAGCCTTGTCATCGGCTCTTTCCTGAGATTGGTAATGCGGCATGTACCACAGACAAAGCACACCACCGATTTCGGCCTGCAAGTGCTGTGATAGAGGGACACATCGTCCTAGAACAAGAGAGCCGCCGCCCACCCATCTGTCAATTGGCGATACAGCAGGCGGGAGGTAGTTAAAAGAAAATCTACTGGTGTATGGCCAGAATAAAGTATAAGTTCGCCTTTAAAATAATATAAATGAACATATACTGTATTTGCAGAAACAAAATGTACATTTATTCATTTATTTCTCAGGAGCCTGCAGAGCATTCACCCAAGATCAGCAGATCACAGGTGCAATGTCAGGCTCCTGCAGACACTGCCCACAGCTTTCTGCCCATATGTCAGTCTGGGCTTTTTGTTTAAAAGCTGGAGAAAAAGATGTGTCAATGAACTGTAAGAGTACTCACCTGCACCCTCACTGTTCGCTGAGAAGCTGGTACTGCTCGTGGGTACAGCTGGCTGGTACTGCTGTGAGTACTGCTGGCTCTGGCTGGTACTGCTGTGTTTGCTGCTGGCGGTAAATGCTGGCTAGCAGCAGGGCCGCGCTGGAGGAAGAAGCAATGTTTCCTGTATTGGTCACAGGCGGAGTGCATTTGCTATCACTTCGCCTGTGACTCACTCAGACTGTCAGAACAGAGCCAAAACTATACAGGAAGAATCGGCTCCATTCTGACAGATCAGCTAAGAGAAACAGATTTAGCTGCACGGGGGGCCGGACCAAATGACTTTGAGGCCGCATACGGCCCCCCGAACATAGGTTCCCCACCCCTGCTGTAAATGAATGGGGAGTCTGTGTGGGGGAGTCCCACACAGCTGTATGGTTTTTAAATTATGATAGTGGGTGCAGGGAGAAGAGCTCCTGCCTGCTGTCATGGGGGGGAGATGATTTGGGGGGATGCTGTCAGGTGCTGTATAGCAGTGGTCCTCGGGGCCCACTAACAGGCCAGATTTTAAGTATTCCCTTGGGGAGATGCAGACTAGAATACTGCAATCACTGAGCAGCAAATGAGATCACCTGTGATGTAATTTAGTTATCTTGCAAACCTGGCCTGTTAGTGGGCCCCGAGGACCGAAGTTGAGGACCACTGCTGTATAGTAATATAATGAGTGTTACTGAAGGTGAACCTACGTAGCCTTTAAGGCAGACAGAGTTATCATGTTGTGATGGGATCCTGTGCAGATGACAGTCTTTCCATACTTGCACGTGGTTTATCATAGTTTGGTGCACTTATGTAATTTAGTTACAACTATATCTTTTTTTATTTGTTCCTTTTTTGTGTTTTGTTTTTCTCCAGTCGTCTGTCCAGGACAGCACAGGAGATATAGGCTCCACCTCCGGAGACAGGAAACACAAAGGATCAGGTGAATAAAGGGGCGGACACCCACCATCTTCCCCAGTCTTTTGTGTTTCCTCCCCGGAGGAGGAGGCAGGTGTGGAGCTCTGCTGTACCTGTCCTGGAAGGAGGTCAGCGATGGGGGGCCCCCGGTGGTCGACGAGGCCGTGTCCGGCGCATCTCCTCCTGGAGCCCGGGGAGGGCTATGTCCAGTACCTGCTACAAGGGGGAGTCCGGTCGCCGTACCGAGGACTTCCGCATTCAGGCAGGGGGACGCATGCGCAGGCCTTGAGTTCCGGCCTTTGGAGCGCATAGGAGGAGGGCGGGGCTTCCGGCGCATCACTTCCGGTTCCGGCTCTCACAGCGGTGATGACGCCGGAACCATGGCGGTTTATTTAAACTGCTGAAACCGCTACAGGTCGGCGAGGCTTCCCTGTGCAAGAACGCAGCGACGGGATGTTACAGGAGGAAGAGGCCTCTCTCATGGAGACTGCAGGACCCAGCGGTGGTGGCGCCATCCCAGCCCAGGTAGGTGTCACAGGGGTAGGCTACCTACTAGGCTGGGAGAGGGGGGGGGGTGAGTACAGGGGCCCTCAGAATGCTGTGATTCCCCTGTTGGTTTTACTCTTCCCCCCCCCCCTCAAAGCTGAGTCCGGGCTAATGAGCCTAGGAACTCTGGCTTAGCTTCTCTGGCAGGGGGAGGGGATGGCTATTGTAGTTTATCCCCCCTGTTTTTTTCTGTTAGGGTCTCACCATCTCCTTGTTTTTTCCCTCTTCTCGTCTTCAGGCTCAGCCCAAAGACACAGAGAAACCTTCAGGGAAGAAAAGATGCCCGTCCTGTGCTGCTAAGTTTAAGGAGGGCTGGAGTAAACCCCTTTGTAAACCCTGTATAGATAAATTGGTCTATAAGAAGTCAACAGGGGCATGCAAGGATTTAATCGCAGGAGTCCAAAAGGAGATGAAAGCGATTAAATCTATGCTGTCTAGCATAGAGACCCCCAAACAGCCAGCAGAAGCCCCCCTGGTTTCAGCCCCAGCGGAGGGTGTAGAAACAGGCAGAGGACTCAGATTCCCTTGAAGAGCTTAGTGAGGCAGCTTCTTCCAGGGAGGTCCTTGAGTTAGGGACTAAATCGCCTAGGTATAAGTTATCACTGGAGGAAGTGGATGCTTTACTAGGAGTGATTTATGAGACCTTAGAAATTAAGGAAGAGCAGGTCTCTCTGTCCCTACATGACAAAATGTACCAAACCCTGAAAGAAGCTCAGTCTAGGGTATTTCCGGTACATGAAACTTTGTCGGACTCCATTAAAAAGGAGTGGGTGGAGCCTGAAAAGAAACTGTTTTTCCCAAAGAGCTTAAAAAGGAGGTTTCCCTTTAACGAGGATCCCTCTTGTATTTGGAACAAGGTTCCCAAGCTGGATGCGGCCTTCTCACAATGCGCCAAATCTACAGACCTGGCCTTTGAGGATATGGGTGTCCTTAAAGAGCCTATGGATAAGAGAATAGAGGTTCTCCTTAAAAGGTCATGGGAGGCAGTTATGGCTAACCTAAAACCAGCTATGGCCACAACAGTGGTGGCCAGAAATCTGGAGGTTTGGCTGGACCAACTTAAAGCTCATCTGGAAGGAGGGACTTCCCGTAAAGAAATTTTGGATTCCCTTCCTATGCTGTCAAAAGCGGCCGGGTATATGGCAGATGCTTCGGCAGAATCGGTCAAGTTGTCCGCCAGAACTGCAGCCCTGGTGAACTCTTCACGTAGGGCCTTGTGGTTGAAGTCATGGTCAGGGGACTTAGCGTCCAAGACGAAGCTTTGTGGTATCCCCTTTGAAGGGGACCTCTTATTCGGCCCAGACCTAGAGAAGGTCCTGGACCGAACAGCTGACAGGAAGAAAGCTTTTCCGTCAAAGCCCAAGAAAGCTCCAGAGCGACGTTTTTTTCGTCCCCAAAGACCACAAGGGCAAACTTCCAAAATGCCAGCCACTAAAAAACAGTGGGGGAGAGGACAACAAAAGAAGGGCATTCTCTTTTCCTCTCCTAAAAAAACCTCTAAACCCCAATGACCGGGTCCCGGTGGGGGGAAGGTTGGGTCAATTCCTCCCACAGTGGGAAAGCGTGACCCAAAACAGGTTCATATTGAGGATTATCAAGGAAGGTTATCAGATTCAGTTCCAGGGTGTTCCACCCGCGAGAACAGTTCTGACCTCCCCTCCCAAAGATCCCTTAAAGGCGTCGGCACTGTTGTCGCAGATTGGCGACCTTGTGGACCAGAGAGTCCTTGTCCCAGTGCCCCAAGAAGAAACAAACATGGGTTTCTATTCGCACGTCTTTGTGGTGAAAAAGCCGTCAGGGAGTTTTCGGCTAATCCTGAACCTGAAACCTCTGAACAGATGGGTGACCTACAAAAAGTTCCGGATGGAAACCATCTTTACGGTAAAAGCCATGCTCCCCCCAAATTGCTTTATGGCCTCCCTAGATCTAAGGGATGCCTATCTTCATATCCCTATTCACAAGAAGTCTCAAAAACTTTTAAGAATAGCGATAAGATGGGGGAGCGCTGTTCGCCATCTGCAGTTCAGAGCCCTGCCATTCGGACTGAGTTCTTCTCCCAGGATTTTCACCAAAGTCCTGGCAGAAGCACTGGCTCCCTTAAGACTAAGGGGAATCTCGGTCATTCCGTATCTGGACGACCTTTTATTTTTTGCCCATTCCTTTTCCCAGTTACAGGAAGACTTGCGGGTAGCCACCCGGTTCTTGGAGGACCTGGGTTGGTTAATCAACAAGGACAAATCCAACCTGATCCCAACACAAGAGTTGTGCTATCTGGGGTACAGGATAAATTCAATAGAGCAGAAAGTTTTTCTCACTCTAGAAAAGGGGGAAAAGGTAAAGGCGACAGCAGCCGCCCTGCAATCCAACATGACACTGTCCATCAGGACAGCTATGTCAGGCCTAGGGTTCCTCGCAGCAACAATCCCAGCTGTTCCTTGGGCAAGGGCCCATTTTCGGTGTCTCCAAGCCAACATCCTGAGAGTTTGGGACGGGAGACAACAATCCCTGGACAAGACCATCCGTTTATCTCCAAAAGCCAAGCAATCACTCTGGTGGTGGAGAAAAGAAGAGAACCTCTGGGGGGGCCTTCAGTGGTCCTTCCCAGTATCAGTCCGGATAACTACGGACGCCAGTACCTGGGGCTGGGGAGCCCATTGGGGAACGAGGATGGCACAGGGAGCATGGTCCAGAAGGGAATCTCGGGAATCGGCCAATTGGAGAGAACTACGGGCAATCTGGGAAGCCCTAAAAGTGTTCTCCAAGGACCTGAACGGACACCATGTTCAAGTCCTATCGGACAACGTGGTGGCGGTCGCTTATGTCAACAAACAGGGAGGGACTCGGTGCCCGTCCCTGATGCAGCTGACGGCGAACCTTTTTTCCTGGGCAGAAGTAAACCTGAGCTCTATTTCCGCAGTCCACCTAAGGGGTGTGGACAACGAGATGGCAGACTTTCTAAGTCGCCATCAGGTATCGGAAGCAGAGTGGTCCCTAAACAGGGAAGTCTTCCAGTTGGTGACCCAGAGATGGGGCGTTCCAGACATAGACCTGTTCGCCAGCAGAACGAACAACCAAGTACCAAGGTACTTTTCCCTAGAGAAAGGCGGAGGAGCCATAGGGCTGGATGCCTTAGCTCAGGAGTGGACGTCTCAGCTGAGTTATGCCTTTCCCCCGTTCAAGTTGATTCCTCTCGTTTTAAGGAAGTTCATCCAGGAGGATACCACCTTAATCCTGATAGCCCCGTTTTGGCCAAACAGGCCTTGGTTTTCATCCCTGAAGCGTCTAGCAGTGGGTCCCCCCCTCGTGCTCCCAGAGAGGGAAGACCTGCTATCTCAGGGACCGATACAACTGCCAAAGATTCAAAGAATGAAGTTGGCAGCCTGGTGTCTGAAGAAAGTCTTTTGAAGTCAAAAGGACTTTCAGATAAGGTGATCCACACAATTCTTTCTAGTAGAAAGAAGGTCACCCAGGCAATTTATTTTAAGTATTGGAAAATTTTTTGTTCTTGGCTAAAAACCGATAACAGGGAGATCGGTATTCCAGCCATTCTTGAATTTCTGCAGGAAGGTGCAGACAAGGGACTGGCCGTTAGCACGTTAAAAGTGCAAGTAGCGGCATTGTCAGTGTTTCTGGAAAGATCCCTGGCTTTAGAACCTTTAGTGGTGAGGTTCTTCAAGGGACTATCCAGAATTAGACCTGTTCCATTTAAGGTTCTTCCTAAATGGGACTTGTCAATAGTACTACAGGGTTGGATAAAACTTTCGCAGGACATAGATCTGTCGTTAAAGTATATTACCCTTAAGACAGCCTTTCTGGTAGCAATTTCTACAGCGAGGCGCTTTCAGTTAGGGAACCTTTTCTTCAAATTTTTGATGACAGGTTGGTCGTACGTACAGATCCAGGATTCCTACCTAAAGTGGCTTCCAGGTTCCACAGGGCCCAAGAAATGGTGTTACCATCCTTCTGCTCCTCCCCTTCCAATCCAAGGGAAGCAGAGTTTCATCTTTTAGATGTCAGGGCCTGTGTATTAAGCTATCTAGAGTTATCTAAGGGCTTTAGAAAATCCAATGCTTTATTTGTAGTGCATTCAGGGAAAAATAAGGGGCAGCAGGCTTCAAAGAATACTATAGCCAGGTGGATTAAACAGGCGATAGTAGAAGCTTATAGAAGTTTAGATAAGGAGTGCCCTTTTTCTCTGTTAGCCCACTCCACGAGGGCATTGTCTGCTTCTTGGGCGGAGCGGGCTGGGGCGACACCAGAACAAATTTGCAAAGCAGCCACCTGGTCTAGCTTCTCGACATTCATCAAGCACTACAGACTGGACCTTCTCTCTGCGCAAGATCAAGCGTTTGGAAGGAAGGTCCTCCAGGCGGTAGTCCCACCCTAATCTGGTAAGTTCTCGTTGATCTCTCCTGTGCTGTCCTGGACAGACGACTGGAGAAAAACCAGAGTTAGACTTACCGGTAACTCTGTTTCTAGGAGTCGTCCAGGACAGCAGGGATTCCCTCCCTATAATGCTGTTTTAACCATGGGCGAGTGTTTTTTTGTCTTGTTACAGATGCCATGTCCGGGGAGTTCTCGGATAAAGACTGGGGAAGATGGTGGGTGTCCGCCCCTTTATTCACCTGATCCTTTGTGTTTCCTGTCTCCGGAGGTGGAGCCTATATCTCCTGTGCTGTCCTGGACGACTCCTAGAAACAGAGTTACCGGTAAGTCTAACTCTGGTTTTTTGTTTATAAAGCAACATTACACTTTGATTGTAGTTTATGTTTATATATATTTCCCACATTGTGGGAATTCAGGGGATGAATTGCTATTGATAGAAAAGAGATTCCTTCTGAAATAATTGGGTATTTCTATTCAAATATTCTTTTTCTTTTGAGAGATCTGTAAGAGTGGAAGCACATTTGATGTGGTATTTAGTAGGGCTGGGCGATAAAACGATACCGATAGGTATCGCGATAGTCCCGTGCTCGATAGCAATAAGGAAACTTGCACGATAAATCAAAGTCCGCTCCGACGGGTTTAAACTTTTAAAAATGGCGCCGCCCGGCGCCAACACGTCATTGCGCACGCGCCGCCGCCGCTCGGGAGAGGCCGGGAATAGCCGAAATTACACGAGCGGTGACGGCGCGTGCGCGATGACGTATCGGCGCCGGGCAGCGCCATTTTTAAAACGAAGGCGCCTCTGGAACAGGTAAGTGAAACAGCTTCACTACCTGCCGTTATGCAGGGCTGCGGGCATACTACAAGGGATGCAGTGCTGCGGGCATGGTCTACCTGTACCATGCCTACAGCACTGCATCTCCTGTAGTATGCCCACAACCCCGGATCCTCTTGTACCATGCCAGTCACCCTGCATTCTCCTGCACCATGCCAGTCACCCTGCATTCTCCTGCACCATGCCAGTCACCCTGCATTCTCCTGCACCATGCCCGCCACCCTGCATTCTCCTGCACCATGCCCGCCACCCTGCATTCTCCTGCACCATGCCCGCCACCCTGCATTCTCCTGCACCATGCCCGCCACCCTGCATTCTCCTGCACCATGCCAGCCACCCTGCATTCTCCTGCACCATGCCAGCCACCCTGCATTCTCCTGCACCATGCCAGCCACCCTGCATTCTCCTGCACCATGCCAGCCACCCTGCATTCTCCTGCACCATGCCAGCCACCCTGCATTCTCCTGCACCATGCCAGCCACCCTGCATTCTCCTGCACCATGCCAGCCACCCTGCATTCTCCTGCACCATGCCAGCCACCCTGCATTCTCCTGCACCATGCCAGTCACCCTGCATTCTCCTGCACCATGCCAGTCACCCTGCATTCTCCTGCACCATGCCCGCCGCCCTGCATTCTCACCCTAGGGTCCTTATTTTAAATGAGTAATAAAAAATATCAATATATATCGATATCGACCGATATGAAACACTGATATCGTGATACAGTTTTCAGCCATATCGCCCAGCCCTAGTATTTAGAACACATGTTGTGCTGTGGATAATTTACCTAGTCAAATACAGTGACTCCCTTAAAATGGTAGTAAACTCTACATTTTGATTTTTACCTACTGGTAAGCTTATGAAAAAGGTTACCTGTAGGTAAAATAAATATCTTCTAAATGTGCATTATTTTGAGCGACAGCCAGTGATGTCACCAGTGCATGCTCTGTAAAGGAATGGCATACGTATCCTTCAGAGCTGTGTGGGGTGGCTGAGACTCCAGCGGGAGTAACGTCATCGCGGCTCGGCCATTCAAGTGGCCACAGTCAGCGAACCTGAAAGTAAGACTGGGTGAAGATGGAAGCCTCTGTAGCGGTGACAGCGTGCCCCTGGAGGGCTTAATTTTAAGGTTTGTTTTTTCATAATCTGCTAGTATGCGGTGCATACTAGCACATTATGCTGTTGCCTTGCAGGAGGAAACTTTTTTTTTTTTTAAAGTGTTCACTACCGCTTTTAAGGCCTCTTGCACACTGCAGTTTGAAAAAAGCTCAGTACAGTTTTTTTTTTTTTTTACTGAGCTAAAATACAGCCCTTTATTGTAATGTGCCAATGCACACAGGCGCATAAACAAACGCTGTGCATTCTTCAGTAAAAAAAACCCCTGAAATCTGCTTTTTTGGTCAGTAATTTGCGCCTCATGTGCGTGAATGTGCGCAAATGCCTATTTTACATATTGTGCAGAACAAGGATGCGAGAATACATTTTCGTGCATTTGAGTGTGAAATTGCATGAAATATACATGTAAATACGCACAAATACATACATACAAGAAAAAAAACTGAAAAAGTAGATGCTCAAACAGAAGTATCATGTGCAAGAGTCCTAAGGGCTCATGTACACTGCAGCTCAAAGAAGCAGCTCTTACAGGCTTTTGAGGTTTTTTGAGCTCTCATTTTTTTCTGCCTTGAAAATCCCCCCTTCATGTCTGCCAATGTGTCCATGCACACTTTGGCTTTTTTCAAGAGTTTACAGGAATATGCTCTTACAGACAGAAAAAAAACCCACCAAACTTATGTTTTTGAGAGGAGCTTTCGAGCAGAAAAGATGCCTAAGTGCACAAAAACATGCAAAAAAGCATGAAAGAACTTAAAAAAGCCAGAAAACACACACCAAAAAAGGAAAAATTAGCTGAGGGGAGATTTGTGAAAAAATCGCTTATGCTCAAAGTAGCTCAATAAAAATGTGCAAGCGAGCCCTAAAAAGCACAAGCTTCTTCATGCTGAAATAAGAGCTCAAATGCCTATAAAAGCAGCTTTTTTTTTAAGCTACAGTGTGCATGAGCCCTAACAAGGACATTCTGCTTGTGGAGAATAAAATAATTACACAGAAAAAGTGAGGACTTTGCAACATATTTATTATTTGTAGCCCATATTAGAACCTTAGTGCTGGTTGTATGTGTGGCTATAATAATGGTTGGAATCAGGCCTTTGCTTTGTTATAATAAAGTGTACATGAACTCGAGCTTCTCTTATTTGTTCCCTTTTGGCCTGGTAAATACAGCATTGAAGGCATTTTGTTGTATCTGTTTGATAAGTGCAAAAACAATTACCTATTAAGCTGGTAACTTCTTGTGCTCTCTGCTTTCTTATAATATTATCCCTTAGGCAGGCCATACATTATGCAACAAAGGAAAGAAAATTGTTTGATTCCCTCATCAACTCAGTCAATGTGGATGGGGGATATCCTCCTGTGTAGCCATCAGAATACAATGATTAAATGAAAAAACCCAACATGGATCGAATTTCTATCTGTCTATAGCTGGCTTTAGAATTATTCCCAGTTCGGGGGACTACAGAACACCTCCCTTTCGTTATGTAGATGAGAAGCAAGGGAAGTCTTCTCTAGTCTGTACACACTTCTGTCACAGGATAACACTTCTACATCAATACAGCACAGAAAATGAGCGTTCTCAATCAGAGACAGAATATGCGTTACTGGCATGATCAGGTCAAATAAAGGAAAAAAGCCTGAAACAGGAAAACTTATCCTACCACCACATTTAATAAGCCGCTCAGCCGTTATCACAAGCAGCAGGAAGGGACGCCTCCCGCCACTCTGCCCGGGTCTCCTAGTGACCAGCCGGAATTGGCTTTGATCGTGTCTCCAATGTAGTAACCCAGAAGTAACGTCACTTCCCGTTTACTTGGCAGCCAACAGCGCCGATTTTAAAAAAATCCAAACTATTTAAAAAGGCCAATCCTTGGCATTTTGAATACTTTGAAGTGCAGAGGAGGGTTTTGGGTCTTTTAACCCCAGATCCTTCCATAAAGAGTACCTGTCACTGCCTATTACTGTCACAAGGAATGTTTACATTCCTTGTGACAGTGATACAAGTGATCAGATTTTTTTTTTTTTTTTTTAAGGCCCCTTTCACACATAAGGGGTCCGTTTGTCTGTTTTTCATCCATCCGTTGACGGATAAAAAATGGACATCAATGCATCTCTATGTAAAAACGGATGACAATGGATGATTATCCATTAACATCCGTTTCCATCCGCTTCCATCAATGTCCGTTTTTTGGAATGGATGAATGCCCTATTTTTCATCCGTCTGAAAAACGGATCGGATGAAAAACGGATGTAAACGGACAAACGGTCAGTTTTTCATTCGTTTTTGCATTGGTTGTGGATGTAAAAAAACGGATGAAAAACTGATACATTTTGACGTGACTGAACTGAACGGACCGTATGTGTGAAAGGGCCCCCATCCCCATGTGCTTGCACGCCAAAGAAAACACATGCAAATGTAAGCAGTGTTCAAATCACACATGTGAGTTATCGCCGTGATCCTTAGAGCAAGAGCAATAATTCTAGCAAAAAATCTCCTCTGTAACTGTAAACTGGTAACTCTTAAAACTTTTTTAGTTGACGCTTATGGAGATTAAGTACCGTAGTTTGTTGCCATTCCACAAGTGCGTGCAATTTTAACGTGTAACATGTTAGTTATCTATTTACTCTGCGTAACATCATCTTTCATATTATACAAAAAATTAGGCTAACTTTACTGTTTAATTTTTTAAAAATTTGGTAGTGTGTTTTTTTCCCAAAAAAATTGCGTTTTGAAAGACCGCTGCGCAAATACCGTGTGACATAAAATATTGCAACGACCGCCATTTAATTCTTCAGAGTCTCCGCTAAAAAATATATATAATATTTGGGGGTTCTAAGTTATTTTCTAGCAAAAAATACTGATTTTAACTTGTAGGCAACAAATGTCAGAAATAGGTGTGGTCTTTAAGTGGTTAAAGTAGAAGTCTAGTCTAAATCTTTTTAAGCTTTAACCTGCACCCGCCACCATTGCAAGCTCTATTCTAGGTACCCTTTAGAAGGAAGATACTTGTAGTTACCTATTCCCAGGGCACTCCGTCCCAGTCATATGATCCACTCCCAGTGGCTGGCTTTCAGGGGAGAGGAGGGACTGCCGAAAAAAGGATGCGCCATAGTAATTTTCTGGGTGATGTCATCACCTAGGCATTCCATCGGTTGTTGGCACTCTCCGCTTCCCTGTAGCTGGCTGCTGGGGAGATCACGTGAACGGACCAGAGAGCAATAAGAATAGGTAGGTAGAAGTACCTTTTTTATACAGGGAAGTTAGAATATCAGTTAGCAGTTTTAGGTTTAGTTAGATCTAGATTCGAATTCCACTTTAGGATGCCTGTTGAGAAAGGATGCCAGCCTAAACTTAAAGCGGAGTTCTGGCCTATTTTGCAACTTTAGTGATTCCTGGAGTGCTCGCTATGCTGATCAACAATTGGGCCATTTCTATTTTTTGTGGGGGTCCCTTACCTTATTTTCAGGGCATTTTTGATTGTACTTCCTCCTTCTCCCCCCTCGGTGACCACGGCCACCGTCATCACTTCCGCCTTTGCATTGCATCCTGGGAGCTGCTTGTCATCACTCCCAGGAGGCTGGAATCAGGAAGAACTCCCTGGAATCAGGAAGAAGGACACAGCAGATTACACTGCGGCTTCAGATGCCCACATCCAAGATGGCTACGCTCAGATAGCTTTTTTAAAAGTAAGATTTTGACTAAAATCCTATACTGTACATCTTGTAAGTATGAGAATAGCGGTTCTGTAAAAGGGCGATGTATTAGTATTAAAGGGGTATTTTTAGTTAAAAAAAGGTATTTGAGGCCGGAACTCCGCTTTAATAAAGAACTGTCTTTGGGGGACAACTTAAGAGTTGCTATCCTGGAAACAAGAAAGGTTTGGACTGGAAAAGGGAACTGAATAGGCATTATGTAGTGTCATCCCATGATCCCTACTTATAGGTCTGCCACTAAATACAGATATTTGTTTAAACAGACCTGTTGAAATGATTGTATGAAATTTGTACTGTTTACAGTATATGTTTTGTATGTATGTAAATATGGATATTGTAACATTACACATAAGGGTGTTAATCCACATAAAATAGTTGCTAATCTCAGCCTTGTTTTTATGTCCCCCACCCATGTTAAGACATTTAGGATGTGATTATTTTTAGTCACAAGCATTCATATTGTTTGGTTTAAAATAAAATTGCGGTGACAGAATGGGTTGATGACGTGCTTTATCATTTTAAAGATGCCAAATTTACTTTTGAACTGGTCATGTGACAGAAAAAAATATAACTCAGCAAAAAAGTGACGTTTTGTTCAAACAGCATACTGTTTTCAATGCAAAAGAAAGACAAATCCCCCCCCCCCCCCCTAAAATAATTAGTTCAAGTAGATGTAAATTCTTTTTTTTTTTTTTTAAATAACAAACATACTTGCCTGCTCTGTGCAGTTGGTTTTTCACAGAGCAGCCTTGGTTCCCTCTTCGGCTTTCCTGGCCCCTCCCTCCTGTTGAGTGCCCCCACAGCAAGCAGCTTGCTATGGGGGCACCCGAGCCAAGTCACAGCTCCCTGTGTCCATTTAGACACGGAGCCGCAACCCGGCCCCGCCCCCTTTCCTGATTGGCTGAATAATTTTGATTGACAGCAGCGGGAGCCATTTGCGCCACGCTGTTCTCTTAGCCAATGAGGAGGGTAGTCTCAGGCAACTTTGACACTCCTGTAATATCGCTGGATAAAGACTGGCTCAGGTATGTATTAGAGGGGCCGTTGCACACAGAAGGTTTTTTTATCTTAATGCATAGAATGCATTAAGAAAAAAAAAAAAAAAAAAAACTTCTGCCTTTACAATCCCTGTAAAGCTTCTTTTTTTTTTTTCCTCCTGCTGTTGGAATTTTGCCTGCTCTCATAATTCAACAAATAAAGTAGATGACTCCTTTACAAGCTACATAATTAAAGCCATCACCTATAAAATGCTGATTGCTAGTTTTGTCCATGGAGGACCAGCTAAAGCAGAAACCTGTTACACGTCTCACCCTGATGTAACACACCTGGGTGTACTACATAACGTGTTATATAAGGTGAACTTTAAGCCCTTTTGTGTCTTATCGGGAAGATTTCTTCCTACGAAAATCTCTTAACCCTTACGCTGCCATTATTTAAGGCTCCTATGTGAAAGCAATAAAAACCAAAACAATATAGCGTATACAAATATTTTATTTGAATGTTATTAAAATTACCTTTCTCTATCGTTCATTGACGGACGCAGTTCTCTCTGATTCATTTCAGTAGGACTCCTGTAGGGGGCAGTATAACCCTACTTATATGAATCAGAGAGAACTGCTTCCGTCAATGAACTTAAGAGAAAAGGATTTTACGGTAAGTCAAAAATCCAGTTTTTCTGCTTGGGTGATTGGCTTACTGATTTTCCCAGAAAACTGCACTAAGGTACAAGTCAGATTTTTGGCATCCCCTGCAGCAAAAATTATTTTTGGTGAGATGCCCCCAAAGGGAAATCATGTCTAAAGGGGTTTAGACCCTGCATCTGTCCCCATTAGAACCCTGCAGGTGTAGCAGCTGACTGATAATTATGAAACCACTTCCATACAGACTTGCTCTGAACATGGACACTGACAAGCAAACCACTTTTTCTCCAGAATAACAAAAGGTAGGAATCTGCAGCAAAGTTTGTTAAAATCATTGCAATGTACATTGATCACCCAGAGGGAAAAGTTTTTTTTTTTCTCTTCTCAACGAGACCGAGTTACTCTCTAAAATTATGAAAACTAATGACCATGATAATCTATGAAGCTGTTTACATCAGTGTGTTACTTTAGACAACAGTGCTTCGTGTTCCTGAAAAATTCAGCTTGTTGCATTTTGGTAAAAACATGTAGCTTTGTACATTATAGCTTAAGGCAATTCATGGAAAATGTGCTAAAAACATGTGCGTTTTTTGTTTTGTGTTAATTTCAATGCAAAGCATTACAAAACTCGCTAAAACGCATTATGCTCTTTGAGTAACATGCATGTGTGTTTTTTAGCGCCCAGGTCTGAACAGGTGCTATTCAAGGTTTTTCTTGAGGTACCTTTTTTTAATGTAGCACTTTCCCTGTAGGGCTTGCTGTGTGATGACTTGTTAGGCCTCCCTCTGATTATCTGCAGACAGTTGCTGGGGGTTTTTCACATATCCCTCCTGGATTTAAGAAGGGAATAGTGGGATACTCCAACTGAACTGCTCACAGTAGATGAGGACAACTCTCACTTGGCCTCACCAGATTACTTGTGGAAGCAGACAGACTGCTTTTACCACACTGCCACTTGTATGGAAGAATTAGGTCTTCTTGCGCTCTCTAGCAGCAGACTTGATGCAACTACATTATCTTCAGGACACTCTCTAGCATCCCCTTGACTGACACCCATCCACTGACTCTTCTGCTTGAAGGGATGCCCCTCGCAGGACAGGCCCCATGGCACAGATCTGTACTCACAGTAGGCAGAATTAGATCCTTCCTGGTGTCTCCCTTCCAGTCCTCCTTGCAGGACCTCTGGGTTCAGCTTCTCTGACTTTCAAACCATCAGGTCGACCACCCAAGGCCGCACGGCAGCTTCTACAGAGGAGGGGCAGCTGCCCCCTCTCTCCAGGCCGAAGACCCCAAACACATGTGCCCCTGGCATTTATACAGTCACCCAGCATGCAGCAATATACTTTCCTCTACCAGTCGCCAGGGCTGTAACAATGCCTGCGCCCTCACCTGTCAGGTTTCCTCCCACTATCCAATATGACTCCCTGTTGGACAAGTGTGAAACATTCAGACAAGTTGAGCTGCACCTGAGCACCATGAGCAGACCCTATCAATAGATCCTGCTCCCTGGTAGGCAGAGAGCACTCTAAGTTTACCTGCCAATCTTCCTGGTAAGCAGAAAGACCCAAAAACTATACTCTATTCTAGCATCTACCTAGGAGGGTGCTACATTAAAAATTGTTATGCTGCATAAAATAGCTTTTTATATTAGCATAATTTCTGATGTTCTTGAACTAATATGTTGGGTTTCTAAGAGCATCTGTACCCTGGCTGGGCTAAGTTAGGTAATAGGTACACTGCATAAAAGTCTTGCTTTTTGACCTTCCTAGATCAGGACAGTGGAGGAGCACATGGGAGGATAGGAGCAGGCACATTATGATGATTGCTGTCTGTCTTTAATGCTTGTTTTTTTATCTAGTCTAGGCAGAGTTGGCTTTAGACAATTAGGCTTTTTTGTAAATAACGTTTCCCTTTTCAAATCTTTGTTCCACTAGGCATCACTAAAAGCCAAGAAAGCTACAGAAAGCTACAAGGGCTGTGTTGAGAAATACGCTGCTGTAAAATCTGACTTTGAGCAGAAGATGGCAGAGACTGCACAGGTAAGAAAACAATTATTGCAAATACTGAACAGATATTTAACTGCATGGGAAAAAAAAACAAGGTACTACATTAGATGCAAAGAACCTAAAACCTGTGATAAAATGAAGAGTCAAGAGAAGGGTTGATACTTTGTTTTGCATTGTATGATGCACTATAAGTCTATTTTTTTTACATTTGTAAAGAAAAATTTATGGATTTATGTACACTGCTCAAAAAAATTAAAGGAACACTTTGGAAACACATCAGATCTCAATGGGGAAAATATCATGCTGGATATCTATACTGATATGGACTGGGTAATGTGTTAGGATCGAAAGGATGCCACAACGTTTGATGGAAATTAAAATTATCAACCTACAGAGGGCTGAATTCAAAGACACCCCAAAAATCAAAGTGAAAAAATTATGCAACAGTCTAATCCAGTTTGCTGAAATTGTAATGCAGTGACTCAAAATGGTACTCAGTAGTTTGTATGGGCCCCACGTGGTTGTATGCATGCCTGACAACGTCAGGGCATGCTCCTAATGAGATGATGGAGGGTGTACTGGGGTATTTTCTCCCATATCTGGACCAGGGCCTCACTGAGTTCCTGAACAGACTGAGGTGCAACCTGGTGGCGTCCGATGGACGGAAACATAATGTCCCAGAGGTGTTCTATTGGATTTAGGTCGGGCGAGCTTGGGAGCCATTCATTGGTATCAATTCCTTCATCCTCCAGGAACTGGCTGCATACTCTCGCCACATCTTCCCAGGCATTGTTGTGCACCAGGAGGAACCCAGGACCCGCTGCTCCACCGTAGGGTCTGACAATGGGTCCAAGTAGTTCATGCCGATACCTAATGGCGGTCAGGGTGCCATTGTCTAGCCGCTTAGAGGTGTGTGCATCCCTCCATGGATATGCCTCCCCAGGCCATCACTGACCCACCACCAAACCGGTCATGCTGAACGATGTTACAGGCAGCATAACGTTCTCCACAGTTTCTCCAGACCCTTTCACGTCTGTCACATGTGCTTAGGGTGAACCTGCTCTCATGTGAAAAGCACAGGACGCCAGTGGCAGACCTGCCAATTCTGGTGTTCAATGGCAAATGCCAATCGAACTCCACGGTGCCAGGCAGTGAGCACAGGGCCCACTAGAGGACGTTGTGCTCTCAGGCCACCCTCATGAAGTCTGTTTCTGATTGTTTAGTCAGACCAGTGGCCTGCTGGGGGTCATTTTGTAGGGCTCTGGCAGTGCTCTTCCTGCTCCTCCTTGCACAAAAGAGCAGATACCAGTCCTGCTGATGGGTTAAGGACCTCATACAGCCCTGTCCAGCTCTCCTAGAGTAACTGTGTGTTTTCTGGTATCGCCTTCATGCTCTTGAGACTGTGCTGGGAAAGACAGCAAATCCTTCTGGCAATGTCATGTATTGATGTGCCATCCTGGAGGAATTGAACTGCCTGTGCAGGGCTTGACAATTTTGCTTAGAATCTAGTTTTTTAAATCCGCTGCCCAGCACTCAGAACTTCATGTCCAGGGCAAGTAAAAAAAGACTGAAAATTGAAAAAAAAAAAAAAAAGGTGGCACTGGCAGGCGACACTGATAGGCGACGCTGAAGAGGCTGCACTGATAGGCTGCGCTGATGGACACTGGCAGGCGGCCCTGATAAGCTGCGCTGACAGCCGGCCCTGATAGGCGGCACTGACAGGCGTTACTTATGGGCACTGATGAGGTGACACTGATGGGCACTGATGAGGTAGCACTGATAGACGCCACTCCACCTCCACTCAGATGCAGTAAGGAAAGGGCAAACAATCAAGCAAATATAGCTGGATAAAACAAAAACTGTGTCTTCATGTTAGGCTGCAAAGCAACAAAATGTGATTAATTTAAAGGGGATAATTCTTTTCTATACCCACTGTATATGTTGTATTGCAAAATCATGCCATATCTACATGTTTAACTTGTAACTGCTAGGCCCTGATATAGGAAGTATTGTTTTGTGAGTATGGGATAGGAAGTGATCCCGTCCTGGGACCTTTGCATAAGCAAGCTTCACATTTCCATTTCAGTAATGTTGATCTACAGCAGTATATGGGGAATCATTTGCTGCCATCTGGACCTCACATGTCACGGAGTAGGGGGGGTGACAATTTAGTTGGAGTCGGGCCAGATACAAGCTTAATTCCAACTTAAAGCCTAACTCCAGGTATACTTTCACTTGAAATAGTTTGTTTGGGCCAAGCTGGCTTAAACAAATTATTTATTTTACCAACAGATGTCAGCGCTGAAAAGGCAGGTGGATGATTTTAAATCTCTTCTGCAGCCAGTCAGGAGAAGCCTTTTACAAATTGATAAAATACAAAGCTTCCTGTGAATGGCTGAGCATCACTCATGAGTGCCTTGATTTTGTCCCGGCAGCAGACAGGAAGTCCTTAACCAGCTGTTGAAGCACAGCACTGTACAGTGTACTGTATGTAGCTGATATACATAAATCCATGACTAGATAAAACAAAAACTGTGTCTGTCTTCATGTTAGGCTGCAAAGCAACATAGTGAGGTTTAAAAAAAATACACCTGGCCATCCAGTTCAAACTATTGTGTGTGTGTGTGTGTGTGTGTGTGTGTGTGTGTGTGTGTGTGTGTGTGTGTGTGTGTGTGTGTGTGTGTGTGTGTGTGTGTGTGTAGTACATCGTTTACCCCTGTATGTTGTGGCTGTTAAGGTGCCCATCTAATAGTTTTTTGAAACTATCAATGCTCCCTGTTGATACCACTGCTTGTGGAATAGAAGTCCACGTCCTTACCGCTCTGACAGTAAAGAACCCATTACGTAGTTTAAGGTTGAACCGCTTCTCTTCTAATTTTAGTGTATGGCCACGTGTCTTTTTAAATTTGCTTTCACTGAAACGTTTGTTCCCTATGCTAGGGTTGCTAGTACGGTATTTGTACATTGATATCATATCCCCTCTCAAGCTTCTCTTCTTCAGAGAGAATAAGTTCAATGCTTGTAGTCTTTCCACATAGCTGAGATCCTCCATTCCCCTAATTATTTTTGTTGCCCTTCTCTGGACTCCAGTTCCAGCACATCCTTCCTGAGGACCGGTGCCCAGAACTGGACGGCATACTTGAGATGCAGCCGACCAGAGTCTTGTAGAGTGGGAAAATAATGATTTTATCTCTGGAGTGAATCCCTTTTTTATACATGCCAGTATTCGGTTGGCTTTGCTTGCAGCAGCTTGGCATTGCATGCCATTGCTGAGCTTTTCCTCTTCTAGGACCCCCAGGTCCTTTTTCATCTTAGATTCCCCCAGAGGTTCTCCTCCTAGCGAGTAACTTGCGTTCGTATTTCTGGCAACCAAATGCATTACCTTACATTTATCGAGATTTAACCTCTTTTGCCATGTATTTGCCCACCCTATTATTTCAGATCTTCTTGTAAGGTTTCCACGTTCTGTGAAGAAGATATTGCCCTGCATAGCTTGGTATTGCCCGCAAATACTGAGATTGTGCTGATCATCCCACACTCCAGATCATTTATGAATAAATAAACAGAATGGGACCCAGGACAGATCCTTGGGGGGCCCCACTTTCCACATCCGACCAATCTGAGTACTCCCCATTTATCACCACCCTCTGGACTCGCCCCTGAAGCCAGTTTTCAATCCAGGTACTATTCCTATGGCCCATACTTACGTACCTTTAGTTTGTACAGTAAGCGCTTGTGGAGAACTATATCAAATGTTTTTGCAAAGTCCAGATACACCACATCTAACGGCCTTTATCTACATGGCAACTCACTTCTTCATAGAAGGTTACAACAAAATGTGATTACTTTGAAGGGGGTTGATTCTTTTCTATACCCACTGTATATATTGATGCACAGATACATAGAGCTGTTCTGTAGTACAACGTACAGGCTGCATAGCCGTTGACATTCCTGCGGAGAGCTTAACGGAAAAGATCAGACTAAACAAACTAAAACAGAGATGCCCATTGTATCTTGTCTGCAGTTCTGTTTGTACTTCTTTTAAACACTACCAGTTTAACTTAGCATTGCTGGACAACAATTGAAATTGGATAAGGATGGTGCTGTAAGAATAATAAACCCTGATATGTTTACAGTATCATCTAGGCATATTTGCTGTGGTAATTTGGACTAGTTGGCATTTTGTATGTACTTGTATGCTCTAGCAAATGAGTCTTTCTAAAGTATTGGCTTTATATTAGTACTAAGCTCCAGAGAAACGGCTAAATAGACATGCAAACTGCTATATCTGTTGGAATTTAGAAAAACAGTGTTGTCACCTCATGCTGAAGCTTAATTGGGCAATGAAAGAGTAGCAGCACAATAAGTCATCTACTCTGCTCATGTCTCCATTCTGCATGTTCCCTGTCAGATTATGGGCATTGCATGCACAGAAACAACTTCCCGGCCAGGAGAGTTTGCAGTGGTGTCCATGCGGATTCCAGTGAGCACAGTGAAGATCTGGCAGGAGTGTGGCCAGACCGATAAAGACCTTAGGGGTGCAGTAAGAAGGATTACTGCCCTGAAAACTATTGTTTATTTTGTTAGTTTCAGGTATATGAGTGCTTCTAAACAAAGAAGTGAGAAAGCTGCGCTTAAATGAACTAACAAGAGTAAGGCTGCCAGTACAACAGTATTATCAGACCATATAGCAAAATTGTGTTCAAGTACAGCGCCACATTATGAACTAAAGGATTAAAAGAACACAGTCCATGAAGTCCGTCTAATTATGATGCTGAGGTGCAGAGATAAATGCAAATAAATTCCAACACCGTACAGACACAATCCTGATGTTCACCACGTGCATAGAATAAGGTAATCCCCTTACCAGATTTTTAGACCCCCTGTTAAGGAAGGTCCACCAAGCATGAGGTATAAAAACGATCACCAGTGAAGGGTCCACTACAAGTCAGCAACCAATCCATGGAACATTCATAGAGGACAGTATATCTTTACGAACTTCATAAACCCCAAATGATGGACATTGATGTTCCTCCAAGAAAACAAGTGGGGCTCACATGGTTAAGTACGTACGGTTTATTGAATAAAAATACAGGTAAAAAACACTCACATGTTGGCTGCGTGATACAGGCATGTAATGAAAGTTTGCCGCGGCTACAAGCGTATCTGCATTGGGGCTGGCATGTCTGACGCGTTTCGTCCTTCATCAGCCTTTGACAAAGTCTGATGGACGAAATGCGTCAGACATGCCAGCCCCCATGCAGATACGCCAGCCCCCATGCAGATACGCCTGTAGCCGCGGCAAACTTTCATTACATGCCTGTATCACGCAGCCAACGTGTGTGTTTTTTACCTGTATTTTTATTCAATAAACCGTACGTACTTCACCATTTGAGCCCCACTTGTTTTCTTGGAGGAACATCAATGTCCATCATTTGGGGTTTATGAAGTTCGTAAAGATATACTGTCCTCTATGAATGTTCCATGGATTGGTTGCTGACTTGGAGTGGACCCTTCACTGGTGATCGTTTTTATACCTCATGCTTGGTGGACCTTCCTTAACAGGGGGGTCTAAAAATCTGGTAAGGAGATTACCTTATCCTATGCACGTGGTGAACATCAGGATTGTGTCTGCACGGTGTTGGAATTTATTTGCATTTATCTCTGCACCTCAGCATCATAATTAGACGGACTTCATGGACTGTGTTCTTTTAATCCTTTAGTTCATAATGTGGCGCTGTACTTGAACACAAATATGAGTGCTTATATTGCAGATTTGTTTTTAAAAGTGGTTGCCCAGCATCTGTCATCCTCATCCTTAATGTGCTATCTAGTTAGTCACAGATCTAGAAAAAGCAGTACGTATTTCAGGTGTCCTGACAATGTAAGGGGTATTAAAGGTGCAAAAAATATAACAAACATGTTTATAATTAGCTGCTCTTCAGCCACAATCCTCCTCTTCTCGGGTCCCCCGCCTGCGCTACTGGCTCCCCTCCCCCTTGACCAGTGCCCCCAATAGCAAGCCGCTTGCTATTGGAGCACTGGTGAATGCACACTCCCGAGCCCTGCTCTTTGTATCCATAAGATACACTAAGCTGTGGCTCAGCTCAGTCCCCGCTCTCTCCTCATTGGCTCACTGGCTGTGATTGACAGAAGTGGGAGCCATTGGCTTCCGCTGCTGTCTCAACCGAGGAGAGGGAGTTCTGGGACAGCTGAGGCTCTCGTGCACATCGCTGGATCGAGAGGGATCTCTGGTGAGTATCGGGGGGGGGGGGGGGGATACCTTTGTTCTTGGTCATTACCTTACCATGTAGTAAGTAAAGTATAAGGGCCACTAAACGTGTACATTTACAAGCCAGCAATGCTATGTTAACATCAGGTTTTTGCATTTTCTTTTTCTGAATCTCCACCTACGTCTTTGTTGCAGTGCAAAAACAATTGGAAGTTGATGGAGTACACTTTTACAGTGGCATGATCTATGTTCTGCCACGTGGAATGTTCAGCCTAAAGGGAAATGCGCAGTGAGAGACAGAATAACAAAAAGATCCAGAAAAACACATTTGAAAAAGTTATAAATTGATTAGCATTTTAATGAGTGAAATAAGTATTTGACACCTTCGCAAAACATGACTTAGTACTTAGCAATCATAGAGGTCAGATGTGTCTTGTAGTTGGCCACCAGGTTTGCACACATCTCAGGAGGGATTTTGTCCTCTTTGCAGATCCTCTCCAAGCCATTAAGGTTTTGAGGCTGACGTTTGGTAACTTGAACCTTCAGCTTCTCCCACATATTTTCTACGGGATTTAGGTCTGGAGACTGGCTAGGCCACTCCAGGACCTTAACCACTTCAGTAAGGTTTTACCCCCTTAATGACCAGGCCATTTTTTGCGATTCGGCACTGCGTTACTTTTACAATTGCACGGTCATGCGACGCTGTACCCAAATTGATGTTCTTTTTTTCCCCACAAATAGAGCTTTATTTTGGTGGTATTTGATCACCTCTGCGATTTTTAGATTTTGCGCTATAAACAAAAAAAGAGCTATAATTTTGAAAAAAAACACAATATTTTTTACTTTCCGCTATAAAACATTCCCAATAAATTTTTTTTAAAAAATCAAATTTTTTTAACAGTTTAGTCCAATTTGTATTCTGCTACATATTTTTGGTAAAAATCCCAAAAAGCGTATTTTAATTGGTTTGCGCAAATGTTATCGTTTTTACAAACTACACAATAGATTTTTGGACTTTTTATTTATTTTTTTGTTTTTTAGTCAGCGATCAGCAATTTTTAGCGGGACTGCGACATTGTGGCGGACAAAATCTGACACTAAGTGACACTTTTTGGGGACCAGTGACATTAATACAGTAATCAGTGCTAAATAATATGCGCTGTTACTGTATAAATGACACTGGCAGGGAAGGGGTTAATACTGGGGGTGATCAAAGGGTTAAATATAGGCCTAAATATGCTTACTGACTATGGGGGTGGGGGAGGGCTCTGTGACAGGCACACAGAGATCGGTGTTTTTAGCTTAGCTGAAACACACGAATTCTGTGTGCCTGTCTGACAGAAGAGCCGCCTGCTTTATTTACATAGGCAGGCGGCTCTCCTGTCAGTTTCTGTGAAGATCGTGGGAGGCCGGCGGCTCCTCCCGCGGTCTGGCTCCCGCAGTGTCTAATCACAGTGGGAGTCTGGCTCCGGCGGTGCGCGCGTCCTGCCCAGACTGTGTGCATATAATCACGTAGATCTATGTGATTATGCGCAGCCGAGCCGCTCTGCCGCAGTAAATCTGCATGGGCGGCCGGCAAGTGATTAATGTGCTTCTTCTTGAACCGCTCCTTTGTTGCTTTGGCTGTGTGTTTTTGGCCACTGTCATGCTTGAGTACCCATCCACAACCCATTTTCAATGCCCTGGCTGAGGGAAGGAGGTTCTCGCCCAAGTTGTCCTGTCCCCTTAGCAGAAAAACACCCCAAAGCATAATGTTTGCACCTCTATGTTTGAGGGTGGGTATGGTGTTCTGGGGTCATAGGCAGCAGAAATCAGAGCTCAAACCAAGCCATGTAGTCCAAGGAATTTTCTGTAGACCTCTGAGACAGGATTGTATTGAGGCACAGATCTGGAAAAGGGCACAGAAACATTTCTGCAGCATTGAAGGTCCCAATAAGCACAGTGGCCTTCATCATCCATAAATGGAAGAGGTTTGAAACCACCAAGACTCTTCCTAGAGAAGGCCGCCCAGTCAAACTGATCGATTGGGGGAGAAGGGCCTTAGTTAGGGAGGTGACCAAGAACCCCATGGTCACTTTGACAGAGCTCCAGCGGTTGTCTGTGGAGAGGGGAAGAACCTTCCAGAAGAACAACTATCTCTCTGCAGCAGTCCTCCTATCCGGCCTCTATGGTAGAGTGGCCAGACGGAAGCCACTACTCAGTAAAAGGCACATGACAGCCCACCTGGAGTTTGCCAAAAGGCACCTGAAGGACTCTGACCATGAGAAACAAAATTCTATGGTCTGATGAAACAAGGATTGAACTCCTTGGCCTCAATAGCTAACGTCATGTCTAGGGGAAACCAGGCACCACTTATTACCTGGCCAATAACATCACTACAGTGAAGCATGGTGGTGGCAGCATCATGCTAGGGATGCACCGAAATGAAAATTCTGGGCCGAAACCGAAAATGCAGGATGCCCTTGGCCGAAAACCGAAACTGAATTTTTTTCCCCAAATGGTATTTGTATTCAGCATGAGGGGTTAAGGTATTGCCACTGCTGGTCACTGGTGCATTAGTGACTGATCAGTGGCAGTTAATTAACCCCTTTGTGCTGCATTAGTGCAACCAGTATCAGTGTTAATTAACACTGGTTGCACTGATACTGGTGAACTAATGCAGCACAAAGGGGTTAATTAACTGTCACTGATCGGTCACTAATGCATCAGTGACCAGCAGTGGCAATACATTAACCCCCTCATGCTGCATAATACTAATACCATTGGTAACCTCGCCTCAGCTTCCCTCCCCCCCTGGCTCAGCGCCCCCCCCCCCCTGCCTAAATCTTCAATGTAATAACAACTAAGTGCTCACAGGCCACTCACCTTACTGCTGTAAGGTAACAGCATAGCATTGCATAGCTTTCTATGTTGATCTGTGTATATCTGCTCATGTCTAGGGGACCTCCAAATGCTTTATCTGGCTTTTGGGTCTTTAAAATAAATGTATTCCATCTGCAATGATCCTGGGTTTCCTCCTCAATTTCCTCCGTTATATGAACTGTCCGTAGTATAATATTTTTTTGGTAAAATGATTCAATAAAAACAGCATGTACTTACTTAAAATGTCCCTCCCCATCCAATGATTCCATCTCCGAGTCCTTACTCGCAGCTCCTCCGGTGTCCGTCCTTTCGTTTCAAAAGACCCGCCTCTGGCCGCCGGCAGCCCGCCTCCCAGTGATGTCACTATTACTACGATCTATGCTTGCATGAATGAACTAACAGACCCGGCGGGCGGGCGAGCGGCCGCTAATAGCTATAATTAAGTAAGCACTTCACTTCCATGTCAGCGGAGATACCCGCCTGATAACAAGGTGAAGAGCTTACTTAGTTACAGCTATTAGCGGCCGCTCACCCGCCCGCCGGGTCTGTTAGTTCATTCATGCATAGATCTTAGTAGTAGTGACATCACCGGGAGGCGGGCTGCCGGCGGCCAGAGGCGGGTCTTTAGAAAGGAAAGGACGGCCAGAGGCGGATCTTTAGAAAGGAAAGGACGGCCAGAGGCGGATCTTTAGAAAGGAAAGGACGGCCAGAGGCGGATCTTTAGAAAGGAAAGGACGGCCAGAGGCGGATCTTTAGAAAGGAAAGGACGGCCAGAGGCGGATCTTTAGAAAGGAAAGGACGGCCAGAGGCGGATCTTTAGAAAGGAAAGGACGGCCAGAGGCGGATCTTTAGAAAGGAAAGGACGGCCAGAGGCGGATCTTTAGAAAGGAAAGGACGGCCAGAGGCGGGATCTTTAGAAAGGAAAGGACGGCCAGAGGCGGATCTTTAGAAAGGAAAGGACGGCCAGAGGCGGGTCTTTAGAAGGGAAAGGACGGCCAGAGGCGGGTCTTTAGAAGGGAAAGGACGGCCAGAGGCGGGTCTTTAGAAAGGAAAGGACGGCCAGAGGCGGGTCTTTTGAAACTTGCGCTGCGCTCGCGGCGGCCATCTTTACTATCGGCATTTTTAACCCTATTTCGGCCGAAATGGAATAAGCCCATTTTCGGCCGAAAATTTCGGTGCACCACTACATCATGCTGTGGGGATGTTTTTCAGCGGCAGGAACTGGGAAATTAGTTAGGATCGAAGGAAAGCTGTATGCAGCAATATACAGAAACATCCTTGATGAAAACCTTCTCCAGAGCGCTCTTTACCTCAGACTGGGGCGAAGGTTCATCTTCCAGGACAATGTCCCCAAGCACACAGCCAAGATAGCAAAGGAGTATCAACATGACAACTCTGTAAATGTCCTTAAGCGACCCAGCCAGAGCCCAGACTTAAACTCGATTGAACATCTCTGGAGAGATCGGGAAATGGCTGTGCACCGACACTCCCCATCCAATCTGATGGAGCTTGAGAGGTCCTGCAAGGAAGAATGGGAGAAACTGCCCAAAAATAGGTGTGCCAAGCTTCTAGCATCATTCTCAAAAAGAATTGAGGCTGTATGTAATCTGTGCAAAACGTGCTTTAAAAAAGTATTGAGCAAACGCTGTGAATTCTTATGTACATGTGATTTTTTTAGTTTTTTATTTTTTATTTTTTTCCAAACAGTGAGTTTATTGAAAACTTTAGTGCAGTACAATTAAAATAGCTCAGTAAAAGAGAATCTGAACAAGTACAACAATACACACAGTGTACAGTAAATAAAGATGGGCAACACCAAAGTGCAGGTATACAGAGTACAACCGGTTAGTGCTAGCCAATATAGGTCGGTAGTGGTGCATGAAGATAAACAAAGACAGAAACCATGTAAGGCGGGCAGTGTTCAGAACAAACTTATACATTAGTGTCTGGACAACTCACCCACCTGTCCCAAATTTTATCAAACTTGGCGGGACATCCCCTGTGTTTATAGAGCAATTTGTGAAAGGGAATATTGGCATTCACCTCACGTATCCACCTAGCCAAGGTTGGGGGATCGCTGCGCATCCAAGTCCTAGCTATCAGTTTCCTAGCCACAAACAGCGTCTACTGCAAGAATATGGACATAAACTTATTCATATCCCCATCAGGGTATATACCCAGGAGACACTGCTTGGGGTCCAGTTGCAGTGGAGACCCCATCTTGTCATGTAGAAAGGCTACCACCTGTTGCCAGTAGCCCCGGAGCTGTGAACAACTCCAGAGCAAGTGGAAAAAGGTGCCTCCAGCCGCCTGGCACATTGGACAGACAGGATCCCAATCAGGTTGGTATCTGGACATCCGGAGGGGTGTGAGGTGGGCCTGATGTATAATAAATGTCTGGGTAAGTCTATCAGACAATTTCGGGGACACCTTCTGACAGGTCTCTAGTGCCTCCCCCCACTCCTCATCCTCAATAGGTCCCACATCCCGGGTCCAGCGAGTCTTAAGCCCATAAGCTCGTTTTCTATTTTTAATAAATTTGCAAAGATTTCAAACAAACTTCTTTCACGTTGTCATTATGGGGTATTGTTTGTAGAATTTTGAGAATTACATTGAATTTAATCTGTTTTGAAATGAGGCTGTAACATAACAAAATGTGGAAAAAGTGAAGCGCTGTGAATACTTTCTGGATGCACTGTATATCGTCCAGAAGTTTATAGTACATGGTCTGCTGCTACATGTACGTCGGTCAGTACAGTGGTGGGAAAAAGAACAGTGCAGAGGTGCAGTGCAGTGTGAGATGATATAATTAACTGGGCACAAAAACTGGAGTGCGAAGACAGGGCAGCCATGTTGTTTTTCGAAATTCATAAGTCAGCCATGACATTTTTAGGAATTGGAGATACAAGAGCCTGTTTACTCCACAGCAGTGACCCCCCCCCCCCTCCCAGAACATGACTCAGGAATGCACAATTTTTCCAGCAGGGTCATAAAGCCTATTCTGTAAAAATTAGTAATTGAATACCTTAGGAAGGGTTTGGAAGCTTCAAAATAATGGTTATCTCCACTCAGAAATAGCTGTTAACCATTCTGATATTCCTTTACTTTGGCTGGCCATACACGGTCCAAATCTTGGACGCTTAAATAGGAACTGTCTGAGATTCCAACCCGTAAATGGGCAGGCTGAATGTATTTAGTTCTAGCTTAGTTCTTCGCTAGAGCTCCACGATTAATTGTTAAAAAAAAAAAAAAAACAGATCTTGATTCAACCCCCTTCAGGCCCTTATCCGACATTTCCATGATTCATGTAACAGTGCAAAGCCGTTCTCTGCTCAGAGCTTTAAAAGAAAAAAAAAAAAAACAGCCGGCAAATTTTATCACAACATTGCTCAGTGCTGAGAAATAAAAGGAAACCTTGTATCATTTTGTTCTTTTAGATCAAAGGGATGAACTTTGGTCTATAAATGAGGTCAGTTTAACCACTTAAGGCCTCATGCACACTGGACGTTTTTAAAGCTGCTGTTTTTGGCATCAGACTTTTTTTCTGCAGCCAGTAAACTCCCCAGCATGTTATCCTATGTGTCCATGCATACATGGGCTGTTATCAGCAGTTTTTGTTAGGGGCGTTTTCTGGCTGGAAAAAAACTCCAGAACTAGTGGGTTTTAAGAGGTGTTTTTCAGCTGTAAAAAAACTCTAACTCTGATAAAAGCTAAAAAACGCTGAAAAACACAGCTATTCGGCGTGTATCAGTGTTTTTTAGCCACAAGCTTTTATGAGAGTAAAGTTTGGCTAAAAAACGCTACTGCAAAAACGCTGAAAAACTCACTTTACAGCTACAGCTTTCTACAGCTAACACTACTGGCTTTTTTATAACGTCCAGTGTGCATGAGGCCTAAAGACTAAGCCTTTTTCTGACACCTGCTGCTTACAAGTTAAAATCAGTATTTTTTGCTAGAAAATTACTTAGAACCCCAAACATATATATATTTTTAGCAGAGACCCTAGAGAATAAAATATTGGTCGTTGCAATATTTTATGTCACACTGTATTTGCGCAGCGGTCTTTTCAACTCAATTTTTGGGGAAAAAATACACTTCAATGAATAAGAAAAAAAAAAAAGCTAAACAGTAAAGTTAGGCCAATTCTTTTTGTATAATGTGAAAGATGATGTTATGCAGAGAATCGTGATGTTAAGCAAAAAAGATTCTCATTTTATCCAGAATTGTTCAGCTCTATTCTTAACAAATCCCACTTTCAGAACTATAGCTTGTGCCTATCATTTTTGGAGTCTTTTGTATTGATGTCCCCAGAATCCTTAAATGCCTGTCACCTTAATCCTGGATTAAGGGTCTGTCCACCTAAAACTACCATTTCATTTTTTAGTAGCCGCTGGGTATTCATAACTACTTGCCATTTTCCTCTTAAGTAATAAATAAATTAGGAATAGTTATAACCTAAAAGATAGGAATCATGAAGGACTCTCAGATAGTTTATTTAAAAATTGTTAGTTCTAAATTGTATTTGTCTCAAACTAAAACAATGTATTAATTGGACAGAGCGTCATATTCTGAGTCTGTGATAGACGCGGCTAATGATATGGTGTGATACCAGCCTTGCCCTGGGCACAGCTATCCTGAATGATTATTTCCAGTTTCCAGACATATATTAGCGTCAGAAGCGTCTGTCTCTACTACAGTTTTTATGCAGCCTTCTGCAAAGTTGTAAATGATATAAATAAAAGGCTCCAAAAGCTCAGATTTTCCATTGGTTACTCAGCCGTGGGAGCACAAATTTTAAAAGCATGATTTCTGGATCATTGAACTCTACAGCAAGGAGATGTTGCCTGATATGTGACAGATTCTTTAACAGTACATAAAATGTTACTGCTACTTGAAAGGCCTGCCAATTTTCTTTGGGACATAAATTATACTTCTCTTAATCACAGAGTACAGGACTTGTATTCTCAGACAATGGGTTACATACAGCTTTCTTCAGGTGAAGGAACACTGGAAAAAGAGAGCGCACCATATAATCCTGCCCTCTCCGTGAAACCCCAGTTTTTTGCTAGTATCCTAAGGTTGTGGGCCTGTTCTCCCCTGGGAAATTATTTTTCTTTTTCTAACCATTCAATTTTTTTCTTTCTGAAGATTTAAGATTTAACTGCTTACTGCCCTGGGCTATCTAGCAGTTTTCAGATTGGTATGTACCTTGGGGATCATACCCAGACCCCACTGTGTGAGACAGGTATGTAATGTGTACTTTGGCATTGGATCCTGTGTTAGGCAGTCCCTTGGCATCGGGCAATGTGTGTAGTTAGCCGCACGATGCTATACAGGTCTAGGTCCATGTTCCTTTTCTATGGTTCCCAGACCCTTAAGTCCCCTTCAGGAGTAAATCCACTGTCACGGGTGAAGCCTGAACGTCTAATACAGTTGTGCTCATAAGTTTACATACCATGGCAGAATTTATGATTTCTTGGCCATTTTTCTGAGAATATGAATGATAACACAAAAACGTTTCTTTCACTCATGGTTAGTGTTTGGCTGAAGCCATTTATTATTAGACCCCGTTCACACTGGGGCGACCCGACTTGCCGGGGCCACCTGTGAAGTCGCGGTGCGCAGCTCGCACCGCGACCTCGGAGCAGCCGGCACGGACTTCATAACATTGAAGTCAATGCAGGTCGCTCCAGGTCGCCCCAAAGAAGCTCCGGACCCTTTTTGTAAGTCGGAGCGACTTGTGTCGCTCCTATTAGAACGGGTCCTGTGCTGCTCTATGGCAGGCGACCCACGGCGACTTGTCAGGTAAACAGGTCGCCTGACCGGTCGCCCCAGTGTGAACGGGGTCTTAATCAACTGTGTTTACTCTTTTTAAACCATAATGACAACAGAAACTACCCAAATTACCCTGATCAAAAGTTTGGCCTGATAACATGTACACAAGTTGACACACAGAGTTTTAAATGGCTATTAAAGGTAACCATCCTAACCTGTGATCTGTTTGCTTGTAACTAGTGTGTGTGTATAAAAGGTCAATGAGTTTCTGGACTCCTGACAGACAGACCCTTGCATCTTTCATCCAGTGCTGCACTAACGTTTCTGGATTCTGAGTCATGGGGAAAGCAAAAGAATTGTCAAAGGATATGCTGGAAAAGGTAGTCGAACTGTATAAAACAAGAAAGGGATATAAAAAGATATCCAAGGAATTGAGAATCCCAATCAGCAGTGTTCAAACTCTAATCAAGAAGTGGAAAATGAGGGGTTCTGTTAAAACCAAACCACGGTCAGGTAGACCAACTAAAATTTCAGCCACAACTGCTAGGAAAATTGTTCGGGATGCAGGAAGAACCCACAAATAACTTCAGGGGAAATACAGGACTCTCTGAAAACATGTGGTGTGGCTGTTTCAAGATGGACAATAAGGAGGCCCTTGAAGAAAGATGAAAGAAATGTGAAACTGCGCTAACCTCTGGTAAATAGGGGGTATTACCCCACTATATGTTATACTCCCTACGTGCTGGTTCTGAGGATGTGATCATATCCACAAATTACTAATAATAAAGTGACATATATAATATATAAGACCAAGCGCATATTGATTCCTTGCTGGCGTACGCCACTAGGAATCTACAACATCTGGTAAGTGAGTCTTCTTACCACATAGTACTCAAGGTGATCGGTGAAGGGTCACAGTATCGGCATTGCACGATAAATATTGGGAAGATTTTCTGGCACTACAGCACCTTTTTCTTCTTCCTCACCAAGAAAATACGTTTTTTGTGAATATAAAAAGTTTTTGTGAATCATAGAAGACTGTCACAAGCTAGATTGCTATGGTCCATGTATAAATTGTCGATATATATTTATTGCTATTTATTAATATTTATACAATCTAAATACGAGTAACTTTTATTATATGATATTAGCCAGTTTTAATGAATATACAGTATTTTGAATACTTTATGCAAGATATGTTTTGAACACCTATTTATATAATCACTAGATGCACTTTATTATTAGTAATTTGTGGATATGAGGAATCACATCCTCAGAACCAGCACGTAGGGAGTATAACATATAGTGGGGTAATACCCCCTATTTACCAGAGGTTGGCGCAGTTTTCACATTTCTTTCACTTGCATAACTATTCCATGGTTATTTAACTTGCAGCTTACCAATGTTAAATAATTTGTAACTTTTTGGCACAAGTACACCAGTGGCGCGAGTGAACTCTTATACACATTGAAGAAAGATGGGCTGCATGGTCAAGTCGCCAGAAGAAAGCCATTACTATGCAAATGCTACAAAATATCCCACTTACAATACGCCAAACAGCACAGAGACAAGCCTCAAACCTTCTGGCACAAAGTCATTTGGAGTGATGAGACCAAAATTTTACTTTTTGGCTACAACCATAAACGTTACATTTGGAGAGGAGTCAACAAGGCCTATGATAAAGGGACACCATTCCAACTGTGAAACACGGAGGTGGATCGCTGATGTTTTGGGGATGCATGAATTGATAGCAAGATGAATGCAGTATGTTATCAAAAAATACTGGAGGAAAATTTGCATTCATCAGGCCAGATGCTGCGCATGGGACGTACTTGGACATTCTAACATGACAATGATCCTAAACACAAGGCCAAGTCGACCTGTCATTGGCTACAGCAGAATAAAGTGAAGGTTCTGGAGTGGCCATTTCTGTCTCTTGACCTCAATATCATTGAGCCACTCTGGGGAAATCTCAAACGTGCAGTTCATGCAAGACAGCCCAAGAATTTACAGGAACTGAAAGGCTTTTTGCCAGGAAGAATGGGCAGCTTTACCATCAAATACCACAAAATACTTTTAAGCTGTTGATGTTAAAGGGGGCAATACACGATATTAAGAACTGGGGTATGTAAACTTTTGATCAGGGTCATTTGGGTACTTTCTGTTGTCATTATGATTTAAAAAGAGTAAACAGTTAAATCACATCTGTCAAACACAAGGCCCGGGGGCCAAATGCGGCCCTCCAGGCCATTTTATGTGGCCCTTACACCTCTCCTGCATCTCCAACCTTTAGCTTCTTCCCGGCAGCAGAGCACAGTAAGGAGGTGCACTGTGATTTAAGGAAGGGTGGAGTATTCTTGACTTCTGATGGTGGAGGGGCTCTTGACATTTGATGTAAAGAGGGGGTAGGGTGCTCTGGACATCTGCTTATAAGTATTATGAGAACACTAGCATTCTATGCCAGTTGAAAAGGAGGGTCGCACACACTGCTGGTATCTTCCACAAGAAACTTTGTTTGAGACTTCAGACAGAACACCATGGCAGAACCATGCTCTCTGAGCAGTCTCCAGTAAAGTTTCTTGTGGATGATATCAGCGGTGTCTGCAACCTTCCTTTTCAGGCTTGCAGTAGATATATTCATTTAGTCTTACAGATACAACCAGCGCTTTGAGGGCAACCATAATGTGCATGCGGCCCGTGATGAAATCGAGTTTGACATCCCTGAGTTAAATGATAATATACACTAACCATGAGTGAAAGAAAAGTTTTTGTGTTATCATTCATATTCTCTGAGAATTGGCCAAGAAATCATAAATTCTGCCAGGGTATGTAAACTTATGAGCACAACTGTAGGTCCAGCTTTGTAGATAAGGTAGGACAGAGTTTCCCTGTTTATTTACACTGGTTCCTGGAATTTCTACCACTATCCTTGCATCTCATTATGCAGGTCTATAGGCAGAGGGTTTAGTTGTTCACTTTATTACGGTAACCCCTACTATTTTGTCTCTTATGTTTCTTGGTGCAAGCAATTTACACTTGGCTTTTTTTTCCTTCTCCTGTCCTTACGTAGCCTCAGTAGGATGAGGTAACTGTGTCATGCCTCCTGAATGACACCTTTCTGCCCTCTTTTTTCACTGAAAACACATCTAGCAGATTCCTGCACCCCTCCAGTGAGCGCCTGGGTTATTGCAGCTTCTATCTCTGCACATACACAATCTCATCCATTCTGCACTCCTTTACCTGCTGGGGAACCCCTCACTTAGCAATGGTGAATCACGGGCACAAGGGAGCTGCGATGAAAAGGACTAATAGCACGTGTTTTACAGACAGCCTATAGGAAACGCTAACCGTTGTTCAGGTGATAGCTGTTCCTTTGGTCTGGAGCAGTGTATTTTTATGACACCGCTCTCAATGTTCATGGACTGCAAGAGGCTGATATCCGCTCATACACTGCTTACAATAAAACAAAAATACATTCCTTGATATAAGAGTTGCATTACCTTTATTATGTTTACCTGACTACAGCTTTAAAGTGGTTCTAAAGGCTGAAGGTTTTTTACCTTCATGCATTTTATGCATGAAAGTAAAAAAAACTTGTGTACAGCCCCCCCCCCCCCCAATACTTACCTGAGCCTGATCTCGATCCAGTTTTGTGCACAAGTGGAGCTGTGCTCTCTTTTAACTCCCTCCCTCATTGGCTCAGAGACAATGGCTTCTGCTGCTTTCAATCAACAGCCAGTAAGAATGAAGCGGGCACGCATGAGTCCCCTTACAGCAAGTGGCTTGCTATGAGGGCAGGCCGTGGGCAGAGCCCAGAGGAGGAGGATTGGTGCTGCTCTGTGCTAAACTTCTCCCCATACTGCTGTCGGGGGGATCAGACAGCGGCTGCAGCATTGGGAACAGGTTCCCAAACATAAACTCATCCTTTAAAGGCCCAACTGACATATTATCCCTATATACAAATAATAACTTATGTTAATGGCTTTGTTGAGGTCTGGGGGCTACATTGGCTTGTAGTTGATGGATCCACCTACTTTCCCTTAACAACAGGGTTTTTATGTACTCGAAAACTAAAATATAGAAGTTATTGGCAGAAATGCTCTTGAGAAATAGGCACCGTGACCAATGCCAGGATGTGACTTTTATTGGAACAGCGCTGACCGCCAATGGCACAAATATATATTATCATACAATAGGACTTAATGGCTAAGTTCACTTTTAGGAACATATTACACCAATCTTTAGGGTGTAACATGTTACATGTTTCTAAAGACCTGCTTCCTATTCCCAGTTACAGGTATACTGCAGAAATGTCCACAGATGGTGTACAAAACGCCCCAGAAATGTCATTTCGTGCTTGAGAGTCTGGCTCACCAATTTCCCCCCTGTAACAAAAAATAGGGCATTCATCCGTTCAAAAAAACGGACATTGACGGAAGCGGATGAAAACGGATGTTAACTGATGATCATCCGTTGTCATCAGTTTTTACATAGAGATACATTGATGTCCGTTTTTCATCCGTCAACTGATGGATGAAAAACGGACAAACGGACAGCATGTGTGAAAGGGGCCTTAACAATAGGCTCACAGTAGTCCCAGCTCTCCAACACTTTAGGCATGTATCCATGTTTTTAGCAGCCAAAGGTTTTACCTGTGGTTAAGCCCCGCACACACGATCAGAATATCGTACAAAATTACCGAAATTATCTGAAGAGATAAACTCGAAAATGTTTCTTTTACAATTCCAGATCGTACGATTTTCGTTTAATCAACCGTTTTTTCGCCTGAAAATACAATACAAGTGCATTACATCACGTCCGAATTTTTATTCTGTCGTAAAACAATGTTCGCACTTCAGTAAGCTATTAGTTTTCCAAATTGAGACTAGCATGCAAATAAAAATGAATGATCATTCGTCTGATAATTTCATTGTGTGTACTAGGCTTTAGGAACAGATGTCACACATATAGATTGTGTCCAGGGCGGACATCTGTCTCAAACCACAGGTAACTGCTAAATGTGCGGATACATATTTAGAGCATTAGAGAGCTGCAGTTCCTATCAGCCTATCACTCAGTTGAACAGACTGAGGAGTCGCTGATCATTGGAACTGGGATCCTGATAGTATGTATCCACAGTAATAAGTGATCAGTCTGAATTATTGCCTAAAACTGGGGATGGGCTCAGTGTACCGATCGTAGTTCAACCAGGAAGCCGCCACTGCACACCGCCAATCATAGACAGTGAGGCATTTCCCACCCCCCAGCTGCACATACACACGTTGCCTATGATTGGCGATGTTCAGTGGCGGCTTGCTGGCGGGATTGCTCAGGTGAGTTGGGACTACGATCTGAACATGCCTGAGCCCATCCCTTCCTAAAACCTTACTGCCAATTTGTTTGCCTGAGTTAGAGCAAGGCTGTAGTGGTTTATTTGTGTACCGTGATGAAAGGTAGACCTGTCCTAATCAGTTACCCCCCCACCCCCCCACCCTTTGAGATCTAACCATCTGTGGGTAGACACATATATGTATATCCCAGGAGTTCTTTAAGAGTGGCACAGGAGTTCTTGCTCTTATGTTTTTACCTTTCAAATCAAATTACACTGGAACATTTTGTCTCCCCCCCCCCCCCAAAAATCTTGTTATATTGCAGCCGTTATTTTTATTTAATTTCAGTGTGATTACATGTCTGGTTTAAGCAGGAAAGAATTAGCATGTTATTCATTAACTGAAAGCGTTCTTGGCCACTGTCCTGTATCTAAGATTTTACAGTAGTTCATTTTATCTGCTCGTTTATAGTAGGCTTCCAAAGTTAATTAAATTAAAATGTTAATAATGGCTTGAATAAAGCCCTGGAGGTAAGGCGGTGGGGTAGAAAGAAGTACTAACTAGCATAGAGAAGTAAAGGAGGTTTGGGGGGGGGGGGGTTAAGTGGTGCAAGGAAAGTAGTAGTACCCTACAACTCAATATACTTTAAGGTAGCAAGAAAACTCTGCCAAGAATTTGATACCGGTCACATGTACCATCCGCCCAGGACATCATCTTCTCAAGTTCAGCAATCAAGTTGATTTCACAAACCCACTCTGCCATGGATTGGGTTCAGGTGACCTTCAGTGTCTAGAAATTGTGTAATAGGCCACTGTTGTTATGATATAGGCATAATGAACTAGAATGAGATATGGGGGTCATTGTTTATCTCCTCAGTTCTGCTTTTATAGATAGTCAAAATTGTACCCAAGACGAGTTGAATTGGTGAGCATTCGTCCTGTATATGAGACGTGCTCTTGTTGGATAATATTACAGTGGGTACGGAAAGTATTCAGACCCCCTTAAATTTTTCACTCTTTGTTATATTGCAGCCATTTGCTAAAATCATTTAGGTTCATTCTTCTTCCTCATGAATGTACACATAGCACCCCATACTGACAGAAAAACACAGAATTGTTGACATTGTTGCAGATTTATAAAAAAAGAAAAACTGAAATATCACATGGTCCTAAGTATTCAGACCCTTTGCTGTGACACTCATATATTTAACTCAGGTGCTTTCCATTTCTTCTGATCATCCTTGAGATGGTTCTACACCTTCATTTGAGTCCAGCTGTGTTTGATTATACTGATTGGACTTGATTAGGAAAGCCACACACCTGTCTATATAAGACCTTCCAGATCACAATGCATGTCAGAGCTAATGAGAATCATGAGGTCAAAGGAACTGCCTGAAGAGCTCAGAGACAGAATTGTGGCAAGGCACAGATCTGGCCAAGGTTACAAAAAGATTTCTGCTGCACTTAAGGTTCCTAAGAGCACAGTGGCCTCCATAATCCTCAAATGGAAGACGTTTGGGACGACCAGAACCCTTCCTAGAGCTGGCCGTCCGGCCAAACTGAGCTATCGGGGGAGAAGAGCCTTGGTGAGAGAGGTAAAGAAGAACCCAAAGATCACTGTGGCTGAGCTCCAGAGATGCAGTCAGGAGATGGGAGAAAGTTGTAGAAAGTCAACCATCACTGCAGCCCTCCACCAGTCGGGGCTTTATGGCAGAGTGGCCCGACAGAAGCCTCTCCTCAGTGTAAGACACATGAAAGCCCGCATGGAGTTTGCTAAAAAAACACCTGAAGGACTCCAAGATGGTGAGAAATAAGATTCTCTGGTCTGATGAGACCAAAATAGAACTTTTTGGCCTTCATTCTAAGTGGTATGTGTGGAGAAAACCAGGCACTGCTCATTACCTGTCCAATACAGTCCCAACAGTGAAGCATGGTGGTGGCAGCATCATGCTGTGGGGGTGTTTTTCAGCTGCAGGGACAGGACTGGTTGCAATCGAGGGAAAGATGAATGCGGCCAAGTACAGGGATATCCTGGACAAAAACCTTCTCCAGAGTGCTCTGGACCTCAGACTGGGCCGAAGGTTTACCTTCCAACAAGACAATGACCCTAAGCACACAGCTAAAATAACGAAGGAGTGGCTTCACAACAACTCCGTGACTGTTCTTGAATGGTCCAGCCAGAGCCCTGACTTAAACCCAATTGAGCATCTCTGGAGAGACCTAAAAATGGCTGTCCACCAACGTTTACCATCCAACCTGACAGAACTGGAGAGGATCTGCAAGGAGGAATGGCAGAGGATCCCCAAATCCAGGTGTGATAGACTTGTTGCATCTTTCCCAAAAAGACTCCTGGCTGTATTAGATCAAAAGGGGGCTTCTACTAAATACTGAGCAAAGGGTCTGAATACTTAGGACCATGTGATATTTCAGTTTTTCTTTTTTAATAAATTTGCAACAATGTCAACAATTCTGTGTTTTTCTGTCAGTATGGGGTGCTATGTGTACATTCATGAGGAAGAAGAATGAACCTAAATGATTTTAGCAAATGGCTGCAATATAACAAAGAGTGAAAAATTTAAGGGGGTCTGAATACTTTCCGTACCCACTGTATATCTCCAGCTGATGTCTGATTATTTATGGTGTATATGGTGTGTCCATAGGACCTTTTTAATACTCGGCCATAACATTAGAATCACATTTGTGCAGCTTGAGTATAGTTTGTGTCAGTAAGCAAAGGCTTATCCTAGTCGGATAAACCTATAGTAGTGTGAAGTTCTGTCTCCCCTTTTTATAGCATAGGCTGGCCTGCCAGGAATATTTATTTGGAGGAGCAGTTTATAGAAATACAAGTGCGGTTTTGGGGGGTTAAATTCCTACAGGAGATAGCTTTTTGCAGACATCAAAGGCATGGTTTGCGGCCAAGAACACACATGCACTTTTTTTGCTGATGATGTTCTTAAGTACATCACATCTTCCCTAACGACTTTACATAATTTGCTTAAATGACTAGATTCCTTCGCCAAGATCACAGGCCTCATGGTTAATAGAAACAAATCACAGGATCTTGGGCCAGATTCACACGGCCAGGTAGCTGTGGCCACCGGATTGCAGCAGCAAGAATCAGCAGAATAGTGGGTTGACAGCGGCCGCTGCTGTTCGCATGTAACCTTAGACAGAGTGGATAGATGTCTGAGCCTGGATACAATCAGCTGATTTCAGACAAATTGTGACTTCCATTAGGCTGCTAAGTCTTATAATGTGTTTGGGGATTCAGTTAACCCCTGGGATTCAGTTAGCATACCTGGAGAGATGCTTCACATCCCTACCCTTGTCTTTCAGGATACTCTTCTCTATCAAAATGAATAGATTGTCCAGAATATTATACCATTTTAGGGCACTCCTTATTATAGAAGGAATATGTATGTCTTTTTAAAACAAACTAATTTGCTTTCTGTGAGCCAGTCTTAAACCATGCATCAATAAAAAGACACTGGGTGGCCTAGGAGTTCCCAACTTAGCCACCTGCCATCAAGCTGAACAAATAGCATAACTTGCTCAGACCACAACTTGGGGACCTCAACCCCAATGGTTCCACATAGAAGCTGGCAATAGATTCCTTAGGAACTGTTCACGCATACTGCGTTGACTTGCGTTTTACCTCATTGGAAGAATTCAGATCACTGCAAAGACACATAGAAAACAATTGTTTTCTGTGTGTCCTGTTTACACCACTACACCGGTGTCATTCGTGGTGCTTTCTGTTCAAATACTACGTGTATGCACTTTAATGCGACGCAATGCATGTCAATGCATATGAACCCTAGCCTTATTGGCTAACTGAATTTGATTAACAGCCGTGGGAGCCATTGGCGCCACGGCTGTGTCTCAGCCAATCAGGAGGGAGATTCCCAGATGGCTGAGGGACTCGTTGACATCGCTGGATAGAGAGGAGAATCAGGTAAGTTTTAGGGGGTGCTGAGGAGGCTGCTACACACAGAAGGCTTTTCATCTTAATGCATAAAAATGCATTAGGATAAAAAAAAAACTTCTGCCTTTACAACTCATTTAAATGAACGTTTAAAGCAGAACTCCAGATTTTCCTCCCCAAAACAACAGATGCATTGTGTATGTAAATGAATCACAACCCCACTGTCATTTTATCTGTATCTTACCTTATTTAGCTGTAAAAAGCAGGTTTCTGTGTCTGTGATGTCACTTCTCCTGGCTGAATTTCTAAGTTCTCTGTTTCCTTCCTTTACCAGTCCTGATACTACATCTCCCATCATGCTTTGAGCCTCTGTAGTTTCAGGGCAGGCTATGGGAGTCACTTGTACAAGTTATGGGAGGTTATGTGGGTGGGGTCCGAAAGCAGATCACTCTTCAGTCTGCAAAGCAGGTTTAAATGTGTAATTCCTGTCTTGCAGAATGCCAAAGAATGCTTGCTTACTGCAAGAATACATAGGAAGGGCTATGGGAGGTAATTTTGAAGGCGTTTCCTTCAAATGTAAATGAATCACTTCACAGAGAGCGGGTCTCTGGGAGGGTCGGATCTGAGGGGTGGGACGATTGAATTCTAATTGTGATACGTTCATTCCTGCCCAGCAGCAGTACAGTTAGCTATTAGAACAGGCTGTGTTTGAAGGTGTTTTCTATTTGATTTTGAATGATGCTGTGAGGTGGGATTTAGGAGGTTTGGACTCTTCCTGTAGGTGTGACTATGTGGGATTGAATGCTATTCTATCCCACCCACCATCAGAGCTGTAAAGGAAGTTACATTGTTTTCAGACTCTGAAAGACTACAGAGGGGATTGTGTAAGGCTAGAGCTAAGGCTGGAAATGACTGTAAGGCCCTCAGTCTACATCCAGACTATACAGAATGTCACATGGTACAAAGCCTGAACTAAACCCAAAATATCAGAGGATCTGCAGAAATCAGAGCAACATGGTACAGAGGTATGATCTATATAGGGACCGATCATTATATTCAGTTCTAGTGATATGAAAGTTGGAGTTCAGCTTTAAGCAATTAAATTTGGTTGCCGGGCCGCCTAGAGCACTTATTCTGTAAGCATGTTGAAGATGTGACACTGGTAGAAATACAATAAGCTCAAAGTGCTGCTCTTCCCTTCATCCAGTGTACGTCCTGTTGTATAGATCACAGAATGCTGTTTTCAAGTCAAATTCCAGTACTAATAAAGGGTAGCTTTTTTTAAAATTTAAGGGGTACTTACATAGGTTTGGGGTGTTTATGCATTGCTCCAAAAAATTAAACACTTTAAAAACACATCCGATCTCAATTGTGAAAAATGTCATGCTGGATATGGACTGGGTAATGTGTTAGGAACGAAAGGATGCCACATTGTTTATTAGAAATTAAAATTATCAACCTATAGAGAGCTGAATTCAGACACCCTGAAAATCAAGGTGAAAAAAATGATGCAGAAGGCTAGTCAATTTTGCTGAAATTTCATTGCAGCAACCCAAAATGGTACTCAGTAGTTTGTATGGCCCCAAAGTGCTTGTATGCATGCCTGACAATATATGGGAATGCTCCTTTTGAGAAGATGGATGGTGTCCTGGGGTATTTCCTCCCAGATCTGGACCAGGGCATCACTTCGTTCCTGAACAGAGGTGCAACCTGGTTTCATCAGATGGAACAAAACATAATGTCCAGAGATGTTCTATTTGATTTAGGTCAGGCAGGCATGGGGGCCATTCAATGGTATCAATTTTTTCATCCTCCAGGAACAGGCTGCATACGCTTGCCACATGAGGCCGGGCATTGTCATGCACCAGGAGGAACCAGGACCCCCGGCACCAGCGTAGGGTCTGACCGTGTGTCTCAAAATGTCATTGCAATACCTAATGGCAGTCAGGATGCCATTGACTAGACTCTAGGGGTAGGGAACCTTGGCTCTGCAGCTGTGCTGAAACTACAAATCCCATCATGCCTCTGCCTTAGGAAGGCATGCCTGTGGCTGTCAGAGTTTTGCAGTGCCTCATGGGATTTGTAGTTTCAGCACAGCTGGAGAGCCAAGGTTCCCTACCCCTGCTCTAGACTGTAGAGGTGCATCCCTCCATGGATAGGCCTCCCCAGACCATCACTGACTCACCACCAAATCGGTCATGCTGAACAATGTTACAGGCAGCATAACATTCTCTACCACTTCTCCAGACCCTTTCATGTCTGTCACGTGCTCAGGGTGAACATGTTCTCATCTGTGAAAAGCACAGGGCGCCAGTGGCGGACTTGCCAATTCTGGTGTTCAGTGGCAAAAGCTAATCGAGCTCCATGGTGCCGGGCATAGAGCACAGAGCCTCACTACAGGACGTTGGGCCCTCAGGCCATCCTCACATTCACACCAGTGGTCTGCTGCAGGTCATTTTGTAGGACTCTGGCAGTGCTCATCCTAATCCTCTTTGCACAAAGGAACTTTGTGCCTGCTGATAGGTTTAGGACCTTATTGGCCCTGTCCAGCTCTCCTAGAGTAACTGCCTGTCTCCTGGTATCTCCTCCATGGTCCTGAGACTGTGGTGGGAGACACAGCAAACCTGGAAATGGCATGTATTGATGTGCCATCCTGGAGGAGTTGGACTGCCTGTCCAACCTCTGTAGGGTCCAGGTACCACCTCATGCTACCAGTAGTGACACTGACCCTAGCCAAATGAAAAACAGTCAGAAAAGATGAGTAGGGAAAAACATTTCAGTGACCATCACCTGTAAAACCATTCTGTTTTGGAGGCCGTCTCATTGTTGCATATCTAGTGCCCCTGTTGTGAATTTCATTAACATCAAAGCAGCTGAAACTGATTAACAAACCCCTCTGCTAATTAACTGACCAGATCGATATCCCAGGAATTTAATTGACTTGATGCTATACTCTGATTAAAGCGGTTGTAAACCCTAAAAAAAAAAACCTGCAAGACAAAGGCATAATGAGCTAGTATGCATCGCATACTAGCCCACTATGTGTAACTTACCTTAGAACGAAGCCCCGACACGGACCCCCGGACATCGCTACGGGCGCTGCCATGATCCCTCGCAGCGGCTATAATAAGTCCGGGAGTACGCCTAGTTGACGTCCCTCTGACGAAACGCGTAGGGCGGAGTCTTGCTACGTACTACGTCACTTCCGGTTGTCGGCCGTGGAACGCGGAAGCATCCCGGCGCGCACCGACTGCATTCTGATCCCGATCACCGTAACCTAACAGTGAGTGTACTGCGTTTTTTTCTACACTGTATGGATTAACTACTCATTATGGGGCCTTCTCTCTATGTGAGCATTTAGGGCGCAAGTGCCGGCTCGAAGTTGCTCCCTCGTCACGGAGAAGAGACCCCCATCCATATTGCTGCACAGGTTGTATTGGAAAAACGCCACCTAGTGGCCATTGTGCACATTATCTAGCAGCACTTATTCACCTTTTTTACCATATACTGCTGCATGAGTTCTTATTGGAAACGCCACCTAGTGGACAGTTTTGATTTCACTCAGCAGCAAGTATTTATTTTTATATCACATGTGTGGCACATATATCAGGGAATTCTATACCTGATAAATACACTTGTGGTTGTGGGAAAACCCCCTTCTTTTTTTCCTTTTTTTCCTTTTACGTTCACTATCATTGTATATGGTTATTTTGTACACCTATCACCGTATTGGTTGTTTTTATTTGGAATTTCATTAAACACATTGGTTATTTATTTATTTCGTTTAGGAGTTCACTTACACTATATATTGGTGACACTCTGATATTTGTGTGTTTTTACTTCATATATTATAAGGTAGCGCCGGTATCAATCATCACATTTTTATATTGCACTCTTACCCTTGTACTCAAGGGTTGATTGGTGGCAGCTTACACCTTCCATTCACAACACCCCCCCCTCCCCCCATATGCACCTTAGTCCATAGCGCTGGTCATTTCTCTTTATCATGATCCCTCGCTGTCTCTTCCGGGTTCGACGGCTCCGGCGCGGTGATTGGCCGGAAGAGACGGCTCCAGCACGATGATTGGCCGGAGCCGCGATGACATGCGCGGGAGTGATTTTCCGGCAAGCTCCCGGCAAACAAAATTGAAGGTCCCCCCGGACCTTCAGAGCGCATGCGCCGCTCGCGCGAGCGGCTGCATGCACTGCAAATATCTCCTAAACCATGCCGGCTTAGGAGATATTATTTGTACCTACAGGTAAGCCTTATTATAGGCTTTACCTGTAGGTAAAAGTGTCAAAAAGCGGGATACTACCGCTTTAAAAAGTGTTGCTTTAATTTTTTGAGCAGTGTATTTGATTTAAGTTCAGTGTTAAATTTAAGCAGATTTTATTAAAAAGAAAATAAACCTGTAAAGGTCCAACACATAGTACCACTTTTAGGAAAGGTTACAATGTATATTCGTACAGGTTATAGGTGGAAGCAATGACATGCACAAGGTAGTTATAAATAATTGTTAGCTGGCTCTCATTTAGCTGTTTTATCTGGATTTAAGTAGCATTTTGTGTGTGATTATATGCAGAATGCCAGAAGAGGTCAGATCATTCGGGTACCAGTACTAGCAAAGCATTACTGTCTGTTGGCAGAACCTGGTAGACATTGTAGAGATTGCGAAGTAATAGGAGTGTCTAAACGCTACTCTGAAAGATATATATGTGTGTATATATATATATATATTATATATAGTATGTGAGCAAAGCACACACATTCTAGCAAATCTGTCCAAAGAGGAGAGAGACAGCGGCTGAAGCCGCTGCGCTAGTGCAGATCAGCAGAGGAGGTTTTTCACCTTAATGCATAGAATGCATTAAGGTGAAAAACCTTAAGGCTTTAGAACCACTTTAACCACTTGCCGACCGCCGCAAGTACATATACTGCGGCGTTCAGCTCCGGCCAGGCAAAGTGACGTACCGGTACGTCACTAGCCTGTCACTAGCTTGTGAGCCAATAGCGGGCGAGCGCCCGCTGAGGCGCGCTCCTGCCCCGGCTTGTTCCCTAACAAGTCAGTGCGTGTGATCGTTCGCCGGGAAGGGAGAAAGTCAGGCGGCTGATGTAAACAAAGCCGCCTGTCATTCTCCCCTGTGTAAAAATGGAGATCAGACGGTTCTACTATGTAGGACCATTGATCTCTGTTTTTACACTAGTAGCCATGTCCAATCACAGTTAGAAACACGCCCCCTAGGACACACTTAACCCCTCCCTCTCCAATACAGTTAACTCCTTCCCTGCCAGTGTCATTTTTACAGTAACAGTGCATATGTATAGCACTGATTACTGCAGTAATGTCACTGGTAACCCCAAAAGTGTCAAAAATGTCAGTCAAGGGTCCGATCTGTCCGCCGCAATGTCGCAGTCCCGCAAAAAAAATCGCAGATCGCAGCCATTACTTGTTAGAAAAAAAAAAACAACAAAAATGACAAAAATCTTTCCCTTTGTTAGTAAACGCGATAACTTTTGCGCAAACCAATCAAAATACGCTTTTTGCGATTTTTTTCTTTTACCAAACATATGTAGCATAAAACAAATTGGCCGAAAATGTTAAAAATTTTTGATTTTTACATTTTTTTGGGGGAATTTCATATAAAAAAATTTGAAAAATATTATTTTTGCAAAATTGACGCTCTTTTTTTGTTTATAGCGCATGATCAAAAAATCGCACAGGTGATCAAATACCACCAAAAGAAAGCTCTGTTTGTGGGGAAAAAAGGACATCAAATTAGTTTAGGTACATCGTCGCACGACCGCACAATTGTCCGTTAAAGTCACGCAGTGCCGAATTGTAAAATACCCCCTGGTCAGGAAGGGGGTAAAATCTTCCGGGGCTTAAGTGGTTAAGAGGTGCCTCAATTATCAACAGAGGGTTGACTTTTTCAGTAAAAGTTGAGATTTGTTTGGAGCTTTAGCTGCCTTTAACTAGGATCTAATTATTGTTTTTTTTCCCAACAACAGTAGTTCTTTTTAAAAGGGTTGTAAAGGATTTTTTTTATTTTTAAGAACAGACATGTCTACAGTATACTTACCTGCTCGATGCAATAGAATACAGTGGACCCCCCCCCCCCCAGTCACTAGCTTTGATTGACAGCAGTGGGAGAAGAGCTGCAGACTTGCACAGCGCTGGAACAAATGAGAGGTAAGGTACGTATTGGGGGGGGGGGTGTGAGGGGCCAATACTGATGCTTAAACATTTTTTACCTTAATGCAAGGAATGCTTTAAGGTAAAAAGTGTTTAGGGCTTAGAGCCACTTTAAATTAGTAAAAGTAATCTACAAAAAACAACGGCAGACATAGGAGCTACTTTATGAACACTGGAGCAAAGAAAAGTGAAAGTGTTGCCCACGGCAACCGTTCCTAATCCTTTTTCCACTTCCACACTGTAAGATCACGATGACAAATCTCCAGGAAACGGTTCTATTTCCCCCTGCTCTGATTAGCAGAGGCCAGCCCTCAAGCTGTCATCGGCTTCCAATCTGAGCTCAAAACTAACATTTTGTTTTACTAATGAAGAAGTGAAAAAGGGACTGAAAAGTGCAATATGCTTCTGCGTCTGCAAAAGTTCAGAGCAAGTGTTGTAATAAAGGAAATCCTGCAACTTCATAAGGAATAAAAAAACAAGGCTCTGAGCGGTCTGTAACATACAGTGGACACTGATGGGAGCCAACTGCAGATAAATAAATAAATGCAAGCTTAGCAAACAGGAAAAGGTCTGCAGGAAACATGTGATGGGTGAAAGGAATTGTACAACATCAGCAGATATGACAAAAGGATCTTGCAAAGCACTGCCTAGATCATACCGAGACTGGACAGCCTGGGAGTCACGCAGCACATGGTTATGTGTGTGCTTATAAGGAAAACAGATGTGCATCAGTCTATGAGCATACATCATAAACTAATACCTATGCTAATAAAATGGAAGAAAAGAAAATGAATAATATCACAATCATTTGCTGTTTAACAAAAGTACATGATGGGGGAAAAAAACATTACCAAGAGGTCAGAATCGCATGTCAAACAATTGGTCATTGGTGTCTGAAATCTGATTTGTAAATAATAACACTTCATTCCATATGTTCAGTTTCTCATCAACAAGCTGAGCAATATAACAAATTATGACATACAGTATCCCACAAAAGTGAGTACACCCCTCACATTTTTGTATTCATATGTATATAATATTTTATTATATATTTTAATGTGACAACAATGAAGAAATTACACTTTGCTACAATGTAAAGTAGTGAGTGTATAGCTTGTATAACAGTGTAAATTTGCTGTCCCCTCAAAATAATACACAGCCATTAATGTCTAAACCGTTGGCAACAAAAGTGAGTACACCCGAAAGTGAAAACGTCCAAATTGGGCCAAATTAGCCATTTTCCCTCCCCGGTGTCATGGGACTCTTTAATGTTACAAGGTTTCACTCTCTTATACTGGTCACTGGAAGCTCCACATAGCACCTCATGGCAAAGAACTCTCTAAAGGATCCTAAAAAAAATTGTTGCTCTACATCAAGATGACCTAGGCTATAAGAAGATTACCAAGACCCTAAAACTGAGCTGCAGCACGGTGGCCATATCGTACAGTGGTTTTACAAGACAGGTTCCACTCAGAATAGGCCTTGCCATGGTCAACCAAAGAAATTGATTGCACATGCTCAGCGTTCTATCCAGAGGTTGTCTTTGGACTTCCATGACTCATGACTTATGAGTGCTACCAGCATTGCTGCAGAGGTTGAAGGGGTGGGGGGGTCAGCCTGTCACTGGAAGCTCCACATAGCACCTCATGGCAAAGAACTCTCTAAAGGATCCTAAAAAAAATTGTTGCTCTACATCAAGATGACCTAGGCTATAAGAAGATTACCAAGACCCTAAAACTGAGCTGCAGCACGGTGGCCATATCGTACAGTGGTTTTACAAGACAGGTTCCACTCAGAATAGGCCTTGCCATGGTCAACCAAAGAAATTGATTGCACATGCTCAGCGTTCTATCCAGAGGTTGTCTTTGGACTTCCATGACTCATGACTTATGAGTGCTACCAGCATTGCTGCAGAGGTTGAAGGGGTGGGGGGGTCAGCCTGTCAGAGTTCAGACCATGCGCCGCACACTGCATCAAATTGGTTCACGTGGCTGTCCTCCCAGAAGGAAGCCTCTTCTAAAGATGATGTACAAGAAAGCCTGCAAACAGTTTGCTGAATACAAGCAGACTAAGGACATAGATTACTGGAACCATGTCCTGTGGTCTGATGAGACCAAGATAAACTTTTTTGGTTCAGATGGTGTTAAGCGTGTGTGGTGGCAACCAGGTGAGGATTACAAAGACAAGTGTGTCTTCCCTACAGTCAAGTATGGTGGTGGGGGGGTGTGTCATGGTCTGGGGCTGCATGAGTGCTGCCGACATTGGGGAGCTACAGTTCATTGAGGGAACCATGAATGCTAACATGTACTGTGACGTACTGAAGCAGAGCATGATCCCCTCCCTTTGAAGACTGGGCCGCAGGGCAGTATTCCAACATAACGACCCCAAACACACCTCCGAGACGACCACTGCCTTGCTAAAGAAGCTGAGGTTAAAGGTGATGGACTGGCCAAGCATGTCTCCAGACCTAAACCCTCTTGAGCATCTGTGGGGCATCCTCAAGCGTAAGGTGGAGGAGCGCAAGGTCTCTAACATCCGCCAGCCCTGTGAATTCATCATGGAGGGGTGGAAGAGGACTCCAGTGGCAACCTGTGAAGCTCTGGTGAACTCCATGCCGAAGAGGGTTAAGGCAGTGCTGGAAAATAATGGTGGCCACACAAAATATTGACACTTTGGGCCCAATTTGTACATATTCACTTAGGGGTGTATTCACTTTTTTGTTGCCAGCGGTTTAGACATTAATGGCTGTGTTGTTATTTTGAGGGGACAGCAAATTTGCACTATTATACAAGCTGTACACTCACTACTTTACATTGTAGCAAAGTGTAATTTCTTCAGTCTTGTCACATAAAAAGATATAATATATTTACAAAAATGTAGGGGTGTACTCACTTTTGTGAGATACTGTAGTTACATACCACTGAAGGGGGGTAGTTGGTTACAGGGCAATCTGATTGCAACATTATGTGTGGACTGTCAGCTGATCCCACACTGTTCACGCAACTGTGAATGGGGATCGATTATCAATTAGCAAGAAGATGAAACTATAAATCAAAGGGGTTGATTTATTAAAGCTGGGTTCAGATTGGTGCGATGGAAGACATTGCATGTTATTCGCACTGCGTTCAGACCAAACTCACGCAGGACCCTTTTTTTGGTCTGCACCAGAATCAGATTGCATAGGTGTTCACTCCTAGGCAATCCGATTCCATCCTGAATTGACAGTTCACACTGCGATATGCGAACCGATCTGGGGGTGTCATTAACTTTGTATTGACGCTCCCAGTGGTTCGCAGAGGGCAGTGTGAACTGCCTGTTCATCGCGTGCGATGCGGGAACACACAGTGGATTCGCAGGGCTTCCCGCATTGCACCAATGTGAACTGAGCTTTAAATCTGGTACAGCTGTGCTTGATAGCCAATCAGCTTCTAACTTCAGCTTGTTCAATTAAGCTTTGACAATAAAACCTGGAAGCTGATTGGTTTCTATGCAGAGCTGCATCAGATTTTGCGCACTCTAGGTTTAGTAAATCAACCTCCAAAATGTGTAATAATAATTTGTTAGGAAGCAATTTAGTGTCTGTGATTTATTTGTAGAAAATGACACAAAGTCTCTTCTAATAATTTAGGGGTGACCGTTTCCTTTGTGCAGATTAACTTGGGGGTCAGCAAGCCATCGATCGCGGGGAGCCGACAGGTGGATCGTGACCACAGCTCTTCCTGCCCCCTGTGCCTAATACTTCCCTAACCCTGCCCAAAAAAAATAGGTTGCCTACCCCTGGTTTAGATAATCAACATTCACAGGAGCATATAAATGAATACATTTCCAATAACTTATCTCGGTCTGGCAGCATGCATGAAATGTTCACCAGCCTTAGAGTCGGGGAGGGGGTCATTGGTGTAAGTATATGGTACTGCAGAGAGGCAGCTGTGCATGGCAACCAGTCAGCTTCTATCTTTCATTTTCAAAGCTTAGTTGAACAAGATGAGAATAGAAGCTGATTGGGTAATGTGTACAGGTGGCACAGATTTTAGCTGCTCCTTTTTTCATAAATTCCCCTCTAGGGCTCCTTATATATAGTTGTGCTGCCTTACTGTAATAATAATTGATAAAATAATAATATGATAAGACAATGCAAAATAATTTTCAGCCAGCACCAATACATGAAGGTCGTAAGGTCTCACTTAGTACATTTAGCTTCTGAGTGACGTCAGCAGGGGATCTCGGCCTCGCCCCCTTTAGCTGTCAGACGGGGAGAGGAGATAGCCGGCCGGTGATGTGGTCGAGGAGCAGCACACTGAAATCGGGTATATACAGATTTTTATTTTTATAAAACACAGACACAGAGGTACACTGGCTTAGGAAACAAAGAGGATTATACAAAGTCATGCAAGTGGCTTAACAACCACTTTAACTACCAGGAGTGTTGTATTACACCAGGGTAGGCCACCTTGGCACTTAAGATGTGGTGGAACTACAAGCAGTGGTGTATTTAGGTTTTGTGCTGCCCTAGGCCGGACTAAACTCATTCACCCCCTAATTTAACTACGACCCACCCCTTCCTGTCAAGGCCACACCACTTCCTGTTTTTTTTTTTTCAGAATTGTCGCACTTTTTTCCTTATAGTGCAATAAAAAAAAAAAAAAAAATCGCACAGGTGATCAAATGCCACCAAAAGAAAGCTCTGTTGGTGGGAAAAAAGGAAAAAGGACATCAAATTTATTTGGGTACAGTGTTGCAGGACCATGCAATTATCTGTTAAAGTAACGCAGTGCAGAATCGCAAAAAATAGGGCCTGGTCATTAAGGGGGAAAACCTTCTGGTCCAGAACTGGTTAAAGCTTGGAACAGGTTGTAGTACATGAACTTTCACTGCATGTGAACTGTTTAATGAGTTTGCATTAATTTCAGCATGTATGGAGCACTTTGCACATGCTGAAACCAATGCAAACTCATTTAACAGTTCACATGCAGTGAAAGTTGATGTACTGCAAAGTGCTCCATGCATGCTGAAATCAATTCAAAGGCATTAAACAGTCCATATTCGTAGAAATGAAAAAGACAATATATCAGCGCTTAATTAAAACCTATCAATAGCAGCTGTACACTCCAGTGTACAAAACCAGCAGAGCAAACATAAAACAAATAGTGCAGAGCTTGAATAATCTTTAACGTGAAAATATAGCAAAGTCCATGCAAGCAGCCCACATGTGAGGAAAAAAAGTGGTGACATCCTGATGGGTAACACAGGTGATCTTCAGTGTGCAAACGCCCACCACCATGCAGATTGGCCTCTCACCTTAACCATATAAAATCAGGCAACAAATCTCCACTCTTTGCAGGAAAACTCAGGGCACCGCTAATCATGGAATAATGCAAAAGAATCCAGGGCGAAGGTCAGGAGGTCAAATTCCCTCATCTCAGCCACTGCAGAGGACACATCGGTAATAGTGTTTCGGGAAGTCTTACAGAACGATACATGTGATTGAAGTAATAGGAGCAAATCGTGATTCCTACCTGCGCCCTGCTGTCCTGGGCCCTGGCTGGGAGTTCCCTTGTCCTCCTCCTCAACATAGACAGACCCTGGCCGCCCCGGGGAGAAGCTAGTTTGTAGAAGGAGGATGCCGTGCGGAGGGCAGGCGGAGCATTCGGCTCCGCCCCCATCCATTGAAAGCAGTGCAGGCGGCCTGGCCAGTCACACTCCATGGGGGCGGCGGGCACCAGTGACCAGTCCCTCCCTCCCCGGCAACAGCAAAGTACGTACGCCCTGAATAAAAGAATGCCGAGAAGTGCCACAAGCCGCCGGGAATGTACGTGTGTGGGAGGCGGGAGGCAAACTCAGACGGGACTAAGAGGATAGATCGGGGTTTTTTCTTTCATGCGGGGGGGTGACTTTTCTGCCGCCCCCCCACAAAGTGCCGCCCTAGGCCTGGGCCTTGTCGGCCTAGGCCAAAATACAGCAGTGACTACAAGTCTCATGATGCATTGGAAGACTGACAGCCAGAAAGACATGCGTGTTGGACGCAGAGGTATGATGGGATTTGTAATTTCACCACAGCTGGAGTGCCATGGTTGCCTAACTCTGCACAACACTAAAGCATCGCATAGATAATGCAATTTTGTTTCCTTCCACCACGGGTTGCAGAAAAGAAAATTGCTCAATTCCCCTAGCAGCACAGTTAGTGTTGATGACGGAATACCTCCCGCAATGCTATTGTGTTCTGCAAAAACACAATGATCACTGCTGGCAGCTGGTTGTACTAAAGTTGATCAATGGATTGACTTCAGAACAACCAGCATGCCCATAGATGGAACAAAATTCATCCAGTTCCTGCTGAATTGGCTGAGATTTGATCCATCTATGGCTGGCTTAAGCTTTTCATCAAAGCTCTAAATTATTTAATTTGGTCATTTAAAAAGCTAGTATAAAAGAATAGTGGTGAATAAAGTCCTAGTGGGTTTAAGCAATCATTTTTGCATATGCATTCTTTGCAATCCTGTGGAACTTGGGCGTGGCAGCATTGTCTTCTTTGCCTGCATAGTTTGCACTTTTAAAGGCGTCCCTTTTCCTCATACTGTATTTGAAAGTAGGGAGCTGCGCTGATCTCTGTCGGTTTAGGTTAAAGGATGTATGAGAGATGTCTTGACACATCTTGTGTGTTGTATGCCATCTAGTGTTTCCAGACCATACTGCAGTTATAAAAATTTGAGTACACTGACTTTAGTTTACTCTAATAGTGTATTGCAGTTTTAGTGGATCATTTTGTTTTATTTATTTATTTTTCCAAGCATGACCGCATTTTTAAACAAACAATGTAACAAAATATTGAAAGTGAATTTTAATCCAATGTAACAAAATATGTATACACATTTAAACTTTAATTGTAATTTAGCTTAGAAATGCCTTTCCCCCTTCATCTGCAGTTGGCCACCAGATACCATTGTAAAATAAACAAGATGCGCTGTGTTTGACTGAGATGTTATCCAAAAATTGATTAGGTAACAGATGCAATAAACAATGTGTAATAAGCAAAATCAAACCATAGTGAATGTTCAAATGGCAAAGTATCACTAGATAAGTGAAACTCTTGCTGCGTAGAACGGTGTAACAAGTGAATTACATCAAAAATTATTTTTTTATGAATAAGTAGCCACGATCTGTTCACAAATAATGTATGGTGCAAAAGTTCATAAATAGTCCAATGCTCCACAATTCAGTGTGTTTGGTGAAAAGATGATTCTCCAACTTTCCCACATGCAAATACAACAAACTGTTTGTAGTGCAGCTGAAGTAGTCCACAATGGAAAGTGTTTGTGCTCTATATGTGAAAATTGGCCGCTTACCAAATCAAATGATCCCACCAAGAGATCATATGCGTGTGAGTGGAAGTGCCTCTGAAGACAAGGTGTCAGCCAGCTCCAGGGAATGTATCCAGGCTTATGGTGCTCCCTAATCTCGTTAATCACATCATGTGGTTATAAAAGATAATTAAAGACACTTCTAGTGCATTATTGCGTATCAAGCTGGTTCATTAAATAAAAATTGCACTTACATCAAAGACAATGAATTTGAGCGATATGAGATAAATCCTTGCACAGCCGCCTGCAGTGCGGTCCGCTCTAGTTGACGTCACTTTGCGAGCTCCAATCCAAAGCGTTTCCTCTCAGAAGACATCAACTAGGATGAGGAGCCTTCCATCCCAATCGAAACTTCAAAATTTCATTCGCTTTTAGCATTCGATTTTGTGTTAAATGGATTTTCCTTAACAAAATCCACACACTGTTAGAGAAATTTTTTTTTTTCTAACAGAATTCAACTAGTGTATTGCCAGTATAAGAATGTGCAGTGCAAGCCAGTAATTTTGTTAGGAAAGCGGGTTGGGGCTTGCAGTGAGCACACACAGCATTTGGACCATTAAAATGAACATAAATACTGACTGGTTATCTGCACACAGTACAGCATAGCGAGATGAAAAAATACAAGGTTGAAATGTTTGCACCTCTGCTAGGCAGTAAGATCACTCTTCCACTTCCTATTTCAGAATTACTGCTTCCCTGGGTAGCTTTACTGTTTTCTGTGTTAGCTTATACCTATTGGCAATAGGTAATGATGCCAGTTTGCTGTCCGGTGAGGAGGCATAAGGACTACCTTACTCAAGCTTGTTTGATTCCACCTGAGCGATCCTGCTAGGAAGCAGTCACAATATTGGGCCAATCATAAGAGGCCGGGTGGGGAGGTAACATAGGAAGCTGAAAGCTGTGAGCCTGTTGGAGCCATCCCCAGGAGTACTACATTTTCCTGGGGAAACTGATTTACCACTTCAATTTTTTTTTTTTTTTTCATGACTATGTTCTATTCCTTACTTTTTTTGCCAGGCTTAAACAAAATCTCCATATGATCTAAATCATCTTCATAAGACTTGTTTTACAATAAAGCCTTCATCTTGGCTTAAATTCTGCATTTAGCATTTCTACATTTTTGCATGCGATACGCTGTTCATCTGATAAACATTTCAGCACATCTTGTGTAACCGGTAGGTGTCATTACACTGTGCAGGAATATTAGGAATGTTTGTAATCCTAATTCTCTGGCTGTGAAAATGTCATACCATCATAGTCACCATGCTGTGCCTGGGATTTGGGTCATTACAAGATTCCAGGTATTTCATTGGCTTGCTTCAGCCAAGAAAAAAAGGATTGTAATGATTTTTTCTGTTATTTCATTCTCATAATATTTTTGCATTATTGAGCTAAATTTCAAATTTCTTGGTTACTTTGCAACATTTTTTGGTGTTAAAGAGTATTAAACAGAAACCTTTACTGGTTTGGTCACAGAGACCAAAGCATACTTACCTTTTGTTGTAAATTTGTAGAGGTGGTATGGTCATGCAAAAAGATAAATAAATAACAAAAACATAAGTATAATGTGCTTAAGGCCCCGTTCACATAGGGGCGATCCGACTTCGGGTGGCGACCTCTGAGGTCGCGGTGCGAGCAGCGCGCCGTGACCTCGGAGCGGCCGCCACGGACTTCATAACATTGAAGTCTATGGCGGTCGCCTCCTGGTCGCCCCAAAGAAGCTCCGGACCCTTTTTCTAAGTCGGAGCGACTTGTGTCGCTCCTATTAGAACGGGTCCGCAGCTTCCCTATGGAAGGCGACCTACGGTGACCTGTGAGGCGACCAGGTCGCCTCACAGGTCGCCTTAGTGTGAACGGGGGCTTATAGTCGATCCACACTAGCGCGACTTGTCAGGCGACTTGTCATCCTGACAAGTCGCGCTCCCTCGCGGTCCATTGACCGCTACAGAACCCGTTCTAATAGGAGCGACACAAGTCGATCCGACTTAGAAAAAGGGTCCTGTACTACTTTGGGGCGACCTCGGAGCGACTTGCATAGACTTCCATTATGTGAAGTCCATGCAAGTCGCTCCGAAGTCGTGGTGCATGGGAATGCACAAGTCGCCCCCGAAGTAGGACAGAGTCGTGCCGCCCCAGTGTGAACCGACTCTTAGAGCTCTGCTGGCTTTGGAAGCCCTACTCTATCCAAAATAAAAAAAACAAGAATAATATGTATATATGTTTTCTACATGCTGATATTGTGTTTTGTTTTTTCTTTAGAAATTCCAAGACATTGAAAAGGCACATCTCGTTCGGGTTAAAGATATCATTGGTTGCTTTTCTCATTCTATCAGTGAGGTTCATATTCAGATTGGCCAGGTATGTTTGAATACCTAATTTTTTGGTTGTCGCCGTTACTCTTATATCTGCCTGTGTATATCCAGCTTTAGACACCTCTCCATACTCAAAGCTAGAGCTCTTCAATCAGCAAAGAACATTCACTTTGTTAAATGCAGAGCTGAAAGCCTAACTCAATAGGGAGCTTGTCAGAACTCTGCAGAAATAATACTGTTTCCATTGAGAGAGCAAGAGTTTTTCTCTAAAACATGCTGGCAGAGGGTAGGCTTTTCTACTTAGACTATTGCTGCTGGAAGATGGACTGGAAGACATTGCACATGCCTGTTTTGATGAGCATGTCTCTCTTCCCACCCCCCACCTCCTAAAATCCACTAAGACTATTCCCTGCATGTGCTTACTTATCTCTTCCGACAGATGGGATGAAAGTTTTTAGCCTGCTGCCTGTGCCTGCACACTAATGCCCCTAGACCTAAATTGGATATTTCTCCTGTAGTACAGGTACATGCCATTTTAGTGTTTGCCATGTTATTGTGCAGTTATCAGCAGCCTGGAACCTAACTTTCTCTTACGTCCTCCGACAGTCGCCGCCTCTTCATATTCGTCACATATGGGTATTAGACTTTGCTCCGAAGGAGTAGCTAGGCAACAGAATATGTTAACAATAAAGCTTTAACATATCCCACCCTCAAGGGGTGGTCCCCTCAGTCAATACCCTCCTACTTCCTGCAACCATATCTCAGTTTTAATGTCTAGCTTGTCAGGAGTGGCTGGCTCTCTCTGTGCTGGGACTTTCTGTCCCAGACTCTTTCTTCTTTTTAATATTTTGTTTGAGTTTTCTCTCTACCTTTACTTAGCTGTTATTTTTGTCAGCATTAGTTAGTTCTTCGGACGAAGAGGATCATGCGGACTGGGTCTCGGGCTGATCCCCCTGATCGCAGGTCGTGGGTCAGTGGCTTCCCAGTCTGCCATCGAGCGTTCAGCCAGGTAACGCTCCTGGCACAGTGAACGACCCATCCCTGTTCGGTGCAGGGATGATTGGTGAGGTGGCTACCTCACCGGACGCTGTGCGGTTTCTTAACCGCCATTGTGTGCGTCTTGAATTGCGACTCTCCCTGCCTCATGTGCAGCGGCTTGTTCGCCTGTGCGGGTTCCCCACGCCATGTGAGGTAAGTGTATTTATGTGGGGACCTGTCTGTCTGGGGGGGGTCTCAGTCTGGGACTGTGTAACCTGCCTTTAATCACACTGCTTGTCTCCCTATCTCTCGGCTGCATGCTGTGGGCTGCAAGGGGGGGGGGGGAGCTGTATGACACTGTGTGTGTCAGGCTGGGCAGTGTGAGGAGCTGTGTGCTGTGGGGCATGTTTTTTCTTGGCATGTTTGGGCATATACAGCGATCGCTGCGGCGATCTAACATGTATCCTTATATTGGGATGTAAATGTGTGTGTTTTTATGCACTGTGGAGCGGCGTTTTCGGCGCCAAACGACGCCATTTTACCGGCGCCCGCTCCGGCCGCATGGTTTACATGCACGGCGGCCATTTTCTTGTAGCCTCCATAGGCTTACATAGAGCGCCCTGGCAGCATCACTTCCTCTTTCCTGGAACACCGATCGAGGCAGCAGCAGCAGCGGGGTCTCCTCAGGTTTTATCCTTCTATTCTTGCTGTCCATTGCCTGTATTCAGTCTGTATATTCCCTGTGGGGGTCTCATTGTGCCTGAGTGTGGTGCGGTGGGCTGCGCTTGCCGCGCTTACTAAAAGGGGGCAGTTAACCCTTGGTTGTCTGGCATTACAGGGGCAATGGATTCTCAGGAGGGCAAGTTTCCTACAGTATTGGTGGAAAGCCAGGGGACCGCTGTTTCCCCCCCAGGGGGGGATTTAGCCACTATTGTGGCTGGCCTTGCTGCCCAGGTGCAAATGCTGGTGGCTGCTCAATCTACTAAACGGCCCAGAGTTGCTCTGTCCTCTGATTCTGAGGGTGAAGGTGATGGGGCTGTTCTGGCAGGGACCTCCTTGTCGGGGTCCCGCTCCTCTCTTGATCTAGTGGGGTCTGAGGTGGAGGCTGAAGTTGAGGGGGTTGATAATTCTCCCCCTGGCTCGCCTGAAGAGCTTGCAATCATGGATGAGTTGATTGCTTCCATTAAGCAGACGCTACGTTTACAGGACGAAGTGTGTCCCCCCGCTGCCTTGGCGGCTTATGGGACGCAGAGGAAACGCAGGACGCCGCAGGTTTTTCCCTGCAATGCTGATTTTCAGCGCGCTGTTAAGGATCAATGGCGCGATCTGCGCAAGCCTTTTGCGGTTCCAAGTAAATTCAAGCTGCGTTATCCTTTCTCGCCTGCCACTGATGAACGGTGGTGTGTACCTCCGCCAGTGGATCATGCAATTGCGGTTTTGAACAAAGCCACTGCGATTCCTGCAGAGGGTTCCCCCGTTTTCCGTGATGCCACGGATAGGAGACTGGAGTCTCTTGCCCGTCATACTTATTCTGTTACGGGTTCTATGCTTAAGGCTCTGTTTGCTTCTCTCATGGCGGCCCAGGCGATCGCAAGTTGGACGCAGATGCTTAGGCGCGTCCTAGTGGCCGACTCGGCCTCGGCGGCGACCCTGGATATGGTGGATCAGATCCACCAGGGTGTCATGTATCTGTGTGATGCGGACCTGGACCTGATTCCGTTGGCTGCACGTGTGCACAGCGTGGCGGTGTTGTCTCGCCGCCTGGTTTGGTTAAAATGTTGGTCGGTGGACCAATCTTCACGTAAGACCTTAGCCAATCTGCCTTATGATGGGTCTCGCCTTTTTGGGGAGTCCCTGGATGTGTTGATTAAGGGGATCACTGGGGGTAAGAGCACTCTCTTGCCCCATTTCCCAAAGGCTAAGGGGGCTTCTGGGAAGAAGCATGCTAGTTTTCGGCCCCCTCAGGGGTCCTTTCGTGCCTTTCGGCCGCACTACAAGGGCAAACCGTTCAAAGGCCAAGGCTCTCAGAAGAAGCCCTGGTCTGGGAAACAGAAGTCCGGCCAATCCGGACCTACAGCCCATAACAGTTCGGCCTGAAGGGGCGCCCTCACCCAGTTTTGGGGTGGGGGGACGCTTGCTCGGTTTTCTTCAGCCCTGGTTGGCCCGTGTGCGGGACAGATGGGTTCTGGAAATCGTTCGATCTGGTTACAAGATCGAGTTTCTCTCTCGGCCGGAGAGCAGATTTTTTCCCTCAAATCTTCAATTGTCTCCAGAGCGCCTGCGGGATCTGCACCTGGCGGTGCGGGACCTGAGGGCTCAGGGAGTGGTGGTTCCGGTGCCTCATCGGGACAGATTTCGGGGGTTTTATTCCAATCTGTTCACCGTGCCCAGGAAGGAGGGCAAGGTCCGTCCGATTCTGGACTTGAAGGCTCTGAACCGTTCTGTGCGGGTTCGCAAGTTCCGCATGGAATCCCTGCGGTCGGTGGTGGCTGCCCTGGTTCCGGGGGAATTCATGGCCTCCATCGATTTGAAGGATGCGTACCTTCACATCCCCATATTCGAGGGTCATCAGAGATACCTTCGATTTGCCATTGCGGAGGATCACTACCAGTTCGTGGCGTTGCCCTTTGGTCTTGCCTCGGCTCCGCGGGTCTTCACCAAGGTGCTTGCACCGGTTCTGGCATTATTGAGGGCCCAGGGCATTTCTGTCCTGGGGTATCTGGACGACATTCTGGTTCGGTCTGCGACCAGACAGGGTCTGGAGGAGGACCTGTCTGTCACAATGCATACTCTGCAGGAGTTTGGTTGGACGATAAATGTTCCAAAGTCAACACTGAGTCCGTCGGTTCGTCTTCCCTATCTGGGAATGATACTGGACTCGGTGCAGGCGAAGGTCTTCCTGCCGGAAGTCAAACTCAGGACTCTTCAGGAGGAAGTCAGGTCCCTCAGGGACGTTCCACACTCGTCTCTGCGGACGTGCATGAGATGTCTGGGATTGATGGTCTCAGCCTTCGAGGCGATTCCTTTCGCGCAGTTTCACACGCGGGGTCTCCAAGCGGAGATCCTGTCCAGGTGGGACGGGCGATCTCAATCTCTGGATCTTCAGATCTCGTTGAGTCATCGCACCAGGGAAAACCTTCTGTGGTGGCTCCAGTCCCCGTTGGTGTCCGGGGGCAAGTCGTTTCGTCCAATCTCATGGACGGTAATCACCACGGATGCCAGCCTGTCGGGCTGGGGTGGTGTTCTGGGCGTTCTGTCCGCCCAGGGGACCTGGTCGGAGGGGGAGTCTTCCCTCCCGATCAACATTCTGGAATTGCGTGCGATAAGGCTCTGTCTTCATCGCTGGACGGACCGGCTGCAGGGCTGCCCGGTTCGGGTGCAGACGGACAATGCCACGGCGGTGGCCTACATCAACCACCAAGGGGGCACCAGGAGTGCCCGAGCGGCTCGAGAAGTGGCCGACATTCTGTCTTGGGCCGAGACTCATGTTCCGGCGATAACGGCGGTTCACATTCCGGGAGTGGAGAACTGGCAGGCGGACTATCTGAGTCGCCAGACCCTGGATCAGGGGGAATGGTCTCTCCACCCGGCTGTCTTCCAGATGTTGTGCGCGAAGTGGGGTCTTCCAGATGTGGACCTGTTCGCGTCTCGTCTCAACAACAAGGTGAGAAGGTTCGTGGCAAGGACGCGCGACCCTCGGGCAGACGCGTCAGACGCGTTAGTGGCCCCGTGGCATCGGTACAGGCTGATGTACGCGTTCCCACCGATTCAGTTGCTGTCCAGGTTCCTTCGCAGGTTACTCTCGGAACGCAACACGGTGATTCTTGTGGCACCGGACTGGCCTCGCCGGTCCTGGTACGCAGACCTCGTGAATCTGGCGGTCGACGCCCCTTGGCGTCTGCCTCTTCGAGACGATCTACTGTCTCAGGGACCGATTTACCATCCTGCTTTACAGTCGCTGGCTTTGACGGCCTGGCTGTTGAGACCGAGGTCCTGAAGGAGAAGGGTCTCTCTCCAGAGGTCGTTCATACTTTGATCAACGCGAGGAAGTCTTCCTCGGGGAAGGTTTATTACCGTACTTGGAAGGCCTATTTTGCCTGGTGTGAGTCCAGGGGGTTTTCACCCCGCACGTACTCGGTTTCCCGTGTGCTGTCTTTCCTTCAGACGGGTGTCGATCAGCGTTTGGCGCTGGCTACGATTAAGGGTCAGGTGTCTGCGCTGGCCGTTCTGTTTCAACGTCCCGTGGCTTCCAACTCCTTGGTTGGCACTTTCATTCAGGGTGTGCGGCATCTGGTTCCTCCTAGGAGGGATCCTTTGCCCCCTTGGGACTTGAATCTCGTTCTATCTGTGTTACAACGTGCTCCTTTTGAACAGATCAGGGAGATCTCGTTGTCTATGTTGTCCAAAAAGGTCGCCTTTTTGGTGGCGATCACTTCGGCTCGCAGAGTGTCGGAACTGGCGGCTTTGTCCTGCAAGTCTCCGTACCTGGTTGTTCATTTGGATAAGGTGGTCTTGCGACCTAATCCTTCTTTTCTGCCGAAACGAGTTTCGGAATTCCATCTTAATGAGGATATTGTCTTGCCTTCGTTGTGCACGAAGCCTAAACATCCAAAGGAGGTGAGATTGCACTCTCTGGATGTTGTTCGGGCGATAAGGGTTTATCTTAAATCGACTGAGTCTTTTCGTAAGACGGACTCCTTGTTTGTTCTTCCAGAGGGTCCTCGGAAGGGCATGGCGGCTTCGGCCTCTACCATCGCCAAATGGATCAGGCAGACCATTGAACAGGCCTATGCTTTGCAGGGGAAGGTTCCCCCTGTGCCTGTGAAGGCGCACTCTACTAGATCTCTGAGTACGTCTTGGGCCTGTCGTCATGGGGCTTCTGTAGCCCAGGTGTGTAAGGCGGCGACTTGGTCGACCGTGCACACTTTCACGAAATTCTACAAAGTAGATGTTCAGGCATCGGCGGATGCTTCCTTTGGCCGCAAGGTTCTTAGTGCGGCTGTTCCCTAGGGTCCCTTGTTGGGGACTCCTGGCTGTTGGGATATCTTTTGTATCCCCTGGTTTTTTTGTCTTTTCCTGGGTTGTTGCTCCTGTTGAGCACTTATTTTTGCTGTTGCCCAGCTGGTTTCCTTCCTTTGGTAAGGTTCCTTTCTTTGATGTGGAGACTGCGTTGCCTTTCGGCGCGGATGCGTTTCCCACCCCTCATGTTTGCACTGCTTTGGGACGTCCCCATATGTGACGAATATGAAGAGGCGGCGACTGTCGGAGGACGTAAGAGAAAACGGAATTTTTGTAAAATCTTACCTGTAAAATTCCTTTCTCTGAGTCCTCCGACAGTCGCCGCCCCCGCCCCTCTTTTGGGGTTTGAATATATACTCTACTGCTATTCCACTAAAACTGAGATATGGTTGCAGGAAGTAGGAGGGTATTGACTGAGGGGACCACCCCTTGAGGGTGGGATATGTTAAAGCTTTATTGTTAACATATTCTGTTGCCTAGCTACTCCTTCGGAGCAAAGTCTAATACCCATATGTGACGAATATGAAGAGGCGGCGACTGTCGGAGGACTCAGAGAAAGGAATTTTACAGGTAAGATTTTACAAAAATTCCGTTTTTTTTTATGGGCCAGAATTTAAAACCTCTGGAAGGCTGTCACAGGAGGTAACTATGCACCCTGGGAATGGTTCAGCTAGTGTGTTTAGGGGTCTAGAGAGGAATTTTCCTTCGCTTGTCTATTAAGTACAGGCACCAGAAGATGGCTAGTACAGGGTATGGGGTGGTGATGGTACAAGTCATTCTTTTGTTCATAAACTGTAAAGTGACACTTCTAAAAGATGGAATGTTTTAGACACTTGGTGGAAGACAGTCTTGAGGATTAGGCTTTTATTATTTGTTCTATTGTGCCTTCATTTTTTTTTGAGTCACAGACCCAGAACAGGTGGCAGATTAGAAGAGCCATTAAAAAGTTTTACTGAACTGGGAAAGTGCACAATCTGGTGCAGCTCTGCAGAGAAACCAATCAGTTTCTATTTTCTTTTCGTCAAAGCTAATTGAACAAGCTGAAGTTAGAAGCTGATGCCCAGCTGCACCAGATTTTACATGCTCCAGTTTTAGTAAATCAACCCCTATGTGTCAAAAAACTGAAGGCAGAGGGTCAACAGTACAGCCAGGCACCAAGCATTTTCTAGCAGAAAGAGTATTGGCCACCCTATTTCTTTTAATGCTGCACCGATCTAATGTGTTTTGTGTAGCCACACCCATCCTGAGTGAAAAATACTATGACTGCCATTGCTGGCTTCCTTCTGGAATCTTTAGTTGTCTGACTTTGTCTGCTGAGTCATAAACCTGGAACAAGAATGCAGAGTGCAAGTCAAAAAACCTAGCATTTCTATCTTTTCCAGTAGGCCATTGACTCAGAAAATACTGATGCTAAAGCATCAGTTTGATAGGCAGACAGCTGTCATTTTCAAAAGGAGGGTCTAGCAGTCTTCATATTTCTGACAAATTTCTATTGGATGAGGTCAGCCAGTAGAGAAAAACAAAATTCTCCAACCATTGGAAAAAAGCAGAGTAATGTTCTTCTCTGGCACACTGAACACAGCCTGCAAATCAGACTTCTAAAGATGAAGTTACTTTTTTTTTTTTTTTTTTTTTTTTTACAAAGTGTTTTCACAGCTGCTATCTAGGGATTGCTAGTGGGCTTGGATACAAACAAAAGGGCAATTAAAACTATAACCTTTAGGCCCCTTTCACACTAGCGGACCGTTCAGATCCTCCTGTCAGTTTTTCAGGCGGATCTAAACGGATGCCCCATGCATCTCTATGGGGCATCAGATGTCAGCGGAGACATGTCCGCTGACATCCGATCTGATTCGGTCCGTCAAATCTGGATGGATGGAAACCCTATTTTCCATCCGTCCAGTGGATCGGATGGGATCGGATGAGAATGGACAGGCGGTCCGTTCTCATCCCATTCCCCCATAGAGAACAGCGGGGACCTGGCAGCTCTTTCTCCGCACACAGCGCGGAGACAGAGCTGCCATCCGCCTGCTCAGCGGGGGATCGGCAGATCGTTCCCCAGCTGAGAAAAACGCCGACGACGACGGACTCTACAGTGTGAAAGGGGCCTTATGCTTAGGTACTGTTAGATGCAAGGACTAGGAACTGGAATGGAATAGAAAGGGTCACTTTAAAGTTAAAACAATAATGTAATAGTATTCGTGCCACTGCGGTATCCTTTTTCTGTGATGAATAAAGGTATTTCTCATAAATTACCTTACAATTCTCATTCATAAAATGTCTGCACAGAATATTGGAACTCACAGAAATAAATTGTCTGCGTTGTTTCTTTTCAGGTTCATGAAGAATTTATAAACAACATGGCAAACATCACAGTAGAAAGCTTACTTGAACAGTTTGCAGAGTCTAAAGGCACTGGAAAAGAAAGGCCTGGTGAGTACTACGGGTCATCAGTGGGCTGCTGGTTTATCAGCTTGTACAGGTGACACTTGGCACTTATTGCTGTGTGACAGGTCATGTTGAGTCAATTGAAATTGTGTACATGCTTGTTGTTTTTATTCCCTCATGGGCACAGTGCCTGGCAATTGTATTGTGCTTTGTAACACATTGATTTGAAACTGCTTGGTGCCCCCCCCCCCCCCCCCTCACTGTTTTGCACGTTTTCTGCTATGCCCAGTCATGCTGTTCATATTATGGCCATCACGGAAATGTCAAAAAATGTTTAGCTCTGCTGGTGAACATTGCTCCTGTCTAAAAAGAAAGTCTTTTAAGTTCCAATAAGCAAAAGGTAAACAAAACCAGGCGCACATCCAACCTAGTGTATTATAGTTTTTATTAAAGGAAAATGAATCAATATGAAATGCACTCACATGGTACAGCAAGTCACAGCAGGAGAGGAACCTACATATGCCCAGTACTTGCTGTACCACGTGAGTGCATTTCATATTGATTCATTTTCCTTTAATAAAAACTATAATACACTAGGTTGGGTGTGCGCCTGGTTTTGTTTATCTTTTGCACAGTGTACTCTTCCGCCACCCAGTGGAGTTGACTGGAGCAGCAGCCACCTAGCTTTAATAGACTATGTTCTGGAAGGAAGACACACATGCTACGCTTGGACTGGTATGATTAGCGCACGGATGGTGAATATCACCTTGTGTGTGTGTATATGTTGTGTTTAAGTTCCAATAAGGAAGCCCACCATTAAACTTTCAAGAATAACTTTTCAAGGCTCCAAGAGGATCTAATTTACAGCTGTGGCCAAAAGTTTTGAGAATGGCGCAGATATTAATTTTCACAAAGTCTGCTGCTTCAGTGGTTTTAGATCTTTTTGTCAGATGTTACTATGGTATACTGAAGTATAATTACAAGCATTTCATAGGTGTCAAAGGCTTTTAATGACAATTACATTAGGTGTATGTGGAGAGTCAATATTTGCAGTGTTAATCCTTCTTTTTCAAGACCTCTGCAATTCGCCCTGGCATGCTGTCAATCAACTTCTGAGCCACATCCTGACTGATGGCAGCCCATTCTTGCATGATCAATGCTTGGAGTTTGTCAGAATTTGTTAGGGGTTTTTTGCTTAACCGCCTCTTGAGAATTGACCTCAAAATCTCAATGGGGTTAAGATCTTGGGAGATTCCTGGCCATGGACCAGAACTCCTGAATTTCAATGTTTTGTTCCCCAAGCCACTTAGTAGCGTTGCACTGATATCGAGTATTTTCACGACTACTTGTACTTGTGCAAATGCTCCAATGCCTAATCTGATACCTCCAGGATTGAAGAGGCATCACTCCCAGAAAGTCAGTGGGCAGAGAGAAGGGAGTCAACACACTGGCAGTTACAGGTGAGCTGGCAGGGGCGCATCTGCTATGTTCCGGTTTCCAAGACAAATGCAGGGTTGCCGGGTGTTCCGTCAGAATCGACGACCTGTCAGATTTGGTATAAGGAAGTGGTGTTTCGTCAGAACACCACAATGCCCATCTTGGTACACCCTGCACTCTGCCGAAGAAAGTCTGCCGTTAGGAGGCGGCAGCGGACATCTTGTTACATCCAGCTCATTCACTATATGGGCTGGGTGTAACAAGATGTCCGCTGCCGCCTTCTGACGGCAGGCTTACTGCGGCCGAGTGCAGGGTGTACCAAGACGGGGGGTCACGGTGCTCTAACGGAACGTCACTTCCATTATGGGGGTCACAGTGCTCTAACGGAACGTCACTTCCATTACCGAAACTGACGGGTCGCTGATTCTGACACCTGGCATTTGTCTTGGGGGGCGGGGGGGGGGGGGAACAATACAACTATTATTTAATATTATTTAAGCTGCAGTGAGGCCACTGTGCCCATTAATTATGACAGTTGCCAAGAATCAGTGTCTATCAGTGCTGTCCATCATTGCCTATCAGTTTCACCTATGAGTGCTGCATATCAGTGCCATCTATCAGTTCGCTGCTGCATCATCGGTGCCCTTCAGTGCCACTATCAGTACCCATCAGTGCCACTGCTGCATATTAGTGCCACCCCATCAGTTCCACTTATCAGTGTCCATCAGTGCTGGATATTAGTTCCACCTCATCAGTGCCACCCCATTGGTGCCCTTCAGTGCCCCCTCATCAGTGCCACTATCAGTACCCATCAGTGCCACTGCTGCATATTAGTTCAATCTCATCAGTGCCACCCCATCTGTGCCCTTCAGTGCCACTTATAGTACCCATCAGTGCCACTGCTGCATATTAGTGCATCCCCATCAGCGCCATCCCATCAGTATGTATTGTGCTTTGAAAACTGACACATGACATTAAAAAAAAAAGTATCGGTAATCGTTATCAGCGAGTACTTGAAAAAAGTATAAGTACTTGTACTCTGTCCTAAAAAAAGTGGTATATCAAAAAAGTGGTATCACTTTTGCCTTATGGCAAGGTGCTCCATCATGCTGGAAAAGGCATTGTTCCTCATCAAACTGTTCTTGGATGGTTGGGAGAAGTTGCTCTCTGAGAATTTTTTTTTTTTTGTACAATTCTCTATTCATGGCTGTGTTCTTAGTCAATACTGTGAGTGAGCCCACACATGATCGGTCTCAGGATTCATTGTTGGCATGACACAGGACTGATGGTAGCGCTCACCTTTTCTTCTCCGGACAAGGTTTTTTCTGGATGCCCCAAACATTTGGAAAGGGCATCCAGCAGAAAAAATGACTTTACCTCCAATCCCTGGACCTTTTGCAGAATATCAGTCTGTGTCTAATGTTTTTCCTGGAGAGAAGTGGGTTCTTTGCTACCCTTCTTGACACCAGGCCATCCTCCAAAAGTCGTCGTCTCATTGTGCGTACAGATGCACTCACATCTGCCTTCTGCCATTCCTGAGCAAGCTCTGCACTGGTGGTTTCCCTGATCGTGCAGCTGGATCAACTGTAGGAGATGGTTCTGGCGCTTGCTGGACTTTCTTCCCTGGAACCTTCTTCACAAATGCAGTAAAAAACGTTTTTTATTTTTTTTATTATGGGATTAAGTTCATTTTCATGGCAAAGAGGGACTTTGCAATAATTGAAATTCATCTGATCACTCTTCATAACATTCTGGAGTATATGCAAATTTCCATCATAAAAATGGAGGCAGCAGACTTTGAGTAAATTAATATTTGTGTCAATCTGTAAACCTTTGGCCAGGACTGTACTAGAGATCAACTGAATGTAAATACTACTGTGTACGATTCAGACTAGAAGATGACTGAGAAGCACTGTAAGCTGTAAGGCTCCGATACGTTGCACAGGACACCAGAAGCTTGTCAACAGGAGGGGAGAGTATGACTAACCTCGTATGACGAAGGTGGTCCTTGACCGAGCTGTATTGCTTTAACTGTAGTGCAGAAAAATCAGGTCAGTGATTTGTCCTTGTTGCCCGTAATCAAGCCTGTCCTGCCATAGGAGATTTTTCTTTTCTTCTGCGCAACTAGTAGCCTGTTTTTCAGCAGATCTGGCCTCATATATATTGAGACCTATACAAAATGTTACAAATATGGTTTAATTTCCACTTTAACAAGTTGGAAAGACTACGTATACGACAAGGTGGTTATTGGCAAAGACACCCTAAACCAAGTTTTGCAGACAGTCTACACATGCATGAACACCATCAGTAGTAAGTAGTATTCTTTGTTTCAGTGCCGTGCAAGGTACATCACTGCTTGTACAATTAACAGCCGCTAAATTGTTGTTGTTTTGATCCAGTAGCCTTCGCACTCGCCGCAACCCGTTTGGGTAAAATGCTGGAAAATAGCTTGATTGTGTACTCACAGGCATGACCTTTGCTGACCTAGCTTTAACATTGCCGAGCTAAGAGCAGCCATTTGTTTTGACAGCAGAATTAATTGAGGCTAAAACATTTGAAATTCCACTTGTATCAAGCTGTTCATTAGGAATTGCTCTGTGGCTTTAGTGCTGTCAGAAAAATGAAATGTCCCACTCTGATTAAATAGCAGAATGATGGCCGGTCCACTGAATTTCCAGAGAGAGGTTGAATAAACTTTCTACTGCGGAAACGATTGCGAAGTGACACGCCGCAGGAGGGAGGTCACGATGTGCACTGATATCCTGCTGGGCTGTCAACTGGCACCATGCCAGGCACGCAAAGCCTTGCCACTCACTGTGGCATGGGAAGCTCATGCAAGAGATGCAAAAAGAACCTCAAAATCCCTCTGTGGGATAATCCTGTTGGAAAATTAACTTTTTGTTTTTCTAATTCTCTCATACATTTTTAAAAGAGATGGAAGTAGTTTGATGTGGTTTACAACAAAAGATGATTAATGCAGATTATATAGCAGCACGGTAGCGTGTAACTGGTTTCTTGGCCAAAGAGCTTGCATTCTTTATTGTGTAGTAGAATTGCATCACAAAACACTCATAAACATTAGACTTTTACATGCCTATATGTGTACCCAGTCATAACTGCTACACAAATGTTCAGACTGCTAGTGTGAATTTTACAGAAATCCTTTGGTTATGACTACTAATAAAAAAAACCACAATAAATGAATTCTGTATTAAGTGCCGGTTAACACTATTGCGATGACGGACATTGCATGTAATTCGGAGCGCACTGCCCCTGAAATCACATGCGATGTCTGGGCGGTGCAAAATCAGCCATACAGTTTGTATGGCTGAATTTGTACCGCAATAGCATTGAACTCTCACAGGACCCTTTTTTTGGTCTACAGCAGAATCGGATCGCATGGTGGTTCTCACCAGTGTGATCCAATTCATGTGTGAACTGTCAGATCGCACTGCAATATGCAATCTGATCTGGGGGTGTTGTTAATTTTGAATTGACACCCCCAGCGATTCTCATATGGCAGTGTGAACTGCCTGTGCTGCGATTGCGATGTGGGAACACACAGTAGATTCGCAGTGTTCCCGCATCACAATAGTGTGAACCGGGACTGAAAGAAATAGTTGGGATACCATTGCCAAGCTTCCTATTGAAATGCTTGTTACCTGTCTCAGTACTTCTGTGAATCAGAATAAGCATGCAGTCCGAGAAGTCACAGTGAAATCAGAACTGCTGATTTGCACACTTGTTTCTGGTCAATAATTAAAAAATGATCAAAGGCAGAGGGTGTGACAGTATGACAGCCCGTCAATTGGCATTTTCACAAAGCGGTCAGCAATGGCTGCCATCATTTTTTCTCATGTCAGATTATAATAAAGTAATAGTGCCCATTCATGACTTAGTGTTTTTAAAGAGTAACTACACATTTGTTGAGAAAAAACATTCCCTTCTGGGTATTTACATTGCAAGGATTATAACAAACTTTGATGCAGATTTCTACCTTTTGTTATTCTGAAGAAATAGCTATTTTTTTATTGGTGTCCATTTGCAAAATTAATGTGAATGGGAATGATTTTATATTTATCAATCAGCTGCTGCACCTGCATGACCTAAATGGGGAAAGTGGCCGGGTCTGCATCCCTTTAGATATGATTTCCCTTTGGTAACACCTCACCAAAAATGACATTTTGTGCTGCAGGGGAAGCCAATCACACAAGCAGGAAATGACAACTCTAGGAGGGCCTTCTGTTTCACAGAAAATGACAGCGCTGCAGATTGAAAAGGAAATGTCATTTTAAAAACATTCAGCTACAATATGACACTTTTAGCATTTGTATGTGATATATATACCCCCCCCCCCCCCCCCCGCGTAAGTGAAGTTACCCTTTAAGCAATGGGACCAATTTAAGAATCGTGTCATGATTGGGTTGGGTGGAAGGTATTGCCTCAGCAGTAATGAGCTCAGAGAAGTGCTTGTTGACACACAGATTTGCCGTCATTATGCCAATGTTAGGAACCAGTGAGGGAAAATTAGCCAGTTAAGGCCTGCCCTATAGCAGATTTACTGCTGCAGGGCATCCGTTCTATGCAGAATAATATATATATATATATATGTGTGATTCTGAACTTCTGCCTGGGGGGGGGGGGGGGGGGGGCACACTGCTTCTGCTGTGATTACTTACGGCAGAAGCTGATCTGCAGGTGTCGGGCACTGGATGTCCGCTGGCACCTACCACTCGTCAGGCAGAGACGCAGAACGGAGCTCTTCCTATGTAAACAAGGCAATTCTCAATTCTGACAGGGGGAAAGGGATGGATTTTGTGTCCCTGCAAAGCAGCACATAGTACAGTAAAACACTGGCCAGGCACACATTTAACCCTTTGATCACCCTAGATGTTTAACCCCTTCCCAGCCAAGTTTTTTTGGACTGATCACTGTATTGGTGTCACTGGCTCCCACAAACTGTCAGTTAGTGTCTGACTGTTCGCCGCAATATCGCAGTTCCGATATCAATCCCTGATTGCCATTGTTACTAGTATAAGTAAAAAATTTCAGAACGTTTACTATAGTTTGTACACACTATAACTTTTGCACAAACCAATCCATATACACTTATTGGGATTTTTTTTACCCAAAATTTGTAGCAGTATACATATTGGCCTAAATTTATATAGACTTTTTTTTTTTTTTCCCCCAATTTTCTTTATTAGATATGTTATACCGCAGAAAGAAAGATATGTTTTTTTTTTTTTTTTTTTTAAATTGTCGGTCTTTTTTTGTTTATAGGGCAAAAATTAAAAACGCAGTGGTAATCAAATACCGAAAGAAAGCTCTGTTTGTAGGAAAAAAATAATATAAATTTTATTTGGTTACAGCGTTGCATGACTGCGCAATTGTCAGTTACAGTAACACAGTGCCGTGTCTCAAAAAATGGTCTGGTCATGAAGGGGGTTAAATCTTCAAGTTAAGTGGTTAAGATTTTTCATAGAAATGATGATGATCCCCTTACTTCTCATGGTCTTCAACCAAATGAGGGTAGACTCAGGGAGAAGGGATGAAGTGAGCTTATGACTCCCCATAATTTTATGCGATTATGGCTTAATCGTATAAAACATACTTCTTTTGAATCGATCGTACGATAATCTGATCATTAGTACACAGCTTTCGAGAGCCGATCACAACCGTTTATCCGATATTATCCGATGGGACAAGCGTGAAAAGTTTTCTTGTACGATACGAGAACATACGATTTTTGTTTAATCAATTGAGTTGTCATTTGAAAATACAATACAAATACACTACAACACAATACATCACTTCTGAATTTGTATTCTGTCTTTTAGTAAACTCTTTTCAATATAAAAATTGGCATGCAAAAAAAAAAAAAAACGAACAATCATTGATCCGATATTCTCATTGTGTGTACGCGGCATTAGGCTGTTCATACGCGGTTAGTTTTTTTTCTTTGTTAGGCTAGGGGGCTGAACGAAAAAAAAAAAAAAATCAAAACAAAAAGAACAATGGACAAATTCCTCCATACACACTAATGAGGTGGATAGAGGAGCACCCCCTGTTCTAAAATTTAGTCTGACCCGTGAAAATTCTGGACCCTCGTTACTTTCGGGGACGCTCCGTCACCACCAGCTGCTGCGAGCCCCGGTGCGCATGCGCACAAGGCATTTTCAAGGTCCGATGAAATTCTAAGACTTACGAACAGCTGACTGAGTGGAGGAGGGGCTGAGGTGGGACGAACACACCGCTGCGGGATAATGTTACAACACCGCCGCGTCATCGAACAAGGAACATGTTGCAGAGCTGACTTAGAGGAGGCGGGAAGGAAGTGAGTACTCATACTAAATAGTAATAAAGAAAAAAAATAATAATAAATACTAAACATTTTTTATCATTACTATTTAGTATGAGTATTCACTTCCTTCCCGCCTCCTCTAAGTCAGCTCTGTCAGAATACACTTATCACTGGCTGCAGCCGCTGATTGAGAAACATTTTCAAACATGTAACTTTGACAGGAGTCAATCAAACAATCTACTTATATCAAGGATTGGCTGCCGCACACTGATTGGAATTCCGCGGGTCCATGCTGAACTGGCCAAATTTCGCACAACCATTTTTTTGGGCTAAAGGTCCTCTGCAGCCCATGGATAAGGTGTAAGTCTTCATATCAGCATAGCACCTAACAATGGTTGTGAATTCTGGGCCACTGTTTACCCTACAAACCATTTACATCATTTCACAAATTATGCAATGTAGTTAAGTTTACTGTTACCAACTGTATCTTCTTATTACTCATTTTAGGGTTTTCTTTCCGCAGTGAATCCTGCAGAGCATTGCACACAGTGCATCACGGGTGCAGAGCATAGGCTCTTCTATTTCCCCCCTACGCTCAGGTCCATACGGCGGTCGACCAGAAACAGGAAGTGCAGCTTGAATTGCAGAGCAATGAGAAGAGATAATGGGGCAAGGTTTTGGGAATGATGCATTCTATCACATTTTATTCCACACCCTAAATAGAAGGCAGGCCATAGATGGTGAAAATTAGGGATGCACCGAAATTTCGGCCACCAAAATTTTCGGCCGAAAATGGGCCTATCCCATTTCGGCCAAAAATCGGGCGGGAGGGCGGGCGAGCGGCCGCTAATAGCTGTAACTATGTAAGCACTTCACTTCACTTCCCTGTCAGCGGGACGATGTGCATGGATGAACTGACACTCCGGGCGGGAGCGGCCGCTAATAACTATGCGAGCCTTCACTTCCCTGTCATGCATGTATCTCCTCTGACAGGGAAGTGAAGCGCTCACATAGTTATAGTTATTAGCGGCCGCTCCCGCCCGGTGTGTCAGTTCATTCATGCACATCGTCCCGCTGACAGGGAAGTGAAGTGAAGCTCTCACATACTTACAGCTATTAGCGGCCGCTCGCCCGCCCTCCCTCCCGGTCTGTTAGTTCATTCATGCACAATTGCACAGATCGTAGTAGTAGTGACATCACCGGGAGGCGGGCCACCGGCCAGAGGCGCGTCTTTTGAACGAAAGTAGGAGAGGGACGCTGAGGCGGGGGGGGGGGGGGTTGGGGGTGCTGTAGCAAGCTTACCATTGGTATTAGTAATATGCAGCATGAGGGGGTTAATGTATTGTCATTGCTGGTCACTGATGCATTAGTGACCAACCAGTGGCAGTTAATTAACCCATTTGTGCTGCATTAGTGCAACCAGTGTTAATTAACACAGATACTGGTTGCACTAATGCAGCACAAAGGGGTTAATTAACTGCCACTGTTTGGTCACTGATGCATCAGTGACCAGCAGTGGCAATACATTAACCCCTCATGCTGCATAATACAAATACCATTGGTAATTAAATTAACCACTTGCCAACCCGTCACAGTACATATACTGTGACAGGGTGGCAGCGACAGGTTTTTGGTGTATGCCCCTCTTCTATCTAATTTAAAATTATTTGGGGGGAAAAGTCATTTTCGGTTTTCGGCCAAGGGCATCCTGCATTTTCGGTTTCGGTTTCGGCCCAAAATTTTTATTTCGGTGCATCCCTAGTGAAAATGTATTTCCTGCAACAAAAAAAATTTGCATGATTCCCCCCTGTAACACTAACAGTGGTGACGGGAATACCTCCTGACAAGAAATTGTCTGCTCCCCGCAGGGGGTGGGCGAGGGGAGAAGACAGTGATTATCGCTAGTGGCTATAGCAGAATCTGGCAGGCTGGTTGTATCCAAGTTGATCGATCAATTTGGTAAATTCAGCCTGACCATTAATGGTTTGAATCTTGGCTGGTTCCTGTTGAATCGCCACGATTCGAACTGTCTATGGCTGAACTGTCTATGGCTGGCCTATGTGTGGCATAAAATATAGTATAAAACGTAGACTTGATCTTTAAACCAAACCTATTAATGACAAGTCAAACATAAAATCATTTTCTGGTATTAGCTCCCGTTCACACCAGTGCGACTTGCCCTGCGATTTACCAGTTCCAAAACGCATGACAAGGCGCACCCAATTGCCGGCAATGGAACAGTTTATATCGCCACGACTCGTGTCGCAGTGATTATGAAAAAGGTTTCTGCACTGCTTTTTACTGATTTCATTGCAACTTGTACAGACTTCTGTTAAATGAAGTCGCAATGAAATCGCCAGTGCAACTCACAGTGATGTATGGCTTTAAAATCACGCTAAAGTAGCTCAATTTCAAAACTGCACCGGATGTGAACCACAGCTTACTCATTAGCAGCAATTAGGTATGCGTAATTCAGCATATTTAGCCATTCGGTCTAAGCTCTGTCACATGGGATTTGAGGAGTACTTAGTACTATGCAATTGTTGACTTTCACTTAATGTTTACTTAGGATTTTTGTGGACCAGAGCAAGAGGGTAGGAGTGCTAGTGGTAAAATGCAGAAACACAGGGTGCCTGCAATTGGGGTGGGGTATCGTTTTGTTTAGTTTTCTAATGGTAACTATGTTTTAAAGCAGAACTCCAGTAAAAAGCAGAAATTAACATTTATACCATTTATCAGCCAAAGGATTTGTAATTCTGTCTAAACAATCTTATGATTCAAATGTGTATTTAGCTATTTGCCATTTAACTAAGGCTGGTTGTATACAATTTTTTTGGAAGAATTATTGAAACTTTGGCTATTAAGAGGTATAATTTGAATAAATATTCAGTGGTTATGCTGCAAATAGAATTATTGATGAAAAATCAAATTAGAAGTGTTGGTCAGAAAGATTTTTCAATTTGTTAGAAAATCATTCTTTGCAGATGACTGTTCTTGCAAAATGTTATTGTTGCAAAAGACTGTTTAGTCCCCATTCACACTTATGCAGCGTGGGTGATATTGCATAAAAATATCACATCAAATGTAGCGCAATCATGGTGCATAGTCCCAATAGATATAAAAAAAAATGTAATTTTTTTAAAAAAAAGTGCCTGTACTTCTTTTGTGCGATTGCTGTGTGTGGGGCAGCCCATTGAAATGAATGAGTCGGCCCAAATGCACAATAATGCGAGCACATGGTTGTACCTGTGTACCTATGATTAGAATCACCACTCTAATATTAAAAATGTTTGATATATAAAATAGATTACATATTTTGGATAAAATACGATCTATAAGATTATTTCAATAAAGAATCTTTGTACTTTCCAAGAAATTTTTCATGTGTATATGTAAAAGTTGCTTGGAGTGTTCTTTCGCAAGCTTCTCTGGTTAGGAAGTTGATTGTGTATACGAGATGCATAGTCCTCAGGATCCATTTAGGTACTGCGTTATCTTAAAATATTATAAACCTTTACATTGATGCCTTCATTTTGTAATTTTGTCACTGTTTTTAACTTTTGCATTGACTAGCACCTTCGTTCTGTGTTTTGCACCTGATGTGCAGTAGGGGGCAGACACAACATGTGTAATGCTTTGTAAAGCACTCCCATTGGTATAGCTTTGATTAGAAGTTCTTCACACATTCTTTTTTATGTTTTTACTGCCAATGTTAGACAACATGTGTCAGTTTTTTTTAATTGTTTTCTATTGTAAGTTTGCATGACATGGTTTTTGGTGAATATGGTTACAGTTATTGAGCTTCTTAGGGTTCTTTGGTGACTCAGGAGCCTTTAGCTTAAAAGAAAGAATCCAGTTCAAAAAGTACAGTTTTTAAGCTCTCCAGTTATGGACAAATTGTCCTAATATCAATTGTTGAAGTCAGCCATTGATGATTAATACTTGCATCTAAGAATTTCTTTGCTCTGGCGCCAGCTTAACTTTCATAAAGCTCAACTTCAGATAACTAAAAAGTTGTCCCTTGCATTAGAGCTAAGCCTACACTGCCAGAGTAATAGTTTTTTTTGTCAAGGTGAGAGGAGAAACGGTTTTACTTACCTGATCCACCGCTCCCACAGCAGATGGCACTCCCACATGCCCTGGGCATTATAATGTCCAGTGCAAATCTGTGAACCCTTCTTTGGTCTTGATGATGTCAGGGCCCTAGACTGCTGGAGAGGGAGGGAAAAGAAGCTGCGAGGAAGGGCAGAGGATCAGGTAAGAAAATCTTTATTTCTTCCCAAACCAGACTACGGCCAGTGGGAGTAGAAAATGCCCTGGCATCTGTGGGAGTAAACAATGCCATAAGCTTGGCGGTCATTGGGGGTAAAAAAATTGGAGGAATAGGGCCCCATAGTTGGTGTCAGTGGGAGGAATAGGACCCCATAATTGGTGTCAGTGTGATGAATCGGACCCCACAATTGGCGTCAGTGGGAGAATTAGTTGCCCATCTCTGGTGTCAGTGGGAGAATTAGTTGCCCAACTCTGGTGTCAGTGGGAGAATTAGTTCCCCATCTCTGGTGTCAGTGGGAGAATTAGTTCCCCATCTCTGGTGTCAGTGGGAGAATTAGTTCCCTATCTCTGGTGTCAGTGGGAGAATTAGTTCCCCATATCTGGTGTCAGTAGGGGGAATAGTACCCTATTGTTGGTGTCAGTAGGGGGAATAGTACCCCATTGTTGGTGTCAGTGGAAGGAATCATTCCCCAAGGGCCAGATAAAGGCAAACAATGGGCCACAGTTTGGAGACCCCCGCCCAGACCAAAATGAGCAACCGAAAGATTTCAAAAGAAATGACATTACTTACTCTTGATATTTCCCCAATCCTGCTGGGTAAGCTTCATTCCCTACTTCCATAACAGTGCATTCTGCCTCAATTTTTTATTTTTTTTTTTTTTTTTTTTAAATATCAATCTACAGGGTATAATCAATCACTGCACAGGGTAATGATAATCAAAATGCTTATTACTTTTTTCTTTTTTTGGAATAAAATCATCTTCCTGGAATAGGCTGGGCCATCTTTGGTAATGGTTTCTGCCTCCCCTGTGGATGTAATTTCCGCCCTTCTTCGTTTCCCTACCCGAAATCTCGCGGATGCGCGATCGCGTGCTATCCAAGCCTCTTTTTCGATCAGCGTTACTGGGGGAGGAGAACCAGGAAGCGGAGAGGGAAAGGGCAGTACCCTGGGTCTTCGTAGCTGTGCTGTTGTCAGAAGAACTAACATGCACGGCTTGATGTGGATGGGGAAACTGCACACTCAGCATTCAGTGAATCAAATGACAGACAGCGCATGTGCCGATGACATAAGGGAATACTACAAAAAACGCTGATAGCCTATGGACACATAGGATAACATGCTGGGGAGTTTACTGGCTGTAGAAAAAAACACCTAAAGCCAAAAACAGCTGCTGTAAAAACGTCCAGTGTGCATGAGGCCTTATAGTGTTGTCACCTTCTTTATGTTGGGCAGCCTTTCAATGCAGCAAAGGTGATTGCATCATGATCCACCAAAACTTTGGTTTCATTAAACAGTTCTTGTATGCTTTTCTATTTTGCAAGAGTTTCCCTTTAAAACTTTTTTTTTTTTTTTTTACTTTCCTTAAGGTCCTATTGAATTTGAAGCATGCAACACAACCATTGCAGTAGAAGGTGAGTTATTCTGAGTCTTGATCATGAATTGAAGCAGATAGTTCTGTAACACATTGAATTTCCTCAATCCTCCACAACTGAAATTTTATCTGTAAATGTTCCCAGGATTGAGGACGAAGAAAAGAAAGCCATTTGGGCTTCCAACGATAATCAAGAAGGAGAAAGATACAGAATCTGTGTAAGTATTGTGTTGTGAGGGCATTTCAGCAAGAAAGGGAGACCGTTGTCGTAGTTGCATACCTTATTAAATGTTTGAATGGAAAGTAGGTTTTTACTATACTTCTGACACGGTTCAACTTTTTTATCTTGAGTATTGATTTATGTAAGAGCTTCCGTGTCTCTCAGAACCTTTGTGGTAATAAAGCTTATCTCACAAAGTTCAGCGATGATATACATTCAATATTTTCCAGTAACAAAGTGCAAAACCTTAACTGGATTAATGCCCAGCAGTGGGATAAGGGCCCCTAGCTCTTCACCAGTGATTTACTGATAATAATGAACACATTACTTTTGTTTAGTGATAAATGAAGGTAGTGTGTCTGCATTCTTGTTCCTCAGAGACCACCAGCACTGTATGATCTGGTCCAGTGGTGGGTTTCAGTCTGAGGATTATTAGTAACTGGAGCCACAGATTGTGCGTTTATGCCTCCACCGAAAAAAAATAAAATAAATTCTTATTTGGATTTTAAAAAACATTTTGCTGGTATTAAAGATCTTAAGATTTTTTTTGTAGTATAAACTTTGCTCCATATTATTATATTTATCATCATCAGTTTTTTTATTAAAATTACTCCTCTTAAAATTATTTAAAATAAAATTGGAGCTTAAGTTTTTATGTCTTGGTCTTCTAGTAGTAAAATCTTAAAGCGGTAGTATACTCCGCTTTTTAATTTTTACCTACAGGTAAAATGAATACCTCCTAAACCTGCAGGGTTTAGGAGATATTCACCCTGCATGCAGCCGCTGACACCAGCGGCACATGCGTTCTGAAGGTCCGGCGTATCTTGCCGGACCTTCAGAGTTCCTTGCCGACTCCTTGCCGGAAAGTGAACTCCCGCGTGCATGCCCGGGAGTGACGTCATCGCGGCTCCGGCCACTCACAGCGCCAAACCTGCCAGACCTGGAAGAGACGCAGAGGGAACATGTCTGCTCCCTGAGCAGTGTCCGGGCGACCGTGTGCAGGCTTCGTTCTATGGCAAGTATTTCATAATGTGCTAGTAGGCAAAGCCTACTAGCACATTATGCCATTGTCCTGCAGGATTTTTTTTTACACAGGGGATACAACCGCTTTAATGCCATAATTTCCTACTCTATTCCAGTACTCATTCAACACATACAACAATTAAAGGGGTTGTAAAGGCAGAAGGTTTTTTTTATCTTAATGCATTCCATGCATTAAGATAAAAAGCCTTCTGTGTGCAGCAGCCCCACTAATACTTACCTGAGGTCTATCTAGCTCCAGCGATGTTGGAGGAATGTCTCAGCCGTCCGGGACTCATTGGCTGAGACATCAACACGGTGCCATTGGCTCCCACTGTTGTCAGTCAGCCAATGGGAATGGAAAGGGGGTGGGGGCGGGCAGCAGCTTCGTGTCTGAATGGACACAGGGAACTGACTTGGCTCGGGTGCCCCCATAACAAGCTGCTTGCAAAGAGGGACCCGAGAAAGGGAGGACATGGGCTGCTCTGCGCAAATCCACTTCAACAGAGTAGGTAAGTATAAAATGTTTGTTATTTTTAATTTAAAAAAGAGACTTTACAATCACTTTAACTTGGGGTCAACAGACCCACAAATAAACAATAGTGCTGTGAAACATGAAGAGTTCCCTATGTAAGGTGGTAAGATGTCTCTCAAACTAAAGTTGAATTAATGGCTAAGTTCACCTTTAGGAACAAGGTACACACATATTTAGAGTATAACAGGTAACATGTTTGTAAGCACCATCTTCCCACCCCCCAGAGCCTCCCTTCCCTGTTGCAGCTTGCATTAGCCCCCCCGCTGCTGGGGGGAAAGGAATAAATAAACTACAAGTCCCGTTCTCCACTGCGGCAGACAGACTTGTAGCTCTCAATGGGTTACGAGGACAGTAATCCGCACAATCTCGTAGTCCATCTACACTTCCTCCAGTGTTCTAATTGAAAGCCCATACAGAGGTACAGACAGCTGGAGGAAGAGTCTGCAGGAGCCTGACATTGCACCCGCGATCCACTACTTACAGGTGCAAAGATATGCAGGCTTCTATGGAAAAAAAATAGTAAATGCATGTTTTTTTTCCCCTGCAAAAATATGTGTATTTTTATTTTTCTTATATGTGAACTTGGCTTTAAGGCTGTATGATTCATGCATTCCAACCACAGGATGCAAATCTTATGAAGTTTCCCTGGCATACATGATTTAGGCTTACCATATAAGTTACAATCTGGCTATATCATCTTTGTACAATCAATTTTATATTGCATAGATTTGGTAAATTTGAAGTTCTACCTAATCTGTCCAATTAATTTGGATTCAATCCGGCATGCCCTTGAGTTACATTGTGAGCTATAGGAGATTGTAATAAGTGTTTGGTAAGCTTTAGACAAATTAGTTTGTATTTGTCAACGTCTTATTGAGCAGTCTAAGAAAAGTGGCATATGAAGGAGGGATGATGAGAGCCTTCCTTCATTAAGGGGAGAGAATAGCTTTACAACCTAAGAAACAAGCACAGGGATCAGCCAAAACTTTATGATCATGGGTGGGATATATTAGGCAGCAAGTGAACTTGTTGTCCATGAAGTCGTGTTGAAAGCAGAAAAAAATGGCCTAACAGTATGTTGTGTATCAGGCAGCTTAGCCAAAGATCGGTCAGGGTGCCCATGCTGATCTATGCCTACAAATGAGCATGTGAGCATCAGAACTGGACCATGGAGCAATGGAGGAAGGTGGCCGGTCTGATGAAACACGTTTTCTTTTACATCATGTGGATGGCCGGGTGTGTGTGCATCACTTACCTGGAGAAGAGATGTCATCAGGATGCACTATGGGAAGTAGGCAAGCTGACGGAGGCAGTGTGATTGGGAACCTTGGTCCTGCCATTCATGTAGATACTCCCTAAACATTATTGCTGATTAGGTACACCCCTTTATGGAAACAGTATTCCCTGATTACAGCGACCTCTTTAAGCAGGATACAGTAAACCCCCCTCCATTGCGGGGGTTACGTTCCGGACCCAGCCGCGAAAAGTGAAATTCCGCGAAATAGAAAAACCCTATTAAAATGCATTGTAGGCATGATTTTTTTACTATCACTGTACGTGTAGAAGCATTTTAAGGTCTTTAAACACACTTTTAAAACAATAGAAACTCATTTAAACACATAAAAGATACTAAGAGACAGAGCAAGAGCTATGAAAAACACAAAAATCTTTAATTTTTAATGATTTATATAGTAAAATAACATTACAAAAAAAAACGCGAATTACCGGGACCGCAAAAACTGAACCGCGATGTAGCGGGGGATTACTGTAATGCTCTCTGCCCCACTGCAAAAATGTTTCAAGAATAGTTTGAGGAAAACCACAATTTTGAGATGTTGACTTGGCCTCCAAATTCTCCAGATCTTTAAGCATTGAGTATCTTTGGGATGTGCTGGAAAACCAACTCCTAGCCATGGAGGCCCCACCTCACAACTTATAGGATTTAAAGGATCTGCTACTGAGGGCTTGATGCCAGATACCAAAGCATACCTTCAGAGGTCTAGTGGCATCCATGTCTCAATGGGTCAGGGCTGTTTGGCAGCGAAAGGGAGACCTACTCAATATTGGATCAGTGGTCATAAAGTTATGGCTGGTTGGTGTTTATTGGAACATGGTCCATGAGCAAGTCTTTGGGACGCAATAATCTATAATGTTTAGGAATGAAATAGATTCTGGACCAATAGAACAGAATATGAGGGCTTAGCCAGGACACGTGCAAAGGTTGTGCAGGGTCGGTAGTACAACATGGACATCTTGCATGAGTCTAGAGGCTCATTTTGGTGTATACATTTCAACTATATTATTTTATTTGCTGAACTGGTAGTTGTATCTAACCAAGATTGTTCTGTGTCTGTCCAGTCCAGTGGAGGAAGGTAATGAATGTTTACATGTTCCAGCATCTCATGCTGCACTTTCAATTCGACAGAAGGGATAGTGAGGATTCCTAATAATGTCTACAGATGCTATGCATACCCAGGAACCTAAGTACACATCTTGACAATAAAGCTCCTGAAAAATATTTAAAAAAGAAAAAACAAAAGTCAGGTAGTTGTGGCAAGACTGTCCTTATATAATGTGTTCTGCAACATTTCACCTACCAGCTAAATTAGATCAATAAGGCTAGTGTGTGATAACATTGTGTTCGAGTCTTATCTAAATATGATTTTCTTTTTTTCTTTTCCAGAGAGAATGCAGATTCTGATTCAATAGTAAGTGCCGATTTTTCATGCAGTTAAATTCCTTTGTTTCAGTAGATGTTACTTTACCAAAAGCTGCAGCTAGTTTCCGCCATGCCTAAAAATATTAGAGAAGTGGGAGCCATTTAAAATACAGCAGCCTTTCTGCAGCCATATCTCTGCTTTAAAAATCAAAAACAGCACATATAAAAGTCACAGTCATGTGCTTACAGTTGTGCTTGGTGGCTCCAATGTATTAGCGCTGATACAACTGTATATAAATAAAATATGGTACGAGATGTCAATTGAGCAACCATGTACACGTTGCTCATTTGCATTGAGGGAATGCAGGTGAAGGGACATGTGCAATGACCTTTATGAAAATGTGGTCATGCTTTGCCATAGCTTTCCATTAAGAATTTTTTTTAAAACCAATACAGTAAAACCTTGGTTTGAGAGTAACTTGGTTTAAGAGCGCTTTGCAAGACAAGCAAAATTTTCAAATAAATTTTGACTTGGTTTACAAGCGATGTCTTGATATACAAGTAGCCTCAAGTCACAGCTGAGTAGAAAAGAGAAGAGAGGCGCCTCTAAGTGTAGCAATATGGTTAAATTTAATGAAGGTACAACATTTAGCAACTCACATGGTTGATGATTGGAACAAGCACATCTAAGGATGCAGGCATCCAGGCTAAAGCTGTCCACATAGACGGTCCTCCACACCACCATCTACGTCATCCCTTCCATGCTGCCCCTCCATTTCAGATCACTTTACTGCAGGGTGGTCTTCCCGGTCAGGATTACAGACTGGCAGCCGGCGGTGCAGAAGATAGTCTATGTGGACAGCTTTACCCCGGATGCCTGCATACTAAGATGTGCCTGTTTTATTCATCAACCATGTGGGTTGCTAAATGTTGTACCTTCATTAAATGTAACCATATTGCTACACTTAGAGGCGCCTCTCTTCTCTTTCATACTCTGTAGCTCCTGCTGGAAGCGGCTATTTGTGGATGGACATTTTATGGTTATATAACCTCTCGCAATGCTATAATCTTTTTATATGGACTATAAACTGAAGGGCTTATGAATAAATGGTTGTGGAACGAATCATCTGAGTTTCCATGATTTCTTATGGGGAAATTCGCTTTGATATAAGAGTGCTTTGGATTACAAGCATGTTTCCGGAACGAATTATGCTCGCAATCCAAGGTTTTACTGTATTTCTCTTTTGTTTATGGACGGACACAGCGCTTCATAAGTCATACCTACTGGGTTATATTGCCTCCTCCAGGAGTAGGACTAGGCAGAACAAAAAACACCTGTTTATGCCCATGGGCTGTCCTCAGCTGGTATATAACCCCCCTCTCTGCTCTAGGTAATCCGTTTTAATATGTCTAGTCAGGAGTAAGGACTTAGGCTCCCGGCTGGGATCTCTGGTCCTAGCAATTTTTTCTCCTTCCATCTTTTTTTTTTTTTTTTTCCACTCGGGAGATCTACAATTACCTGCCGAGCTAGGCGACGGGCTGGATAATCTAGATCAAGTGGTCCCCCCTGCCCAGCCAGCGAGCATGTGCAGACCGCAGCTACGTGCTAGGTTAAATGTCTCTCAGGGTCGCATACGACTGGGCGTGGTTCTGAGTCCCTAGGTTCATGCCCTACTGTTTGCAGTGTGATTATAGTGCAGGGGGGTCCCAGTGCAGAGTGCACAGGGGGGTCTCCCCTAATGTGTGTCCTACCTTCAGGGGGGTCCCCTTGCAGAAGGCACAGGAAAGATCCTGTCAGCATCTGTAGCTTATGGTGGCCATTTGTCTTTAGTCTGGCTGGTCTCCAGCTAGTGGCCATGTTTGAATAGCCCGATGATGTCACCGGGACCCATTTTCCCTTAGTCTGGCTGGTCCCCAGCTGGCGGCCATGTTTGTGTAGCCCGATGATGTCACGAGGGCCATTTTCCCTTAGTCCAGGAGAGGCTGGAGACGACCGAAGCCTCGTGGAGATGCCAAAACTCCTCCTCTTCCTCCTCAGTTTCTTCTTCCTGTGCCCGGGACATATGAACAGGGATGGTGTCCATGTTAATGCTGGGTCAGAATTCTTGGCGCTCCTCAGATCAGTAGGGTGAGTCCTTTGGAGTCCCTGTTATATCTCTCTTTGCTGATAGGTACCCTGAGCCTTGGGGGGGGGGGGGATCCTTTAGTGGTGCCAAAAGATTGGTTTTGTACTGCAAGGTCTTCCTTTCCTTTCCTTATGGAGCCTCAGGGTCACATCTCCCCCACTGACCCCCTCCTGAGGGGCAGGTCCCTCGGAACCCCAGCTTCCCATGGTTGCACTGATGGTGTTCCTGCAGTCTTTAGTGTTGCTGGTGGAAGTGTGGGCAAAGGCCCAGGAGGAGAAGCGTCCCCCACTTTTCTATGCTCAGTCTGTCTCATCTGATTCTGAAAAAGAAATAAATGCTCCTGCGCTTGAGAGTTGTAAAAGGCTTGATCTTGTATAGGAGCGACTCCACTTGTTAGGCCACTGTGATGGCTGTGCTGCCACTCCAAAACAGGCCGGGAAAACCCAAATGGACTCTAAAATGAAAAGATACATAGGGTACACCAGCCTAGTGCATTGCCTTTGAAATAATTTTATTAAAAAGAACATGTATACATCATACTTACAAATGAGATGACTTTTCAGGCGTAATAACAATATACTGTATATACAAATCCACCGATAGTCAATAAAGCATAGTCCTCTCTCTGAAACGGTTGTGGTATGTAGATCTCCAAATTACGCTGACACGCTTCAAGGGTAACTCCTTAGCCTCAGAGCTCTGAGGAGGAGGAGTCACCCTCGAAACGCTTTAGCGTCATTTGGAGATCTACATCCCACAACCGTTTCAGAGAGTGGACTATGCTTTATGGACTATCGGTGGATTTGTGTGTGTGTGTGTATATATATATATATATATATATATATATATATATATATATATATTGTTGTTACGCCTGGAAAGTCATCTCGTTTGTGAGTATGATGTATATATGTTCTTTTTAATAAAAATGCAGAGGTTATGTGCTAGGCTGGTGCACCCTCTGTATCTTTTCATCTGTGTCTGAGCCCGATGCCGCAGTGGACGCGAACCGTCCAGGGGGGGCTTAATATTACACCCCAGATCCATCTGATAGGATAATTCCTCCATGGTTGTAGCAGCGAATGGTAGACACACTTATCACTGCAGTGCGTGAGACTTTAAAAATGGAGGATGTAGCCATGGACGTGGCTGTGTCGTTTGGTACGCATAAGTCACTTTGCACTCCAAAGGTGTTTCCTTTTGTGCCTTATTTTGACAAGTTTTCCTGTAAGGAATGGGAACAGCCAAAATTACCCTTTGTGGCCCCCAAACGTGTTGCAGTACGTTACACTTTTGAGGATTTGCTTTTAAAAAAGTGGACTAGTCCACCAGTGGTGGACCCTCCTGTTTCCAGGTTGAACAAGGCTACCATGATCCCAGTAGAGGTATCCCCGTTCTTTAAGGACCCGGCTGACAGGGAAGCGGAGTCTGTGGCACACAGCATGTTTACTATGGCTGGTTCGACATTGTGGCCAGTCATTGCCTCAGCCCTGGTGTCACAGCCCCTAACTGAATGGGCCAAGCTTTTGCGCCAGGACCTGGGGGGTGAGCAGGTCCCCGCTGCTTATGTTGATTTAGCGGACCTGTTGGATCTATTTGTGATGCAGCTTTGGATACAGCTCCTGTGCTGTCCAAACTTTTTGTTTCAGCTGTGGTGATTAGGTGCGTGCTGTGGCTTAAAAATTGGTCCGCAGACCAAGCATCTAAGAAATCTCTCATTGATCTGCCCCTCCAAGGTGATCACCTGTTTGGGGCTACCCTGGATGACATCATTAGGGGTATCATGCTGGGGAAGAGTACCTTCCTGCCTGCCATTGTCTAGGAAAGGGAAGGAGCCTCATCGCATACAGGGCCCACCTTCTTAGCACATAGAAATTAATTTTGTGCTTCTGGGACAGAGAATAAGGAAAATAGATCTTTCAAATCTTCCCCAGGAGGTTCCAAGCATCCTTGTTCTGGTAAGCCTAGAGCTGGCTTTTCCAGACACACAGACAAGACCCCTTCAGCATGAAGGTCTGCCCTCACCCATTATTGGGGTGGGGGGGACATCTTGGCTGGTTTCCGACCTCCTGGATCTCCCTTATGAGCGTCAAGGAGATCCACAAAATGATTCTTTTGGGGTACCCGGAAAGGGGGACAAAGGCTTGTCCTTTCAGGTCCTGAGTCTCCTTGTGCAGATTTAATTCCTGCAAAGGTTTAGGTGATGTCCTAATTACCTAATGTCCCCGCTAGCCCTGTCCAGGGAATTGATTTACCTGGGTCTGATTCTAATGCTGACCAGGGTGGTCCTTCCTCTGGACAAACCTCAGGAACCACAGGCCATGATTCACCAGCTGCTGTCACACAGATAGTTCTCTCTCCCATTTTGCATACAGGTTCTAAGTCTGGTGGTATCCACCTTCAAGACAGTTCTGTTTGCACAGTCCTACATGCAGCTCCTTTAGCAGGTTTGCTCCACAGGAGGATACCGAGGTTCGTGGCAAGATTACGGGTTCCTCTGGCAGGCGCCAAGAGCCACGGTAAGGCCAGTATTATCCTTGGCTCAGGCTTCTTCCGCAATTCTCGCAAGGAATCAAGAGTAAGGATCTTCCAATCAGTCTGGTGGCCACAAACGTTCCTTGGGGGCTTCCTCTCAGAGAAGACCATTTGTCCCAAGGGCTAATTTACCATCCTGCTTTACAGTCGCTGGTTTTAATGGCTGAGCTATTGAAAGCCAGGTACTCAGGGATAGAGGTCTGTCTGGATCAGTGATCCCTACTATGATTAGGGGCGAAGAAGTCATCTTCCAGCAAGTTAAACCATTGTACATGGAAAGTGTACATTTCTTGGTGTGAGTCGATTAACGCTCGTCCTCGATCCTTTTCTGTGGCTTGGATCTTAACCTTTCTTCAACAGGGCGTTGATCAGAAGTTGGCCTTGAGTACCATTAAGGGCCAGATGTCTGCCCTGGCTAGCTTCTTTCAGCGACCCCTAACCACGCACTGTTTAGTTCGTACCTTCATTTAGGGGGTTTGTGCGATCTCTTTTGCCGCCATGGGATTTAAATTTAGTACTTTCGGTTCTCCAAAAGCCTCCATTTGAGATTATTCGGGAGATTACCCTGCCTACGTTATCCCAGAAGGTGACATTCTTAGTGGCTATTACCTCGGCCCACAGGGTATCGGAATTGGTGGCATTATCCTGTTGCAGTCCCTATTTAGTGGTCCATAGGGATAAAGTTTTTCTTCGTCCCTTTGCATCATTCCTGCCCAAAGTTGTCTCTGACTTCCCTTTGAATGAGGACATTGTGTTGCCTTCCTTGTGTCCCAAGCTGGCTCATCCAAGGGAATTTGCTTTGCATACCTTCGATGTGGTTTGTGCGATACGGGTCTATCTGGCAGCTACTGAGTTATTTCGGAGGTCAGACTCGCTTTTTGTGGTTACGTACGGACAAAGGAAAGGGCTGGCCGCTTCTTCGGCTACCATCTCCAGATGAATCAGGCAAACCTTGACTATTCCAATAAATGTCAGGTTCCACCTTTCCCTGTCATGGCGCATTCTTCTCAGGCCCTGAGTACTTCTTGGGCCTTCCGTCATCAGACACAAATATCGCAAGTTTGCAAGGCGGCCACTTGGTTGTTGGTGCATACCTTCACAAAATTCTATAAGGTAGATACTTTAGAATCTGCGGATGCTTCTTTTGGCTGCAAAGTTTTGCAGGCTGCTGTTTAAGAGGGGCTTTTCCCTCTTGAGGGTGTTTTCTTTAAACTTTTATTTTTCAGATGGGGCTCCTGTGTCCTGGTTAACTACTTCAATAGAGTGCACTTTCACCCCCTTCCTGCCCAGGCCAATTTTCAGCTTTCAGCGCTGTCACACTTTGAATGACAATTGCACGGTCATGCTACACTGTACCCATATGAAATTTTTATCATTTTTTTTCCACACAAATAGAGCTTTCTTTTGGTGGTATTTAATCACCGCTGGGTTTTTTATTTCTTACAAAAAAAAGAAAGACAGAAAATTTTGGAAAAAAAAAAAAGTTTTTTTTTTTCGGTGAGTAAATTTTGAAAATAAGTAATTTTTCTCCCTCACTAATGGGCACTTATAGGTGGCATTGATGGGCACTGAAAAGCGGCACTGAGAGGTGGCACTGATAGATGGTACTGACGGGCGGTACTGACAGATGCCACTGACGGGCGGTACTGACAGATGCCACTGACGGGCAGTACTGACGGGCGGCACTGATGGGCAGCACAGATGAGCAGGCACTGACTGGCAGCACTGTGGGCATGGTTTTTGAGCTTTTCTGTAATCAGGGCACTGATGATCAGTGCCCCTATTACCTTTTTCTAGGTTCCCCTTTGAGGAAGAGCCACTGATCGTCTCTCCTCGCCACACACAGTGACAGTGTGAGGCGAGGAGAGCCGATAAACGGCACTTCCTCATTTACATGTGACCGGCTGTGATTGGACAGTGGACACAGGCAATCACATGGGTAAATAGCCAAGTCATTGGCTCTTTACCAAGATCGGGGTCGCGCTTTGTCCTAGCAACACTGCGCGCCCCCGCGGGCGCACAAAGTGAGGCTGTTCTGGTGTGCTGTCATATGACGGTTTCCCAGAACAGTAGCCGCACCGCTCCGCCGTCATTTGACGGTGGGCGGGCGGGCGGGAAGTGGTTAAGGGCACTTATGTTTAGCCTTGGGTTATTTTCCCCACCCCTCATTTTTCTTTTGGCACTGCTTTTGGACGTCCCAGCAGTTGATTTTTGGAGCGCTGTGTCTGTCAATGAACGAAAGAGAAAATGTGATTTTTGTACTTAACGTAAAATCCATTTCTCTTTTCGTTCATCGATGGAAACAGCACCCACCCCTCTATGAAGTTCTGATACTTCTAATACTGCTTGCTACTAAACTGATTAACTAGAGCAGATAGGGGGGTTATATACCAAGCTGAGGACGGCCCATGGGCGTAGCCATCTGTTTTTTGTTCTGCCTAGTCCTATTCCTGGAGGAGGCAATATAACCCACTAGTTATAATTTATGGAGCGCTGTGTCCGTCGGTGAACGAAAGAGAAATGGATTTCACGGTAAGTATAAAAATACCATTATTTGCTTGTTTTCCTGAGTCATGCCAGGTTGTGGTTTATTGCACACTTTTGTTTGTAGATAATAAGGAAAAGAACACATGACGTGTTAAACTTATTATATGTGAAATTAATCAGTTGAATGCAAATAATCTTATCAGTTAGTTAATGTTTTAGAATTGACGTGTGTATTTCTGTGGATGTCTGTGTCTGCATGCCTGGTGCTGTCAGTATTTGCTCATTACATATGCAGGCTCTGCTTCCAGCTTAGTAGTTTTGCCTAAAAACTGACTTCACCGCTCCTATCCTTCAGCGCAAGTCCATGGGTCAGCCCCCAATTTTTTTTTTTTCCGTTTTGGATGCAGGGAAGAGGGGTTATATCCTCAATCAGCTTTTATTTCTGTATATATATTACACCTTGGGGATATTCATTCTCATTAATTTTTCTGGTGATCATAGATATTGGGACAGAAAATGAGGGGAATCCAAATATTTTACAAACTTGAGCTGACCATACACGGCCTTTTTATATATTTTTTTTCAGCCAGCAGGGATTAGTAGTGGGCACACCCCTCATTGTAGACATGTATTGCAGAGATAGAAAGTGGGGGCCTGTCTGACAATGTCTGTTGGTTAACACTGTACACTGGGTAATGTGATTAAACTCTTGTTCCTGTTGGACTGCACAGTCATATTTTGATGTATTCTTAACAAGCAGCTTTAAAATAAGTCATTACTGACCTCTCTAGCTGTATGTACAGTTAAAAAAATCATCCCAGTTCCAGCCACAGTTTCACCTTCCTGTACATTAGCACAATTGCGACACAGCGTTATCCAGCCACTCCTCTTCCAGTGCAGTTTCAGCTTCCTGTACATTGGCATAGTTATGGCACAGCGTCATCCAGCCGCTCCTCTTCCAATGCAGTTTCAGCTTCCAATGCATTGGCACAGTTACAGCACAGTGCCATCCAGCCACTCCTCGTTCTGTGCAGTTTCAGCTTCCCATGCATTGGCACAGTTACTGCACAGTGCCACAAAGCCTCTTCTCTTCCAGTGCATTGGCACAGTTACAGCACAGTGCCATCCAGCCACTCCTCTTCCCGTGCATTGGCACAGTTACAGCACAGCTGCCATCCAGCCACTCCTCTTCTAGTGCAGTTTCAGACCAGACCAGTTTCAGACCATATGTAGTATATCTTCATTGCTCTTTGCGGCTTTTAAGTGGGATCATAATGCAAGAGCTGCAATGCCTGGAAAATGGCTTTCCGTAGCTTAGACTGGGTGGTGTATTAAAATCTGACTTCCCACTGTTGGTCAGACTATTCTTTGTCCATGTTCTAATCTACAGATTGTGATATTACAGACCCTCATTGTTCACCTTCCACTTTGGAATCCAGTTGCACTGGATCATAAAATAATACTTAACTAAGTGGGCTTGTGATAATATCAGTGAGCACACGGTGATGCTGGCAATGATTACCTAAACTTGTTACCAGTGCCCTGAATTCTTTGTTCTAAAATGATCCAGGCTAGAGCCATGAAGGGTGGTATACTTTGTTAAAACTATTCCACCCTCTCTTTTGCTTTAAAATATTTTGTGTGAAAAGAAAAATTCCTGGGAGCGTTCGTTAACTCAGAACAGTCGCATTAATGAAGTGCGAGTTCTCGATAGCTGCAAGGTTAAATCGGTGAAGCAGGTCCTAATTGGGTTTGACTTACAATGTTTACTTTCTGGTTTGCTTGTTGTCGTGCTCAGAGTTAATAATTTATGAGGCACACTGAACTGGAAACTTGTCTGTCTTTCGTGCAAAAACTAGAAAGTATTGAGTGTTTTACAGAGATGTACTCAAAGCCACCTTCTCATGCTAGCACATTGAGGGTGGTTATAATATATAATACACATTCATTTTGTCCATCTATGTATTTGTATTAACCCTTTCACTGCCAGAGCCTTTTTTTTTTTGCGTTTTTTTTTTTTTCAAGCATGCTTAAAAAAATAATAATTTTAGGCCTGCAGATTACATAAAACCCCCAAAACATTACATATTTTTTGAAAGCAGCAGACACCCTAGAGAATAAAATAGTGGTAGTTCCAATTTTTTATGTAGCCTGATATTCCCGCAATGGTTAACAATAAAGTTAATGTCAGGGCACAAAAGCGCAATAAATTAACACATTTTGTGGTAAAATAGTAAATAGATACCCAACTTGTCATCCCTAAAATTTGCGTGCGCCTGTGAATTATTAATATTATACAGGATTTATATAGCGCCAACAGTTTGCGCATCGCTTTATAATGGGAATTGGCGACAAACTTCAGTACACTATACTTCCAATAGGTGACACTTTAAAAGCCCATTTTAGGTCATCTGTTTAGTGTTAGATGAGGTCTGGTGCTAAAAATATTGCTGTCCGGCTTGTAACGTGTATCCCAATTGGCGTATTCATGGGTAGATGCCCGCGACGCATGCATTTACGTTTGTATAAGGGGGAAGAGGGTCGCCAATTTTTTTTTGGAGGGATTTTATGTGCTTTGGTATTTTTTTTATTTTTATTTTTACATTTAAAATATATTTTTAATTAAAGCATTTGTTACCCTAAAAATAATGGTTTATTTTCCTTTAAAGCATGTTATACAGCAGAGTGCTTGTGCTGTGTAATTTTGCCCCTTGTATTACCTAAAATGCCTGGCTGATCCTGTCTGGTTCTACCCTCCCCCCCTTTAAACTGACCACAGTTTATCATGGCTGCTGAGCCCTGACACCGTGGTCAGTTAATGTGCCTTTATCATCTGCAGCTCCCCCCCGCCTTTCAGCTCGTGACAGTGCCCGCCCCTCCCCTCCTACTAAAATTACGATTGAGTTTCCATACAATCCTCTGTTTTATAATGATAGGTACCCCAGTGTGTGTAATTTATAAAAAAAAAAAAAAAAATGCTGCTATATACCTTATTTCAGAGCGTCGCTCATGTGACCAGCCACCTCTCCTCCTGACTGAAGTCAGTTGGGATTTTCGGCCCCTCCCACTGTAGCTGTCAGATCGAGAGAGGGGAGAGGCGGCCGATTCACATGCGTGCCGAGCGGCGCTCTGAAATAAGGTATATAGCGGCATTTTCTTTTATTAAGCACACACACAGGGAGCACCTGTCATTATAAAACAGAGAGGATTGTATGAAGTTATCACAGTGGCTTAACAACCACTTTTTTTTAATTACATAGGGGACAAAAAGTGCAATTTTTAAATTACAGGAGAGAGAAGGGACTCTTTAAACTTCCTTCTTGTTATGAAAAGCAGAGACTTACTTTGGTAGTTAAGAGAGCGTCATCTAAACATCTGGTGTGCAACACACATCTCAAGGGCCCTCTGCATGTAGGCAGCGGGGTGAGAGGCGCTGGAACACTCTGTGTGAGAGAGGCTGTATTATTGGTGGCGTTATCAGGGCCCACAATATAATTGGGGGGGGGGGGGGGGAGTGAGGAGAAGACCAGTGCGGGAGCATGTAATCAGGTAAGTGATCAGCAGTGAGGTGGGAGGGTGTAATGCAGTGCCATGAAGATCAATGCAAGAGGGAGTGAGTTACATTTTACTGCCATGACCACCAGTGCAGGAAATGTGGAGATAGGGGGTTAACTTTCTCTGCCATAGCCATCAGTGCAGGAGGGGGTTGAGCCAATGCTGACCACCCAATGCATCTAGAGGTTCAGCATGATCGGCAAACAGCTTGCATTTGATGACTTGAAGAAGAATTTGAAGTCATGAGTGGTTTCACCATATTTCTATTGGGAAGTTTGCCTTTCAGTACTCCAAGGGACATCTTTTTTTACTTTTATTGGTTGTCAGTGATTATTTTACTTGGAGTACTGCAATGTTTGTTGCTCTTGCTCATTGAAATGTTTAAAGATTATCTGTTGAATCTTTCCAAAATTATCTATCTAATGCTCCTGGATTCTTCCACAATATTAGGAGTTTGATGTAGGTCTGGAGGAACCAGCATGTCTTCATATCAAAGGACTGGTTACTTGGAAATCTGTGTTGTTTTGTTTAGCACTAGCAATTAAAGGAGATGTCTGAAGCTGACCATACATGGATCAAATGTAACCCGGCTGAATTTCGATCCATGTGAGGCCGTGGTGGTTGGTCTACCGGTCGACTTCTTCTCGACCATCCTGTCAGCATTCAATGCATCAGTGCTGCAGGTAATAGGCTACAGCATTGATCAGTGTGGCAGGAAAGTCAGTTAGAATATAAAGACACAGCAGGGAGGTTTCCCACTGGTTGAATGGAAAAAAAAAAACTGACTCACGTAGGTCCAGCCTAACAGCTACCCAGGAAAACTGTACAGATAAGCAATTGGTGGGGTACACAGAGTCATCCACATATGCCACTGTTCTTGAGCAAAGGATGTACACAACCAGAGTAAGAATGCTGCATTATCCTTAGATGCAAGGATTTTTTTGTCTGTGTTGTATAGAATATTGTATTGCTATTACATTGTAGGGCAGTCTTTAAATACATTTTTTAATAATCACTCTCTTTTTCCAGAATGCGCCTGCAGTTGATGAAGAAGGGTATAGTATAAAACCGGAAGAAAGTCAGAATTATATCCTTTTTCTAGCATAATTTCTTACATTTTAAGATAAAAAGGTTAACATAAGCGCTTCAATCAATGGTGTTGGGCTCTATGTCTCCTAAATCTCTTGCATGTATTGTCATATGTACAGTAGTCTAAAATAGCTTCTGTGCTCCTTATAGGAAAGGATATTGGTTCCAGTGATGGATAAAATAGTCTTTGACAAATGTGTCCTCATCACATAAGTGCTCCGAAGAGCACACAACTCATCAATCACCAGCAGCCTGGCTTCGACATCAAGTCATAGGCAGAGAGGAAATGACCAACAGCAAACATCAACCATGCAAAGCAAATACTATTTTGAATGTTAAACTCTCAGGTCCGGTTCACACTGATGCGATGCGGGAAGGCTGCGAACTCGCAGCCTGTTCCCGCATCGCACACGCACCCCCGGCAGTTCACACTGCCATATGCGATCCGCTGGGGGTGTCAATGTAATCTTAACGACACCCCCAGTTTGATCGCATATCGCAGTGCGATCGTGCAGTTCGCACAGGATCGGATCGCACAAGTGTGAACTGCTGTGCGATCCGATCCTGATGCGGCTGCAAAAATGCCTCCTGTGCGTGTTTGCTGCGCGTGCGACGCGAATTTAGCCATACAGTTTGTATGGCTAAACTCGCACCCAACAGCCGATCGCATGTAATGTCTGAGCAGTGCGCTCCGACATTACATGCGAACCCCGCACACGCACAAGTGTGAATCGGGGCTTAAGCATAAATTTTTGAAAGCTTACCTATTCAGCTTTCAAAATCTTGCATAATAATCTGCTCCAAACTGGAGCACAGTGCTACAGAGGAATGCATACTGTAGGGGGAAGTAGCAGCAGTATTGTGCTAAGTTTTGCAAGACCTTAAAGAGTGGATGGATAAGTCTTCAAATAATTTTGCTTGTGGGCGCTGACTACTTGCCTACCAGGCCAATTCTAACACTTGCATGTAAAAATCTAGAAAATTACTTAGAACCTCCGAACATTTTATATATCTATATCTATATATATATATATATACATATATATATAATATATATATGTGTGTATATATAATTTTTTTTTTTTTAGCAGTGGCCCCAGAGAATAAAATAATGGGTGTTGCAATTGTTTGTTACACGGTATTTGCGCAGCTGTTTTTCATGCAATTATTTTTTTTCGAAAAAGTACACTTTCATGAATTTAATTGCACACAACCACAATATAATACCTAATTGTTTGGAAAATATATAAGATGATGTTACGCTAAGTAAATAGATACCTAACATGGATGGCACAGTTTAAAATTGGGTCCACTGGTTCGGATCCTAGTCCCGGCACCAAAAATAAAATAAAATTAGGTCTGCCTGTGGAATGGCGCCAAACTACAGTAGTTAAAATTCTCCTTAGGCAATGCTTTAAATTCTTTTAGAGGTTACCATTTTAAAATTACACAGAAGGTCTGGTTCTGAAATCATTGCTCTCGGACGTTCGTGAAGATACCTATCAAGTGTAGTGCGATCATCGTTTACATATGCGTGCGGGACTTGGGGAGGGGGGCGCTTTAAATTTGTTTTTATTATTATTTATTTTATCCCAAAAATGTTTTTTACATTTATTCTTTATTTTTATTCATATTTGTTTTTATTTTTTGTTAACTTTATTGCTATCACAAGGTGTGAACAACACCCCTTGTGATAGCATGGGCCGTGACAGATGCTCATTATGGAGAGGTCTGGGGTCTCTTAGACCCCAAATCTTTCCTCTGGCCTCCCAGGCAGCAGATCAGATACAGATCTGTAACGACTAGGTAAACAAAGAACCAAAACCAGAAGTGACAAAATCCTCGTCTCTTCTGGTTTCCGGGGTCACGGAGAGGGAGGAGCAAAGGCAACTCCTCCTCCATCGCTCCTGGGATTCGCGATCAGACGGCAGAGCCTTGAATAGGCAGGAGCAGTGTTGGGGGGGGGGGGGGGTGCTAAAATACTTTTTATACTGGGATGATGTCTGCAGGTGCTGGTATAACCACTTCAGCCCAAGGACATCCATGTCCAATGTATTGAAGTGGTTAAAGAATATGTAAACCCAACATTTCAATGTCCTGATATATACAGTGCCTTGAAAATTTCCAAATATTGTCATATTGCAACCAAAAACGTAAATGTATTTAATTAGGGTATTATGTGATAGACCAACACAAAGTGGGAGGTTTGTTAGAGAACCTTGGTAAACAAACAGCATAATGAAGGCCAAAGAACACACAAGACAGGTCAGGGATAAAGTTGTGGAAAAGTTTAAAGCATGGTTAGGTTATAAAGAAAATATCCCAAGCTTTGAACATCTCACAAAGCACTGTTCAATTAATCATCTGCAAATGGAAAGAGTATGGCACAACTGCAAACCATGGTTGTCCACCTAAAATGACAGGCCAGGCAAGGAGAGCATTAATCAGAGAAGCAACCAAGAGGCCCATGGTAACTCTAGAGGAGCTGCAGAGAGCCACAGCTCAGGTGGGAGAATAGGTACTCAGGACAACTATTAGTCGTGCACTCAACAAATCTGGCCTTTATGTAAGAGTGGCAAGAAGAAAGCCATAAGAAGTCCTGTTTGCAGCTTGCAAGAAGCCATGTGGTGGACACAGCTAATGTGGAAGAAGGTGCTCTGGTCAGATGAGATGAAGATGTAACTTTTTGGCCTAAAAGCAAAACGCTATGTGTGGCGGAAAACTAACACTGAGCATAACCCTGAACACACCATCCCCACCGTGAAACGTGGTGGCAGCATCATGTTGTGGGGATTCTTTTCTTTAGCAGGGACAGGGAAGCTGGTCAGAGTAAATGAGAAGATGGATGGAGCCAAATACAGGGCAATCTTAGAAGAAAACCTGTAAGAGTATGCAAAAGACTTGAGAGCGGAGGTTCACCTTCCAGCAGGACAACGGCCCTAAACATACAGCCAGAGCTACAATGGAATGGTTTGGATCAAAGCATGTTCATGTGTAAGAATTGCCCAGTTAAAGCCCAGACCCAAATCCAATTGAGAATCTGTGGCAAGACTTGAAAATTGCTGTTCACAGACCCTTTCCTTCCAATCTGACAGAACTTGAGCCATTTTGCAAAGAGGAATGGGCAAAAATGTCACTATCTAGATGTGCAAAGCTGGTAGAGACATACCCAAAAAGACTTGCAGCTGTAATTGCAGTGAAAGGTGGTTCTACAAAGTTTTGAATCAGGGGAATGAATACAAATGCACGCCACACTTTTCAGATATTTATTTGTAAAAAATATGAAAACCATTTTTCTCTAGCGCTCATTGACAGACGTAGTCCTCGGTGATACACCACCTTCGGGTTATGTTGCCTCCACAGGAGCAGGACTAGACAGGAAATTAAAAAGCTCTGGCCACACCCCAGGGGCAGTCCCAGAGGGTATATCCTCTCTCTCTCTGCCTCAGCAAATCAGTTATTTTCTGTCTAGTTAGGAGTAAGGACCTAGACACCTTGCTGGGATCTTAGGTCCTGGCAAGAATTTTTTCTTAAAGGATTTTTTTAGACAGCTTTTTTCTCCAGTGTTCCTGTGAGATCTTCAAGCAAGAAAGCTGAACTAGGCGACGGGCTGGATGTTGAGATCCGGTGGTCACCCCAGTTCAGCCTACGAGCGCGTGCAGGCCATAGCCCCGCGCTGGGTCGGCCGCGACAAAGTCCCATTAAAGGACTGTCCACGCGAGTTAAACGTCTCGCTGAAACGCCAAAGACCATGAGTCACGGCGTCCGTATCGGTCGACAGCCCTCCCGCCCCGGTGGAGAGGGGTACTGTCAGGAGTTGGTGCCCGCCTGGTTCCGGTATGGTGAGTAGTATGTTCCCCCTTTCCCCCTGACGGGTTTTGTGGTGAACGCGGGCCCCTCTCTGTATGGTAAGATAGAGTCCCTTTCTATCCTACAACATGACACAGATCCTCCTACTTTGAGTGTGATTTTATGTGTGCAAAAAGCCGGGAGGCTTGGTTTGGGAGCTAACAATCTAATTGTATACATGTTTTAAAGATGTAATCTGTGGCATTCTGGGAATCTTATGGGTTAAGCTACCTACCAGTCAGAAGCCACGGACATGTAGACTGCCTTCCTAATCAGATCTCCAGCTATTAGCAGGCCTCCCGAACGGCCATGCGGTCCGCCAGGGCCGGTACCGCCAACCACGCCATATCCTCATGCAGTGAGAGTGTTGTGTGCCCTGCAGCACACCGCTATTCAGTACGGGCCGCCGCCATTTTTTTTTTGCTGGATCGCACGAGCCGCCATCTTGGCGTAGCCTCGTGTCTCCAGCATGGGGGCGGCCATGTTTGAGGTGATCCAAACACCTCGTGGAGCTTGGGGGAGGCGCCGGAAGGCGTACAGAGGGGCGGAGCCGCCTCCTTTCTTCCTGGGCGGGCAGCCAGCCAAAAGACTTCCTGTTTGTTAAGACAGCGCTGTAACCTGTTGCAGTTAAACTCTGAGCATCAAGTGGTGAGCCTGGGGGTCTATCTCTCTCTCTCTCGATCGATAGGGATCCCTAGCAGGTAACACTAAGGGGCTTTTGTGGCGCTGGGGGTCGAAAAAAAAAAAAAAAAGAAAAGTTTTATTTTTGAATTATATTATCCAGGAAGTAACTGGAGTTATCATGGACCCTGCCACACATATTCCCCCACCTGTTTCCCTCGAGGGGGCCACGGGAAACGCCGGTGCACAGAGTATAGAGTCATTTACAGCAATTTTGGAGTCTATGGTGGCTCGGGTGGAGGCGGCCTGTCAGGGACGGGGGTCAAGGAAGCGACCCCCGCCTACCCCTATACCATCTGACACCTCTGACTCAGATTCAGAGATGGTCACGGCAGTTGCAGGTTCCTCTGCAAGGGCTGTTATCCCAGGTAAAGCCCCCTCAGACAGTGAGGAGGACGCTTCTTCTCCTGCTATAATTCAGGAAGAAGCATTGGTGGACGCACTAGTTGTGGCAGTGCAAGAAACCTTAAAACTTGAGGCTTTACCGGCAGAGGCAACTGAAACAGAGAGGCCTTTTGGTACTAATAAGCCCATCAAGACGGCGAAGGCTTTTCCTGTACCTAAATGTTTTGGTAATCAGATTAAAGGAGAATGGGAGCATTCTAAACGTACCTTTACTATTTCCAAGCGTATTGCTAGACGCTATCCGTTTGAGGAATCCATCATTAAGAAATGGACGGTACCACCAGTCGTGGATCCGCCTATTTCCAGGCTGAATAAAGCCACGGTTATTCCAGTGGAGGACACTTCGTCCTTTAAGGATCCGGTGGATCGAAAGATAGAAGCAGAGTCCCGCACTATCTTTTCTCTGATAGGGTCAGCATTTAGACCAGTAATTGTTATTGGTCTAGTTTCCCAGACACTTACGGAATGGGCGAAAATGGTACGCCAAGATCTTAGGGGAAAAGATATTCCCCAGGAGACATCTGATTTGATGGAACAGATCATACAAGGGCTACGGTTTATCTGTGACGCAGCCTTGGACACAACTCCCTTATTAGGGCATGCATCTAAGTTAGCAGTGATCCTCAGACGTGTGCTGTGGTTAAAATGCTGGTCAGCTGACCTAGGTTCCAAAAAGACCTTGACCAATCTCCCTTTTCAGGGGAATCGTCTATTTGGGGCCAACCTAGATGAAATCATTAAGGATGCCACTGGGGGCAAGAGCACTTTTTTGCCACAGGCTGCAAAAGCTAAGGGACCTCGCAACAAGCGAGGACCTTTCTTTACCGCCCATAAAGGGCGCCCGGCTGGTACTAGCGGGAAAGGCAAGACTCCTCCAGGAGGGTTCAAGAAGGGCTGGTCGGACAAGCAGAGGACCAACCCAGCCAAACCCGAAGCAAAGGAGTACACAGCCTGAAGGTGCGCCCCCACCCGGTTTCAGGGTGGGGGGACGTTTTCACCGGTATTCAGGACATTAGATCGAGTATCAACCACTACTACCGGTGCGATTCTTCCCTTCCAACATTTAAGTACCACAGGAAGCGGTAGTTACCGTTCCCTGAATAGATCTTTTCCTTTACCTTTTCCTAAGATTAGTCCCGATACCTCACAGGAATCGGATCTGGTTGACCAGATAGGCCAAGTAGCCTCTAGTCGGGTGACTTCGGTCCCTGAGGTTCAACCAGAAAAGATCACCTTTCCTGATAACTATCAGGTATCTGATAAATGTGTGGGAACAGAAAACGACCAGACTTTCTCGGATGGTCGGGGCCAGATAGCTCTAGGGACGCCTGGTTCAGATCCAATCAGCGCCAGTGGTCCTAGAAATTCTAGGCTGGCCTCCTCAAGCCGGCCTGGCCGACTTGGACATGCTAGTCGCAGACGTTCCGTGGGAACTTCGTCTCAGGGAGTGTCTGTGGTCTCAAGGACCAATTTACCTTCGTGCTTTACAGTCGCTGGTTTTAATGGCCTGGCCATTGAGACCCAAGTACTGAAGGACAGAGGTTTGTCTACTTCAGTCATTCCTACCCTTATTAAAGCAAGGAAAGCGACTTCCAGCAAAGTCTATTATCACACATGGAAGACTTATATTGCGTGGTGCGAATCTTTAGGATTTCCTCCACGTACCTATTCGGTGACTCGAATATTGGCCTTTTTGCAACAAGGGGTTGAGCAGAAGCTAGCCTTGAGCACCATCAAGGGTCAAGTTTCAGCATTAGCAATCTTCTTTCAGAAGCCTTTAGCTACCAAATCCTTGGTGCGGAATTTCATCCAGGGGGTGCGGCACCTGGCTCCTCCAGTCCGCGCGCCCTTACCGCCCTGGGATCTTAATTTGGTTTTGTCGGTTCTACAGAAACCTCCCTTTGAAAACATCAGGGAGATTCCCTTGCTTACTTTATCGCAGAAGGTGGCCTTCTTGGTGGCTATTACTTCTGCTCGCAGGGTGTCAGAACTGGCTGCATTATCATGCCAGTCCCCATACCTAGTGATTCATAGGGATAAGGTAGTACTTCATCCTAAGCCATCTTTTCTTCCTAAGGTGGTGTGAGATTTTCATCTGAATGAAGATATTGTACTACCTTCCTTGTGTCCTCAGCCCAAGCATCATCGGTAACATGCGTTGCATTCCTTAGATGTGGTTCGGGCAATCAGGGTATACCTGAAAGCTACGGAATCATTCCGTAAGACGGATTCACTTTTTGTGATCACGGATGGCCCCAGAAAGGGTTTGCCTGCATCTGCCGCGACCATTGCCAAATGGATTAGACAAACGGTGGTACAGGCTTATTCTATTAAGGGTCAGAGTCCTCCGTTCCCTGTTAGGGCGCACTCCACTCGAGGCGTCAGTGGTCCAGGTATGTAAGGCGGCCACTTGGTCGTCGTTACATACCTTTACAAAATTCTATAAAATTGATGTGACGGCATCGGCGGATGCCTCATTTGGCCGCAAGGTTTTGCAGGCCGCAATTTGAGGAGACCGGTGGTCTACCTCGAGGGTTTTTTCTGTTTGAAAAGAAAAAAAAAAAAAAAAAAAGAAAAATTTTTTCTCTCTTTTGTTGAGTCTCATCATTAAGGATGAGCATTGTAAACTTCTAGTTGGCACCGGTTGGGCCTTCTAGATTGGGATTTGATTTCATTTTCCCACCCCTCAGTTGTGATACTGCTCTGGGACGTCCCGAAGGTGGTGTATCACCGAGGACTACGTCTGTCAATGAGCGCTAGAGAAAAATGGATTTTTGTAAAATCTTACCGTAAAATCCTTTTCTCTTAGCTCATTGACAGACGTAGTCCCCGCCCCTCTGTTTTTTTGAGTTGGGTTGGGTTAAATCTCTAAAGACTGCTTTTTCACATAACTGATTTGCTGAGGCAGAGAGAGAGAGGATATACCCTCTGGGACTGCCCCTAGGGTGTGGCCAGAGCTTTTTAATTTCCTGTCTAGTCCTGCTCCTGTGGAGGCAACATAACCCGAAGGTGGTGTATCACCGAGGACTACGTCTGTCAATGAGCTAAGAGAAAAGGATTTTACGGTAAGATTTTACAAAAATCCATTTTTCTCTTAGCTCATTGACAGACGTAGTCCCCGCCCCTCTGTTTTTTTTTGAGTTGGGGTAAAATCTCTAAAGACTGCTTTTTCACATAACTGATTTGCTGAGGCAGAGAGAGAGAGGATATACCCTCTGGGACTGCCCCTGGGGTGTGGCCAGAGCTTTTTAATTTCCTGTCTAGTCCTGCTCCTGTGGTGGTGGTGTATCACCGAGGACTACGTCTGTCAATGAGCTAAGAGAAAAGGATTTTACGGTAAGATTTTACAAAAATCCATTTTTTTCTATCGTCCATCGACAGACGCAGCCTAATCTCCATGAGCTGAGTGGGTTTTTTCTCCTCTCATCAGGAATAGTCTAGGCAGGAAAATTTGAATACACACGCCCAGGGGGCTGTCCCTCCAGGCATAAACCCCCCACTGCACAACCCAGCACATCAGTTTGTTTTCTGTCTAGAGTAGGAGTAGACCTAGGTTTCCTGCTGGGACTCCGGTCTCAGTATTTTTATTCTTTTCAGAATATTTCTTTTATTTCTCTTTACTCACTTGCTAGCTAGTGTTCAGGGAAGAATTTCCTGGTGATCTACAAGCAACGATGCCGGCTGGGGCTTCGTACTGGATATTCTAGATCCTTATGGTCCCCCCCAGTCTGGCCTACGAGCTTGAGCAGGTTATAGTTCTGACCTAGGCTTAGCCACGACGGTGCCTCCATGTCTGGACGGGGACGAGCCTGCGAGTGCATGCCTCACTGGGACGCAGCATACCCCTTGGCTGGTAGTACCCCCACTTCAGGTGGAAGGCAGCCTGCCCGGAAGTGGAGCCCACCCAGTCCATGGTATGGTGAGTAACTGTGCCCCCCTGGCCCCTGCTGGCCTTGGGGGGATGTGGGCCCTCCCCTGGGGATAATTGGATTTGTCCCTCCCAAGAGTTCTCCCTGGTTTGCCCAGTGCCCGGTCTTTGTGTCCTTCCCTATCCCTGTCCCTGCGGGGGCTGTGTGTCTGGAGTGCTCTGGCACTCGGAGGGGGGGTGACATGGTACCTTGAGCTTGCTGGTTCCTGTTGTGGTTCCTGAGGCCTTCATGTGTCAGTCCCTAGCAGCATGGTGCGCCGCCATCTTAGGTGTGGGCAATGGAATTTTTCCCCCATAGACTTGTATGGGGCAGCCATTTTCCCTGCAGCTTCCTATCGTTTTGTATGGACATCCATCTTTGTGTGGCCTTGGTGCTATATTTGGCAGTGTATCCCTATCAGGCGACATAATTTTGTCTGTGATCATTTCCTGCTGCTGAGCCGAGGTCACTTTCTGCTTCTCTCTCCATGCTGTGGAAGATTCAGGAGGCTGTGTGTCTGAGGTGGTAAAGTATTGAGGGTCCCTGCGGGCATCTCCTTGCACTTTCTGCTATCAGTTTGGTTTAAAGAGGCTCCCTGCAGAGCCCTGCGATCGGTGGTGGATACCGCGATCGCCGTACTCAGTTTTTTGCTATTTGCACTATGGAGTCCCAAACTGGAATTTCACTCTCAGACCCACTCTGTGCAACTCCCGGGCAGTCTGGATCGCAGTCGCTGGCCACGATTTCAGCTGCCCTGGAAAGCCTGGTGACCAAAGTTGATTTAGTCATGAAAAAGGTTGATACAGTGCCTTGCAAAAGTATTTGGCCCCCTGGAACTTTGCGACCTTTTGCCACATTTCAGGCTTCAAACGTAAAGATATAAAACTGTAATTTTTTGTGAAGAATCAACAAGTGGGACACAATCATGAAGTGGAACGAAATTTATTGGATATTTAAAACTTTGTTAACAAATAAAAAACTGAAAAATTGGGCGTGCAAAATTATTCAGCCCCTTGACTTTCAGTGCAGCAAACTCTCTCCAGAAGTTCAGTGAGGATCTCTGAATGATCCAATGTTGACCTAAATGACTAATGATGATAAATAGAATCCACCTGTGTGTAATCAAGTCTCTGTATAAATGCACCTGCACTGTGATAGTCTCAGAGGTCCATTTAAAGTGCAGAGAGCATCATGAAGAACAAGGAACACACCAGGCAGGTCCGAGATACTGTTGTGGAGAAGTTTAAAGCCGGATTTGGATACAAAAAGATTTCCCAAGCTTTAAACATCCCAAGGAGCACTGTGCAAGCGATAATATTGGAATGGAAGGAGTATCAGACCACTGCAAATCTACGAAGACCTGGCCGTCCCTCTAAACTTTCAGCTCATACAAGGAGAAGACTGATCAAAGATGCAGCCAAGAGGCCCATGATCACTCTGGATGAACTGCAGAGATCTACAGCTGAGGAGGGAGACTCTGTCCATAGGACAAAAATCAGTCGTATACTGCACAAATCTGGCCTTTATGGAAGAGTGGCAAGAAGAAAGCCATTTCTTGAAGATATCCATAAAAAGTGTCGTTTAAAGTTTGCCACAAGCAACCTGGGAGACACACCAAACATGTGGAAGAAGGTGCTCTGGTCAGATGAAACCAAAATCAAACTTTTTGGCAACAATGCAAAACTTATGTTTGGCGTAAAAGCAACACAGCTCATCACCCTGAACACACCATCCCCACTGTCAAACATGGTGGTGGCAGCATCATGGTTTGGGCCTGCTTTTCTTCAGCTGGGACAGGGAAGATGGTTAAAATTGATGGGAAGATGGATGGAGCCAAATACAGGACCATTCTGGAAGAAAACCTGATGGAGTCTGCAAAAGACCTGAGACTGGGACGGAGATTTGTCTTCCAACAAGACAATGATCCAAAACATAAAGCAAAATCTACAATGGAATGGTTCACAAATAAACATATCCAGGTGTTAGAATGGCCAAGTCAAAGTCCAGACCTGAATCCAATCGAGAATATGTGGAAAGAACTGAAAACTGCTGTTCACAAACTTTTTCATCCAACCTCACTGATCTCGAGCTGTTTTGCAAGGAGGAATGGGCAAAAATTTCAGTCTCTCGATGTGCAAAACTGAAAGAGACATACCCCAAGCGACTTAAAGCTGTACTCGCAGCAAAAGGTGGCGCTACAAAGTATTAACTTAAGGGGCTGAATAATTTAGCATGCCCAATTTTTCAGTTTTTTATTTGTTAAAAATGTTTAAAATATCCAATAAATTTCGTTCCACTTCATGATTGTGTCCCACTTTTTGATTCTTCACAAAAAATTACAGTTTTATATCTTTATGTTTGAAACCTGAAATGTGGCAAAAGGTCGCAAAGTTCAAGGGGGCCGAATACTTTCGCAAGGCACTGTAGCTGTAAACGACCGCTGCCTTCTCCATCTGTGAAGGTGTCCTCTGATTCAGAGGCTGATGTGGTTGCCCCGGATGCTTCCCTTTCCTTTGGTTGAAGCCCTGATTATTTCAGTGTGAGATACTTAAAAATTGGTTGATGAGCAAACGCGGACAGGGACGCGGGTGGCTTTTGGCTTCCAGAAGTCTCCAAAAGCTGACAGGGTTTTCCCTTGTCCCAACACTTTTCACAATATTGTGAATGACCAATGGCAGCGCGTTAAGCACGTGTTAGTGGTGCCAAAACGCTTTAAACGCTGGTATTCTTTTGCTGAAAAGGTTTCCAACCTTTGGACGGTGCCACCTAAAGGGGACCATCCTGTTTCCAGATTAAACAAATATACTCTTGTGCCTTTGTAGGATTCCCCAGTTTTTACGGATCCAGTGGACAGGCGGGTGGAATCTCTTTTCCGCCATCTTCACGTGCTGGTGGGTTCCATTTTGAAACTGTTTTTTGTGTCTCGGGGCAGTTTCCCCAGACGGTGACGGAATGGATTAGGGGTTTAAAAAAGCCTTAGCTGATCTCCCTTTTCTTGGAGACAGGTTGTTTGGCGACTCATCGGATGAGTTGATCAAGGGCCTGACTGGCGGGAAGAGTACTTTTTTTCCTCAATCCTCCAAGGGTAAGACACCCTGTCCTAAGCGGGGTCCCTCCTTTTTCTGCTCATAAATGTTTTTTCCGTGCCTCCGGGGTGCAAGAAAAAGGTAAGCAGTTCAGAACTTCTGGAGGTGCTAAGAAACCCTGGGATAAGTCCAAGGCTGGTCAGTCCGGTACTGCAGACAAGTCCTCTTCAGCATGAAGAAGGGGCACTCTCATCCGTCTTAGGGGGTGGGAGGACCTCTGCGCTTCCTTCAGGAACCGTGGACTTCATTCATTCAGGACGAATGGGTTCGCAAACTGGTTTGTTTTGGGTGCAGGATCGAATAATGGTCCCGGCTGGGGGCAGGTTTTTTCAGTCAAATCTTCACTTGTCTACAGGACATTTGAAGGATCTGCGGAAGGCTGTGTGAAACTCCTGGCTCAAGGGGTGATTGTGCCAGTTCCCCAACAGGAACGCTCTCAAGGCTTTTATTCAAACCTGTGAACCGTGCCCAGAAAGGAGTGCAAGGTGCGTCCAGTCCTGGACCTCAAGACTCTGAACCGCTTTGTGCAGGTGCAGAATATCCGAATGGAGTCCATTCGGTCGGTGGTGGCATCTTTGAACCAGGGGGATTTTCTAGCTTCCATAGATCTCAAAGATGCATAGCTCCACGTCCCCATATTCGAGGGACATCAGCGATTCCTCTGCTTCACGGTGGCAGAGGAGCACTTTCAATTAGTGGTGTTACTCTTTGGTCTCGCCTCCGCTCCCAGAGTTTTTACCAAGGTCCTAGCCCCTGTGCTGGCCTTGTTGCGTCAACGAGGTATCTCCATTTTGGGGTATCTGGACGATTTCCTGTTGCGAGCAGTTTCCCATTCGAATCTCCTGGAAAACATCTCCATCACCATTCGGACCCTTCAGGACTTCGGGTTGACGATCAGTGTCACCAAATCTGCCCTGACTCCATCTGTGCGGGTCACCTTTCTGGGGCTAATCCTCGACTCTGCTCGGACGAGGGTCTTCCTTCCCTTGGACAAGCTTCAGAAGTTGCAAAGGGCGGTCCAATTGCTGATGGAGGCCAATCAGTCCCCCTTGCGGGCTTGTATGAGTCTCGACCTTCGAAACAGTCCCGTTTGCTCAGTCTCACACGAGACCGCTGCAGAGAGAGATTCTGCCACAATGGAACAGAGATCCTCGGTCATTGGACCAGAAGATTCGGTTGAGCCATCTCACGAAGTCGGTTCCCTCTTGGTGGATCCAGTCGCCTGTCCTGTGCCATGGCAAGTCCTTACTGCCGGTGTTTTGGATGGTGGTCACCACGGACACCAGCCTATCAGTATGGTGTGGAGTGCTGGGGAAGCTCTGTGCTCAGGAGACTTGGACTACGGAAGAGTCTTTCTTGCCGATCAATATTCTGGAGCTGAGAGCAATCAAACCCTGCCTGCTTCACTGGAGGAGTCGGCTACACGGCTCTCCTGTTCAGGTCCAGTCGGACAATGCCATGGCCGTGGCTTACATCAATCATCAAGGAGGTGGCCAAGATTATAGTATGGGCGGAACACGATGTTCCATCTCTTTCCGCAATCCACATCCCGGGTGTGGAGAATTGGCAAGCGTCAGGTGTTGGATCAGGGGGAGTGGTACCTGCATCCGGAGGTGTTTCATCTCCTGTGTCCGGTGGGGGACCCCCGATGTAGATCTGTTTGCGTCTCAGCTCAACAGGAAAGTTCACAGGTTTGTGGCCTGGTCTCGGATCCTCTGGCCGACGCCACAGACACTCTGGTGGCTCCTTGGAGTCGGTATCGCCTGATCTATGCCTTCCCTCCGCTTGCTCTCCTGCCAAGGTTTCTTCGCAGGGTGGCAATGGTAGGCATTCCGGTCGTTCTGGTGGCACCAGACTGGCCTCAGTGGTCTTGGTACACAGAGCTGGTAAAAATGGTCGTGAATCCTCCATGGCATCTTCCTTTGCAGGAAGATCTTCTATCTCAAGGACCGATCTTCCATTCTGCTTTATGGTCACTGGCTTTAACTGCTTGGCTGTTGAAAGCAAGGTGTTAAGGGATAGAGGCCTTTCTGATTCAATGATTCCTACCCTTTTGAAGGCCAGATCGTCGACATCTAGGAAAATCTATCATTGTACGTGGAAATTGTACATTTCTTGGTGTGAATCGCTGCAGCTGCACCCTCGCTTGTTTTCTATAGTTAGGGTTTTGGCCTTTTTACAAAAAGGGGTTGGGCAGCGCTTGGCGTTGGGTACTATCAAGGGCCAGGTTTCGGCCTTGGCTATTTACTTCCAATGTCCGTTGGCTACTCATACTTTGATTCTCACCTTCGTTCAGGGGGTGCGTCATCTGCCCCCCCCCCCCCCCCCAAGGAGATCCCCATTACCGCAGTGGGATCTTAGTCTGGTTTTGTCGGTTCTTCAAAAGCCTCCTTTTGATAGTATTTGGGAGATTTCTCTGCTTTCTTTGTCGCAGAATGTTGCCTTCCTAGTGGCTATCACTTCTGCCCGCAGAGTTCTTTCTTCCTAAGGTGGTGTTGGATTTTCACCTAAATGTCCTAAGCCTAAACATCACAAGGAAGTTGCTTTGCACTCTTTGGATGTGGTTCGGGCGATAAGGGTTTATCTAATGGTTACTGAGTCCTTCAGGAAGTCGGACGGTCCTCACAAAGGTTTTGCTGCGTCCGCTGCGACCATTTTGAGATGGATCAGGCAGACGGTTGTTCAGGCTTATCCAATCAAGGGTCAGGTTCCTCCTTTCCCTCTGAAGGTGCATTCTACTATAGCGCTGAGTGCCTCTTGGGCTTTCCGCCGTCAGGCCTCTGTTGTACAAGTTTCTAAGGCAGCGACTTGATCGTCTGTGCACACCTTTACCAAATTTTACAAAGTGGATTTGGTGGCTTCTTCGGATGCCTCTTTTGGCCGCAAGGTTTTGCAGACTGCTGTTTCATAAGAGAATGTTTGTTTGTACTTCTCTTCAGGGTCTTTTATCAGGGTGAGCTCCTGTTTGGTTGAGCTCCATGTTGCCCGGTTGGCTACATTTAGCCTTTTGGAATTGACGTTACTGTCTGGTTGCGTTTTCCCACCCCTCATGCCTAATACTGCTCTGGGATGTCCCACTCAGCTCATGGAGATGAGGCTGCGTCTGTCGATGGACAACAGAGAAAATGCAATTTTTGTAAGATCAGAGAAAAAGATTTTACGGGAAGATGTCCATCGACAGATGCAGCGCCCGCCCCTCTGATTGGGGTTGGTTCTGTTGTCTTCACTGCTTTTAAACTAAACTGATATGCTGGGTTGTGCAGTGGGGGTTTATGCCTGGAAGGACAGCCTCCTCGGCGTGTGTATTCCAATTTCCCTGCCTAGACTACTCCTGATGAGAGGAGCATAAACCCACTCAGCTCATGGGGATGAGCCTGCGTTTATCGATGGACATCAGAGAAAAAGATTTTACGGTAAGATCTTACAAAAATCTTATTATCTTCCTTCCACTTCACAATTTTTTTTTTTAACCACTTACCGCAAACTGACGTATATATACGTTGGGTAACTTTGCGGGGTTATACCGGGATGATGCCTCTAGCTAGAGGCATCATCCCGGTACCATGGTTTAGTGCCAACGGTCGCCTTTCCGTCGGTAACGACAGATGTGGCTCGGGAGCCGCTCGATCGTTACCCGGATGAGCGGGAGGGGACATCCCCCCCCCCCCACCACCTTCCGTGACTTTTAACGGGGCTCCCGTCCCACCGGGAGCCCCGGGCACCCAGCCGGCACGTCCGCCGGCTGGATGGAGTCCCGATCAAAGCCGGAAACGGCTTTGATCGGGTCTGCGATGACGTAACCCGGAGGCGGCGTCCATGACGTCACTTCTGGGTTACTGTGCTGCAAAAGGCGGCAAATTTAAAAAACGGCTGTATGCAAAAACGCCGTTTTCGGCGTTTTGCATACATGGAAGTGTAGTGGAGGAGTCGAGGGTTTTTTAGACCCTCGATCCCTCCATAAAGAGTACCTGTCACTGCATATTGGTGTCACAAGGGATGTTTATATTGCTTGTGACAGCAATAAAAGTGATCAGATTTTTTTTTTTTTTAAACTGTAATAAAGTTAAAAAAAAATAAAATGGGAAAAAAAAATAATAATTTTAACCGCCGCCGTCACCTTTAGCTCGCGCACACAAAATAACGTATACGGAAGTCGAGCCGCGAATTAAATCGCTGTTCAAACCACACATGTGAGGTATCGCCGCGATCGCCAGAGCGTGAGCAATAATTAAAAAAAAAGAGCTACACTCGAACTCTAAACTGGTAACCGTTAAAAAAATTTAAAGCATCGCCTATTGAGATTTCTATTGACCGTAGTTTGTCGCCATTCCACGGGTGCGCGCTATTTTAAACCGTAACATGTTGGGTATCTATTTACTCGGCGTGACATCATCTTTGACAATATACAAAAAAAATGGGCTAACTTTAATTTTTAGTATTTTTTAAATGCAGTGAAATGTGATTTTTCTAAAATTTTCCAAAAAAATGGCGTTTTAAAGACCAAAAAATATTGCAATGACTGCCATTTTATTCTCCAGAGTCTTTGCTAAAAAAATATATATAATGTTTGGGGGTTTTAAGTAGCTTTCTAGGAAAAAATACTGGTTTTAACTTGTAAACAAAAAGTGTCCGAAATAGGGCTGGGGCTTAAGTGGTTAATTTATTTATTGTTTTCAAAAAGAAGAGAACAAACAAGTACATTTAATACAATAAAAACTTCAAATTCCAGTGATATAACTTCTCCCTTCCGTTATTTTCCCTCTATTGACCCCCCCCCCTTTTCTATACTAATTATCTTCCTCTTTCTCCCCCCCCCCCCCCCCCCCCCACATTTAGTGTATTCTCTCGTTGTTTTAAACTCTCTCCAATTTTTCCATATATCACCCCATTTCTCTGTATCGTCTTCTTCCCAATCTCTCAAGTATTCCAATGTTCTTATTCTCTCAACTCTTTGTACCCAGTCTCCCATGGTTGGGGCCTCTTCCTTTTGCCAAAATAACGGGATTAATCCTTTTGCTGCATTCATCAGATGGGGTATTAATGTTGTTTTATATTGCCTAACGGAATTTTTAATACCGTGACATAGGCAATACCAGGGACCTCCTGGGATCTCTATTTTCGTAATTATTTTGATAAGGTCCAATATTTCCTTCCAACACTTTTTAATTTTTGGGCAGTCCCGCCATTGTGCCTTCTTCTAAACAACCCCTCCAGCAGTTTTTTCTTTTTCTTTTTGATAATTATGAGCTTTGTCGGAGGTAACGTACCATCTTGCAATGCATTTGTAATTCATTTCAGCTGTGTTTATATCAACTGTGGAGCTGTGAATTAATTTTAAATTTTTTCCCAAGTGAAAATCTCTATTTCGTGTGCCCAATTCCCTCTCCCATTTGTCGATGAATGGCGGTACCGCCGGTCCCGTCAAGTCCACCAGGATTTTATATATATTTGATATTTTATTATCATGTTTCTCAGAGGAGCTGATCCTCTCAAAAGGGAGCAAATCTTCTCCCCTCCTCAGCGGTTTTGGCAGGGAAGTCACAAAGTGCCACAACTGGCAATACCGCCACTCATCGAGTCTCCAATCTTTCCTTTTTTGTTTGAATTCCTCATATGTGTATGTTTGATCATTATCCATAATGTCTCTCAAACGTGCATCCTCGTCTCCTATCCATTTTCCTCCAATTTTTTCTTGTTCTGGTGGAAAATAATTAGTATCTTTTAGAGGAATTAACGGTGAATTATATTGCCATTTATTTCTTTTGTGGGTTAAATCCCAGATTTTAAGTGCTTGAATTGTGATCGGGTGTGTATTAAAATTAAAATTTCTGTATTGTGCAGGTATCCATATGATTTTTTCCTAAGTGAGTGTGACTCATTGTGCATTCTATTTTTACCCAGTTTTTTTCACTCCCCCCCCCCCCCCCATTCCATCACGCGTGAGAGAATAGTTGCATCATAATATTTTTTTAAAGTCTGGTACTGCTAAGCCCCCTTGATTTATTCCCATGTTGTATTCTGGGTTTACATCTTTTCCAGATAAATCTAGTTATAAAGATTTCAAAGTTCTGAAGTAAATCTGAGGGATCGAAATAGGTAACATTTGAAATTTATAGATTATTTTTGGTAGAATAGCCATTTTTATTATATTTATTCTCCCCATCCATGACAGCGGCCTATGTGATATCCTGTTAAGCTCTTTTTTATTTCACTTAATAGCGGGAGATAATTTTCTTTATACAATTCTTCGAATTTTTTTGTTAGAATGATTCCTAAATATTTAAATCCTAGTTTTTTCCAGGTAAAGGGGAATTCCAATTTTTCTTCTTCTTGTTTTTTTACATTGATGTTTAATCTCTGACTTAGTAGGGTTAATTTTTAGGTTAGATAGTTTTCCATATTTTTTTCAAGCTTTCTAATACATTTGGTAGGGTTATCCTCGGTCTGGTGATGTACAGTAACAGATCATCCACAAATGCGGCAATCTTATGCTCCACACCACCCACCTCTATTCCTTTCACATCTGGGTTCTCCCTTATTGTCGCTAATAAGGGTTCTAATGAAAGTACAAACAGTAGCGGGGACAACGGGCATCCCTGCCTTGTTCCGTTAGACATCCCAAATGGCTCAGAATTGGCCCCATTGACTTTCACCCTGGCAGTGGGCTGGCCATAGAGTGTTTTTATCCATGCCATCATTTTTCTTCCAATTCCCAGTTACTCCAGGGTTCCCATCATAAAATCCCAGCTGACCCTGTCGAATGCTTTCTCAGCATCTATTGACAGGATCAGCCCTTGGGGTCCACTCTTAGCCATCAACAGAATTGTTCTTACACCGTTATCAATGACCCTGTCTCCCGGGTATAAATCCTGTTTGATCTCTATGGACCCATTCTTCAATCAAGTTTTTCATTCTAGTTGCCAACACTTTTGCGAAAAGTTTTGTATCAATATTTAAAAGCAAGATGGGTCTATAGCTTGAGCATACGGTCGCATCTTTCCCTTCTTTCAGGATTACCGTAATTGATGCTAAGAGACCGTCCTTACTCATTCCATATTCTTGCCCTAAGCCATTAAAGTCATCTTTTAATTTAGGTATTAACAAGTCCTTATGTCTTTTATAATAGCTTACCGTGAACCCATCTGGCCTGGGACTATTCCCTGAGGGTGTAGTTTTAAGGGCTATACTTATCTCTTCTTCTGTGATTTGGGCTTCTAGTTGGTCTATTTTATCTTGTTGTATTTTAGGTAATTTCGCCTCTTTCAGATATTGTTTAGTTTTTTCCATTTTAGTTGGGTCCCTCTCTCCTCCTGTTTCTTTGATATTATAAAGTTTACCGTAGTACTCCTGAAATACTTTTGCTATATCGGCCGTTGAATATACCGTTTCCCCCTTAGTGTCTTTCATTTTCTCTATATAATTTATCGCTTTCTTTTTTTTAATAATTTTCGCAAGTTTCTTCCCGATCTTGTTATTTTCTTGATAGTTTTCTTTAGTTACTTTCCTGGTCTCCTGTCTAATCTCTTGTTCTATTAATTCTTTTAGTTCTTCTCTTTTTATAATTAACTGGTGTTGGATCTCAACCGACTGAATATTTTTATGGCTTTGTTCCAAATCATAAATATCTTTTATCAGTTTTTCTTTATGTTCTATTCTCTCTTTTTTCCTTAATGACCCTTTAGAAATTAATATCCCCCTCATGTATGCTTTTTGCGCCTCCCATAGTATATTTTTTGAAGTTTCTTCATTTTCATTAATATGGAAATATAATTCAAATTCTTTCCTTATTTCTTCCCCCCATTTTTTTTTCCCTGAGCAGTTCCTCATTCATTCTCCAAGTATTTGTTTTAAATGGCCCCCCCTAATATTTTAGGCTTTATCTTAACATGTGCGTGATCCCACCAGGTTTTAATCCCTATTTTAGCCTCTGTCACTAATTCTATCCCTCTATGGTCTATCATGATGTAATCAATCCTTGAGTGTATTTTGTGTACAGAGGAGTAGAACGTATAATCTTGTTCTTTCGGATGGAGCACCCTCCAAATGTCCAGTAATTGGCATTGGAATAGCTTCTTTTTGATCGCTTTCAAATGTATTGCTCTACTCCTCTGTACAGCCGACGTACAGTCAATCTCTGGGTCAAGACAAAAATTAAAATCGCCCGCTAATATCACTCTCCCTTTTCTAAACTCTATTAGCTTATCTAAAATTTTCCCAAGGTATCCCATAGGTTTGTCATTAGGGCAATACACGTTTACCAAAGTCACATCCTTAGGTTGAAGTTTCCCTTTTAAGAAAAGGAATCTTCCCTCGTGGTCTACCATCCTTTCTTCCAAAACAAAATGGATTCCTATGGCGAACCCAATGGCCACCCCTTTTGATTTTTTTGTTGTAGAGTGAGAATAGTACCATGTGGGATGATCCTTTGAATATAATCTAATATTAGAGGAATGTAGGATGTGGGTTTCCTGTAGGAAAACCACATCCGCTTCCATATTTTTAATCTCTTTCAGGATTTTCTGTCTCTTCTCGGGGGAATTCAGACCCCTTATGTTATACGTAAATAATCTCTATCATTATTTATGATTAAAAAGAGGCATTTCATTCTTCCCCGGAGAACAGAGGAAGATCCCTTCTGCCCAAAAAGAGAAAAGAAAGAAAAAAAAAACAGGAGAGGAGTGAATACATTAAATTACAAATTGCTCTTCCCATCAAACATATCTCGAATAGTAATGGAGTGGATACATTATACTGTACTTTACCCTTCCTTTCCCCCCTCCCTCACCCCCCCCCCCCCTGCCTCGCCCATCCCCCCTCCATTCTCCATCCTCCCTTCTCCCTTCTCCCTCTCCCATCCTTTCCCTCTCTCATCACTTCCACCCTCCGCCCCAACTCCCCAACCCTCCGTTTTTCCTTCTATCTCTGTTTTCTTGGTCTTCTAATTTATAGAGTAGGTCTCTTTGTGCAGTCTGTGCTCTCTTCATTTCAGCTTTAAGTATTTTTAATTCTTTTCCTTGATATTCCATTTTCTCCTCTACTTCTTCTACTCTTCTTAACATATGCCCTAGGTCACCATGTAATATTATCATTTCTTTTTTAATGGATTGTTCCAAATTTGAGAACATTTCCTTCATTTCTTCTCTTGTAGGCAGTTGACTTTGGTTCCTTTGAATCTCTCCTCCACTAGGATCAGAATTTTTGTCAGTGTGTCCCTTATCCATCTGGACCTTATCTTTTGGTTACTCCAAATTACTTTCCTCATTTATTTCTATTTTTTTCTGGTTACAGGTTTTTTTATTACTTTCATTATTCTGTTTTGATTTTGTTGATGTTTGCTTCTCACTACTTTCTACTGTGTTTTCAGTGGTCATGTATTTTTTTTTTAAAAGGTGTTTATTTAAATTTTTGCATAACAGTAACAAAAAGAAAACACAAGGGCAACATCGCCCATAAAACAAGTGTAAGGCAAGCATGTAAATTACACAAGGGTATCAGAAGACATCTTAACCTAACACCACAGGAGGGGGGAAGGGGGGGAATAGAGAGGGACCAACCGGCCCAAATCAAGGGGGGGGGGGGGGAAGGGGAAAAAATGGGATGCGTACCACAAAGAGCCAGGAGGACCAAGCAACTGCGAGGCTACACTCCCAACCGGTTGTCACAGAGATGGGGGGGGGGGGGAGGGAGCAAAAAAAAAAAAAAACCCACACCAACAAGACTAACCACACCATACACACCCACACAACCTCAATCACACACCGTCCCCTACCTCCAGGTACCCACCCCCCAAAAAGGGGGGGGTATAGAACATACATCTCATGTAATAAGACAATTATAAACCGCATAACATCCGGGGCTACTCAGATTCAGTCAACAGGTCATGTATTTTTTAATAGAAGCTGGGCTTGCGCTTAATTTGGGTAATTTTTCACCGCCATCTTTTTTTGATTTTTTCATTTTCTCTTACTTTTTTCTAGTTCGTCTGAGTTTGAATAGGGATGTATATATTTCAGATCTCAGTTTTTTATTTATAAGCTCGGCTCACTATGCTCCCCACTATTGCCGGTACTTTATGCCCGCAGACCCTGAGGGTTGTAATCACTCCTTCAAGCCTTCCTGGTAGGAATTTGAGTATTATGTAGTATCCTCAGCTCTGGGTCCAATTTTCATATCTATATTCATTGAGAATATTCAGTATTACACTCAGGTATTATATATATGATTAGTCCCAAAGTCATTTGCCAAAAACAGCTCTTTTGAGCTTTTTAAGCACTCCTGTTATCACTCTATATCATTTCCGCCCTAGGACCTTCCACTCCACAATTATGTGCCACTTTGTGTTGGTCTATCACATAAAATCCCAATAAAATACATTTACTGTATTTTCTGGCGCATAAGACTACTTTTGAACCTCAAAATAATCCCCCAAAAATGGGAGGTCGTCTTATACGCCGAGTATAATATCTCCAAGGTAACCTAAGTATAAGTATTACCGGTAGATCATGTAATAGGGGGGTCGTCTTATACGCCGGAAAATACGGTACTTTTTTTGGTTGTATAATAACAAAATGTGGAAAAATTCAAGGGGTATGAATACTTTAAGGCACTGTACCTGCTATACCATGTATCCCCTTTCTCTTTGTATTGCTTCTGTTATGTGACAACTGTTGTCCCTTTCAGTACCTCTGCTTTCCTAATAAAAATTGACCACACTAAGCATGAGAGAGCACAGTGTGGTCATTCTTTGTTCACTGTTCGGGGAATTCAGCCTGCTCTCTTCCAATGATCAGACTTGTGCTGAGACACCCCACAGAGCCATTCACTGGAAGGGACAGTGTTCTGCTGTTTCTCCTCCCTAGGCTCTCTGAGCACCTTGTGCAGCTGAGAACAGAAGGTATGTGATCACTTAATATCTTTTCTTCCCTTTTTTATAATGCTTTTTTTTATATGTATACATAAATGTTTTGCCTTTCACTTCTATTTTCAACTGAATGGGTTGTTTTACCAGATGATGGTTCACATATACTTTAACCTTTTAAAATATAGTAATCATTGATTCACTTTACAAGACCACTGTACTATTTGGTGTTTTCTTTTCTTTTGTTGTGAATACATGGCTCTTTCTGATTACTAAATGCCTGCGGAATTCTGTATCTTTCAATTTTTCTCTTTATTGGATAACCAAAGGCATTTGATTTTTCTAAATGCTGATTGCTCTTTTCTCTTGTATTATTAGGCGATGGTGTTATATTTTAATATAACTGTAATTGATCAAAAGTTTTTCTTAACTGATGCACACATACCAAAGAAAATCATTTTTACTCTTCAAGTGATTCTGAGCCTGATGATGATGGGCCTAAAAAATTTCATGTTGAGATCAAACCTGTGCAGCCCAATAATGGCTCCCATCATACTATGGCCTCCTTAGATGAACTGAAGGTTTCTATTGGAAATATATCCCTTTCACCAGCACCTTCTGTGAGTATTTGTGTGACCTTTGTTCTAAATCATGTATAAAGTTCAACTTTTGTGCAACTTGCTGATAGTAATCAACATGATAATAGCCACAAGACGAATGAAAAAAGTTACGGAGCCAAGTATATTTCATTGCTGATGTTGCAGATGCTATTTGAGCAGTTTGTATATATTTAAAGTATCTTTCAGATATCCTTCTGAGTAATTGTGATAGGGCTCTGTCATATGGGTGGAGTTTAGTCAATCCCTCAATATCCGGTTTGTGAAAATGTACTGAATCCTGAAGTGATTGTGAAGTCTAGTTTTTTTTTTTCCTATAAAAATAATAAACCTGTCATACTTGCATGCACTGTTGCAGTGGTTTTGTACAGAGCGGTCAAGATCCTCCTCTTCTCGTGTCCCTCTTCTGTGATCCTGGCCCTTCCCTCCTTTTCAGTGCCCCCACAGCAAGCAGCTTGCTATGGGGGCACCCGAGCTAAGTCACAGCTCCCCGTGTCCATTCAGACACAGCCCTGGCTCCGCCTCATCTCTCTCCTGATTGGCTAGCTGACTTTGATTGACAGCAGCAGGAGCCAATTGCGCCACTGCTGTGTCTCAGCCAATCAGGAAGGAAAATCTCAGATGGCTGAGACACTCGTTGACCTCACTGGACAGAGAGGGACCTCAGGCTGGGGAGGCTGTTGCACACAGAAGGCTTTTTATCTCAATGCATAGAATGCATTAAGATAAAAAACCTTCTTCGTCATCGGTGGGGTTCTCTGATTCAGAGGCTGATTTGGTTGCCACGGACGCCCCCCCCCCCCTCCTTGAGGGATCACTGTCCTCGCAATCGGATGGTGAAGAGTACCTGTCCTCTTCAGCTGCAGCGCGGGAACGCGCTTTGGTGGAAGCCTTGATTGTTTTAGTAAGGGAAACTTTAAAAATGGCAGATGAGCCCACACCAGCAGGGACATGGGTGTCCTTTGGCTCCTGCAAAACCCCAAAAATTTGGCAAGGATTTCCCTTGTCCCAAGAATTTTAATGATGTTGTTAATGAACAGTGGCGGCGCATCAAGCACGTGCTAGTAGTGCCTAAGCGCTTTAAATGCCGATATCCCTTTGCTGAGACGGATTCTAACCTTCGGACGGTACCGCCTAAGGTGGATCATCCTGCATCCAGGTTAAACAAATCTACCATAGTGCCTGTGGAAGATTTCCCTGTGTTTACAGACCCGGTGGACAGGCGGGTGGAATCCCTTTCCTGCCACCTTCATGTGTTGGCGGGTTCAATCCTGAAACCGATTTTTGTGTCTGTTTTGGTATCAGACGTTTACGGAATTGGTAAAGGTTTTTAAGGGGAACCTAGATGCTGACTTAAGCTGGCCATACACTATACAATTTTCTTATTCAATTTCCTTTAGATTTACCTTAAACTATGTAGTGCAAGGGCCTGCCAGATTGCATACACATTGAAAGTGTTTAGGTTTGACCCTATATCACATGGTTTTGGTAAATCTAAAGCAAAGTTGAACGAAAATTGTATAGTGTATGGCCAGCCTTAGTTTCCCCGGAGCTGATGGAACCTATTGACCAGATGGCCCAGGCCCTGGTGTTCCTGTATGCTGCATCCTTGGATGCAGCTCCCCTGGTGGCCAGAGTGTCGGCTGTGGGGGAATGCCAAAAGACGCATGGTGTGGCTGAAGAGCTGGTCGGCAGATCAGGCTTCCAAGAAGGCCTTGGAGTACTCTTCTTCCTCAATCCTGCAAAGGTAAGGCAACCCGTAGTAAACGTGGGGCCTTCTTTCACCGCTCATAGACGTTTTTTTAGTGCCTCGGGCGCAAGAAAAAGGTAAGCCGTTAAGGGCTTCTGGAGGGGCTAAAAAGCCATGGTCAGGCAAGACCAGCCAGTCCAGTTCTGCGGACAAGTTTTCTTCAGCATTAAGGGGCGCCCTCACCCATTTCTGGGGTGGGGGGACATCTGCTCTTCTTTCAGGAACCCTGGACTTCCTTCATTCAAGACAAATGGCTTCACTAAATGATTTGTTCCGGGTATAAGAACAAATTTAGGTCCCGGCCAGCGGACAGGTTCTTTCAGTCAAATCTACGCCTGTCTCTTGATCGTTTGAAGGATCCCTGGGACGCAGTGCAGGATCTCCTTGCTCAAGGAGTGATTGTGCCATTTTCTCCACAGGAACGCTTCCAAGGTTTCTATTCAAACCTGTTCACGGTGCCCAGGAAAGAGGGCAGGGTGCGTCCAATCTTGGACCGCTTTGTGGTGGCAGAGGAGCATTTTCAATTTTTGGCGTTACCCTTTTGTCTCGCCTCTGCTCCCAGAGTCTTTACCACGGTACTGGCCCCGGTATTGGCCTTGTTGCGCCAAAAAGGGATTGCGATCCTGGGATATCTGGACAATCTCCTATTGAGAGCCGACTCTCACTCGGCTCTGTTGGGCAACCTGTCAATTACAGTTCAGACCCTTCAGCAATTCGGGTGGACTATCAATTTAAAAAGTCTGCTCTGATGCCTTCAGTGAGGTTGGATTATCTGGGGCCGACTCTAGATTCGGCCTTAGCGAGGGTCTTTCTTCCCTTGGAAAAACTTCAGAAGTTGCAGGGAGCGATCCGGTTGCTGTTGGAAACCAATCTGTCCTCACTCTGGACTTTCATGAGAGCCCTGGGTCTGATGGTATCAACCTTCGAGGCGGTTCCGTTTGCTCAGTCTCACTCGAGACCTCTGCAAAAAGAGATTCTTGCCAAATGGAACAGGGATCCACAGTCTTTAGGCAAAATTATACGCTTGAACCAACTCACGAGGTCTGGTCTATCCTGGTGGATCCAGTCGCCAGCATTGTATCAGGGCAAGTCCTTCCTACCACTGTTTTGGACAGTGGTCACCACAGACGCCAGCCTGTCAGGCTGGGGTGGAGTGCTGGGGAAGCTCTGTGCCCAGGGGACCTGGTAACAAAGGAATCTTCCTTACCGATCAATATTCTAGTGCTCAGAGCATTCACCCTTTGCCTCATCCACTGGACAAATCAGCTACGCAATTCTCCGGATCGGATCCAATCGGACAATGCCACGGCTGTGGCTTACATCAATCAAGGGGGCACCAATAGTGTCCAGCGTTTGGCCTTGGGCACTATTAAGGGCCAAGTGTCGGCCTTGGCTATTTACTTCCAACGTCCGTTGGCTGCTAATGACTTGATTCACATTTTTATTCAGGGGGTGGGTCATCTGGCTCCCACGAGTAGATCCCCGTTGCCTCCGTGGGATCTCAATCTGGTTTTGTCTGTTCTTCAAAAGCCTCCATTTGAGAACATTAGGGAGATTTCTCTGCTTTCTTTATCCTAGAAAGTTGTTTTTCTGGTGGCAATTACTTCTGCCCGCAGAGTGTCTGAATTGGCGGCGCTGTCCTGTCGTTCGCCCGATTTGTTGGTCCACAGGTACTCCGACCTAATCCGTCTTTTCTCCCTAAGGTGGTGTATGATTTCCATCTAAATGAAGACATTGTGTTGCCTTCACTCTGTCCTAAACCTAAGAATCCCAAGGAAATTGCTTTGCACTCTCTGGATGTGGTTCGGGCGATCAGGGTTTACCTGACGGTCACTGAATTTAAAGAAATCAGGTGCTCTTTTTGTCCTTACTGAGGGATCTCGTAAAGACCTCCCTTGGCTGCGTCTGCTGCGACTATATCCAGGTGGAATAGGCAGACAGTTGTTCAGGCTTATTCGTTGAAGGGTCAGATTCCTCCTTTGTCTTTGAAGGCGCATTCTACTAGAGTGCTGAGTGCCTCTTGGGCTTTTCGCCATCAGGCCTCAGTAGTGCAAGTTTGTAAGACGGCGACTTGGTCGTCTGTGCACACATTTCCAAAATTCTACAAGGTAGATTTGTTGGCATCTTCGAATGAATCCTTTGGCCGCAAGGTTTTGCATGCTGCTGTTTAAAAGAGACTCGTTTGTTTCTCTTTACGGGGTTTTTTTCTTTCATGGTGAGCTCCTGTTGTTCCTGGTTGAGCTTCATTTTACCCAGTTGGCTAAGTTTAGCCTTTGGAGTTTAAGTTAACTATTTGGTTTGCTTTCTTCCCAACCATCATGCCTACACTGCTGTGAGACGTTCCAATGGTATAAGAAGCATAATAGCTGCGTCTGTCAATGGACGATAGAGAAAACTGGATTTTTGTAAGAACTTACTATAAAATCCTTTTCTCTGAAGTCCATTGACAGGCACAGACCCCGCCCCTCTCATATAGGGATGGTTTGTGTCTTTTTCTCACTGCTTGCAATGAAACTGGTATGCTGGAGCACGGTGTGTGGGGTTATGCCTATAGGGACAGCCCCCGTAGGCGTGGTAAACTGTTTTTTTCCTGTCTAGTACTACTCCTGTAGTGGGCAGCATAACCCAATGGTATAAGAACCATAAGAGCTGCGTCTGTCAATGGACTTCAAAGAAAAGGATTTTACGGTAAGTACTTATAAAAATCCATTTTCTCTTACGTCCTCCGACAGTCGCCGCCTCTTCATATTCGTCACAATGGGGTATTAGACTTTGCTCCGAAGGAGTAGCTAGGCAACAGAATATGTTAACATTAAAGCTTTTAACATATCCCACCCTCAAGGGGTGGTCCCCTCAGTCAATACCCTCCTACTTCCTGCAACCATATCTCAGTTTCAATGTCTAGCTTGTCAGGAGTAGCTGGTTCTCTCTGAGCTGGGGCTTTGTGCCCCAGCCTCTTCTTCTTTTTTGATTTTTGTTTCAGTTTTTTCTCTCTCTTTACTTAGCTGTTCTTTTTGTCAGCATTAGTTAGTTCTTCTGACGAAGAGGATCATGCGGGCTGGGTCTCGGGCTGATCCCCCTGGTCGCAGGTTGTGGGTCAGTGGCTTCCCGGCCTGCCATCGAGCGTTCAGCCAGGTAACGCTCCTGGCACAGTGAACGACCCATCCCTGTTCGGTGCAGGGATGATTGGTGAGGTGGCTACCTCACTGGACGCTGTGCGGTTTCTTAACCCCCATTTTGTGCGTCTTGTATGCGACTCTCCCTGCGTCATGTGCAGCGGCTTGTTCGCCTGTGCGGGTCCCCCACACCATTGAGAGGTAAGTGTATCTATGTGGGGACCTGTCTGTCTGGGGGGGTGTCAGTCTGGGACTGTGTAACCTGCCTCTGTTCACACTGTTTGTCTCCCTATCACTCTGCTGCATGCTGCGGGCTGCAAGAGGGGGGGGGGAGCTGTGTGACACTGTCTGTGTCAGCCTTGTTCAGTGTGAGAAGCTGTGTGCTGTGGGGCATGTTTTGTGGCATGTTTGGGCACAATACAGCGATCGCTGCGGCGATCTGCCATGTTTTTTTTTTTTTATATGGATGGTGTTATGTGCATTACTGTACTGTAGGAGCGGCGGTTTCGGCGCCAAACGGCGCCATTTTGCCTGCACTCGCTCCGGCCGCATGTTCTACATGCATGGCGGCCATTTTCTTGTAGCCTCCCATAGGCTTTAATAGAGCGCCCTGGTCTCATCACTTCCTCTTCTCCTGGGTACACCGATCGAGGCAGCAGCGGCGGCGAGGGTCTCCTCAGGTTTTATCCTTCTGTTCTTGCTATATCCATTGCCTGTGTCAGTTTATTGTCCCTGTGGGGGTCTCATTGTGCTTGTGTGTGGTGCGGTGGGCTGCGCTCGCCGCGCTTGTTAAAGGGGCAGTTAACCCTTTATTCTCCGGCTTATCCTATTGGGGCAATGGATTCTCAGGAGGGCAAATTTTCTGCCACCTTGGTGGAAAGCCAGGGGACCGCTGTTTCCCCCCCAGGGGGGGGTTTGGCAACTATTGTGGCCGGCCTTGCTGCTCAAGTGCAGATGCTGGTGGCTGCTCAATCTGCTAAAAGACCCAGAGTTTCTATTTCCTCTGATTCTGAGGGTGAAGGTGATGGGGCTGTTGTGGCGGGGGTCTCCTTATCGGGGTCCCGCTTCTCCCTGGATCTAGTGGGGTCCGAGGTGGAGGGGGTTGATAATTCTCCCCCTTGCTCGCCTGAAGAGCTTGCAATCATGGATGAATTGATTGCTTCCATAAAACAAACGCTGCGTTTGCAGGATGAAGTGTGTCCCCCCGCTGCCTTGGCGGCTCATGGGACGCAGAGAAAACGCAAGACGCTGCAGGTTTTTCCCTGCAATGATGATTTTCAGCGCGCTGTTAAGGAACAATGGCGCAATTTACGCAAACCTTTTGCTGTGCCAAGTAGGTTCAAGCTGCGTTATCCTTTTTCGCCTTCCACTGATGAACGGTGGTGTGTACCACCCCCGGTGGATCACGCAATTGCGGTTTTGAACAAATCCATTGCGATTCCTGCGATGCCTGCAGAGGATTCCCCGGTGTTCCGTGATGCCACGGATAGAAGAATGGAGTCTCTTGCCCGTCATACTTATTCTGTTACGGGTTCTATGCTTAAAGCTCTGTTTGCCTCTCTCATGGCGGCCCAGGCTGTCGCAAGTTGGACGCAGATGCTTAGGCGCGTCCTAGTGGCCGATTCGGCCTCGCCGGCGACCCTGGATATGGTGGATCAAATCCACCAGGGTGTCATGTATCTGTGTGATGCGGACTTGGACTTAGTCCCGTTGGCTGCACGTGTACACAGCGTGGCGGTGTTGTCTCGCCGCCTGGTTTGGTTGAAGTGTTGGTCGGTGGACCAATCTTCACGTAAGACCTTAGCCAATCTGCCTTATGATGGGTCTCGCCTTTTTGATGAGTCCTTGGATGTGTTGATTAAGGGGATCACCGGAGGTAAGAGCACTCTCTTGCCCCATTTCCCCAAGGCTAAGGGGGCTTCTGGGAAGAAGCATGCTAATTTTCGGCCCCCTCAGGGGTCCTTTCGTGCCTTTCGGTCGCACTACAAGGGCAAACCGTTCAAGGGACAAGGCTCTCAAAAGAAGCCCTGGTCTGGAAAACAGAAGTCCGGACCCGCTGCCCATAACAGTGCGGCCTGAAGGGGCGCCCTCACCCAGTTTTGGGGTGGGGGGGACGCTTGCTCGGTTTTCTTCAACCCTGGTTGGCCCGCGTGCGGGACAGGTGGGTTCAGGAGATCGTTCGATCTGGTTACAAGATCGAGTTTCTCTCTCGGCCGGAGAGCAGATTTTTTGCCTCAAATCTTGAACTTTCTCCAGAGCGTTTACGGGACCTGCACCTGGCGGTGCGAGACCTGAGGGCTCAGGGAGTGGTGGTTCCGGTGCCTCATCGGGACAGATTTCGGGGGGTTTTATTCCAATCTGTTCACCGTGCCCAGGAAGGAGGGCAAGGTTCGTCCAATTCTGGACTTGAAGGCTCTAAACCGCTCTGTGCGGGTTCGCAAGTTCCGCATGGAATCCCTGCGGTCGGTGGTGGCTGCCCTGGTTCCAGGGGAATTCATGGCCTCCATCGATTTGAAGGATGCGTATCTTCACATCCCCATTTTCGAGGGTCACCAGAGGTACCTTAGATTCGCCATTGCGGAGGATCACTACCAGTTCGTGGCGTTACCTTTTGGTCTCGCCTCGGCTCCGCGGGTTTTCACCAAGGTGCTTGCACCGGTTCTGGCATTATTGAGAGCCCAGGGCATCTCCTTCCTGGGGTATCTGGACGACATTCTGGTTCGGTCTGCGACCAGCCAGGGTCTGGAGAAGGACCTGTCTGTCACGATGCAAACTCTGCAGGAGTTTGGTTGGACGATAATTTTTCCAAAGTCGACACTGAGTCCGTCGGTTCGTCTTCCCTACCTGGGAATGATCCTGGACTCGGTTCAGGCGAAGGTCTTCCTGCCGGAAGACAAACTCAGAACTCTTCAGGAGGAAGTCGGGTCCCTCAGGGACTTTCCGCACTCGTCTCTGCGGACGTGCATGAGATGTCTGGGATTGATGGTCTCGGCCTTCGAGGCGATTCCCTTCGCCCAGTTTCACACGCGGGGTCTCCAAGCGGAGATCCTGTCCAGGTGGGACGGGCGACCTCAATCTCTGGATCTTCAAATCTCGTTGGGCCATCGCACCAGAAGGGACCTTCTGTGGTGGCTCCAGTCCCCGATGGTGTCGGGGGGCAAGTCTTTTCGTCCTATCTCGTGGACGGTGATCACCACGGATGCCAGCCTGTCGGGCTGGGGTGGTGTTCTGGGCGTTCTGTCCGCCCAGGGAACTTGGTCGGAGGGGGAGTCCTCCCTTCCGATCAACATTCTGGAATTGCGTGCGATAAATCTCTGTCTTCATCGTTGGACGGACCGGCTGCAGGGCTGCCCGGTTCGGGTGCAGACGGACAATGCCACGGCGGTGGCCTACATCAACCACCAAGGGGGCACCAGGAGTGCCCGAGCGGCTCGAGAAGTGGCCGACATTCTGTCCTGGGCCGAGACTCATGTCCCGGCGATAACGGCGGTTCACATTCCGGGGGTGGAGAACTGGCAGGCGGACTATCTGAGTCGCCAGACCCTGGATCAGGGGGAATGGTCTCTCCACCCGGCTGTCTTCCAGATGTTGTGCGCAAAGTGGGGTCTTCCAGATGTGTACCTGTTCGCGTCTCGTCTCAACAACAAGGTGAGAAGGTTCGTGGCAAGGACGCGCGACCCTCGGGCAGACGCGTCGGACGCATTAGTGGCCCTGTGGCATCAGTACAAGCTGATGTACGCGTTTCCACCGATTCAGTTGCTGTCCAGGTTCCTTCGCAGGTTACACTCGGAACGCAGCACAGTGATTCTTGTGGCGCCGGATTGGTCACGCCGGTCCTGGTACGCAGACCTCGTGAATCTGGCGGTCGACGCCCCGTGGCGTCTGCCTCTTCGAGACGATCTCCTGTCTCAAGGGCCGATATACCATCCTGCTTTACAGTCGCTGGCTTTGACGGCCTGGCTGTTGAGACCGAGGTCCTGAAGGAGAGGGGTCTCTCCCCTGAGTTCGTTCATACCTTGATCAACGCGAGGAAGTCTTCCTCGGGGAAGGTTTACTACTGTACTTGGAAGGCCTATTTTGCCTGGTGTGAGTCCAGGGGGTTTTCACCCCGCACGTACTCGGTTTCCCGAGTGTTGTCCTTCCTTCAAACAGGTGTCGATCAGCGTTTGGCGCTGGCTACGATAAAGGGTCAGGTGTCTGCGCTGGCCGTTCTTTTTCAACGTCCCGTGGCTTCCAACTCCTTGGTTGGCACTTTTGTTCAGGGAGTGCGGCATCTGGTTCCTCCTAGGAGGGGTCCTCTGCCCCCTTGGGACTTGAATCTCGTTCTATCTGTGTTACAACGTGCTCCTTTTGAACCGATCAGGGAGATCTCGTTGTCTATGTTGTCCAAAAAGTGTCGGAGCTGGCGGCTTTGTCCTGCAAGTCTCCGTATCTGGTTATTCACTTGGATAAGGTGGTCTTGCGACCTAATCCTTCCTTTCTTCCGAAGCGAGTTTCGGAATTCCATCTCAATGAGGATATTGTCTTGCCTTCGCTGTGCGCGAAGCCTAAACATCCGAAAGAGGTGAGACTACATTCTTTGGATGTTGTTCGGGCGATTAAGGTTTACCTTAAATCGTCTGAGTCTTTTCGAAAGACGGATTCTTTGTTTGTTCTTCCAGAGGGTCCTCGGAAGGGCATGGCGGCGTCGGCTTCTACCATCGCCAAATGGATCAGGCAGACCGTTGAACAGGCATATGTCTTGCAGGGGAAAGTTCCCCCTATGCCTGTGAAGGCGCACTCTACTAGATCTCTGAGTACGTCTTGGGCCTGTCGTCATGGGGCTTCTGTAGCCCAGGTGTGTAAGGCGGCGACCTGGTCGACCGTACATACTTTCACAAAATTCTACAAGGTGGATGTTCAGGCATCGGCGGATGCTTCCTTTGGCCGCAAGGTTCTTAGTGCGGCTGTTCCCTAGATTCTCCTGTTGGGATCCCTGGCTGTTGGGATAAGTTTTTCTTTTATCCCCTGGTTATTTGTTTTTCCTGGGTTGTTGCTCCTGTTGAGCAAGTTTTTTTCCTATTGCCCAGCTGGTTTCCTTCCTTTGGTAAGGTTCCTTTCTTTGATGCGGAGACTGCGTTGCCTTACGGCGCGGATGCATTTTCCACCCCTCATGTTTGCACTGCTTTGGGACGTCCCCATTGTGACGAATATGAAGAGGCGGCGACTGTCGGAGGACGTAAGAGAAAACGGAATTTTTGTAAAATCTTACCTGTAAAATTCCTTTCTCTGAGTCCTCCGACAGTCACGCCCCCGCCCCTCTTTTGGGGTTTTGGTTATATACTCTACTGCTATTCCACTGAAACTGAGATATGGTTGCAGGAAGTAGGAGGGTATTGACTGAGGGGACCACCCCTTGAGGGTGGGATATGTTAAAAGCTTTAATGTTAACATATTCTGTTGCCTAGCTACTCCTTCGGAGCAAAGTCTAATACCCCATTGTGACGAATATGAAGAGGCGGCGACTGTCGGAGGACTCAGAGAAAGAAATTTTACAGGTAAGATTTTACAAAAATTCAGTTTTTTTGGAAGGGATCTAAGCCCTATTTTTCTTCCATTAAAACAGAACAGACCAAAAATTGGATGCAAACAGTCCTGATGTACGACTGCTAAAAATCTGATAAGAAACTAATGAGAAACTGATGTAAACTGATTTTTTTTTTTTTTTTTTAATTGTGCCTAAACTGATAACTGGAATAATTGTGTGAAAGAATCTTAAAAAATAATTTTAGTCCGGAAAACCCCCAACCATTATATATTTTCTGAAAACAGACACCCCAGAGAATAAATTTGGGGTAGTTCCAATTTTTTGTCACATTATATTAGTACAATGGTTTATACAGTGCCTTCGAAAAGTATTCATACCTACCCTTCCACAACAAAAAAGATTGCAACACATATATTGCTGGCTGCCAGACTTTCTATTGTCCGTAAATGGAAATCCCAAGACGTGCCGACTTTCCTTGATGGAAGCAGACAGAATATGGAGCTGCTGTGCATGGTAGCCAATAAGCTTCCATCTTTGGCTTATTCAGGTAAATTTGGAAATTATAGATGCCGATTGGTTGCCATGTACAGTTGCTCCAGACTGGCTGCTCCAGTTTTTATAAATTCTCCTTTCTGTATCTTCACATTTTGATATATAGGTACAATAGTGTGGAATGTTCAATGCTTTGTTAATAATTTTAACTTTCTTTTCTATTCTTTTTTTTAAATACAGAGGCAAAGCCCGGTGAGTACATTGCATGATTAGAAATATAACTTCATTTTTAAAGTATAGTTACTGATTTGGTCATACGTACACCGTTTTACAGTTGTCCTTTCCATTGAAGGTGTATGTGTGACAGTGTGTATATGTGATAACGTATACAAAGACTGTAGGAGTAATTACTGATTATTGTATGCTATGCCATGAGTTGTATCCAATACACACACAAGTGATTATTCATGAAAATGCTTTACAAATATTGACTGTCTCTTGAAAGACAATTGTATTATGATTTATTGTGTCTGTAAATTTCATTGTATTGTCTGATTAGTCTCCTATAACACTGGAGTTATGTATCTTCTTTTGATGTTAATGAGTCTGAAGTTATTTGCAAACTCAGATCAACCTCTGTGGACTTTTCCCAGCTGCTTGTTTTCCTTTGTCACTATTTATAGTACTTTATACTTCATTGTCATTTGGTAGTGGTCATTGAAGATGTCTCCTATTTCATCTTTTAGTTTGTTATGTGAAATGTGTGACCCCTCATTATGTGACATTGCCGCACAGCTATAAATATTTCTAATGTATATCTCAGTTAAGCTGCTAATAGACCTAAGAAAGAAGTTGGAGGTGCATAAACAGTTGCATTATCCTCTGGAACAAAACTTGTTCACCGGGTTCAAGAACAGCGGGGTGTGTATGTGTTTTATTGTAGGAATGATTTCATTGCCCCATATGCAGTCTACATACTTGGGAGACTGCCAAGAATTTGGATCCGTTAAACTGGACCATCGTGGGCAGTGTTCATTTCGTTGACAAAGTATTTTCATCAAAATTTTCATCATGTTTCCAGTGACAGAACTAAATCAAAATTTTTGTCAATTGACAAAGACTATAACAAAACTTAATTCCAATTTTCGGCAGCGAATGAAAATGGAATGAAAATGTGAGGGAGAGATTTTTACCCACGCAAATTTCCGCTTTCCCCGGAGCTCCAGCTGTAAAGCCCATGAGTGTTTTCCCTCCAAGCACGCAAGGCAGGGACTGTAGAGTGCTTAGTGGTGTGCCGTGCTTATCACTGTGCAGCTTTACAGGCCTCCTCAGATGACCGTCCTGAGCAGCACTGTGCAGCATTAGAGGCCTCATCAGATGACCGTACTGTGCAGCATTACAGGCCTCCTCAGGTGACCGTCCAGAGCAGCACTGTGCAGCATCTGAGGCCTCCTCAGATGACCATCCAGAGCAGCACTGTGCAGCATTACAGGCTTCCTCAGATGACCGTCTGGAGCACTGTGCAGCATTAGAAGCCTCCCAACTTTCCAGGGCACTGTGTGCACAATTACATGCCTCCTCAGGCTACCTGCTGGAGCACTGTGTGCGGCATTACAAGCCTTCCGACTGTCCAGAGCACTGTGTGCAGCATTGAAGACCTCCTCAGATGTCTGTCCAGAGCAGTGTTTGCATTACAGGCCTCCTCGGACCATCCAGAGCACTCACTGTGCATTATAGGCCTCTTCAGACCGATTTTTGTTTACTCCAGGAGTATATAAGGAGTTTGGAAATTCTAGAGAAATGCTTTAATAATGCATTCCAATTTAACGAAACCCATTCCATTTCAGTCAACTAAAATATGACAAAAAAATTGCAAATGACTAAAATACATCTAAAAATTAAATGGCATTTTAGTCAAAAGACTATGACTAAAACTAAATTGAATTTTGATGTCAAAATTAACACTGATTGTGGGTTTTCAGTTACATAGTGGTTGAGGTTGAATAAAGACAATAGTCCATCCAGTTCAACCTGTGTAGGTGTGTGTGGACATATTCATTTCCCATACCCCTGAATTTTTTCATCTTTGAGATGTACGTCCAAGAGTCTTTTAAAAGTAGCCATACTCCCCTCAGTTACCACCATTTGTGGAAGAGAGTTCCACATTCTTATTGCCCTTACTGTAAAAAAACCCTTGCGTAGCCTGAGCTTAAATCGCTTCTCCTCTAATCGCATTGAATGGCCTCGTGTTCTCTTACACTCCTTGCGACTGAATAGTTTGTTTTCTATGCTCACCCTCTCGGGTGTCTCTTCTCTGGGGAGAATAAATTGAGCACTTGTAAACGCTCCTCATAATTTAGGTCCTCCAATCCCCTAATTGGCTTAGTTGCCCTTCTTTGGACTCTTTCCAGTTCCAGCACATCCTTTCTGAGGATTGGTGACCAGAACTGGACAGAGTACTCCAGATGTGGCCGTACCAGAGTTTTATAAAGTGGTAGGATTATAGTTTTATCTCTGGAATATATCTCCTTCTTTATGCATGCTAATATTCTGCCGGCTTTGGCAGCTGCAGCTTGACATTGCATGCTATTGCTTAGTCTATATTCTACTAAGACTCCCAGATCTGTCTCCATTCTTGATTCCCCCAGATATTCTCCCCCCCCCCCATGCATATTTTGCGGTTGTTTTTAGTACTCAAGTGCAATACCTTACACTTCTCCACATTAAACCTCATTTTCCATGTAGTTGTTGCCCACTCTGTTATTTTGTACAGGTCATTCTGTAAGATTTCTGCATCATGATGTGAAGTTATTGCCCTGCTTAATTTTGTGTCATCTGCAAAAACTGAGATTGAGCTAGTGATCCTGTCCTCAACGCTGTTTATGAAAAAATTGAACAAAATGGGTCCCAGGACTGAGCCTTGGGGGACCCCGCTTACCACTCCAGACCAGTCTGAGTACGTGTTACTTATTACCACCCTTTGGACATGCCCCTTTAACCAGTTTTCCAGCCAAGAGCAAACCTTGTGGTCTAAGCCTGTAGGACCTTATTTTGTAAATTAATCGTTTGTGGGGGACTGTATCGAATGCCTTAGCAAAATCCAGATACACCACATCCACGGGTCTCCCCCTATCTAACTCACAGCTCACCTCCTCGTAGAATGTTAACAGATTGGTCTGACAAGAACGTCCTTTTGAAAACCCGTGCTGATTACTGCTGTCGATACTGTTGACTTTAGCAAAATTCTTGAATATAGTCCCTTATCATCACTTCCAGTAATTTATATACTATTGATGTCAGGCTGACCGGCCTATAATTTCCGGGATATGCCTCTGCCCTTTTTTGAATATTGGTATCACGTTCGCTTTCCTCCAGTCACCTGGTACAGTTCCTAGATATATCTTTACTGAGTTCTTTATAGATTTATTTGTGTTAATGTTGTCCGGTGATGTACTGCTAACCATACAGTCGTGGTCAGTATACCCCTCCTTTTCCTGTGTAAAGACTGAGGAGAAAAAAGCATTTAGCACAGTTGCCTTCTCTGTGTCCTCTGTAACCATCCTCCCATCATCGTTGTTTGTGTAGTCTGGCGGCCGTTTTCTTGTGGTTTCCTATTGAATAGAGTGGCGGCCATGTTTTAGGAGCCTTGTGGGCGGTGATGCGGCGGTTGGCCGCACCCTGCCCACACCCTGCAACCCACCACCCCCCCCCCAGTGACCATACCTGTTCAGGTTAACCTTTTAGGGGTGTCGAGTGGGCGGAAGGGGCCAGGGTGTGCGCCGTCAGCAGCTGAACGTGCGATTTTTAGGGGGAGTTGTCCTGGTCGGGGCTCCTGCCAGGGCCCCCTTTACTGCCAAAATGCTTCCCTGGGTTTCCTGTTGGTCCCGGGTGCCATGTGGGCGCTGCATAGAGCAGCCATTTTGTTGTGGATGGCTGGCTGTAATGTCAGCGGCCATGTTTGTGTAGTCTGGCGGCCGTTTTCTTGTGGTTTCCTATTGAATAGAGTGGCGGCCATGTTTTAGGAGCCTTGTGGGTGGTGATGCGGCGGTTGGCCTCCAGTGCTGACTCCTGGACTTCCTCTTTCTCTCTGATCGCTGCATGGTGTACAGCATCTGGTGCTCTGCTCTGTGTCTGTGCTGACCGGGGGGGGGGGTGATTTCCAGTGGGTGCCTTGCGGCTCTCCCTCTCTCTGCTATAGCAGCGGTTAAGTTGTGCTGGAACCTGTGGTGCCGCTAGCGCGGCGGCAGGGGGGGTCAGTTAGCAGTGTTTTTTTCTCGCTTTGCCTGTGTGTTTACGTGGTTAACATGGAGTCCTTCAAGCAAATTGTATTCCCTGATCTCATCTCAGAGGCGGCAGGCCCTTCTGGATCCCAGTCTACCCTGTCTGCAATGGCGGCGGCTCTGGAGTCCTTAGTGTCCAAGGTTTTACCTGCCTCCCCTGTCTCCTCAGATTCTGATCTGGCCGCCGCGGATGCGGGTCACCCTGCTGGGTCTGTGTCCACACACCCTGAGTGTTCTGATAGTAAGGATGATTCTTCTACTGCAGCTGCACATGAAAAAGCGCTGGTGGATGCACTGATTGTATCAGTGTGGGAAACTTTAAAAATGGGGAATGAGGCTGCGTCGGAGGCTCCGGTCACCTTCGGTACCCAAAAATCCTCAAAAGCGGCAAAGGCTTTTCCTTTTCCTTCCAATTCTGACAAAACTGTTACGAGTCGGTGGGGTTGCCCTAAACTCAATGTGGCGGTACGTAAGCGTTTCACTAGAAGGTACCCCTTTGAGGAGTCCCTATTAAAAAAGTGGATGGTCCCACCTGTGGTGGATTCTCAGGTTTCCAGGCTGAACAAATTCATTCTAATTCCGGTGGAGGAGTCTCTGACTTTTAAGGACCTTTTTGATAGGAAAGCGGGGACCTTGGTTCGGCACATGTTTACTATGGCCGGTTCAGTCCTTAGGCCAGTGTTCACCATTGCATTGGTGTTCCAGACCAAGACGGAGTGGACTAAGCTTTTGCGCCAGGATCTTCCCCCTGCCTTTGCGGAGCTGGCGGACCAGGGGTTACAGTTTATCAAGCGCTGCGTAAACTGTCGGCGATATATATATCCTATATAATAATAATCTGTGATTCCTCTCTGGATGCAGCTCCCTTAGTTTCTAGGCTGTCTGTGGCTGCAGTGATCCTTCAGTACATGATATGGCTGAACTGCTGGTCTGCAGACCAAGCTTTCAAGAAGGCCTTATCGGATCTCCCCTTTGTAGGGGATTGCCTGTTTGGGTCTTCCCTGGATGAAATCAATAAGGGAGTCACAGGAGAGAAGAGTACTCTCCTCCCACAGGCTGCCAGGGGCAAGGAGTCTCGTTGCAGACGTGGTCCTTTTTTCTCGACTCAAAAGCGGCTTTTTCATTCCTCAGGGTCTCAAGAAAAAGAACCCAAATCCGTTAGGACTGTCTCCGGAGGTTCCTAGAGGCACTAGCCTGGTAAGCTGAGAGCAGGTCCTTCCAGACCTGCAGACAACCCCCCTTCTGCCTGAAGGGGCGCCCTCATTCGTATTTCGGGTGGGGGGGGCGTCCTTGCTTTTTTCTGGACCCGTGGACCTCTCTGATTCAAGACAGGTGGGTCCACGAGCTGATTCAGTCCGGCTACAAGATTGAATTTTGGTATTATCCTCCAGTGAGGTTTTTTCCTTCCAACCTGCGTATGTCCCCAGACCGCCTGCATGGTCTTTTCGGGGCAGTACAGGATTTGCTACTACAAGGGGGGATTGTACCGGTTCCAAACTTGGAACGTTTTTGGGGTTTTTTTCAAACCTGTTTACAGTTCCCAGGAAGGAAGGCAAAGTTCGTCCAATCCTGGACCTCAAAGCCCTGAACCACTTTGTGTAGGTACAGAAGAGCCGGATGGAGTCTGTTCGTACGGTAGTGGTATCCCTTCATCAAGGGGATCTTCTGGCCTCTATCGATATCAAGAACGCTTACCTCCATATCCTGATATATGTCGTGCATCAGCGCTTTGCCGTGGGCGAGGAACATTATCAATTTGTGACATTACCCTTTGGTCCCGCCTCAGCTCCTCGGGTATTCACAAAAGTGTTGGCCCCGCTGTTAGCATTGTTGTGACAGTGGGGGATTGCGGTACTTGGGTACCTGGACAAACTTCTTCTGCGAGCAGAGTCTCAGACTGTTCTAAAGGACAACACTGTGCGGACTCTGCAGGAGTTTGGTTGGACATTGAATTTTCAGAAATCTGCTCTAGTTCCTTCCACCAAGTTGGACTATCTGAGTCTGACTATCTGGGTCTGCACTCGGCCTCAGCCAGGGTGTTTCTTCTGGTGGACAAGCTTCAGAAGCGGCAGGATGCCATTCGACTTCTGTTGCCCAGCAGTCGGTCGTCTCTCAGGACTTGCATGTGGGTGCTGGGCCTGATGGTGTCTACCTTCAAGGCGGTCCGATTTGCACAGTTCCACACGAGACCTCTGCAGAGAGAGATTCTTACCAAGTGGGACAAGATCCCAAAGTCTCTAGACAATCTGACTCTGCTGAGCCAGGGTACGAGAGGGTCTCTGATCTGGTGGCTTCGTTCTCCGACAGGAAAGATCCTTCCTTTCCCTGTACTGGACGGTGATCACCACAGATGCAAGCCTGTCCGGGTGGGGAGGTGTCTTGGGCACAAAATGTGCTCAGGGGGTTTGAACTCTTTAGGAGTTCAGACTACCGATCAATGTACTGGAACTTTGGGTGATCGGAATTTGTCTGGCCCATTGGATGGTTCGTCTTCAGGAGTTTCCGGTACGGATTCAATGGGACAATGTCACAGCTGTGGCATACGTCAATCACCCAGGGGGCACAAAAAGTGTCCTAACAGCTCGGGAAGTATCCGGCATATTCCAGGGGTGGAAAATTGGCAGGCGGATTACCTCAGTCAACAGGCTTTGGACCAGGGAGAATGGTCACTTCATCCGGAGGTGTTTTTCATCAGCTGTGTCTCCGGTGGGGAACTTCCGAGGTAGACCTGTTGGCCTTTCTCCTCAACAGGAAGGTGCAGAGATTCGTAGGCAGGTCGATTTACCATTGCGCGGTGTAAGTCTATGGGGGTTTCTGCCTGTTCTTTTTTGGTGGCTCGAATTTTAGCATTCCTTCAAAGAGGTGTGGAACAGCGCCTGGCCCTGGGTACTATCAAGGGCAAGGTTTGAGCCTTGGTTTTCTTTCAATGTCCTTTGACTATGCATTCCTTGGTTCGCACTTTTGTTCAGGGGGTTTGCCACTTGGCTCCACCTGTGCGGTCTCCGTATCCTCTGTGGGATCTCAATTTGGTACTGTCAGTTCCTCAGAATCTGCCTTTCGAAAATATTTGTGAGTTTCCTCTGCTTGCATTGCCCCAGAAGGTAGCCTTCTTGGTGGCGAATACTTCTGCACGCAGAGCTGGCTGCTTTGTCTTGTCGTTCACCTTATTTGGTGGTTCACAGAGATAAAGTGGCGCTTCGCCTTTGTCAGTCATTCCTTTCTAAGGTTGTCTCTGGTTTCCATCTAAACGAATTGAAGACATTGTGTTGCCTTCCCTGTGTCCTAAGCCTAGGCATCCTAAGGAGATTGCCTTGCATTCTCTTGGTGTGGTTCGGGGGATCAGGGTTTACCTGGCGACTACCGAGTCATTTAGGAAATCAGACTCACTATTTGTCCTTACGGATGGACCTCGCAAGGGGTTGGCTGCGTCTGCTGTGACCATTTCCAGATGGATCAGACAGGCGGTAGTGCAGACTTATTCAATCGGGGTCAGGTTCCTCCTTTCCCTGTTAAGGCGCGTTCTATGCAGGCGCTTAGTGCTTCCTGGGCCTCCCGCCATCAGACGTCAGTGATGCAGGTTTGCAAGGCGGCCATTTGGTCGTCTGTGCACACTTTCACAAAATTTTACAAGATAGAAGTGTTGGCATCTGCGAATGCTGCTTTTGGCCGCAAGGTTTTGCAGTCTGCTGTTTGAGAGAACCTGGTCCTCTATGATGGTGTATGTTTTTTTCAGATGAGCTCCAGTTGTTCGTGGTTGAGCTCCATGTTACCTGGTTGGCTAGGTTTAGTCTTTGGGATTTTTTTCTGCTGTTTTTTTCCCCACTCCCTCATGTTTGAAACTGCTTTGGTCAAGAAGATTCTGGAGCTGTGTCTGTCAATAAACGTAAGAGAAAATTGGATTTTTGTCTTACCATAAAATCCTTTTCTCTGATGTTCATTGATGGGCACATCACCCACCCCTCTATTGAGTTGGGTTATTTTTCTTCTGACACTGCCTGAAACAAAACTGAATGCCTATAGCAGGAAGTGAGATTATACCCCCTGGGACTGCCCCATAGGCATGGTAAAGCTTTTTACTGCCTAGTGTCCTACTCCTGTAGGGGGCAGCATAAACCAATGGTCAAGAAGATTCTTGAGCTGTGTCTGTCAATGAACATCAGAGAAAAAGATTTTACAGTAAGACCAAAATGCACTTTTTTCAGTTCGAGTCTACACTTACCTGTTTTTTTTTTTTTTTTTTTTTTTTTTTTTTTTTTATGCAATAGGTAGCCTCTTTGACCAATAACAGTATACATTAGATGGAGGAGAGCAGGGCTATATGCATGCCTGCATGCTGTATTTTTTGACTGGTTTCTTTTAACGGTGACCCTATCCTTCATATCCTGTGAAACCGGGCAATTGATAATGCTATAACACCTACAGAAACAAAATCTGCAGCTGGAGTGGAAGAGCTCTTCCTGTTCCAAGACCCCACCCCCTGATAACCTCATCAATATCCTCTAATGATCATAATTAGTGGTAGATAATCTAATACAAAATTTATGATAGGAAGCTGTGAGGATAGAAGAACAGGGGTGCCTAGGAACTGACATATATGTAAATATGCTCAGCTTCTTCTGATCGGGAATTATAAATTAAAGGTACTGCATGCACATGACCAAAACAATCTGAAATCAGGGTCATTACATAATGAATATCTTATATTTACTTTTGCTCCTAATATATATCATTGTGTTCTATAAAACTTTGAAATAATTTTTATGCCTTTTCTCTAGGCACACATGATCCGGAATGCTTCAAGTAAGTATAAATTTTGGGTGCCAATATTTTCATATGAATCCCTTTTTTTTTTATATATACAGCCGTGGCCAAAAGTTTGGAGAATGACACAAATAGTAATTTTCGCAAAGTCTGCTGCCTCAGTTTTATGATGGCAATTTGCATATACTACAGAATGTTAATATGAAGAGCGATCAGATGAATTGCAACATATTGCTAAGTCCCTCTTTGCCATGAAAATGAATTTAATTCCATAAAAAAAAACATTTCCACTGCATTTGTAAAGAAGGATTTAGGGCGCCCAAGAAAATCCAGCAAGCGCCAGGACCGTCTCCTACAGTTGATTTAGGTGCGGGATTGGTGCAGAGCTTGCTCATAAATAGCAGCAGGCAGGTATTAGTGCATCTGCACGCACAGTGGACTGATTAGGACTGGGGTAAAGTAATTTTCTCTGATAAATCCACTTTCCTATTGTTTGATGCATTCAGTAGCAACCTTGTCCAGAAAAGAAAAGGTGAGCACTATCATCAGTTCTGTGTCATGCCAACAGTAAAGCATCCTGGAATTATTCATTTCTGGGATTGCTACACAGCCAAAGGATTGGGCTCATTCACAATTTTGCCTAAGAACACAGCCATGATTAAAGAATGGTACAAAAACATACATCGAGAACAACTCCCAACCATCCAAGAACAGTTTGTTGACAAACAATGCTTTTTCCATGATGGAGCACCTTGCCAGAAGACAAAAGTGGTAACTAAGTGGCTTGGGGAACAAAACATCGTAACTTTGAGTCCATGACCAGGAAACTCCCCAGACCTAATCCCATTGAGAACTTGTGGTCAATCCTCAAGAGGCGAGTGAACAAAACCCCCCCTATAAATTCTGACAAACTCCAAGCACTGATTATGCAAGAATGAGCTGCCATCAGTCAGGATGTGGCCCAGAAGTTGATTGACAGAATGCCAGGGCGAATTGCAGAGGTTTTGAAAAAGAAGGGTCAACACTGCAAATAATTGACTCTTTGCATAAACTTAATGTAATTGTCAACAAAAGCCTTTGACACTTATGAAGTGCTTGTAATTATACTTCAGTATACCATAGTAACATCTGACAAAAAGATCTAAAAACATTGAAGCAGCGGACTTTGTGAAAATTAATATTTGTGTCATTCTCAAAACTTTTCACCACTGCTGTATGTATATGTGTGTATATATTATTATTATTTATTATAAAATGGAGAAGAATCTGCGCTCAGACGGCTAAATCAAGATCAATGAAGATCAAATAAAACAATAAGTGTAGGCAGCCAACTAAATAGTGGATTACAAAACTAAGTAGGCATGGATAAAAATGTAGTAGCGCCAAAACACTGAACAGCAAATGTATATAAACAATATATGAAAACAATATATGACGTCCAAGAAGAGTCCCAAAAGTCCAAAAGATGGAGAGATAGTGTAGACCAGTTCCCAACTTCCGACTGTGCAGATGTAAGAAGCCAACACCCAAACGTGGAGTAACACCAACTGCTTACCAGATATTATTGGATCAAAAGCGATGAATATAGACTCAAGTAGGCCATCAATCAAAGGATAGGTCACACCACACGGTCACATCAGCTCCAATAAATAAAGCAGCCAAAATGTCAGATCAACGATAAAGGTCCAGATCAAACCACCAGGGAAGGTATATGGTCATAACAACTCCAGTAAACCTCAATAAAAGAAGGCAGGACGATAGTGCAGACTGTATGGACAATTCATTTATTCTTATGCCAAAAACATACTCACATAATGGTGGATATATAAAAGCATGATAAGGTAAAACCGCGGTATAAGTGGCGTGCTGTTCGTTTGTCGGGTCGCCTGACGCGTGTCGTCAAAATAATGACATCGATCGTCAGGCGGAACCGGAAGTGACGCAGGCGGAACAACCCGTCCATGCGTTCCATGGAACGCATGGACGGGTTGTTCCGCCTGCGTCACTTCCGGTTCCGCCTGACGATCGAGTGGAACGCATTGGCGGCTGGTTTCCGCCTACGTCAGTTCCGGTTGTGTTTGTCTTAAGCGTGCTGCCGTTTGGAGTCGGGTCTGCCTCTGATGATGTCATTATTTTGACGACACGCGTCAGGCGACCCGACAAACGAACAGCACGCCACTTATACCGCGGTTTTACCTTATCATGCTTTTATATATCCACCATTATGTGAGTGTGTTTTTGGCATAAGAATAAATGAATTGTCCATACAGTCTGCACTATCGTCCTGCCTTCTTTTATTGAGGTTTACTGGAGTTGTTATGACCATATACCTTCCCTGGTGGTTTGATCTGGACCTTTATCGTTGATCTGACATTTTGGCTGCTTTATTTATTGGAGCTGATGTGACCGTGTGGTGTGACCTATCCTTTGATTGATGGCCTACTTGAGTCTATATTCATCGCTTTTGATCCAATAATATCTGGTAAGCAGTTGGTATTATTATTTATTATTTCCCCAAAAAATAAGCCCTAGCGTTAGTTTCTGGGATGGCTTCAACATAGGCCCTACCCCAAAAAGAAACCCTAGTTAAAGTCCTTGTAAAATCATGTAATCGGTTCTGTAAAAAGATTTTATAATGTGCTGTGTGTCTCTCTGTTTAACTTTTATTGTGAAAAATACCTTTTCTCTTTCGTTCATTGAAAGAGAGACGCAAGTCCTGATCTTCTTAACCATGGGGTTATACTGCCTCCTACACGAGTAGGACACTAGGCAGAAAATAAAAAGCCTGGCTATGCCTATGGACAGTCCCAGGGTGTGTATACTCCCTCTCTCTGCTATAGGTACTCAGTTTTTTTCTGCCTAGTCAGGAGTAAGGACCTAGTTCCTTGCTGGGATCTCTGGTCCTGGCGATTTTTTCTTTTTAGAAAGATTTTTTTTTTTTTGCTGTTTTTTTTTTTTTCCCTGTTTTTTTTTTTTTTTTCCTATGAGATCTACAATCAACTTCCAGACTGGAGCGATGGGCAGGATAATCTAGATGCAGTGGTCACCCTAGTATGGCCAGCGAGCGCGCGTTCACAGACCTCAGCTCCGCGCTCGGTCGGCCGCTACTTAGCCCCATCGGACGGGGGCTGGCCTGCGAGTTAAATGCCTGGCGAGGTCGCAGCATTCCTCCTGGCTGACAGCCACCCCATTTCGATGGAGAGAAGGTCCTGTCTGAAGCGGTGCGCGCCTGGTTCCTGGTATGGTAAGTAACTGTCCCCCCTCTCCCCCTGGAGGGTTTTGGGGTGGACGTGAGCCCCTCTATGAGACGGTTGGACCCTTGGGTTCCACTCCTTCCCATCGGTGTGGTGGTCCCTGTTGGTTATATTGCCCCCTCCACTGACGCTGGGGCTGTGGGGTGGCCTGGTCCACTGCCTGGGGTGGGGCAGGGTGCTGTGCTGTTGATGGGGGCGATCGGCTGTGGGGGGGCTGTACCTCGTGGGACCCCCCTTCCTGCCTGTCCTGTTTTCTGAGGCCTAGGGATCCCTCCTGGTGCCACGCGGGGCCGTCATTTTTCTGCAGCCTGTGCGCTCAATGCACGGCGGCCATGTTTGTGTAGTCTGGCGGCCATTTTGCAGTGGTTTGCCATTGAAAATAGCACCAGCTATTGTGGGTGGCGATTTTGGTGGTGGGAGCCCCTACTCATCCCCAGGTGCTGACTTCTGGATCTTTTCACTTCCTGGTCGCCACACGTGGAGTGCAGATTACCCCGGTGGCTGCAGGTGCCTGTTTCTGGTGGGTGGTGAGTCTGGTGGGGTCCTGCTGAAGGTCAATTAGGTAGGTTCTCTTTTACTGGCGACCGAGTGGTGCTGCCGGAGTGTTGGGGGTGTCCCTTAGCAGTGTTTTTACACCTTTTTTTGTGTGGTCCCCGTATTGACTCATGGAGTCTTTGGAGCACATTTACCCACCTGATCCCCTCTCTGAGGCTGTGGGGCCCTCCGGGTCCCAGCCATCAATTGGTGCACTGAGGGCGGTCCTGGAGTCCTTTGTGTCCCAGGTGGAGATGGTTTTTTTTGTGATGGGCTAGCAAAAAGCATCCCTGCCTTCCCCTGCCTCATTTGCCTCCTCAGATCCTAAATCTGATTCGGCCGCTGCAGCTGTGGGTCACTCTGCTGGGTCTGCAACCACGTGCCCTCAGATAGTGAAAATGATTGCTCCACTTCTGCAACCGTGCACGAAAAGGCGCTAGTGGATGCAGTGATTGTATCTGTGCGTGAGACCTTAAAAATGGAGCATGCAACTAAGCTGCGACGGAGGCGTTGATTCCCTTTGGCACTCACAAGCCATCCACAGCGGCAAAGGTGTTTCCTTTCCCCGCCTACTTTGACAGAATTGTGGCTAAAGAGTGGGAACGGCCAAAATGTCCCCTTGTGGTCCCTAAGCGATTTGCTATGTAGTACCCCTATGAGGAATCCCTTCTTAAAAAGTGGACTGTTTCACTGGTGGTGGACCCTCCGGTCTCCAGATTGAACAAAGCAACCATGATTCTTGTTAAAGAGTCCCTGCCCTTTGAGCACCCGGCTTACAGGAAGGCGGAGGCTGTGACCCGCAATATGTACACCATGGCTGGTTCAGCACTGAGACCAGTATTTACCATTGCACTGGTGTTGCAAACTCTGGCTGAATTGGCTAAACTTTTACCCCGTGACCTGAAGGGGAAGCAGCTCCCCCCTGCCTTTGCTGAGCTTGGCGGACCAGTTGGTCCAGGGACTGCAGTTTATCTGTGATGCCTCTTTTGATGCTGTTCCCCTAGTCGATATGCTCTGTTTCAGCAGTAGTCCTTTGGTTTATTTTTTAGCTCAAATGCTGGTCTGTGGACCAGACTTCTAAAAAGGCCTTGACTGATCTTCCTTTTCAAGGAGATCGCCTGTTTGGAGCTACCCTGGATGACATCATATAGGGTCTCACAGGGGGAAGAGTACCTTTCTTCCGCAGGCTAGTAAGGTACAAGTGGGTCCACAAAGTCATACGGTCCAGCTACAAGATCGAGTTTCACTCTTACCCCCCCCCCCCCGGCAAGGTTCTTTCCTTCCAACTTGCGCCTGTCCCCGGACCTCTTACTGTTTGGGGTGGTACAAGACCTGTTAGTTCAAGGGGTGATTGTCCCGGTCCTGACATCGGAACATCTTCAGGGTTTTTACTCAAACCAGTTTACAGTTCCCAGGAAGGAAGGCAAGGTGCGTCCAATCCTGGACCTCAAGGCGCTGAACTGCATTGTGCGGGTGCCAAAGTTTGGAATGTAGTCCACACCAGAGCTTCCTCTGCTTTGCCGTGTGAGAGGAGCATTATCCGTTTTTGGAGTTACCCTTTTGTCTTGCCTCTGCTCCTGGGGTCTTCACAAAAGTGTTGGCCCCAGTGCTAGCATTGTTACACCAACGGGGGATCGTGGTACTGGGCTACTAGGACGACCTCCTCCTGCGAGCAGAGTATCCTACTGCTTTGGTGGAAAACCTGGAAATCACTATGCGAACTCTAAGGGAGTTCGGCTGGATTTTGAATTTTCAGAAGTCTGCTCTGGTTCCGTCCACAAAGCTGGACTATCTGGGTCTGCACCTTCCTCTGGACAAACTCCTGATACTGCAAGTTGCAATTCGTCTCCTACTGTCCAGAAGATGGTCTTTCCTCCGCACTTGCATGTGGGTGCTGGGCCTGAAGATGTGTACCTTTTGAGGCTGTTCCGTTTGCACAGCTTCATGCGAGGTCCCTTCAAAGGGAGATTCTGGCCAAATGGGACAGGAATCCGCAGTCTCTGGTCTCTCAGATCTGGCTGAGCCGGGGAACGAAAGAGTCCCTGATATGGTGGCTTTGTTCTCCGGCGCTTCGGCTGGGTAAATCCTTCCTCCCCTTGTATTGGACAGTGGTCACCACGAATGCCAGCCTGTCCGGCTGGGAAGGCGTCCTCGACAAAAATTCTACTCGGGGGATCTGGACACTGGAAGAGTCCAGGCTACCGATCAATGTCTTTGAACTCCGAGCGATCAGACTGTGCCTGGAACATTGGACATATCATCTTCAGGAATGTCCAGTGCGCATTCAATCGGACAATGCCACAGCCATGGATTATGTCAATCACCAGTGGGGAACAAGAAGTGTCTTGGCGGCTCTGGAGGAAGCCGGCATTCTAAGGTAGGCAGAACGGTTTTTCCAGCCCGCCTGGCTGTATACATTCCCAGGGTGAAAAACTGGCAGGGGGATTATCTCAGTTGGCAGGCATTGGACCAAAAGGAGTTGTCCCTCCATCTGGAGGTGTTTCATCAGTTGTTTCCCCAGTGGGGCTTCCCCGAGGTGGATCTGTTGGCATCCCGGCTCAACAGAAAGGTGCAGAGGTTTGTGGCTCGGTCACGAAATGCTCTGGTGGACACGCTGGTGGCCCCGTGGGATCAGTATCGTCTGATTTACACCTTCCCTCCTCTCAAGCTTCTGCAAAGACTTCTACGCAGGATCAAGGCAGAAGGGATTCTGGTCATTTTATTGGCCCCGGACTGGCCTCGCCGGGCTTGGTACACGGATCTAGTGTGGGCTGTTCGCCGATGTTCCTGGGAAACTTCCTCTCGGGGGATTTGCTGTGCCAAGAACCAATCTTTCATCCTGCTTTACAGTGGCTGGCTTTGAAAGCTTGGCTGTTAAATGCCAGGTGCTGAAGGATAGAGGTTTGTCTGACTTGGTGATTCCAACGCTGTTAAAATCCAGGAAATCTACTTTTAGAAAGATCTTCCATCGTACGTTGAAGACATACATTGCATGGTGTGAGTCTCTTGGGGTTCATCTTTGTTCTTTTTCGGTGGCTTGGATCTTGACCTTACTTCAATAGGGGGTTGAGCAGAAACTGACCTTGAGTACTATCAAGGGCCAGGTGTGGGTTTTAGCAGTCTTCTTTCAATGGCACTTGACCACACACTCCCTGGTGCATACTTTTTCTTCAGGGAGTTCGGCACTTAGCTCCTCCAGTGTGGTCTCTGTTACCGCCTTGGGACCAGAAGCCTCCTTTTGAGACTCTTCAGGAGATTCCCCTGCTTACGCTGTCTCAGAAGGTGGACTTTTTGGTGGCCATCACCTCTGCACGCAGGGTGTTGAAATTGGCGGCATTCACGTTACTTGGTGGTTCAAAGAGATAAGGTGGTTCTTCGCCCTTGTCCGTCGTTCCTTCCAAGGTTGTCTGATTTTTCATTTAAATGAAGACATTATGTTGCCTTCACATCCTAATCCTAAACATCCGAAAGAAATTGCCTTACATGCCTTGGATGTGGTCCAGGCGATTAGGCCGCTACCGAGTCTTTTAGGAAATCAGACTCCATATTTGTGCTCACGGATGGGCCTCCGAAAGGGTTGTCCTCCTCCTTTGTGACCATTTCCAGATGGATCAAACAGACTGTAGTTCAGGCCTATTTCATCAAAGGGTCAGGTTCCTCCTTTCTCTTTCAAGGCGCATTCTACTCGGGCTCTCAGTCCCTCTTGGGCCTTCCTTCATCAAGCGCCAGTGACGCAGGTTTGCAAGGGGGTCACTTGGTCGTCAGTGCAAACTTTTACAAATTTCTATAAAGTGGATGTGTTGGCATCTGCCAATGCTTCCTTTGGCCGCAAAGTTTTGCAGGCTGCTGTTTAGAGGACCTGGCCCTCTTTGAGTGTGTATTGTTCTTTTCAGGTGGTCTCCAGTTGTTTTGGTTGAGCTCCTGTTTACCTGGTTGGCTATTGTTTTGCCTTGGGAATTTCTTTTTCGCTGTTCCCACCCCTCATGTTTAACACTGCTTTGGGATGTCCCAATGGTTAAGAAGATGAGGAGCTGTGTCCGTCAATGAACGAAAGAGAAAATGGGATTTTTGACTTACCATAAAATCCATTTCTCTGATGTTCATTGACTGACACAGCACCCACCCTTCTGTGGAGTTGTAATTCTTCTAACACTGCTTGTAACTAAACTGAGTTCCTATTGCAGAGAGAGGGGGTATACCCCCTGGGACTGCTCATTGAGGTAGCCAGACTTTTTTTCTGCCTAGTGTCCTACTCCTGAAGGGGTCAGTATAACCCAATGGTTAAGAAGATCAGGAGCTGTGTCCGTCAATGAACATCAGAGAAATGGATTTTGCTGTGTCAAAAATCCCATTGTTTAGAAAATACCTGTGGCACATGTGGCCAGCGTCCACAATTGTATATATAGAAATCGAAAAAATAAGTCGTTGGACTGTACAGGCTAAACAGAGGGATATTCATGATTTAGTAAAATCCATATTTTTTATTGTATCAAAGATATAAAAAATAAAATAAAATACACACATGAAAATACCAATTGTATAAGCACAGTCGCTTAGAGGGAAAAACATATATGGTAAATGGTTTGATAAGCACTGTGGAGTTAAAGGTCTTCATTGCCGACGCGTTTCACCAATCGCTCCCTCAGGGCCGCAAAGACCCTACAGTAGTTATCTATAGATAAAAACGACATCATTTACTAACAGATCTTGATACATATATTGTACATATTCATATTCAAATACTATATAGGAGTCCTGGAATATAGACAACAACGAACCTCCAATGGTGCACATGCGAGGGAAAATAATCCCTGGGCGGGCACCAGGACCATGCTATAGGACAACCATCCTGTAAAAGTTAATAAAATAGTTAACATACTATTCAAAATACGCAATGATCTATAGGGCCCTATTCTATATACACTTACTGGTGTTAATCTTTACAATGACTATCCTTTACCAGGATGATCCGTGTATTGTTTGGTATGTCTGGCTCTTTTTCCTGGGCGGGCGTTTGGCTGACATTGCTGTAGGTCGCCTTGGCAACCGGATGGGTTGTACCAACGCACTATGCTCCGTCTGCCTGTTTGGCCTATTGCCAAGGACATGACGTGCAATGCTGGGCGTCCATTTCCCATCCTCCATGCAATGGTGTCAGCCGCTCTGCTCCACACTTCCAGGTATGACCTATATGTTTTTCTCCTCTCCTCCCTGCTGACGTCAGCGGGGATCTCGGCCTCTCCCTCTGCAGTATTTGGAGCAGGGAAGAATCGCTCCGGCGGATCATGTGAGCGCCCAGTGGCGCTGCAAATAAGGTATTTTCCACAATAAAGTTGTACAAGGAGATACACTGCACATTATATAATCTTTTCACAGAACAGATTACATGATTTACAAGGTCTTTAGTCTAAGGTTTATTTTTGGGATTACAGAATTTCACAATTCTGACAGAGGAGGAACTTTTTTTTGTACATATCCTAAATAAATTAAAAAATAAGCCCTAGTGTGTTTTTCTGGGGAACACTGTGTGTGTGTGTGTGTGTGTATATTACACATTTTCATTTTTGTTTATATTGTTAGGTGACGAGGTGACCAGACTAAAGATGTCAGGAACAACAGAGTAAGTCATCTAATCTTGTTTTTGGAATAGGGATGTTCTGACAGATTAGGTGTTTAGATGCTTAGTAGTCATTAACCTCTGTTGCTTTTGGCATGTGCTTGCCACTTGTTCTCCAACCCTGGCCTTTCACTGTAAGCATGCTGATGGAAGAATGCAAGACTGGAGAGTGAGAGGGTGAGCAGGCTGATGCCGGACACAGTAAGTTTCCAGTCTTAGATTTGTAGAAGGAGCATGTAGACCAAACCTGGTGTGTAAAATATTACATGGGGTTTGGAGTACACCCCCCCTTTTTATTTTTTTATTTAAAACGTTTAATTTCTGCCTTTGCAAAGAAAACATAGACGTGTATAGTCATTTTAAATATGTTTTTCAGTCAATACTAAAAATAAAAAAAAAAGTTAAATGTGAAATATGAAAACACATTTTTTGCATTTTCATGTGCAGCCACAAAATGATATAGAGTTTTTTTTATTTTTTTAATTATGTTTCTAATATATCCTTACCGTTTTGTTTACAGAGCTCGATACCTCAAGCTGAAATTTACACATGCAAGTGAATAGGGCCCTGGCAGTGATCTCTCCCCGTTAGCTGTGTAGGGTTTCATCAGAGATTTCAGTGAAAGACAGCCAGGAGAATTTATCAAAAATTGAGCAGCTGTGCATGGAGCTAATCAGAATCTACATTTCAGTTTAAAAGCCTAAGGCTCCTTTCACACTATCCGTCCGTCGGACAGATTACGTTTTTCTCAGCGGGGGATCGAGCCGCTGAGCAGCAGGAGGACAGCTGTGTCTCCGCGCTGTGTGCGGAGACACAGCTGTCAGTTCCCCATGCATCTCTATGGGGGAAATCGGATGGGAACGGACCGTCGGTCCATTCTCATCCGATCCGCTGGACGGATGGAAAATAGGGTTTCCATCCATCCAGATTTGACGGATCGGATCGGGTGTCAGTGGACATGTCTCCGCTGACATCCGATGCCCCATAGGAATGCATGGGGGGACCGTTCAGATCCTCCAAAAAAACGGACAGGCGGATCTGAACGGTCCACCTGTGTGAAAGGGGCCTAAAGTGGAATCTTTCTGCTCTGCTCCCCTAGGCCTAGGTGAGCAGACCATAAGTTCTGCCCCACTCCTTGCCTGCAACATCCAGAGACACTTCACGTGTCCCAGGAGACTGCAGATCCATTCAGAAAGCACTTCATGACTTGAACATGCGCGGTGGGGAGCCGGCGGTAAAGCAACAAGAAGTCTCAGCCGGTTTTCCACAAGCAAGACGACGGCTCAAAGAACCCAAAGAGTCCTACCAGGTGAGGACAGCTCCGGATCCCTGGACTGGTAAGTGTATCTTTATTAAAACTCTGCAGCTACAGTATTTTTAGCTGCTGCTGTTTAATTTTTATACAGATACCCGAAGATCCTCTTTAACTGAACAAGCTGAAGATAGAAGCTGATTTACTACCATGCACAGCTGCTCTGGATTCTGTCTGTTCCAGTTTTGATAAATATTCCTCAGTTTGTCTAAAAAGTTCTTTAATTTTCCTTTAGAAAATTTGTTGTGGTCTGAGAATCATTTTCATTTGTGCACACTGTATTCAATGTTTGCTTGTGAAACAAAGGTTGTATGTGAATGTTATATAAAAACCTACAAAATGTACTGTATAAACCTAAAAGAATTAAAACTAAAACTGACACCAAAATCATGTTTTCTTTTAATGATTGAAAAAACCTTTGTTACCTTTGAACAAAATATATAGGACCCTGCAACCACTTGGATCTTTGGTCACAGATCTGCATTTAGGGGGTGGGGTTCTGATCAATATGAAGTTTAAATCCATTAGACTAGGGATGTGCAGGGCAGATGATGGAAATCGTGAACAGTAATTTAAAGCAGTCCTCCAGGCATATAGCAATTACGAAACTGAATGCAGCTCTGTGTTCACAAATACATAATTTGACCTGGTACCAACCTCTTACAGTTCCTGTAGAGCAGATCTGAGACTGAAAGTGATAGAAGCAGCACAAGGAGTCAGTCAGTTTTGCTGCAGTGTTCACTGAGCATGCTGATAGGAGAAAGGAACAAAGTGACTGAGCAATGAAATCAACAGTTTGCTGCTGATTCTTTACCTTTTCAGTCAAAGGCTGGAGGAGGAATGAGACCTGTAAGTATTGACTGCAGCAGAGAAAAATGAGGCGTTCAAGTTTTGCCAGACAGGGCTATGCTGTGTGACAGATGTAAATGTCAGGACAGGATGGGCAGGAATACAAATCCGTTGGCATATAAAAACAATGTTCTTTTTATTTCATATGTGCACTGTTAAAGTTACTACAAACCTGTTCAAAAACTTTCTTCATTCGAACGTAATTCAATTGTACACTTTTTCCACCTTTTTACAATGCATTATTATTGATGTGCTGTATTTACTTGTCATTTTATACCGAATAAAAAAGTTTGTAAAAAAAAACAAAAACAAATTAAGGTATTAAAAAAAGTTGATGCATTGTCTTTCTAATCTTTTACTGTTTTCACTTTTTGCAGTAGAGTCAACAGTGATCTTCTGGCTTGGGACCCATTGTTTGGCAACTCTGTCGAAACCTCTTCTCTCTCTTCATCCAGTTCTACAGGTAAAAATCTTGTTTTGTTCTTTTATTACTGTAGACATAATTTGCATTTATATATGCATTTTCATGAAAGTAAGTATTCTTACAATGTAGTGTAATTTTTCTGGTTCTGCAGTGTAAAGCTTATTGATATAAACTATGGTTGCTCTGTATGATTTTTATCCATGCATAATGCTGTAGATCAGTTGTTATATCTTATACTTTCCTGTCTCTACTTTGTGTAAAAAGTGGATATCTATAGAGTTGGGTGTATTCTCATTAGGGCCACATTCCTAAGCCAAGTGGAAAAATGTACATTCCCCCTAGTGGGACTTCATAAGGCACTACTGTAACAAAACAAAACATGCATATATTTAAAAGGTAAAAAAAGTTATTGGTACAAAAAGCTTAAAAGCATTGGTAAGGCATACAACATTGCTTATAATGTAATTGTCCTGAGTATCGTGGATTGTACTATGTGTTTTCCTTCACCTGATGCATTTCAGAGAAACCAAGTCTCCTTCATCAGGGGTGTATAAAGTATCACATCTGATCAAACGTACAGTAATAAGCTTAATGCCGTTCTGAGTTAAAAACCAACATGCAGCAGTTTTTGTCCTGCCCAACATCCACTAAGGCTCCGTTCACATGTAGGCGTTTTGGGGCGTTTTTGGGGCGTTTTTCTGCTCTAGGATCAGCTCTCAAAACGCCCAACAAGACAAATCCTATTCATTTCAATGGCCCCTGTTCACATCTGAGCGTTTTGAAGCTGTATACAAAACGCCCAACGCTCAAAAAAGTACATGAGCTTCTTTTTGGGCAGATTACAGGCGTTTTCCATTGATCTCTATTCAATCTAAAAACGCCTGCACAAAAATCGCGGTAAAAAACGCCGCAAAAATCGCGGTAAAATCGCGGTAAAAAACGCGCGAAAAACGCTACGCTCAGGTGTGAATGTAGCCTAAGGGTTATAAAGATCCTTAACCCCTGTCTCTCCAATCCTGTAAGGCTGGAAATATGCAGCTTGGAGAGAAGTTCTCAGTGGAGTAGTTTGAAAGGTATCCAAGTACCAGAGGATACCAGGTTCTCATGAGTATGCTGTTATCTGGCCCAGGGTGAAGTGGTGTCTACAACTGTATAAGCTGATGGTAGGAGGCCAGACCTTTCAAACAACTCCATTGGGAACTTCTCTCCATGCTGCATATTTACAACCTTAAGTGATTGGCTAACCAAGGCCTCAGTGGTCGCTGATTTCTCTCTCCCCTTCTGCTTTATTCCTTCCCCTAACAAGGATTAAGGATCTTTATAACCTTTGGTGGATGTTGGGCAGGACATAGACTACTGCGTGTTTTAACTCCATATGGCTTTGTTATGCTTATCACTGTCCATTTGATCAGATGTGATACTTGTGCTGACCCATGATGAAGGAGACTTGTTTTTTTTTAAAAGGGTCGGATGAAGGTAGACGCATTGTACCATCCATGATACTCAGGACAGTTACATTATAAGCAATGTTGTATGACGTACCTATGCTTTTAAACTTTTGATTTTGTACCAATAGAATTGTTTTACCGTTCATATACGTACATGTGGTCTTACAGTAGTGCCTTATAAAGTCCCACTAAGGGAAATGTACATTTCTCTGTCGCTCATTGACAGACGTAGTCCTCGTTGATTAATAACAACTCGGGTTATACTGCCCTCTACAGGAGTAGGACTAGACAGGAAAGAAAACGTTCTGGCCACACCTTAGGGGCAGTCCCAGAGGGTATATCCTCTCTCCCTGCTACAGCAAATCAGTTTTTTTCTGTCTAGTTAGGAGTAAGGACCTAGATGCCTTGCTGGGATCTTCGGTCCTGGCAGGATTTTTTTCTTAGAAAGATTTTTTTAGACAGCTTTTTTCTCCAGTGTTCCTGTGAGATCTTCAAGCAAGAAAGCTGGAACTGGGCGACGGGCTGGATGTTGAGATCCAGTGGTCACCCCAGTTCAGCCTACGAGCGCGTGCAGGCCATAGCTCCGCGCTGGGTCGGCCGCGACATAGTCCCACTGGACGGGGACTGACCCTGCGAGTTAAACGTCTCGCCTGGACGCCAATGACCAACAGAGTCACGGCGTCCGTACTGGTCGACAGCCCCCCCCCACCCCGGTGGAGAGGGGTTCTGTCAGGAGTTGGCGCCCGCCTGGTTCCGGTATGGTGAGTAGAATGTTCCCCCTCTCCCCCTGTCGGGTTTGTTGGTGGACGCGGGCCCTCTCTGGGATGGTAGGTGGGTCTCCCCTCTATCCTATTACATGTCACAGATCCCCCTATTTGAGTGTGATTGTTTGTGAATAGAAACCAGGAGGCTTGGTTTGGGAGCTGACAATCTAGAGTCATTGTAAGACTGTAAAGGTGACTAAAGTCAGTGGCAGTACAAAGGGGCATTACTATTGAAGTAAAAGGTATCCCACCTGTCAGAGTGGGTACACAGCCTGAGTTACTGCAGTCCAGATCGCCATTCCTCCAGCAGCCCAGGGACCGCATGAGGCCCACCAGGGTCCTATACCGCCAGCCAGGCTTTTTCATCATTCAGGGTGAAGTTTGTGGGGCCAAGCTCCCGCAGGCCGCCAGGCCGAATACATACTTCCCACAGGCCGCTGCTAGCCGCCGCTATCCCACACAGGCCGCCGCCATTGTTTGGTAGATCACAAGAGGCCGCCATATTGGCGTAGCCTCGTGTCTCCAGCATGGGGGCGGCCATGTTTGAGGTGACCAAACACCTCGAGGAGCTATGGGGAGGCGCCGGAAGGCGTGTAAAGGGGCGGAGCCGCCTCCTTTTACCCGGGAAAGCAAGCCAAAGACTTCCTGTCTGTAATAGACAGTGCTGGAACAGGTTGTATTGAAACTTCTGAGCATCAAGTGGTGAGCCTTGGGGTCTCTCTCTCTCTCTCTCTCTGTAGGGGTCCTAAAGCAGGTAACACTAAGGGGCACTGTGGCGCTGGGGGTCTAAAGAAAAAAAAAAAAAGTTTTTTATTTTTGCAAATAATTTTTTTTTTTTCCCGGCAAGTGCTGGAATAATCATGGACCCTGCCACACAGGTGCCCCCACCTGATCCTCCCCTCGAGGTGGCCGCAGGACCCTCCAGTTCACAGAATATTGATGCATTTACAGCAGTTTTGGAGTCTTTGGTATCCCGGGCGGAGATGGCCTGTCAGGGACGGGGGAGAAAGCGACCCCCGCCTACCCCTATTTCATCTGATACTTCAGATTCAGATTCTGAGATGGTCTTTGCAGCTGCAGGTCCCTCTGCAGGGGCTGTTGTCTTAGGTAAAGTTCCCTCAGACAGTGAGGAGGACGTTCCTGCCTCCGCCATAGCACAAGAAGCAGCATTGGTGGACGCACTAGTTGTGGCGGTCCGGGAAACCTTAAGACTTGAGGTTTTACCGGCAGAGATAGCCGAGAGAGAAATTCCCTTTGGTACTAGTAAGCCTACCAAGACGGCGAAGGTTTTTCCCTTACCCAAATGCTTTGGTAATAAAATCAAAGAGGAATGGGATCATCCTAAACGTACCCTTACTGTTTCCAAGCGCATTGCTAGACGCTATCCATTTGAGGAATCCCTCATTAAGAAATGGACGGTACCACCAGTGGTGGATCCACCTATTTCCAGACTGAATAAAGCCACTGTTATCCCGTTGGAGGACGCTCCGTCCTTTAAGGATACGGTGGATCGGAAAATGGAAGCGGAGTCCCGCACCATTTTTTCCCTGATAGGGTCAGCCTTTAGACCAGTGATTGTCATTGGTTTAGTTTCACAAACATTAACGGAATGGGCAAGATTGTTACGCCATGACCTAAAGGGGGAAGGTATCCCCCAGGCAGCGTCTGATTTGATGGAGCAAATCATACAAGGACTGCAGTTCGTCTGTGACGCAGCCCTGGATGCCACCCCCTTGTTCGGGCATGCATCGATGTCAGCGGTAGTCCTCAGACGTGTGCTGTGGTTAAAGTGCTGATTTGGGGCCACCCTAGATAAGATCATTAAGGATGTCACTGGGGGCAAGAGCACTTTTTTGCCGCAGGCTGCTAAAGCTAAAGGACCTCGTAACAAGCGTGGACCTTTCTTTGCCGCTCATAAAGGGTTCGTTCGCTCCGCTGGGGCGAGCGGGAAAGGCAAAGCCCCTCTAGGAGGGTTCAAGAGGCGCTGGTCGGGCAAACAAAAGGCCGACTCAGCCAAACCTGAAGTCAAGGCTAACACAGCTTGAAGGTGCGCCCCCACCCGACTTAGGGGTGGGGGGACGTCTTCACCGGTGTTCAGATCTAGGACTTTCCTGAATCCCGGACTAAGGGGTTCAGGAGATCATACGATCAGGATACAAGATCGAGTGTCAATCACTGCTACCGGTGCGATTCTTCCCTTCCAACATTTAGGTGCTACAGGGAGCGATAGTTCCCGTTCCCTGAACAGATCATTTTCCTTACCTTTTCCAAGGATCATTCTCAGTTCCCTCCAGGAATCGGATCCGGTTGAGCAAGCGGACCAAGGAGCCTCTAGTCGGGTGACTTCGGTCTCTTATGCTCAACCAGGAGAAATCACCACTCCTGATAGGAATCAAGTTTCTGATAAATGTGTGGGAACAGAGAGCGATCAGACTTTGTCGGATTACCTGGACCAAGCAGCTCTAGGGCAGCCTGGTTCGGATCCAGTCAGACAATATCTGGGTGATGACTAAAGCCCCGTACACACACGCAGATCGTCGTCATACAAACGTCGGCGGACGAAAGATCTGCCGATTGTATGCGTGTTAGTATGGTGCCTCCGACAGATGTCTGCACACAATCCGCGGACAAGAGTCTTTCTTGCAAACATGAAAATTTTTGTCTGCAGACACCAGAACGGACGATTGTTCGCCTGTCAGTACAGAAATCAGCCGACAGACCGCAGATTTGCAAGACTGGGCATGCTCAGAAAATAAAAAACACAGGGAAAGTTAACCATTACATGACATCACTTCTGCAGTCAGCTGAAGTCTGCGGACAAAATTCTTGTGCTGTCCTTGTGCTGTCTTTGCACTTTTCAACAGACACCGACATCCCGGGGAGAAAAGACGAACATTTGTATGACGACGATCTGCGTGTGTGTACGGGGCTTTAGGTCGATCACCAAGGATTTCACCATCTGTGTCTTCATCAGAGCATCCCGGAGGGGGATCTGTTGGCATATCGGCTCAACAGGAAGGCGCGGAGGTGGGCAACGCGCGCCCGCGATCCTCTAGCGGACGCAGCAGGCGCGCTGAACGGCCTGTAAAGGCAGTGTCAGCTACTATATGTCTTCCCTTCTCTCCTCTCAGATTGCTGCTGAGATTTCTCCGCAGGATAGAGATGGAGGGAACTCCAGTTATCCTGGAAATTCTAGGCTAGCCTCGTCAAGCCAGTCAGGCCGACTTGGACATACTAGTCGCGAACGCTCCTTGGAGACCTCCTCTCAGGGAGGATCTGCGGTCTCAAGGACCGATCTTCCATCGTGCTTTACAGTCGCTGGTTTTAATGGCCTGGCCATTGAGACCCAGGTACTGAAGGACAGAGGGCTGTCAGCTTCAGTTATTCCTACTCTAATTAAAGCAAGGAAAGCGACTTCCAGCAAAGTCTATCATCGCACATGGAAGACTTATATTGCGTGGTGTGAATCTTTGGGATTTCCCCCACGTACCTATTCGTTGACCCGAATCTTGGCTTTTCTGCAAAAGGGGGTTGAGTAGAAACTATCCTTGAGCACCATCAAGGGTCAGGTTTCAGCATTAGCAATCTTCTTTCAGAAGCCTTTGGCTACTCATTCCTTGGTGCGGAATTTCATCCAGGGGGTGCGGCACTTGGCTCCGCCAGTCCGCGCGCCCTTACCACCCTGGGATCTTAATTTGGTTCTGCAGAAACCTCCCTTTGAAAATATCAGGGAGATTCCCTTGCTTACATTATCCCAGAAGGTGGCCTTCTTGGTGGCTATCACTTCTGCACGCAGGGTGTCAGAACTGGCTGCATTATCATGCCATTCCCCATATCTAGTGGTTCATAGGGATAAGGTAGTTCTTCATCCGAAGCCATCCTTTCTTCATAAGGTGGTTTCAGAATTTCATCTGAATGAAGATATTGTGCTACCTTCCTTGTGTCCTCAGCCCAATCATCCTCGGGAATATGCGTTGCATTCCTTGGATGTGGTTCGGGCAATCAGGGTATACCTGAAGGCTACGGAAACGTTCCGTAAGACGGATTCACTTTTTGTGATCACGGATGGCCCCAGAAAGGGTTTGCCTGCATCTGCCGCAACTATCTCCAAATGGATCAGACAGACGGTGGTACAGGCTTATTCTATTAAGGGTCGGAATCCTCCGTTCCCTGTTAAGGCGCACTCCACTCGAGCGCTCAGTACTTCCTGGGCCTACCGCCATCAGGCGTCAGTGGTCCAGGTGTGCAAGGCGGCCACCTGGTCGTCGGTACATACCTTTACAAAATTTTATAAAGTTGATGTGATGGCATCGGCGGATGCCTCATTTGGCCGCAAGGTTTTGCAGGCCGCAATTTGAGGAGACCGATGGTCTACCTCGAGGGTTTTTTTCCGTTGTAATTTCAGTTGAGTTTCATCGTGTGATTGATGAGCCTTTAAAACTTCTAGTTGGCACCGGTTGGGCCTTCTAGATTGGATTTTGATTTCCATTTTCCCACCCCTCATTTGTGGTACTGCTTTGGGACGTCCCGAGTTGTTATTAATCAACGAGGACTACGTCTGTCAATGAGCGACAGAGAAAAATGGATTTTTGTAAAATCTTACCGTAAAATCCTTTTCTTTTAAGCTCATTGACAGACGTAGTACCCGCCCCTCTGTTTTGGAGTTGGGTTGGGTTAAATTCTCTAAACACTGCTTTGTGACATAACTGATTTGCTGTTGCAGAGAGAGAGAGAGGATATACCCTCTGGGACTGCCCCTAAGCTGTGGCCAGAACGTTTTCTTTCCTGTCTAGTCTTACTCCTGTAGAGGCAGTATAACCCGAGTTGTTATTAATCAACGAGGTCTACGTCTGTCAATGAGCCTAAGAGAAAAGGATTTTACGGTAAGATTTTACAAAAATCCATTTTTTTCCAGTGGAGGATAAAGTGCCAATAATGAATGAAAATGTATCTTTTTCGATAAGTGCAGAGAAATTTTACCACCAGTTAAAACCTGAATTCTCAGTTAATTGTCCTATTGTAGCAAGTATTTTTTTAATACTAGGGTGTATGATTTTCAATAATTTTACATAAATTCTTTGTCACTGAAAGCATTCATGGAGAAACAGTACTTAGACGTGGCCTGAAGGTTGTTTTAGCAGTAAACCTTAACTATTACGAGGCAGCAACGTAGGGCAAATATGGCTGTCTTTGTATCTATACTATTGAAGGAAACAAGGTTTTAAAGACATGAACTCATTTTAAAAAGATTATTAACACCATTATAATCTCTTTTACGTGTTTATTAAAAAAAGACTACATATTCCTTGTAGACACCAAATGAAGCAAAATTTGTAATGAAAGGCTTACCTGCCTTATCCTCACCCGTTCCAGTATGTTGGTATTTTGGGCACTAAAACAGTCAGCCCACCCAAAAGAGAGATTTTAGTAATGCTCACCTCATTTTAGAGACGCAAGGAACATCAACGTAAGCATTTTGGTGATCTTACCCACGTTAGCAGTGTACATTCAATGTTTGTCTTTTCTTCCCCGTGTTTTCTTCAGCTGCACTAAAGGAGCCTTTTGGGAGTTTTGCTTTTTCTCCCACATCTCTGACCTCAAGTAATATGTCTGAGTTCACGTTTGACTTCCCTATGTCTGATCCCGGGGACGCAACACAATCTGATTTTGGTACCAATTTTGCCCATAATGTTGGCACAATGAAAGCTCAGGTAGAAAACACACAACCTCAAAGGCCACAGAATGCTCTGTACGAGAGTAACAGCAGAACATTCATTAGAGGTCGCAAGAAGATTCAGAGATTCCATAGCGCTTTTGAGAAAGTTGACAACATGCGGTATTATTTATCAGAGAGAACTTTGAGGAACTATGTTTTGGAAGAATATGTAGGTTTCTCTAATGCCAACTATTGTCTTGATGATGTATTTGTTGAAGAAAACTCAAATCCTGACAAGTCTGCCAAGTCTGCCTCTATCAACTGTAGCCTGCCTACAGTTCATACAAACAATGGTATGACAAGCATGCCTGGTGTTGCTTTGTTGTGCGGTGTAGTCCCCAAATAGTGGACGACTTTTCTTGTCATTATGTGAACAAATACCTCATATCCCTTCTTTCACATTATTATGTGTCTGTTGCATCTTGTTATTCTTTAATATGATTTTGGTTTTCTTACCCCATGTTGTCTCCAAGCAGCTTGATTTGCTATTTTTTTAATTGGTTTGCATATGACATAAGCATATTGTGTGTTCAATGGATTTACATATGAATGTACTTGTGTATGCAAACTTGTTCTGTATTTTGAAAATGGATGTTTTGTGCTTAAACTGCATGTGTTTATGTGCATGGAGTGAATAGTTTAAATGTTTAAATTATAATGAACATTTAGAGTTATTTTGCGTGGGTACTAAACACTTGTATACATTGCACTGATGTATATATATCGTAAGCTCTTCCCAGATGTACAGAAGTCTTATATAGCCTTATTATAATGCTTTACAATAAGGTATACAATAAATCATAGCTGATTAGAGAATAAGTACACTTTGAAACATTTTATTTGCTATATGATGGTAAATTAAGCATAGTGATCTCTGAAATCTTTTTTTTGCTGTATTTTGGGAGTAAAGGGCCCTGCTAAATCCTCTTTCCTTCTACATACTGCACAGACAAATAATTTTTAAAGAGTGTATTATTACACTCTTTAGAATTCCAAAATGCCTCTGCACAACAGTTAGTGTGGATGACAAATTTTGTTCATTTTTTGAAACTGATGCGGGATTTTGGGGCAAGCAATGCATGCAGAGGCGTACTGAGGCTGGGACTTCCATACCCTCTGTCCTCAGGGCAGCTGAGCTCCCTCTCTGCCACTGCAGCTGTCACACCGAAAGCGTAGTGGATAAGGGTTTTTTTTAATTGAGTGGGCTGACAGCAGGCAGCTGGGAGTTCCAGATCCAATAGACAGCCTGCTATTGGCTATAGAATCCTCCCACTGCCGTCTTTCACTCACAAGGAAAGAGCAGACCTAATAGGAAAATAGTCAATCAGATTCCCATTTAAGCTTCACCCACGGTCCGCGTCATTGGTTGCTAGTCGCCTGTGAATCAGACAGTGTCCTAGACAACTAGTAAAAGGTTGGGGGGCAGGAGGGGGTATAGCAGCAGCAAACATGCTGCCCTGCTGCACGGTTTACAGAGACTGGCACTCTGCCTGTCTATGGCCCTCTATTTTGCAGTTTGAAAGCTAAACACTACATCCTTGAAATCTGGAGAAGCCGGTCACCATATGTGTGACAGTGATTTATAGAAATAAACAAACTGGCTGTTCCTGTTGTCCATAGTTAAAGTAATTGGTAACGATCACCTTGTAAAACAACCCGTTCAGTTTAAAATAGGAATGAAAGGCAAAACATTTTTGTATAGATAAAAAAAATTAAAATTAAATTATAAATACATTTTTTTCCCTTTTGTATAAATGATTTCAGCTGCATAGGAGCTGGGGGGGGGGGGGAGAAGCAGCATCACACTGAGCTTCCCAGTGAATGGCTGTGCAGCAGAGGTGTGTCAGGACATTGGGACTGATTATTGGTGGATAGCATACTGAGCTCCCAGCAAAGCTAGAGAACTGACCACGTTGTGTTCTCCTGCTTAGTGTGGTCAGTTTTTAATAGGAAAGCAAGGAGACTAGCAGGGACACCAGGGATTCTATATAAAGGAAGCAATACAAAAAAACAGGATACTTTCTCAAACAAGTACATGTTACAGTGGGCACATATCAGGAATAGGAAATGTTGGGGTAACAAAAGCTTTAATTATTAAATATTGGCAGGCAGAGTTCAGGAAGTGGATTGCTGTTGGGTCTTGCATGAGATAGTTGGAAGCATTTGCTAATATTTAGTAGGTGTAGCTTTGTAGTAAGCTCAATACTGAATTGTCACACTAAATATACAATTTTATTTTTTTTTTAAGATTTATATTAAAGCGGAGTTCCGGCCAAATTATTTTATTTTTTTTTTTAGCTAAAAATACCCCTAGAATAGTCAGGACTAGCACATTTACATTAAGATATCCTGTAAACTGTCCCCTGTTTTTTGTTTGTGCAGCATGAATTACTTACTTTGTGAAGTTCTTGCACAGCGCGGCCATCTGCGGCGTGGGCAGCTGAAGCTGCAGTGTCCCTCTTCCTGGATTTCGCGAGTCCCAGAATGCTAGACCTCGTCACTTCCGGTGCAGGCGCGTCATCCCACAGCTGGTTCCGCGTCATTGCGCATGCCCAGAAGCTGTTCTCGATCCATTGGCAGAGAATGACGCGCCTGAACCGGAAGTGACGAGGGACACACGGTGCAGGCGCATTGACTCCTGGGATTGATGACACTCATCTCCCAGGAGTCAATGCAAAGCAGGAAATGACGTCGGCGGCCGTGGCCGCATAAGGAGGAAGTGAAGTTATTTTCCATTAAAAATAAGGTAAGGGAACCTAAAAAAAAAATAGCCAAATCAAATTTAGAAAGGGATATAGGTATGCATGATGTGAAGTTTAAAATGTGGCCGGAACTCCGCTTTAAGTTGTTTGCATTTGACAGTTTGCTTTTTGCAAATATGTAGAGCCAGGCAACCTTCAGGAGCAAAAATGACACCTGTTGACCTAACTTTGAGCCTTTGTGATTGTCAGTGTAAGCACATTCCTCTGCATATTAATCTTTGTACTTTGTGTATATGCTAATAAAGCAAGAGTAGGGACAAACACAAAAGATAAAAAGCAATACTTATGTAACTTGCAGAGCCCTTTCCATGTTAAAGTAATGTTGAGTTTTAACTGGACCAAAGCTGTTAAGTGTCACCTAATAATCTATTGGCCTTTTATTTAAGAAGGCAAATCATTTTAGACCAGAACATCTCTGACTGGTCCGCTTAGACATTGAGTCATGCTCCTTTGTCCATACTAGTGAAGAGACCTTTGTCTGGTAGGACAGGCATCTTGAAGCAATGCTAGGACAGTATTATTAGAGAATAAAAGACTATCATTAGGTACCTTCTACGATGATTACTGTTCAGGCTAGAATCCTGAATTTTAAAATCGAGAATTCTAAAATGAACTTGCCCTCTGCAGGCCAAAAACAGGTTCACTTAAAGTGTTACTAAACCCACAACAGTAAAAATCAGTCTGTATATTCAGTAAAGCATGCTTGTTATATTCACTGTGGAACCAAAGGGGTTAATCCTCTGCAATATGTAAAAAGGCTGTTTGATCCTGTCTTTTCTAATCCTACCCTTCTTTTTGTTGTCCCCAATCCATCTGCTGATAGAACAAAGCCCTAGGAGGAACTCTGCACATGCTCAGTTTGGTCTGTATTGCTAGAGAGTTTTTTTATTTTTCTTGGGAGGGTGCAGTTGGTCAGCACAGGGCCAGTCAGGGGTCCTGCAACCTTATAGGACAATCAGGGGAGAATGAAAGCTCCTCCTACAAGCTTTAGGCCCCTTTCACACATGTGACCTAAAAGTCGTGCAATTTTGACTGGACTTGAAGCAATTGCTGTGTAATCTTGAGGTCTAAGGACCTCAAAATGCACCAAAGTTGGACCAAAGTAGTGCAAGGACTACTTTGAAGTCGTTGCAACTTGAAGTCGCACAGATATGAATGGTACTCATTGGAAATCATTGAGTATGACTTGTCATGCAACTTTGCAGTCCCGCGTCACAGGACAAGTTTCACAAGTGTGACAGGGGCCTTGACCAGACATTGATAGAAGTCACAAGATTGCTATATACTGCTGATAAGAAAAGGTATTCAGCAGTTTACATTTACTAAAATACTTGCATTTCCATGTTCTGTGTACTGTAGGAGACCACATATAGTGAATGCAGGCTCCTGGGTTTAGTAACACTTTAACTGCTCCCCTCCCCAGCTACATATACTTACCATTCTTTCACTATACCTTATCCCTTCTTTCAGGAATTCCTGGTACATCTGTCCGTAGGGAGCATGTGACTCACTTCCTTCCCTCCTACTGGACCGCATAGGTTAATCCTGATATCCTGATTGGCTGTTCAGGATGAGGATGGATTGGGGGGGCGGGTGGTAGTTTGTGCCAGCTGGTTAGGACCAACTAAGGGAACATGTAGTCGCAGTCTGCTCAAAAAGCAATGTGGCATCTTGGCAAGCATATATATATATATATTTTTTTTGTTGGCAAGCATATATTTGAACAATAAGCATTTTCCATCTAATGTACGATTGAAGCTTTAATTGGACAGTTTATTTATTTTGCTTTTAAAGAACATACTGTACCTTGGGGTCCTTCCAGAGTAGGAGCTACACATTCTTTATCACTATTGATATTGAATTGTTGCTAAAACATGTTTTTTCTAACAGTGTCACCACCTGCACGACCAACCACACCACTCTCGGTAGGCACAATTGTACCCCCTCCGCGACCTCCATCAAGACCAAAGCTTCCCTCAACCAAACTCAGTGGAATAAATGAAGTAGTAAGTATTATTAGAAACCTGATACAATAATACTGCAGAAATATTAATTGGTAATCTAGTATGATGTGTCGTCTTAGACTAGGTGAATAAAGAAAGGACTCTAATTCATGTTAGAAATAGTGGTCGTTCATCATAGTAAATCAGGTGTCACCCTCTGGTCAGGGTGACATCTGTCTGTCTATAGCAGGGGTCCCCAACTGTTTGATCAGCAATTGGCGTGGTCCTGCACATGTGATCATCTATGACCCCGGTCATTTGATTGCTTGATAGTTTGGTTAAGAGCTTACATTAAAACACTAGTAATTGCAAGGGTACATTTACACCAGCCACTGCATAACAACTTAGCAGATGGTGTGCGAATCTACCCGTTTTCAGAAACTGTAAAATCGGTGAGTTTAGTTCCACTTAGGGCTCTTTCACACGGAGCGGACCGTATTGTGATCCGCTCCGGCACTTTTTTTTTCGCGGACACTTGTGTCATCCGGTCCGTATGTCCGCATATCATCCCATCCGTTTGCGGATGATATAGGGACATAATGTATGTCTATGGGCATTGCGGATGTCAGCGCATGACACCGCTGACATCCGATTTTGCATCCGTTCTGTTTTTTAAACGGAAGAAAAATAGGGTTCTGTTCCGTTCCAAAAAACGGAACAGAACTGAAAGGACGAAAATCGCATGTCAGCGGATGGTCATCCGCTGACATCCGCAATCTCATAGGCATTCATTATGTCCGTATTTCACCCGCAAACGGATGGGGTGATTTACGGACATACGGAACGTCCGTGTGAAAAAGCCCTTAAACTATTTTACAAAATGTTTCAGTAAGTTACATTAAACATTTGCAAATTACAGTAGCATAATAGTATGCTTTAAATGTCGCATTTTTGGTGTGTTTCTTGGTTTTTGTAAAGATTGGGGCGCCGGTATGGTCACCTTGCGAACAAATTTGGTCATCAAAAAAACCCATAAATTATGCTTTTGCTCCTACATCATGTGTCTGAATATGACTGAATCATTGATGTTTGCATATGTATTCTCTGTTCCTGCTTCCCCCCCCCCCCCCCTAAATCATCCCAAAGTATTTTTATGTTATTTTTGGTTTCCCTTACATTTCTTAAAAAAAGTTTTAAGGTAAGCTAAAAATTGGTTTTCTAGATTTGTCTGGGATTATTTCTTAGAAAAAGGTTTACCAGATTAACTCAGATAAGTGCTTTTTTAGTATTTCATTAGTTTTATTTCTGCTTCCTTTCAAGCCGCGACCGTTCAGCCCTCCTGTGACATCTAGCCCCCCTTCCTCTGCTTCTTTGCCTCGTGCGGAAAGCTCTTCTTCAATATCCTCATCTGCTTCAATTAGTGCAGCAAATACTCCTACTTTTGGTAAGTGCTATGTGCATCTGTCATGTACCTGTCAAGACTTTTTCTTACATCATTTCATAACCATGGAAACGCTTCCTGTTCCTGTTCCAGAAGTGTGCAGCATTATTCATTACAATAGCATGGTAACATTAAATTAGGATTTAAAAAAAAAAAAAAGTAATATATATAATAATAAACAGAAACATAGAGGAATACAGTACAGTAATATATACTGAAAAAATTATTATTATAAAAAGTAATACAAACTGCTGTACTGGCTCACACCAACATTGCACAGAAACATCCAACGGTATTCTGGTTGGGGTTAAAAAACAAATAAATGAGTCAGTAAAATATAATATATTGCATGTAAAAATAATCATAAACCCTTCATAAAAATAAGGTTCTCTTTTTAAATACCTTTTAATAATTTTTTTCTCTGCACAAAAACAACTTCACATATATCTGCAATCCCTCAGAGGAGCGCACACACGTCGTAGTGGCTTTACTTGAGCTCCATAGAGACCCCAAAAGTGAATGTAGGGATCCTAAATACAGACATATTCAGCAATCAATCAAATCAATTCTGAGCAGAATACATGCCAATGGGAACTGCATGCTTGAGCATATAATAATCAAAGTAAGCCTATAGAATAATAGGTTTTGTCAGTTTGGTTTATTTATTAATATTATTATTATTATACAGGATTTATATAGCGCCAACAGTTTGCGCAGCACTTATGAGGGAAGACAATACAGTTACAATACAATTCAATAAAGGAGGAATCAGAGGGCCCTGCTTGTTAGAGCTTGCAATCTAGAAGGGAGGGTCAAGTGAAACAAAAGGCAATAACTGTTGGGGATGAGCTGATGGAAAAATTGGAAGTACAGTTGTTAGGGGTGGGTAGGATAGGCTTCTCTAAAGAGGAGGGTTTTCAGGGATCGTGTAAAAGCTAATAGAGTAGGAGATAACCGGACAGATTGAGGTAAGGAGTTCCATAAAACTGGAGAGGCTCTGGAAAAGTCCCGGAGGCAAGCATAGGAGGAGGTGACAAGGGAGCTAGAGAGCAGGAGGTTTTGAGAGGAATGAAGAGAGCGATTAGGTTGGTATTTAGAGACTAGGCTAGTGATGTAGCTGGGGAGTAAATTGTGGATGGCTTTGTAAAATGATGTTAGTCTTTTGTATTTGCTTTGTTGGGTGAGTGGAAGCCAGTGGATGGATTTAAACATATTGCAGTCTACTTTGGACCTACTTGGGGGAGGTTTAGGCTTCCTTCACATTTCCCTGGTTTTATTTTGCCTCTTTTTAATATAAAAAGTGTTGAAAAAAAAAACTCAATAACCTAGACTCAAAATTGAGTATCTTATCACAATGATTAATCATTTTGGTCAGTGAGTGCCATCATTTGGAAGGCTGGGGAAGAGCACAAAATAAAGTGAACATGTTGCTTTGCTCTGCATGGACATATGCACCCTGGTTGCACACATACCTGTGAAATATCATATGTGTGTATATATAAAATAATCTAGAGTGTAGAATCAATAGTGTTGATCATAGTATATAGGTGATGTGTCCAACAGATCAAGGGAAAGCTCCAAAGTATTGAAGGGATAAGCAGCAAAACCTCTTGAGACCAAGAAAGTAATAGAGGGGATTGAACAAAATGAGATGATAACAGAAAGAAAGGATGAAATACCCTAATCGTGCACCAAGTGAAAAAATATAAAAGCAAATGGTGCTCAAAAAATAGACCAATAGAGTATGAGGATAAGTGAGTAAAAAACCCCCTAAGATCCATACGTGTATTAATTCCATGATGAAGAATGTGATCCCAGTAAGTGACTAGCCCTCCTAGGATTCTACAATGGTCTCTTACCCAGCCCCAGCTTAATAGCCCCGAAACCCAGAGTGGGTCCCCGCCAGCATCTGGCAAATGGCGAGCACATGGAGGGGAGGCGGTCATAAAAACCCTCACATCCTGGCGTGCGCTGGAAGTGGGTCCACCCCACACCCCCTCCTCCCTCGGCATCAGATGGACAAGGAACACCCTTGCATCACAGCGCCATAGGACACCATGAGCTGGGTGAACAAACGTGGCGCTGATGTGCAGCTAGACATACCCCCCCAACAGTCCAGTGAAGCCAAAGGCGGGACTAAGGAGGAGGCGTCACGTCGTGCATCACAACCCCGGAGATAAACAAAGGTCCAGCACCACCCACCCACTTTCTGGGCTCACTACTAGATGACAAGAGAAGAAAAAAGCAACATGTATGTAAAAACTATGTAAGAAAAAGTTTCACAATGTACATTAATAGTAAAGGAGTAAGATCTGCTAATAATATGACCAGAATGTAGATATTGTGTCTAGTATATAATAGTGGTGCGATCTATCACTGGGGACTGGGGTTTCTTCCTCCCAAATATTTATACTTGAGAAGAAATTTGTGACCCTGCAGTATCCACCGGGACATGCCGCCATCCCTAATGTGCATACAAACAGAACTATAATGGTCATGAGACTTTAAATGAGGCAGGTCACTTTTTCAGAAATAATACATAAAGTACATAATATTTTCAAATTTATTATAAAATCATTGTAAACAATCTATAATCATCAAGTACATAATAACAATCTCCGATTGCAATAAGCACATCTGATGAGAAGAGCCGACATGTAAAAAATTCATAGTTGATAAAAGAATTCATGTTGAACTGGTACATAATAGTATATTCATATAGATACAGGATTGACACATGTGTAAAAAACAGAAGATCTTGGCATCCTAAGATTATATGTAAAAGAAATGGTAATAAATAGTTCCCTGGAAAAGGGGGGGAGAAAAAAAAGGGGGAAATTTAAGTGGCAATCCCCCCCCCCCCTTTTCCAGGGAGCTATTTATTACCAGTTCTTATACATATATGTTTTCTTATGCTTACTTAAATTTATAGATACCTTGCATCACACTCCTGATGAAGCCAATATCTTCTATGCAGGATGTGGAAACCTTACAAGCAGACCTGAACAAAATAACGGGGTGGGCAACTACATGGCAGATGAGGTTTAATGTTGAAAAATGTAAAGTAATGCACTTGGGGGCCAAAAACCAGAAAGCAAGCTACCCACTAGGGGGGGGGGAACCTCTGGGTGAGTCTAAGATGGAAAAAGACTTGGGGGTACTGGTAGACAACAGGCATGGCAGTGACAAGCAATGCCAAGCCGCTGCAAGCAAAGCCAATGGAATACTGGGATGTATAAAAAAGGGGATTCACTCCAGAAATAAAGAGATTATTCTCCCTCTCTACAAGACTCTGGCCCGGCCACATCTGGAGTATGCTGTCCAGTTCTGGGCACCGGTCCTCAGGAAGGATGTGCTGGAATTGGAAAGAGTCCAGAGAAGGGCAACAAAAATAATTAGGGGAATGGAGGACATCAGCTATGAGGAAAGGCTACAAGCACTGAACCTATTCTCTCTGGAGAAGAGACGATTGAGGGGGGATATGATATCAATGTACAAATATTGTACTGGCGACCCTGGCATAAGGAACAAACTATTCAGAGTAAGGGAATACAATAAGACGTGTGGCCACTCACTAAAACTAGAGGAAAGGCGGTTTAACCTTAAAATGCGTAAGGGGTTCTTCACTGTAAGAGCGGTAAGGATGTGGAATTCTCTTCCACAAGCAGTCGTATCAGCAGGGAGCATTGATAGTTTCAAAAAACTGTTAGATGGTCACCTTAGAGACCACAACATACAGGGGTATACAATGTACGGTTAAAAGCAAACACACACACACACACACACATCATAGGTTGAACTGGATGGACTGTTGTCTTTTTTCAACCTCACTAACTATGTAACTATGTAACTAAGTGGACATTGATCCACGAAACCCGTAGAGTCTTCGGAGGCCAAGCTATTCTGTTTTTCCACCTGCGTCAATTATGTCAGCTGTTGTTGCAATTGGAAATTGTTATTATGAACTTCATGAATATGGAATGTTTACAATGATTTTATAATAAATTAGAAAATAATATGTACTTTATGTATTATTTCTGAAAACGTGACCTGCCTCATTTAAAGTCTCATAACCATTATAGTTCTGTTTGTATGCAAATTTGGGATGGAGGCATGTCACTGTGGATGCTGCTTGGTCACAACGTTCTTTTTAGGTACTCCAACAGTGAAATATTCCTGGCACAGCACATGCTACATAATGCTACATCCATTGAACATAATTTGTTGGATCCACTTATAATAGCAATAATGAAGCATTTTCTTTGGAAGTGTGGTAAGAGGTCAGTTGAATTCAACCCACAGTTATCTACTGTAACTTGACTTATCACTTCTTGGTGATCTGATGCTGTGTAGTTTTAGGTTACACTGTCCTGACATTTCCATTCACACAGAACTTTTTTCACTTGCTTTAGGTATATCCCGTGGGCCCAGCCCAGTTACCTTAGGATCCCAGGACACTCTACCTGTTGCTGTAGCGCTTTCAGAGTCTGTTAACGCCTACTTCAAAGGAGCAGACCCAGCAAAGTAAGTCATTTTCAAGGTTTAATTATTTATTATTCTACATTCTAGATTATTCTACATTAAAGGTATGTTTTGTTCACACTGCGATATTGTGATTAAAAAAATATTTATAATTTTCTTGCATATATTACCTTTTGTTTCTCTACAGATGTATTGTCAAGGTTACTGGGGATATGACAGTGTCATTTCCGAGTGGAATTATTAAAGTGTTCACAAGTAACCCATCTCCAGCAGTGCTTTGCTTCAAGTTAAAAAACACCAGCAAGCTTGAGCAAATTCTACCAAATACTCAACTTTTATACAGGTATGTATTAAGAATTCCATCACAATCCACACAGTATATATGTGATTATTTTTAATCCATTCATTACCATAACTGTTTTGTGCTGTCTGTTTAGGTCTTACTGCAGAAGACACTTTTCTGTTTACACCCTAAGCTTGAATAAATTTAGTATTTAAACTAGAACCACATGTAGCCAGTAAAATCAGAACTCCTGATCCTGCATGCTTGTTTCAGGTTGGTGATTTGATAAATGGTAGAGTATAGGGAAGAAAGCCCTGGAACATGCACTTTTAAAAGTAAATTGGCATTGATTACTGCAGTGTTTCTGTCCTAGCAGGTCTCTTTTAAAGCAGATCATCACTGCATCTGAGCACCAAGAACACTATTAATTTAATTTTCAATATTCAAAACAAACTTCCCCCCATTCATCCATGTCTCTGTGTTTTTTGTTGAGTAATCACTTTGAAAAACAACCCCCTAGCATTTCTGGCCGTGGCCATCGCACTGGCATACGGTTGCGGCACATTAGTACAGTGTGAATTTTAGCTGGTTGTAAGGGAGCATCCTTAACAACCAATGAGTCAAAAGGGTCTAAAATTCATACCAGACCCTTATCCGAGCATGACAATTCCTATAATAAAAATAAAACAATGTCCCCCGGTGTAGATCTATTGTCAATTAAGAAGCCTGCCGACACCGCCGACCCAGAAAAAAAATAAAAACAACTCCGCTCGCGCCGAAGGCTCCCACCCGTCTGCCTGCTCCGCCACCTGACATTTCTTAAATAGCTAAGGGGTGGGGCCATCTGGCCATGTCATCTGGTGGCACCGCCCCCTGGGATGTATGACATAATTTTCCTAGGCAAGAAACCTGGAAGTAACTGAAGAAATATATATAAAAAAAAGTTTACATAAAGTAAATATGATATACAGTATCTCAAATAATTGAGTACACCCCTCACATTTTTGTAAATATTTTATTATATCTTTTCATGTGACAACACTGAAGAAATGACACTTTGATACAATGTAAAGTAGTGAGTGTACAGCTTGTATAACAGTGTAAATTTGCTGCCCCCCTCAAAATAACTCAACACACAGCCATTAATGTCTAAACCGCTGGCAACAAAAGTGAGTACACCCCTAAGTGAAAATTTCCAAATTGGGCCCGATTAGCCATTTTTCTTTCCCTGTGTCATGTGACTCAGTGTTACAAGGTCTCAGTTGTAAATGGGGAGCAGGTGTGTTAAATTTGGTGTTATCTCTCTCACTCTCTCATACTGATCACTGGAAGTTCAACATGGCACCTCATGGCAAAGAACTCTCTGAGGATCTCAAAAAAAGAATTGTTGCTCTACATAAAGATGGCCAAGGCTATAAGAAGATTGCTAAGACCCTGAAACAACTGCAGCACGGGGGCCAAGACCATACAGCGGTTTAACAGGACAGGTTCTACTCAGAACAGTATGGCAACTGGGAAAGTAGGGACGCTTCTGGTTAAGGCTATCAAACAGAGTATATGTAAATGGGATAGCATAAGTGAATACTTGATTGAATTCTGAGTATAAAACACTCCACATGTGGGAAAAGGTCAAAGTTAAAAAACAGTTTATGGTTCAGTAAAAGCAACCATCGAGGGTTAAATTCGGCAATGGGTCACAATCAGATGGAATGCCAGGCTGAGCCTGTCTACTTGCCCTTCAGCTGCCAGATCACACAGAAAGCCGTGGAAACAAACACGTCAGCTGTAGTATCATCCAGGGTGGCGTGTGATCCTTGGATGGAACTGACAGCATACACCAGGATGGGGCCCGATGGAACTGGTGGAGGTGCAGGTGATGACGTCAATCACCTGCATTCGGGAGACTGGCTTAGGCGTACAACCACTGGTGGTGAACAGCAAGCCGGAAAGAGAGCGGTTCTGTCACCATGACGACATGTTTCATGCCTTCGTGCCTTGTCAAAGTGAGGTGACGGGATGGACTGATCTAGGTAATTTATAATAGCCGAAAGGATGGTCAATTGGGCTGTGTGAAGCTGTGAGTGAAGGGACATTCCCCAAAGGGAGTGTCATGGTCTGGGGCTGCATGAGTGCTGCCGCACTGGGGAGTTACAGTTCATTGGTGGAACCATGAATGCCAACATGTACTGTGACATACTGAAGCAGAGCATGATCCCCTCCCTTTGGAGACTGGGCCACAGGGCAGTATTATAACATATTGACCCCAAACACACCCTCAAGACAACCTCTGCCTTGCTAAAGAAGCTGAGGGTAAAGGTGATGGACTGGCCAAGCATGTCTCGACCTAAACCCTATTGAGCATCTGTGGGGCATCCTAAAGCGGAAGGTGGAGGAGCACAAGGTCTCTAACATCCACCAGCTCTGTGATGTCCTCATGGAGGAGTGGAAGAGGACTCCAGTGGCAACCTGTGAAGCTCTGGTGAACTCCATGCCTAAGAGCAAGGGTCTTCAAACTATGGCCCTCCAGTTGTTCAGGAACTACAATTCCCATCATGCTTAGTCATGTCTGTGAATGTCAGAGTTTTACAATGCCTCATGGGATGTGTAGTTCCACAACAGCTGGAGGGCCGTAGTTTGAAGACCCCTGCCTAAGAGGGTTAAGGCAGTGCTGGAAAATAATAGTGGCCCACATAATATTGACACTTTGGGCTTAATTTGGACATTTTCACTTAGGGGTGTACTCATTTTGTTGCCAGCGGTTTAGACATTAATGACTGTGAGTGTAAATTTGCTGTCCCCTCAAAATAATGAGTTATTTTGAGGGGACAGCAAATTTGCACGGTTATACAAGCTGTGCACTCACTACTTTATATTGTAGCAAAGAGCCATTTATTTAGAGTTGTCACATGAAAAGATATAATAAAATATTTACAAAAATGGGAGGGGTGTATTCACTTTTCTGAGATAATGTACTTTCCTATCTATTTTGCTAATGGTAGCAGCATGAGGAATAAAACTAATCAGTGTTGATTGGGAGAGTGAGGTTCCACTTTAAACTTAGGGAATGGGGCAGCACTGGGTGGTCAGGAGAAACACAGAAAGCCTCCTGCAGTGACGTGCAAAGAAAGACTCAGAGGTTTCCTTTCCACATCAATCGCACAATGCAGTGTGTGGCATAGAAATAAATGTCACCTGACTTCCAAAGACTTGAGGTATATTTGGAGGTAATTATTTACTATGTTGAGCATACAGTAGCTTTTCTTGCTATACTAAATGTTCGTGGATGTCTAGCAGTGGCTCTGGGTTTAATGACACTTTAAATGTCTGGAGTTTTGACTTGGGGGTACATTTATTGCAAATGATGTGTGATCTTACATGCACAGCGTATTTTAGGTTTTTAGATTTATGTTTGGAATTCATTATAAATTTTACCTTGTTTCCTTTCTGGACCTTTAATTTTGATTCTCTCCTATTTACAGTGATCCTTCCCAGAGCGATAACAACTGTAAAGACTTCTGGATGAATATGCAAGCAGTCACTGCCTACCTCAAGAAATCTTCTGAGCAGAACCCATCTGCCTCTTATTATAATGTGGACATCTTAAAATACCAGGTAGGGCGCATTGATTTCTTATCCATTCTTTGTCAAAATAATAGGGATGCACATATATAGATGAAAAGGGCATGGTGTTCTGGTTGTAGTCGCCAGGATTTTTTCTGATGAGCAGTGGTTTATCCCCTGTCTGTTGCAAAAATTGTTCGATGTGGAGGAAATGCTATTATATTCTAATATTAGACCTCATGCTGTGAAGAAAGAGAATATGGGGGTATATGTATTGTACTTGATCTATGAAGTTTAAACGGTATCAAACCCAAAAACAAAAATATACTATACTGCAGCACGTCAAGGAGGGTAGCTACTTTCCTACATACAGTGTGGCCATATAGAGCAAATGTAGCCACCCTCCTAGAGTTTGCTGGAGCAGACGAGATTTCAAAAATATTTTTCTGGATGTGCTGTCAGACCCTACAATTTAAAAGGACACCGATAGATCTAAATGATAGTGTTCTTTAACCATAGAAGATTTTATCCCCTTCCTGAGCAGGCCCTATTTTGCGATTCGGCACTGCGTTACTTTGACAATTGCGCGGTTGTGCGACGCTGTACCCAAAGGAAATTTAAGTCCTTTTTTCCCCACAAATAGAGCTTTCTTTTGGTGGTATTTGATCACCTGTGCGATTTTTATGTCTTGCGCTAAAAACAAAAAAAGAGTGACAATTTTGAAAAAAATATGTATATTTTTCACATTCTGCTATATGACATTCGCAAAAAAAAAATGTAAAAATCTAAATTTTTTATTATTTTAGGCCAATTTTCTGCTACATATTTTTGGTAAAAAAAATCGCAATAAGTGTATTTTGATTGGTTTGCGCAAAAGTTATTGCGTCTACTAACTACCGGAAAGATTTATGTAATTTTTTTGTTTTTTACTAGTAATGGCCGCGATCTGCGATTTTTGATTTTTTGCGGGAGTGCGACATTGCGGCGGACAGATCGGACCCCCAACTAATATTTTTGACACTTTTGGGGGGATTAGTGACATTACTACAGTAATCAGTGCTAAAAATATGCACTGTTACTGTAATAATGCCATTGGCAGGGAAGGGGTTAACCCTGTGGGTGATCAAGGGGTTAAATGTGACCCTAGGGGAGTGATTCTAACTTTGGGGGGGGGGGGGCAAGGCTTCTGAGATGACCATAGAGACAAGTGATCCTGTATAGCAGGATCACATGGGCTCTGTGATCATCCCAGGGAGAAGGACGGTTGGCTGTCTTTACAACAGCCGACTGGCCTTCTCTCTCAGCAGGGAACGATTGCGGATGTCAGACGGCAATCGGAGTCGCCTGACACGCATCGGCTTCCCCGCTGACGAGCGGGGGCAGGAGCGCACCACCGGCAGCTCGCACTCGCCCCCGAGACTCCCAAGAGCTAGCGCCGTACATCTACGGCGGGCGGTGGTAAAGCAGTTAACAGCACCCTTACCTGAATTTTAACTTCTTCAGATCTGCGCTATAGCCGAAGTACGGCCACAGTGCGGACTCAAATTTCTAGGAGGCCGTCTTTAAACGGCCTCCCAGTGACAGGCTCCCCACGCGCTCCATTTACCACGTGATCGGGCCATGCAATGAGAGATGATCTCATATGTAAACATATGAGATCATCTCTCATCGCCAGCTCTCTTCCTCACACGGAGACTGCAGTGTGAGGAAGAGGAGAGCCCGAACACCGGTAAGGGGACACAGAGGAATGTAATCAGGGCACTGATCACCAGTGCCCTGATTACAGAAGAGGGGAAATAATGCCACAACTGCCCACAGTGCCCGCCATCAGTGCCCCCCATCAGTGCCCATAGTGCTGCCAGTCAGTGCCCATCAGTGCCTGCTCATCTAGGCACTGATGGGCACTGACTGGCAGCACTATGGGCACTGAGTGTGGGCACTGATGGTGCTGCCCATAAGTGCTGATCAGTGCCACCCGTCAGTATCCATCAGTGTCACCCATCAGTGCCGCCTCTCAGTGCCCAGCAGTGCCACCTCTCAGTGCCCAGCAGTGCCACCTCTCAGTGCTCATCAGTGCCGCCTATCAGTGCGCATCAGTGCGGCATATTAGTACCTCCTCAACATTGCCACCTCATCAGTGCCCATAAGTGCCACCTCATCAGTGCCCATAAGTGCCACCTCATCAGTGCCCATCAGTACAGCCTATCAGTGCCCATCAGTGCTGCCTCATAAGCGCACATCAGTGAAGGAGAAACATTTATTTATTTTCAAAATTTACTCACAGAAAATAAGAAAACTTTTTTTTTTTCAAAATTTTCTGTCATTTTTCTTTTTTTTTGTAAGAAATAAAAAAGCCAGAGGTGATTAAATACCACCAAAAGAAAGCTCTATTTGTGTGAAAAAAATGCTAAAAATTTCATATGGGTACAGTGTAGCATGACCGCGCAATTTTCATTCAAAACGTGACAGCGCTGAAAGCTGAAAATTGGCCTGGATAGGAAGGGGGTGTAAGTGCCCAGTAGGCAAGTGGTTAACTTCACCCTTCAAATGTACCAACTAAAACTCAAAAACAAAACAAATAAACCTCAAAAGGTGGCCAGATTTGACATAATAGTGAGGACTAATCCTTTCAGAACAAGCTATGGAGATTTAATAGTGAGCACTACTATTGGAATCTCTAAATATGCCATGCATACAGCTTTTCCAACGTGTAGAAAAACTATTGAGCAGCAATGTAAATTAGGGAAGTATTTGGTCATGCTGGTATTGCCTTAAGAATGCTTAAAGACAAATTCCAGGTATGAATAGTTTTGGATAGTTACTTTGGTCCAGCTTGAACCAATGTGTATCTATGCATATGCCATACCTTATCCTATCAGAGAAAGGTTTGCATTAGTTAAGAAAAAGTGAAGTGTTCTCTGTTGGTTGGTGCCAGTACCATTTGGGCAGTCTCTTGTATTCAGTGAGCAGCAGGGCAGTCACTTGGCATGGAACCTGGAAGCTAGTGGAGATTACTGTAGCAGCTGTGCCTACTACAGTAACTTCCTGCTTCCAGGGGGAGAATGCAAATTTGAAACTAGTTGCAGTGTGCTGACGAAAACAGGTCTATCATTAGATGCTTTTCATGTCAAAATAGGTTACAGATCTGATTTTTTTTTTTTGTTAGAAAGCAACAGCATAAGCTAAGGTAGAGTGGACTCAAGTAGCTAAACTTACCTTTCCTTCAATGGTCTGCATCCCTTGCTGACATCTTATGCTAAGCACCAGTCTTTAGCTACCTTCATTGGGTGCTAGGGGTTGATGTCACTCATGCGCATGAGTGCAGTCTTTCCAGTACACAGGTGCTGTGCTAGAATGTAAACTGAACTGCGCTTGCGCAGCTCAGTGTACATTCTAAAGCAGACTGCAAACAGGCAGTTAGGTTTCTTTTTATTACAAGCGAGGAGACCGTGGATGACTCTTCTGCAATAAAGAGCCTGCCTGCACACAGTTTTTGACAGCGGGACCTTAGTTCTACTTTAAAGTGTAAGTTCACCATCACCCAGACCAGTAAAGCGGGGGATCACAGGAATCTGGTACAGCCGGACCAGGGAGAATGAGGAGGGGGTCCAGTGTAAGTGCACCTTACAGATTTTCTGTAAAGGTGAACTTACCCTTTAATGATTTGTTGCCAGCAACAGAAGTTCTGGTGTGACAAGGCCCTAAAGCTAAAATGTTAGTACTGTTTGCAGGGTTATTTTCAGTGTTTGTTCGCTGTGATGTCTCACGGCATAGGTAAAGTTTGTAACGTGCACACTGAGGGTTTAGACTGGCTGTGTTTCTTTGTTGGAAGGCAGGGTGTCTGTATCTAATTTACTGGATGTGGGTGACTTGTTAGCTGAAGTTCATACTTTACTTTTGGATTAAAGGAATGTAGCAGCAACTGTCATGATCAGTAAAATGTTTATACTGATAGCTGGTGGCATGATTATGAAGAGAGCTCACTTGTGTTTCTGAAGTGAAGATGGCTACTTCAGGATCCAGGTGGCAGGGAATTATTTTGTAGGAAGTCATGAAATTTGTGTATTTTTTTTGTTGAGTTGGTTTATTTACCTTTTGTGCATGACTAACGTGAACAAATAAGCATACTGATTACAGGGCTGGGCGATGTGCATTATATACATGATGCTGGTTTTCATGTAAATGTATGGTTGCAGTTATAGTCTAACAGAGATAAGTGAGTTACACAAACCCTTATGTTGCACGGAAACATATTGGTAACAGACTTTCATGTAGGGTACTGAATGGAATAAGAACTGCACTTCAAGTCCACTGAGACACCAGCAGGCTTACATGTAGAAGGCTTTTCCATTCTAGCTTAGAGAGGAAAGCTGCACATGGGCAGCCTCATCTGATAAGAACAGGACCAACTCACTGCTTGCTGTAAGTTTTGAACTCTATACCATTTGAGCACCTTGGGCGCTAAACCTGAAGGTTTCCTCTGTTTACAGGTTTACCTGACTTTCTATAGATGGCTGTTATGGTGATCACATGATCAGGGACAAACAGTGTGGTCCGGGAACAAGCAGCCCATGCTGCTGCAAGCTCCTACATTCCACGGTGGAATGTATATTCATGTTCCTTCAGCAAGGGACATCGTGTTGAGGAACACTATTATACAAATTGTGAATGGAAAGCTATTAAACTATACCTGATATAAGGCCGAGCAATTTAGAGTGCATAAGCAAAATTAAGTAAAAACCATGTCAAAAAAATTAAAAGATCCAGAGATATTGGCAGTTGACGTAGTGTGAAAGTCTGGACTTTTGCTTAAAAAAATGTGGCTCCATTCCACTCATGAGGGTGACCTCCCTGACCATAAAGACTGGAGAAAAAGCTAAATAATAAAGTGTTGTGTATTTAATGTTCGGAATGAAGGATGCCATGTAGAGAATTTGAGAACATTTGATAGCTTTTTCAAGAAAATTGGAACACTTAGAATCTGGTGCAGCTCTGCATAGAAAACATGTTGCTTCCAGGTTTTTTTGGTCAAAGCAAGTCATTTATAGCTTAACTATTCTAAGTCAGAGGTAATTGATATCTCCCTACCCAATGCAAGTCAATACTCCCTAAGCTGGCAAGCTGGAACTTTCATATACTTGGTAATCTACATTCCTACAGACCCTGCTCATACTTTTATGTTACACTACCTTTCGGTCTTCAGAGGCCTGCTCCTAATTCTTTCACTCTTGGTTGGGAAGGATGGCAGTCTTTAAGATTGGTATTTGACAGAGGCTAATATATGTTTCTCTTATGTCCTCCGACAGTCGCCGCCCACTCATACAGTCTTCACCAATGGGGTATTGACTTCATCTCCACAGGAGTAACTAGGCATAAGACTTGTTAAAAACAAAGCATTTACATAGACACACCTATGGGGGCTGTTCCACTGGTCCAATACCCCCCTGCAATCAGCCATCCCAACTCAGTTTGTCTTCTGCCTAGTTAAGGAGTAAGATATGCTTCCCTGTGCTGGGGCTACAGTCTCAGCCTTCTTCTTCTATTTTATGATTTTATTTACTGCAAATGTGTTTTTTCTTTGCATTACTAGCTGTTTATTTTGTCAGCGTTAGTTAGTCGGATCTTCGGATGAAGACGGCGTTTGCGGAGCTGGGAGTCGGACTGGTTGTCCTGGTTCTCCAGGACAGAGGGCCAGATGGAATCCCAGCCCGCCATCGAGCGTTTAGCAGGCTATGTGTTCGCCCTGGCCTTGCAAACTACCCATCCCTGTCCTCAGGGATGCAGCCTGTGAGGTGGCTACCTCACTCGGACGTCTCATTCACGGTTCTCCGTGTACTGTTAGCGTCCTGCGTTTTTTGGCTGACGGCACCCCTGCCATCTGAGGCTGGGCGGTTTCCCATGCAATGTGAGGCACCCCACGCCATTGAGTACAGGTAAGTACATTCTGTGTGGGGCCTCTGTCTGGGGCTGGCAGTCCTGTGTGTCTGTGTTATCCCCTCATGTCTGTGCGTTTTTGGGCTCCCTGATCCCGGTCCCTGCGGGGGTTTTCTCTCACAGTCGGTGCGCTGTGTGGGTTTCTGGGGGTCTCTCGCCTGTGTCACTTTAGGGTGCTTTTGGAGGTACAGACACGTGTGGCGACCGCTGCCGGGTTAAACACCGCCGGTCTGCCATTTTAGGTGTGGGCAGCATGTCTGGCTTCACTATGAGCACTTATACAGCATGTATGTGGTGTGTTTTTGGCGCCATCTTGTGTGTGGCTAATCGTTCATTCCGATCAAGTCGGCGGCCATTTTACCGAAGCCTCCCATTACTTTCTATTGGCAACCATTTTTCCTTAGCCTGAAGCCTCAGTTTAGCTTCTTGTGGTGACATCACTTCCTCCTTTTACTCAGGAGAGTTCAGCTGCGGTGGTAACACTTGTGGGGGTCTGTCTGCTGTCCTTTTACTTGTGCAATCCTTCTGGCTATCAGTTTATCCTGATTAGGGGTCTGTGTTTTCACAGTCATTGTAGAGGTGTGCTGCGGGGGTCCGCGGCGCGCTTAAAGGGCCAGTACCTTTAAAAAAAAAAGAAAAAACCTTTTTTTATATGGAATTTCAGGACAGCAAATTTCCCACAGCCCTGGTGGGGGATTCAGATTCCTCTGAATCCTCGGCTCTGTCTACTTTGTCTGCTGCAGTGGCGACTTTGGTGTCCAAAGTGGAGATTCTGATGACGGAACGTGCTGCCCGAAAAAGGCCTAGTTTTTCCATGTCTTCTGATTCTGAATCTGATATGGTTGCCGTAGGTGGCGTACCCCTTGAAGGGTCTTGCTCTTCTCAGTCTGAGGGGGAGGCGGAGGGTGCAGGGGTGGATGATTCCCCCCCTGGGACGGCCGAGGACCGCGCAGCTATGGATGCGCTAATTCTTGCCATTAAAGAAACCCTACATTTAGAGGATGAGCCCAATCCTCCGGGCATTGTGTCCTCTTTTGGTACACACAGGACCCGCAAGGCGGTGCAGGTGTTCCCTTGCTCCGCTGAGTTTCACGCTACTGTGAATGATCAATGGCGTCATTTGAAACGCACCTTTGAGGTGCCTAAGAGGTTTCAACTCCTTTATCCCTTTGCGTCTCCTACGGATTCGCGCTGGTGTGTGGCCCCTCAGGTGGATCACACTGTGGCCAGATTTAACAAGGCCACTCTGGTACCCACCAAAGATTCTCCGGTGTTAAGGGATCCTATGGATAGGAGAATGGAATCCCTTGCCCGCCATGCCTACGTGGTGGCGGGTTCTCTGCTAAAGCCTATTTTCTGTCATGGCGGATCAGGCTGTGGCGGACTGGACCAAGGTGCTAAAATGCACCCTCATGGCGGATTCCGCTCCTCCTACTACCGTGGCAATGGTGGACCAGATCTATCAAGGAGTCATGTATTTGTGTGATGCGGTCTTGAATGAGGCCCCATTAGCTGCACGCCTGTCCAGTGTCGCAGTGATTAACCGTCGCCTGATATGGTTGAAAAGCTGGTCGGCTGACCAGACTTCGAGAAAAACGGTGGCTGACATCCCCTATGCGGGGTCTTGCCTGTTTGGGGAATCCCTGGATGAATTGGTAAAAGGGGTCACTGGGGGCAAGAGCACTCTGCTGCCCCAGAATCCTAAAGGCAAGTTTTTCCGCGGTAAGTGGGGCCCCTCCTTTAAACCAAATCAGGGGTCCTTTCGTGCCTTCAAGGCACAGAACAAGGGGAAACCCTTCAAGGGCCAGGGTGGCCAGAGAAAGCCCTGGGCGGGGAAACCAAAATTCGGCCAAGCTGGTGCGGCGGCCCAGTCCGCCTCTGCCTTATGGGGCGCCCTCACCCGTTTCAGGGGTGGGGGGAAGTTTGCGCAGTTTCCTCCAACCTTGGCTGCTCCGAATTCCGGACAGGTGGGTTCAGGAAATCATTAGATCGGGTTACAAGATCGAATTCCTTTCGCGGCCAGCGGACAGATTCTTTCCCTCAAATCTTCATTTGACCCCAGGGCGGTTACAGGACCTGCATCAGGCGGTGCAAGATCTCCTCGCCCAGGGGGTGGTTGTCCCATGCCTCATCGGGACAGATTTCGGGGGTTTTACTCAAATCTTTTCACCGTTCCCAGAAAGGAGGGCAAGGTGCGTCCTATTCTGGACTTAAAAGCTCTGAACCGCTTTGTACACGTTCGGAAGTTCCGCATGGAATTGCTCCGCTCGGTGGTAGCCTTCCTGAGTCCAGGCGAGTTCCTGGCCTCTATCGACCTGAAGGATGCGTATCTACACATCCCCATTTTCGAGGGTCATCAGAGGTACCTCCGACTCGCTATCGCGGAGGAACACTATCAGTTTGTGGCGTTACCTTTCGGTCTCGCTTCGGCTCCAAGGGTGTTTACCAAAGTGCTGGCTCCAGTTTCTCCCAAATTCTCTCGCCTGGTTCCCCCACTTAATTGTCTTTGAAGATCCCCTCATTCATGGGGCCAGATCATGGGTAACCAAGTTGGACTGCGAGAGCCCCACATTTCTTTAGTGATCATTGTCTGAGCCCTATCCTATTCACCAGGCTCCCTCGCACCAGGAGGCATCCAAACACTCTGAGAACTCCCAATCCCTTGCCCAGTTTGCATGTACTCTTACCCATAACCTAAATAGATCTATTACAGAAGGAATGTGAAATATTGATTTGTTGGTATAAAAACCCACATGCATAGCATTTTGCGAACTCCCCATACCTGTTGGCACTGTAATGCCTCATTGGGCAGCATGCTACATATATGGGGCAGCTGTCCACACATAAAACTACACTTAATGTTTGCTATGGGCACCATAATCCTTAGGCGATGGAGGTCCTCCATTGACCCTCAATTCAAGGACTACATCACCAAGATATGCCTCCTAATAAGTATGGAAAACCTGATAGCCTACCTCCATAATACTTGAGATCATTACAATGCAGTATGAAGCACCTGGGTTATCTTTATGGTTATATAAACATTTCACTACTCCTTTCTTCCTACTCTTATTAGACCATATTTTGTCACTACCTATACTTTCATTTATAGTCATGTTGCTTTCTATGCAATCTGATCATTGGGCATTTAAAATAGTTAAAAGTCCCTCCTCTCATTTTCTGCATGAGTCTTCTGTCGGTAAACATGAGGACGTCTATGTGGTTAAAGTTTTGGTCTATTGAACCGGCACGTTATAAGCACCTCCTTTGCAAGCCATTCAAGGGGAAACATCTCTTCAAAGCTGTATACCCTTAATAAAGGCAAAATAGAATGTTTGTGATTTTGAAGAGGTGGTGCTTCCCCAGATCTGTCAATGTATGAGAATGGTAAAGCTGAGCTGGTGGGACATTTAATGTGTATCGTGGTGGCCGCCTCGCCAAAAGAAATACCATCACAGTATTTTTTGTTGAGACAGATTAATTGTTCCTGCTTTGACTGTACATTCAGTGGTGTGTAGTCTTTGCTTTCTTTTTCTTTCTTTCTGTGTACTAGGAGTCTGCACAACACTGCACACATGCAAAAGGCTTTGGCACAAAAAAAAAAATAGTAAAGAGAAAAATACACTGCAAGACATTCTTCCTCCGATCCTCTGTCAGAGTGATGCCATACCGCCATATTTTGCCTACCTAGCATTCAATGTTTAAACAAGTTCACTTTTTAGAAAAAAAAAAAAAATGCACATTTTTTGCAGGTAGAAAAATGTGCATTTATTTTTTGGAGCCTGCAAAGCATTGCAGCAGCAATCTGCAGATGGTGCCATGCTGGTCTCCAGCAGCACTGTCAGTGTATCTGGGTGCCCATACATCCCGTACGGGCAAGCAGATACAATCTGAGAGGAAGGGAGAATGAACTACTGCAAAGCTCCACAGTTCCCCACTGGTTGTCAGATTGGGGAGGTGCAGGACCGGTCCATTTTGTATCGTTACTCCCTGAATATGGGTCTAACATGTTACAAAAGGTGAGCTTATCCTTTAATGTGTATATTATTGGCATATAACAAAGGAAATAGATTGTCTACAGTCTGTTACCCAAGGAAAAAGAAGCAAATTAAAGTGTTACTAAACCTACAGCAGTAAAATCAGTCTGTATATGCAGTAAAGCATGCTTGTTCTACTCACTGTGGAACCGTAGGGGTTAACCCTCTGCATTGTGTAAAAAGGCAGTTTGATCCTGTCTTCTCTGAGCCTCCTGTTCTTCCACTGTCCCCCATCCATCTCCTGATAGCACAGAACCTTAGGGGCACTCTGCACATGCTCAGTTTGGTGCATATTGCTAGAGAGATTTTTTTTTTTTTGGTGGGGGGGGAGGTGGTGCATGTGATCAGCATGGGGACAATCCGCACTGTCCAGACAGGGTCAGGGGTCATGCATCCTTCTAGGACAGTGAGAGGAGAATAAAAACTTCTCCTTCAAGCTTTAACCAGTGCTTAGCTGGACACAGATAGAAGTCACAGGACTGCTATATACTGCTGAGCGAGATTGTATTTTGCAGTTTATATTTACTAAAATGATTGCATTTCAATGTTCTGTGTACTGTAGGAGACCAGATATAGTGAATGCAGGGTCCTGGGTTTAGTAACACTTTAACCCTCCTCTTATGTTAGGGTCAGAACCGACCCGTTTTCAGGTTTTGAATGTCTATAAGTATCACATAAATTTGTTTATTGCATCAAGATTTTTTTACTTTGTCGGGAACTTGTCAGGAACCTCTATTTAAACAATGTAATAGAAAAAGAATCCTTTTCACTAAATTATAAAATACTGTGGTGAAAATTAAGACGTTTATGGTGTTAGGGTCAATTCTGACCCAGTTATAATATTGGATTTTAGGACACTAATAAGTGCCAAAACTGAAATCATAAACACTCTCTCTGCTTAGTAACACTGACAGCCAATCCCCTCTCAACCCTGTGAGCTGTAGTTAGGGAGGGGCCTATCTCTTTTCCTGCTTGTCTGCTTCTCTAAATAAAGTAAAGAAACATAGGACAAATACATTTCAGAGTTGCTGACTTTATTTTACCATTTTTTAAATTTGAAAATGAGAGGTATGCTATCAAAAGGTCTAAGGGGTCACACCAAAAATATTAAAACCAATCTTTTAAGGATAAAGAAGCATAACAAGGTAACCAAGAGGTAAGAAACAAATTTGATGATAAATAATTATTCAGAGGGTATTTTATGGCTGATTTAAAACACGGGTCAAAACTGACCCGTTAACATCATGGATAGTAACAGAATTCTAACATAAGAGGAGGGTTAAGAATCGTTGATCATTTTTTTTTTACATAATTTAAAGTGTTACTAAACCCAGGAATCTGCATTCACTATATCTGAAAAGAAATGAAAACTCATTCAGCGCTACAATCAGCAAAATGGAATAAAAGCTGCTGGACACCGATAAAGGTCAAATCTATCAAAACCCAGAGAAAGCATAAAATACAAAAGGGGTGCAGCGCTACAATAGAAAATATATATAATGTAAAATATAAACTCAGACTGTATAATTGTGAAAAAGTCCTGACTGAACAATTAAATCACAAATACTGTGCAAGCATAGAATAAAGGTAAAGAAGAGTCCTTTAAATGCCACAAATCCAAGCCATAAGATTAAGGGAAACCCGTGCTGTGAAGGATGAAACTATTGCACCTCTTCATAAGTGACTCCATCACCAGAGTATGTGCTAGCCTCTCACCTCAATTCCCAGACCTCTAGGGTCATAGCGCAGTGTGTTTTCAAACACCTGATGGGCTCCCAATCTGCTCAGCTTTGCCTCCAACCTCAGACTGATCATAGAGTAAGAGATTCCATCATAGAGGAGGGAACAAAAGGACATCTAGTGCTCTCCGTATATTCGACAATTTATTAAATGATAAAAGGTATTGCACTTACAAACATGGCACTATCCCAGTGCATAACGAACAGCATATGTGTAAAACAGCACAGCCAGCTGACCGCTCGGTGTGCGATCCCTTCGGAACGTCGCGGGTGACGTCACAGCTCCTCCCCCGTACGCGTTGCGTCAGTGGGCGTGACTTCTTCAGCGGGGTACGTGGAGGGCGGCACCCGCACGCTATTTATTGATGCTGCTAAGCAACCGGACCAATCATCCCAGGGCGGAACAGGAAACTCTCAGGTTTCCATTTTAGAATAGGGAAAAAGCCAGCCCTACTTCCTGGTGACTCCGGAGCTAACTAAAACTCTTATTTACAGACCGGAAACTGGGGAAAAGGCACGGATCAGTTCCTCTCTGCCTCTGTCAATGTAATTAAGAGCTAATAAATATACTATTGCACTTCGTGAATGCTAGGGGCACAGAACCTTTAACAGGACATAAAGTGACAATGCATAGTGCATAATATAATAATTTTAATTTTCTAAAGGTAAAATTACCTAAAAATTTCCAAAAAAACTATTTTTTTAAAAAACTCTTTTTTTAAAAAACTTCCTTTAAAAATCTTTTTGAAAAAATGACAAATGTCAAGTAAGATAGTAAATACAATTCTAAAATCTTCTCATAAAAGCTAAAAAGGACGTGTAACCGCGATGCTCCGTATGGATCTTACAAACACATATATATATATAAAAAACATAACAGAAAAAACATCTAAAAATCAACAATTATCATCTATTGGAAATAAAACAATTCAGATCAAATTCTACATTTAACCCCCCTGGTACTAAAACTTTAGTCTGGTAAATCCAGAATGATTCTCTTCGGCTTAGTTGCCTAGTAAAGTTACCTCCCCTCCAATGTCTGGTAGTTTTCTCAATCCCCCAAAACTTTAATCCAGTGGGGTCACAGTGATGGTATCTTTTAAAGTGTTTGGGGACATTGTGCTTATCCTTTCCCTGTCTAATTCTGTTCATATGCTCTCCTACTCGAACATGCAATGCCCTCGTGGTTCTGCCCACGTATTGATATCCGCATTTACATTCGAGCATATAAACTACACCTTTGGTCTCACATGTAATGAAATCCCTCAAAACATGCACTTCCTGTGTGGCTGTAGCTAAAAATTCCTTCCTTCTTTTGGAACTGTCTAGAGTGAGTGAGATCGAACGAGAAACAACTCTTATGCCCTCTAAAAAAATGGCTACCAGTAATGAATTTTGCTTTGTGCTGGACTATAATGTCCAGTACAAGAAGTTTGAAAATATTGTAGCCAAGTATTGGCCCATCCTACAACAAGACAGGGTATTGGGCCCGACCCTTCCATCAAAACCTAAATTTGTCTACCGAAGGGCACCAACCCTGAGAGATCGGTTGGCACCAGGGGTTCTGGATCCCCCCATTAAATCTGATAATAGGCTCTTTCCATCTATGAAAGGTTTTTACGCCTGTGGAAGGTGTGCTGCATGCAAAACCTCAAAAGGTAATACCAAAAGAAGGAAGGAATTTTTAGCTACAGCCACACAGGAAGTGCATGTTTTGAGGGATTTCATTACATGTGAGACCAAAGGTGTAGTTTATATGCTCGAATGTAAATGCGGATATCAATACGTGGGCAGAACCACGAGGGCATTGCATGTTCGAGTAGGAGAGCATATGAACAGAATTAGACAGGGAAAGGATAAGCACAATGTCCCCAAACACTTTAAAAGATACCATCACTGTGACCCCACTGGATTAAAGTTTTGGGGGATTGAGAAAACTACCAGACATTGGAGGGGAGGTAACTTTACTAGGCAACTAAGCCGAAGAGAATCATTCTGGATTTACCAGACTAAAGTTTTAGTACCAGGGGGGTTAAATGTAGAATTTGATCTGAATTGTTTTATTTCCAATAGATGATAATTGTTGATTTTTAGATGTTTTTTCTGTTATGTTTTTTATATATATATGTGTTTGTAAGATCCATACGGAGCATCGCGGTTACATGTCCTTTTTAGCTTTTATGAGAAGATTTTAGAATTGTATTTACTATCTTACTTGACATTTGTCATTTTTTCAAAAAGATTTTTAAAGGAAGTTTTTTTAAAAAAAGAGTTTTTTAAAAAAAGAGTTTTTTTGGAAATTTTTAGGTAATTTTACCTTTAGAAAATTAAAATTATTATATTATGCACTATGCATTGTCACTTTATGTCCTGTTAAAGGTTCTGTGCCCCTAGCATTCACGAAGTGCAATAGTATATTTATTAGCTCTTAATTACATTGACAGAGGCAGAGAGGAACTGATCCGTGCCTTTTCCCCAGTTTCCGGTCTGTAAATAAGAGTTTTAGTTAGCTCCGGAGTCACCAGGAAGTAGGGCTGGCTTTTTCCCTATTCTAAAATGGAAACCTGAGAGTTTCCTGTTCCGCCCTGGGATGATTGGTCCGGTTGCTTAGCAGCATCAATAAATAGCGTGCGGGTGCCGCCCTCCACGTACCCCGCTGAAGAAGTCACGCCCACTGACGCAACGCGTACGGGGGAGGAGCTGTGACGTCACCCGCGACACTCCGAAGGGATCGCACACCGAGCGGTCAGCTGGCTGTGCTGTTTTACACATATGCTGTTCGTTATGCACTGGGATAGTGCCATGTTTGTAAGTGCAATACCTTTTATCATTTAATAAATTGTCGAATATACGGAGAGCACTAGATGTCCTTTTGTTCCCTCCTCTATGATGGAATCTCTTACTCTATGATCGGTCTGAGGTTGGAGGTTGGAGGCAAAGCTGAGCAGATTGGGAGCCCATCAGGTGTTTGAAAACACACTGCGCTATGACCCTAGAGGTCTGGGAATTGAGGTGAGAGGCTAGCACATACTCTGGTGATGGAGTCACTTATGAAGAGGTGCAATAGTTTCATCCTTCACAGCACGGGTTTCCCTTAATCTTATGGCTTGGATTTGTGGCATTTAAAGGACTCTTCTTTACCTTTATTCTATGCTTGCACAGTATTTGTGATTTAATTGTTCAGTCAGGACTTTTTCACAATTATACAGTCTAAGTTTATATTTTACATTATATATATTTTCTATTGTAGCGCTGCACCCCTTTTGTATTTTATGCTTTCTCTGGGTTTTGATAGATTTGACCTTTATCGGTGTCCAGCAGCTTTTATTCCATTTTGCTGATTGTAGCGCTGAATGAGTTTTCATTTCTTTTCAGATATAGTGAATGCAGATTCCTGGGTTTAGTAACACTTTAAATTATGTAAAAAAAAAATGATCAACGATTCTTAACCCTCCTCTTATGTTAGAATTCTGTTACTATCCATGATGTTAACGGGTCAGTTTTGACCCGTGTTTTAAATCAGCCATAAAATACCCTCTGAATAATTATTTATCATCAAATTTGTTTCTTACCTCTTGGTTACCTTGTTATGCTTCTTTATCCTTAAAAGATTGGTTTTAATATTTTTGGTGTGACCCCTTAGACCTTTTGATAGCATACCTCTCATTTTCAAATTTAAAAAATGGTAAAATAAAGTCAGCAACTCTGAAATGTATTTGTCCTATGTTTCTTTACTTTATTTAGAGAAGCAGACAAGCAGGAAAAGAGATAGGCCCCTCCCTAACTACAGCTCACAGGGTTGAGAGGGGATTGGCTGTCAGTGTTACTAAGCAGAGAGAGTGTTTATGATTTCAGTTTTGGCACTTATTAGTGTCCTAAAATCCAATATTATAACTGGGTCAGAATTGACCCTAACACCATAAACGTCTTAATTTTCACCACAGTATTTTATAATTTAGTGAAAAGGATTCTTTTTCTATTACATTGTTTAAATAGAGGTTCCTGACAAGTTCCCGACAAAGTAAAAAAATCTTGATGCAATAAACAAATTTATGTGATACTTATAGACATTCAAAACCTGAAAACGGGTCGGTTCTGACCCTAACATAAGAGGAGGGTTAAAGTGTTACTAAACCCAGGACCCTGCATTCACTATATCTGGTCTCCTACAGTACACAGAACATTGAAATGCAATCATTTTAGTAAATATAAACTGCAAAATACAATCTCGCTCAGCAGTATATAGCAGTCCTGTGACTTCTATCTGTGTCCAGCTAAGCACAGGAAGTAGGGCTGGCTTTTTCCCTATTCTAAAATGGAAACCTGAGAGTTTCCTGTTCCGCCCTGGGATGATTGGTCCGGTTGCTTAGCAGCATCAATAAATAGCGTGCGGGTGCCGCCCTCCACGTACCCCGCTGAAGAAGTCACGCCCACTGACGCAACGCGTACGGGGGAGGAGCTGTGACGTCACCCGCGACACTCCGAAGGGATCGCACACCGAGCGGTCAGCTGGCTGTGCTGTTTTACACATATGCTGTTCGTTATGCACTGGGATAGTGCCATGTTTGTAAGTGCAATACCTTTTATCATTTAATAAATTGTCGAATATACGGAGAGCACTAGATGTCCTTTTGTTCCCTCCTCTATGATGGAATCTCTTACTCTATGATCGGTCTGAGGTTGGAGGTTGGAGGCAAAGCTGAGCAGATTGGGAGCCCATCAGGTGTTTGAAAACACACTGCGCTATGACCCTAGAGGTCTGGGAATTGAGGTGAGAGGCTAGCACATACTCTGGTGATGGAGTCACTTATGAAGAGGTGCAATAGTTTCATCCTTCACAGCACGGGTTTCCCTTAATCTTATGGCTTGGATTTGTGGCATTTAAAGGACTCTTCTTTACCTTTATTCTATGCTTGCACAGTATTTATGATTTAATTGTTCAGTCAGGACTTTTTCACAATTATACAGTCTGAGTTTATATTTTACATTATATATATTTTCTATTGTAGCGCTGCACCCCTTTTGTATTTTATTCACTATATCTGGTCTACCACAGTACACAGAAATGCAAATATTTTAGGGAATATAAACTGCTAAATACCTTTCTCTTTCGTTCATTGACAGACACAGCTCCTCATCTTCTTGACTACGTGGGTTATACTGCCCCCTACAGGAGCAGGACACTAGGCAGAAATGAACTTGACTATCCCTATTGGGCAGTCCCAGGAGGTATACTCCCACTCTCAGCTATAGGTTCTCAGTTTTTTTCAACCTAGTCAGGAGTACGGACCTAGTTCTTTGCTGGTATCTCTGGTCCTGGCAATTTTTTCTTTTTAAATGTAATTTTTTTTTCTCTCTTTTTATTATTTTGTCCCTGTGAGATCTACAATTAGTTACCGGACTGGGCGACGGACTGGTTAATCAAGATCCAGGAGGGTCCCCCCAGTCTGGCCAGTGAGTGCGTGCAGACTACAGCTCCAGGTCTAGGTCGGCAACGACTTAGCCCCACTGGACTGGGGCTGGCCTGTGAGTTAAACGTCTTACGAGGGTGCATATGAACTGTCTTCAGCCTGAGTCGCAACATTTCCTCATGGCTGACAGCACCCACGTTACGATGGATCGGGGGTCTATCCAAGGCTGTGCCCACCCTGTTCCTGGTGTGGTAAGTAGCCATCCCTCCTCTACCCCTGGAGAGTTCTGGGGTGAACTCGGACCCCCGGGCTCCCCTTCCTCCCAGTCAGCGCTCCCCCCTTTCTCTGTGGTCTTCGGCAGGCCTTTGCCCACCCCCACGGGTGGACATACCTTTTAAGGATGGCCTGGGGTGTTGAGCTGACGATGGAGAGGGGGGGGGGGAGCGCGCCACCGGTGACCAAACGATCGAACTTTGGGAGGGGGTGGGCCTGGTGTGGGGGTGCCTGCCTTCCTGTTGGGATCGTTTTCAATTTTCTGGGGGCCCTCAGGAGCCGCGCGGGGCTGCCATTTTCTTGTAGCCTTTTGTGCTACAGATCGGCGTACACGTTTGTGTAGCCTTGGCGGCCATTTTCTCGAGGTTTCCTATTTAAAATAACGGCGGCCATGTTTTTAGAGCCGGATCGGTGGTGGGAGCCCCTCCCCGGCCTCTAGTTTTGATCCCTTGATATTCCTCTTTCTAATCGCCGCATGGTGTGCAGTTAGTTCGGTGCTGTGAGTACCTGACTGGTGAAGGTGAGTCTGTTTATTGGGGTCTCTCTCCCTCACTCTGCTGTTGCTGCAGTAGTGCTCTGTGTTGGGCCTTGTGGTGCTGCTAGCGTGGTGGGGTATCTCTTGCAGCGTTCTACACTTTTTTTGTGTGGGTTCACCTCTCCATTCGTGGAGTCCGAGGAGCATATTTCACCACCTGATCCACTCTCAGAGGTTGTCAGGCCCTCCAGGTCCCAACAACTGACTGCACTGGCGGCAGTCCTCAAGTCCTTAGTGTCCAAGGTAGATTTGGTTCTGGGAAAATGGGCTAGCAAAAAGCATCCCCCGCCTTCACCTGCTTGCTCTGTCTCATCATATCCTGAATCTGATTCGGTCGCCGCTGGTGCGAGTTACCTTTCGGGGTCTGCATCCATGCACCCTGCTGGCCTGTTGGCCATACACTCCTTGGTGCGTACCTTTCTCCAGAGAGTGAGACGCTCGGTTCCTCCAGTGCGGTCTCCATTGCCCCGGTGGGACCTCAACTTGGTGCTGTCAGTTCTCCAGAAGCCTTCCTTTGAAAGCATTCGGGAGGTTCCCCTGCTTACATTGTCCCAGAAGGTGGCCTCTTTGGTGGCTATTACTTCTGCGTGCAGGATTTTTTGAGGCTGGCGGCACTGTCTTGTCGTTCGCCTTACCTGGTGGTTCACAGAGATAAGGTGGTTCTTCATCCATTTCCGGCGTCCCTTCCAAAGGTCGTCTCTGATTTTCATTTGACTGAAGACATTGTGTTGCCCTCCCTGTGTCCCAGGCCTCAGCATCCTAAGGAAATTGCCTTTCATTCCCTGGATGTGGTTCAGGCAATAAGGGTGTACCTGGCAGCTACGGAGTCTTTTAGAAAGTGAGACTCAATATTTTCCCTCGTGGATGGACCGTGCAAAGGTTTGGCTGCTTCTGCTGCAACCATTTCCAGATGGATCAGACAGACTGTGATTCAGGCTTATTCCATTAAGGGTCAGGTTCCCCCTTTCCCTGTTAAGGCGCACTCTACTCGGGCGCCTCCTGGGCCTTCCGTCATCAGACGTCAGTGATGCAGGTTTGCAAGGCGGCTACTTGGTCATCTGTGAACACTTTCACAAAGTTTTAAAAGGTGGATGTTTTGGCATCTGCGGATGCTTCCTTCGGCTGCTAGGTTTTGCAGGCTGCTGTTTAAAGGACTTGGTCCTCTTTGAGGGTGTTTTACATTTTTTCAGATGAGCTCCATGTTACCTGGTTGACTATTTTTAGCCTTGTGAAGTATTTTTTTCTTGCTGTTCCCACCCCTCATGTTTGATACTGCTTTGGAATGCCCAATGTAGTTAAGAAGATGAGGAGATGTGTCCGTCAATGAAGGAAAGAAAAAGTGGGATTTTTGACTTACTGTAAAATTTCTCTGATGTTCATTGACGAACACAGCACCCACCCATCTATGGAGTTGTGTTTTTCTCTTCTGACGCTGCTTGTAACAAAACTGAGTACCTATAGCAGAGGGTGGGAGTATACCCCCTGGGACAGCCCCATACAGTGCCTTGCGAAAGTATTCGGCCCCCTTGAACTTTGCGACCTTTTGCTACATTTCAGGCTTCGAACATAAAGATATAAAACTGTAATTTTTTGTGAAGAATCAACAAGTGGGACACAATCATGAAGTGGAACGAAATTTATTGGATATTTCAAACTCTGTTAACAAATAAAAAACTGAAAAATTGGGCTTGCAAAATTATTCAGCCCCTTTACTTTCAGTGCAGCAAACTCTCTCCAGAAGTTCAGTGAGGATCTCTGAATGATCCAATGTTGACCTAAATGACTAATGATGATAAATAGAATCCACCTGTGTGTAATCAAGTCTCCGTATAAATGCACCTTCACTGTGATAGTCTCAGAGGTCCGTTTAAAGTGCAGAGAGCATCATGAAGAACAAGGAACACACCAGGCAGGTCCGAAATACTGTTGTGAAGAGGTTTAAAGCTGGATTTGGATACAAAAAGATTTCCCAAGCTTTAAACATCCCAAGGAGCACTGTGTAAGCGATAATATTGAAATGGAAGGAGTATCAGACCACTGCAAATCTACAAAGACCTGGCTGTCCCTCTAAACTTTCAGCTCATACAAGGAGAAGACTGATCAGAGATGCAGCCAAGAGGCCCATGATCACTCTGGATGAACTGCAGAGATCTACAGCTGAGGTGGGAGACTCTGTCCATAGGACAACAATCAGACGTATAATGCACAAATCTGGCCTTTATGGAAGTGTGGCAAGAAGAAAGCCATTTCTTAAAGATATCCATAAAAAGTGTCGTTTAAAGTTTGCCACAAGCCACCTGGGAGACACACCAAACATGTGGAAGAAGGTGATCTGGTCAGATGAAACCAAAATCTAACTTTTTGGCAACAATGCAAAACGTTATGTTTGGCGTAAAAGCAACACAGCTCATCACCCTGAACACACAATCCCCACTGTCAAACATGGTGGTGGCAGCATCATGGTTTGGGACTGCTTTTCTTCAGCAGGGACAGGGAAGATGGTTAAAATTGATGGGAAGATGGATGGAGCCAAATACAGGACCATTCTGGAAGAAAACCTGATGGAGTCTGCAAAAGACCTGAGACTGGGACAGAGATTTGTCTTCCAACAAGACAATGTTTCAAAACATAAAGCAAAATCTACAATGGAATGGTTCACAAATAAACATATCCAGGTGTTAGAATGGCCAAGTCAAAGTCCAGACCTGAATCCAATCTAGAATCTGTGGAAAGAACTGAAAACTGCTGTTCACAAATGCTCTCCATCCAACCTCACTGAGCTCGAGCTGTTTTGCAAGGAGGAATGGGCAAAAATTCCAGTCTCTCGGTGTGCAAAACTGATAGAGACATACCCCAAGCAACTTACAGCTATAATCGCAGCAAAAGGTGGCGCTACAAAGTATTAACTTAATGGGGCTGAATAATTTTGCACGCCCAATTTTTCAGTTTTTTATTTGTTAAAAAAGTTTGAAATATTCAATACATTTCATTCCCCTTCATGATTGTGTCCCACTTATTGTTGATTCTTCACAAAAAATTACAGTTTTATATCTTTGTTTGAAGCCTGAAATGTGGCAAAAGGTTGCAAAGTTCAAGGGGGCCGAATACTTTCGCAAGGCACTGTAGGTGTAGTCAAGTTTTCTGCCTAGTTTCCTACTCTAAGCTAGTAGGAGGAGTTTTCATTCTACTCTGACTGTTCTATGAGGCTGCAGGACACCTGGCCCTCTGTTTGGACAGTGCTGATTGGCCCTGTTCTGATCACATGCACCCTCCCAAGAAAAAAAAACTCCCTAGCAATACACATCAAACTGAGCATCTGCAGAGTGACTCCAAAAACTCTTGTCTTATAAAGAGATGGATTGGGGACAGTGGAAGAAGGGGGCGGATCAGAGAAGACAGGATCAAACAGCCTTTTTTACCCCTTAGGTTCCACAGTGAGTATAACAAGCATGCTTTACTGTGTATACAGACTGATTTTACTGTTTTGGAATTAGTAACACTTTAAATGTGCTAAAGAAAAAGAACTCTGTTGCATTGGCTTAGATGTAGATTTGTGTGACTGTATGCATGATAATGTAGCCCTGCTTTACAGTAGAAGTGGCCACTCAATTCTTAAATCCCTGGACATTTATACACAGTAGAGCAGTTTGCTTGAAAGAATAGACATGACCACATTTGAATAAAGTCCTCTATTGATAAACTTGTACTTTCAGTTTTGTTCTATTTTGAGCAAACCGTTCTTCAGCACAGTACGTCATCCAATCACTGTTGTGAAATCCGCTTTCATAGCCAGGGCTGTATGGAACCAGAAATGACAAACTGGCTCAGAGCCCTCCGTCTACCTTGGAAACCGCCCAAATGCTTCCCAGTGATTATTGGGGTGTATGGCTGAGAAACACCATAAATAGTTTTCTCCTTTACTTGATTGAAACAGTCCTAACTATTCTCAGGATCCTCTGAAATGTGGATGAAAGTCAAAGCGTTCCCTGCCAGCTCCATGCAGTGTATTATTCTGCAAGTAAGTCCATTACTCCAGTACTTCAGGGCTGCAACGGTAGTTTTACAGTCAAAGAATTGGTGACCTTTGCTCAAGCATTTCTGAATTGCAAAACAACTTCTGTGTACACTACAAAGGTTTCATTCTAGTATTTAAACATTTCATCTTTCAATTTTTGACTGGAAATCAGTCATGCTTATTTGCCTTTTTAGTTCATTAAGTTTTATGTTTCTCTTGCACCATTGAACATAGTTCTGTACACAAAGCCTTTCACCTAAATTGTCCTGCGCTAAAAGGATCTAATGTGAGTTCTCATTTTAGGTGTCATCAAATGGAATTCAGTCCACACCTCTAAACCTGGCCACCTACTGGAAGTGTAACCCCACCACTACAGATGTCAGGCTAGATTATAAGTACAACCCAGAGTCAATGGCAGTGCCCAGTGCATTATCGAATATACAGGTTGTGGTTCCAGTGGATGGCGGTGTCACAAACATGCAATCTTTACCAACTGCAATATGGTGAGCTTGTTCTATAGTCTCTTTCTGATTTATTCACAGACTTTTTCTGTTGCTAAATTCAGATATGTTCATTTGGTCAATTCCTAAATTGAATTAGACATTATGCACCATGCTTAGCAAATATCTATAAACCAAAAGGAAAATGGACCGCACTCAGAAGTACTGTAAATGAAATTAGAAGTGTCTTTTATTCCTCATAAAGAATCAATACAGACAGGGCATCACAGGGACATGCGACAGGATGACGTGTTTCACGATACAGAAGATCGCTTACTCATAGCCACACGTGTGGTTATCGAGGTTTGGATATAGCCACACGTGTGGTTATCGAGGTTTGGATATAGCCACACGTGTGGTTATGGAGGTTTGGATGGCGGATCCGACCTGCACCGGAGTGCTTTGTCTCACCTGAGCCGCTTTCCTTCTCAGCTTTTGATATTTCTTAGCAAATATCTACTTTTAACAACCTCTGGAATACTTAAAGTGCACATGCATCCCAACTATTGACTTTAAAAAAATGTAAATATTCTTGACAAGCCATAAAAGGGGTTTAAAACGACCTTTGTAGCTGTTTGCTCTGTGAAGTTATTATTTTACAAAGATCACAACAAAGATTCTTAAAGCGGAGTTCCAGTCGTTTTGGTGTTTATTAAAAGTCAGCAGCTACAAAACGTGTAGCTGCTGACTTTTAATAAACACACACTCTCACCTGTCCTACGATCCAGCGATGCGGCCGCCTGAGTTCTCTCCCTCGCCTCCCCCGGCGCACTGCCTCACAAGTGTGGGCACCTGAATGTGATAGCTTGTAGCTTCACAGGCGGGTGCGCACTGTGCATGCGCGAGTCGCGATGCACCTCCTAAATGGCCGGTCAATCTGGGACCTGTGACGTGTCCCAGAAGATTGCAAGGGGGGAGGAGGGCGAGGAGAACTTGCCTAGGCAGCCTAAGCAGAAGTGGGAGCTAGGTACCTGTCAAAACTAGGTACCCCCCCTAAAAAAAATGACATGCCAAATGTGCCATGTAATGGGGTGAGGAGTCCTTAAAGCGTAACTTCCACTTTTGGGTAGAACTCTGCTTTAAGTCAGGTTTCAGTTCTCTTCCAACAGCTTAGGCCTCATTCACACTGGCACTCCTGCATTTAGCTTCTCTTATCACAGGAGAAAATATCTGGGAAACATAAACAACTAGGCCCAATGCACAATGGGTGTTGAGCCCAGTGCAGGAGGCTTTGGCGTTTAGGTGAAGATGGAAGGCACAAGTGCACTGTCCAGCCTGACTCTGGGCAGCCTTTTAAACTCTTATCAGAGGGATGAAAACTGCTACGGCTGGATGGTGAAACGAGTGGTACTAACTTTTATGACAGTATGCACCTAGGGACAAATGTCTGGAAAGGACAATGTCTGCGCTCTGGGCATTTCTCCCTGGGTTAGTACCACTCAGTAAACCATCCAGCCACAGCAGCTTTCAGCCTCCCATAGAGTTTAACAGGCTTCCAGGAGCAGGGCATCTTCCGCCTGTACCTAAATGTTGGAGCCTCATGCAGCTTGTCTCCCTGATCACTTTTTACTGCTTTTAGATGTGTTGCTGTTAGGTACATTTACATGCGTTTAGCTGTGTTTAATCACAACTAAACTGACTCCTCTAAATTACATAAAAAGCAACCATCAAAGAAGTGATAATCAGGGCTGCTTTACACCCGACTGCAATGCGGGAAAGGTGTATTCTGTACCCATTCCCACTCTGCACTCAAAATGCACTGCCTGTGCAATCTGCTGCGGGTTTCAATATATTTTTAACAACACACAAAACAGATCGCATGGTGCCACAGTATTATGCAGTTTCTACAATTTCAGCCATTTAAATGCCCGCATTCCTGTGCGATTCTGGTGTAAACTGGCCCTCAAACAGCGCTAACAAACATTTATTTGTTTTTGTTTACACAGTAATTGTTATATTCTCATTCTATATTGTAGGGCAGAGCTTTTGTTAATTGGATCTATCTTTTGTGCATGTGCTGGCTCTTGAAGTATTAGGCCTGGTTCCCACTAATGTGATTTCTGTCCTGCCCTACGATAAAGAATCTGTCTGGTGGAGTTTAATCCAGTGCATTCTTTATATGCCAAACACATACAAGCTGCAGTTCTGTTCACGTTGCATGCTACAATTTGAGCAGTGTAGCTAAGTAAGAGCTTTAGGGTTCTTGCACTGTCTTTTCTATTTCACTATCTTTGCCTCTAATCTTCCCTTATACACTTTATACCATAGCCTGTTACATCATAGGAATCAATGATTCTCTTTTTCTTTCAAAACAAAATAAATCTCTGTTCTTCATAACAGTAGGGTTATACTGCCCCCCACAGGAGTAGGACACTGGGCAAAAAAAAAAGTTCTGGCTACGCCTATGGGCAATCCCAGGAGGCATACTCCCCCTCTTTGCTATCGGATGTCCGTTTTAATCTGCCTAGTCAGGAGTAAGGACCTAGTTCCTTGCTGGGATCTGTGGTCCTGGCAAAAAGTTTTTTTTCTAATTCGTTTTTTTTCTCCTGATTTTTTTCCTGTGAGATCTACAAGCAACTAAGCCGGATCTTGGTGACGGGCTGGATATATAGATCCAGTGGTCAACCCAGCCGGCCAGCGAGCACGCGCAGACCCCAGCTCTGTGCTAGGTCGGCCGCAACATAGTCCCACTAGATGGGAAACGTCTTGCCTGGTCGCACATGACCGGGGTCTAGGCCCGAGTTGCAGCGTTCTTATTGGCCGACAGCCCCCCACTTCAGTGGAGAGGGTTTCTGTCAGGAGATGGCGCCCGCCTGTTCCAGGTATGGTGAGTAATGCCCCCCCTGGCGGGATTTGGGGTGGACGTAGGCACCTTTCTAGGACGGTCGGATCCCTAGGATTCCCCTCTGTCCTGTCCTCCCCCTCCTCCCCTACCTGTCCTCCCCCTCCTCCCCTACCTGTCCTCCCCTCACCTACTGGGGATATGGGGCGCTTGCAGCTAACCCTGGAGGCTAGGACCGAGCATCATGCCAATGATGGGGACCGGACGATCGATCGTGCAGGGGGGGCTCCCCTTTCACTACCAGGGGCCCCCCCCCATCCTGTCGATCCCATCCAGGAGGCTGGGGGGTCCTCTTGGGGGCCCCCAGAAGCTCTGCAGGCCGCACGGGGCCGCCATTTTCTTGTAGCCGATGTGCTGCATAGGATCGGCGGCCATGTTTCTGTAGCCTGGCGGCCATTTTGCAGTGTATCCCCATTGAACATAAATGTTGGCCATATTTTTGGAGTCCCTAGAAGCCTTTTTTTTTTGGCGGTGGAGCCCCTTCCTATTCCCTAGTGCTGACACTCAGGTTTTTTTCTTCTGTTTAAAAAATCGCTGCAGACACGTGCTGTACAGACATCCTGGGCCTTCCTGGTGCATCTCTGGTGCAGGTGGTGAGTCTGGGGGTCTCTCTCTGCTGATGGTCTTCAGGGCTTTGTGCCTGACCTCTTGTGGGCTCTTTAGCGCGGTGGGACATTGCTAAAAAAAAAAGTTTTTTTTTTTCTGCGGGTTCCCCTGGTGCGGCATGGACACTGTGGAACACATTTCCCCACCTGACCCCCTCTCGGAAGCCGCAGGGCCCTCCGAATCCCAGCCATCCATCAATGCACTGTTGGCGATCCTGGAATCTTTTGTGTCCCAGGTGGAAGCGGCCTTTAAGGGGCGAAGTACCAAAAAAACGCCCCCGCCTACCCCTGCCTCAACTGATGGGTCAGATTCTGAATCTGATTTAGCCACCGCAGACGTGGGTCTCCCTGCCGAGTCTACTGCCTCGCGCCCTGTCTCTTCTGATAGTGAGGATGACTCCTCTCCCTCCGCCACTGTGCAAGAAAGGGTGCTTTTGGACGCAGTAGTTGTATCTGTGCGTGAGACCCTAAAAATGGAGGACGTTACTGCGGCACAGGTTACGTTTGGCACTCACAAGCCATCCAGTGAGGCAAAGGTTTTCCCTTTTCCCGCGTATTTTGACAACATGGTCAAAAAAGAGTGGGACCGCCCAAAGCATCCCCCTGGGGTGCCTCAGCGGATTGCTAGACGCTACCCCTTTGAGGAGTCCCTTATAAAGAAGTGGACCCTCTGGTCTCCAGACTGAATAAAGCTACCATGATTCCAGTGGAGGATTCCCCGTTCTTAAAGGATTCGGCGCATAGAAAGGTGGAGTCTGTGGCCCGCAAAATGTACTCCCTGGCGGGGTCTGCATTTAGACCGGTGTTTACTGTCGCAAACTTTGACTAAATGGGCTAAGTTACTACGCTGTGACCTGGAGGGGGAACATCTCCCCCCTGCCATTACGGAGCTGGTGAACCAGTTGATTCAGGGGCTGCAATTTCTTTGCGATGCCTCGCTGGATGTGGCTCCACTATTGGCACGACTGTGGGTGCCGGCAGTGGTTGTTCGGCATATACTTTAGCTAAAGTGCTGGTTTGCAGATCAGACTTTCAAGAAGGCCTTGTCTGATCTACCTTTTCAAGGTAATCACCTGTCATAGACAGGGTCCCTCCTTTTCAGCACATAAAAAGTTTTTCCGTCCCTCAGGGTCACGTGAGGATCAAAGGCCTTCAGGGCCCCTCCGGGTGGCTCCAAGCGACCCTGGTTGGAAAACAGAAATCGGTCTTCTCCAGACTTTCGGATAAGACCCCTTCGCCCTGAAGGTGCGCCCTCACCCGTATCTGGGGTGGGGGGATGTCTTTGCCGGTTACTGGACCTGTGGCTATCCCGGATACAAGAAAAGTGGGTACACGAGGTCATACAGTCGGATTACAAGATTGAGTTTCGATCCGTCCCTCTGGTAAGGTTCTTCCCTTCCAATGTGCAACTGTCCCCGGATCGCTTACAGTCTCTCTTTGGGGCAGTGCAGGACCTGTTACAACAAGAAGTAATAGTTCCGGTCCTGAATTAAGAACTTTTTCAGGGCTTTTATTTAAACCTGTTTATGGTCCCCCAAGAAAGAAGGCAAGGTGCGTCCAATTCTGGACCTAAAAGCACTGAATTGCTTCGTGCGCGTTCAAAAATTAAAGATAGAATCAGTTCGCACGGTGGTGGCTTCCCTACATCAGGGGGATTTCCTGGCCTCCATAGACATCACAGATGCCTACCTTCACATCTCAATATGTTCAGGACATCAACAGTTTCTGAGTTTTGCTGTGGGAGAGGATCACTGTCAGTTTGTGGCGTTGCCCTTTGGTCTCGCCTCTGCTCCTCGGGTCTTCACAAAGGTCTTGGCTCTTGTTCTGGCGTTGTTACGTCAGTGGGGAATATCGTTCGTGGGTTACCTGAACGATCTGCTTCTCCGTGCAGCGTCTCCCACAGCACTGGTGACAAACTTGGAGGTCACCATGAGAACTTTTTGGTGGATTCTGAACCTTCAGAAGTCGTCCCTGGTCCCTTCCATGAGACTGGATTATCTGGGCCTGACTTTGTCCGGAGGAAGAAAGACCCTGGCTGAGGATGAGTCCAAACTCCAAAAACTCCAGACTGCAATTCCGCTATTTGTGTCAAGCAAATGGTCGTCTCTTCGGACTTGTGTGAGAGTTTTGGGACTGATTGTGTCGTCGTTCGATACGGTCTCTTTTGCTCAGTTCCACACAACAATCCTCTAGAAGGAAATCCTTCTCAAATGGAACAAAGATCCAAATTCCCTGGACAACCAGATCCAGCTGAGCCAGGTGACCAGGGGGTCCCTGATATTGTGGCTTCGGTCCCTGCCACTCAAACTAGGAAAATCCTTGTACAGTCGTCACCACCGATGCCAGTCTGTCCAGGGGGGAGGTATTCTTTCTGCTCAAGGAGTCTGGTCCCTGGAAGAATCCAGGTTACCGATCAATGTTCTGGAGCTGGGGCTTTGCCTAGTCCACTGGACAGAGTACCTTCAGGGCTGTCCAGTGCGCATTCAGTCGGACAATGCCACAGCCATGGCTTATATCAATCACCAAGGTGGCACCACAAGTGTCCTTGAGGCCTTGCAGGTGGCAGGCATCTTTCCATGGGCGGAACGCTTTATTCCAGCTCCCTCCGCTGTTTACATTCTAGGAGTGGAAAATTGGCAGGAGGATTACCTCAGCCGACAGACTTTGGATCAAGGGGAATGGTCTCTTCATCTGAAGGTGTTCCAGCAGTTGTGCCTTCGTTGGGGCACTCCAGAAGTAGATCTGTTGGCGTCTCGGATCAACAGGAAAGTGCAGAGGTTTGTGGCCAGTTCGGGACCCTCTGGCAGACGCCACAGATGTGCTAGTGGCTTTGTGGGGTCAGTATCAGCTGATGTATGCCTTTCCCCTCTCAAGTTGCTGCGAAAACTTCTTCGCAGGATCGAGGCGGAAGGAATTCCAGTCATCCTTGTGGCTCCAGACTGGCCTCTCCGAGCTTGGTACGCAGACCTGGTCAGGCTAGTCACAGACGTTCCTTGAAGACTTCCTCTCTGGAAGGATCTACTGTCTCAAGGGCCAATCTTCCATCATGCTTTACAGTCGCTGGTTTTGACGGCTTGGCTGTTGAAAGCCAGATGCTGAAGGACAGGGGATTGTCTGCTTCAGTGATCCCCACTCTGCTTAAAGCGAGAAAAGCGACATCTAGAAAGATCTGTCATCGTACGTGGAAGTCTTATATTGCTTGGTGTGAGTCTCTTGGGGTTCCCTCTTACTCGGTGGCTCGGATTTTGGCCTTCCTTCAACAGGGAGTTGATCAAAAATTGGCCTTGAGTATGATCAAGGTTCAGGTCTCGGCCTTGGCAATTTTCTTCCAAAGGCTGTTGGCCACCCATTCCATGGTATTTAACCTTATCCAGGGGGTGCGACACTTGGCACCTCCGGTGCGACTGCCGTTGCCACCTTGGGACCTTAATTTGGTGTTGTCGGTTTTCCAGAAACCTCCTTTTGAAAATATTTGGGAGATTCCCCTGCTTACCTTATCATAGAAGGTGGCCTTTTTGGTGGCTATTACTACTGTACGCAGGTTGTCGGGACTGGCGGCGTTGTCCTGTCTTTCTCCCTATCTGGTGGTTAACAGGGATAAAGTTGTGCTTTGTCCAGATCCGTCCTTCCTTCCACTTAAAAGAGGATATTGTACTACCCTCCTTGTGTCCTAAACCTAAACATCCTAAGGAATTTGCACTGCATACTTTGGATGTGGTTCGGGCAATCGGGGTGTACTTGGCGACTACTGAGTCTTTTCGAAAGTCAGATTCACTCTTTGTACTCACAGATGGACCAAAGAAAGGGTTGCCTGCATCTGCTGCGACTATTTCCTGATGGATTAGACAGACAGCTGTGCAGGCTTATTCAATTAAGGGTTAGGTTCCACCTTTCCCTGTTAGGATGCATTCTAATGGGGTGCTTAGTGCTTCTTGGGCCTTTCGCCATCAGGCATCTGTGGTTCAGGTTTGCAAGGCAGCTACCTGGTCGTCTGTTCATACCTTCACAAAGTTTTACAAGGTGGATATGCTGGCATCTGCAGATGCCTCCTTTGGCCGCAAAGTTTTGCAGGCTGCCGTTTAAGGGTGTTTAATGTTTTTTTCAGGTGGGTCTCATCTTGTTGATCTGATGAGTCCTAGGTTGGCTATGGTTCAGCCTTGGGGAATTATTTTCTGCGGTTCCCACTCCTCATTTTTATGGCACTGCTTGGGGGCGTCCCTACTGTTATGAAGAACAGAGACTGCGTTCGTCAATGAACGATAGAGAAAATTGGATTTTTGTCTTAACGTAAAATCCTTTTCTCTGAAGTTCATAGAAGAAAGCAGTACCCGCCTTTTTAGTTGGGTTGGTATTGTTTTCTCTGACACTTTGTTACAAAACTGACATCCTGTAGCAGAGAGGGGGAGTATACCTCCTGGGACTTTTTTCTGCCTAGTGTCCTACTCCTTTTACGGAAAGACAAAAATCCAATTATTATTTTTAATAAGAAATATCTCACAATATTTATTTTTCTTCCAGGAATTCTGAACAGATGAAGGCCCTGTGGAAAATATCTGCAATTTCAGAAAAGTCTGAAAATGGAGGCAAGTACAGAAAGATGTATGCCTGTTCAAAGCAAATCTGCCTTGCCCATGCATGAAAAACAAAAATCCTGTAAAAAAAATATATGTAAAGTCAGAGCTAGTAAGTGAATGTATAGGCTGCCAGCAAAAAAAAGTTAGATCTACACACCCCAAAATGTCAAACATTAACAGGTTTTGCAGCACCTAAAAAGTGATCGTATCCAGTACAACAAAATAACAAGCATCAAAAGACAAATACAATTGTATAGGTGAGCGTAAAAATGAAAATATAGATCCCAAAGAAAGTGTTATGAATATTGTATTCTTTATATCAAAGCTCTTCCCAGTCATCTAAAACAAGTCGGTGTTGTGATATCTGCTACCTTAACAAATCGTGAACCAGACTCGTGCAGCGTGTGGTATCTGCCAACCACCAAGTGAATCACACTCTCACTAGAAATAAAAGCTGCCAAAATTTAGCAACAACAGCCTGATTAAAAATGCATATGTAGTAACATGAATAACTTCCTTGAAAATGCAGGTTTTAGAAAAGACTAACCTTTTATGACTGAAAATATGACCTTGGTTTTGTCATTTATTAGGATCTGGATCACTCAGGGCAAAATTTGAAATCTCAGAGGGACCTAGCAATCCAAGCACTCTGGCAGTGCAGTTTGTCAGTGACGGCAGCACCCTATCTGGTGTGGACATTGAACTAGTGGGCACAGGTTATCGCCTTTCTTTAGTGAAAAAGAGATTTTGCACAGGTACAGTATTTTTTTTTCATCTTATTCTATTTCACCCACTGCCATTTAGCTGTCATGCCAGAACTTCAGTGGGTTTGTCAATTAACAGTAAAATGTCAAGGGGTCGTTGCTTAGAACCAAAAATTGCAGGGGCTTAATGTCAACTTGACCAAAAATCTAAGCTCCATGTACAGCATGGGTCTAAACTTCATGGACATTGATATCAATAGAACTGGCGCATGTAGACCCCAGAAATGCTGCACTTGGGCATTGTACCTTATAATATAAATTAACTGTATTGCAGTAAATCACTGAATGAATTCAATTATGCCAACATATACATAAATAAGCTTATATACAGTGCTAATATGGAAATTCAATAAACAAAGAAGTGCCCAAGAGTTGCTGTAATGAGTGTCCCCAAAAATGTTAAAAATATAGCCCCCTTTAACCACTTCTGGACCAGAAAGGTTTTACCCCTTTTAATGACCAGGCCATTTTTGCAATACGGCACTGCGTTACATTAACTGACGATTGCCGTGCAAAGCTGTACCCAAATAAAGTTTTTGTCCCCACTAATAGAGCTTTCTTTTGGTGGTATTTCATCACCTCTTCGGATTTTATTTTTTGAGCTTAACATGTATAGCTTGGAAGAAAGAAGAGACAGAGGGGATATGATAGAAACTTTTAAATACATAAAGGGAATCAATTCGGTAAAGGAGGAGAGCATATTTAAAAGAAGAAAAACTACCACAAGAGGACACAGTTTTAAATTAGAGGGGCAAAGGTTTAAAAGTAATATGAGGAAGTATTACTTTACTGAGAGAGTAGTGGATGCATGGAATAACCTTCCTGCAGAAGTGGTAGCTGCAAATACAGTGAAGGAGTTTAAGCATGCATGGGATAGGCATAAGGCTATCCTTCATATAAGATAGGGCCAGGGACTATTCATAGGATTCAGATATATTGGGCAGACTAGATGGGCCAAATGGTTCTTATCTGCCGACACATTCTATGTTTCTATGTGTAGCCGCCATTTTGACTGCTGTATAATCGGCAGCCATTTTGGGTAGTCCGGCGGACGCTTTCTTGTAATTTCCCATTGCTATTACACGGTGGCCATGTTTTTGCAGCCTATGGAGTGGTAAATCGGCGGTGGGCCTCTAGTGGCAAGTCCTGAACTTCCTCTTTCTCTTTGATTGCTGCACGGCATGCAGCCAGGCTCTCTGGTTCTGCTTCTGAGGAGAGGGTGGTGAGTCCCTGTGGGTGCTAAACTGGTCCCTCTTTCTGCTATAGCGGTAATTGGTGCCCTGGGACTTTTGGTACCGCTGGTGCAGCAGTGGGGGGAATTTTTAACAGCAATTTTTGCACTTCTGGCGGTTTCCAGGTTAACCCATGGAGTCCCTGGTGCATGTGTCACCACCTGACCCCCCTCTCAGAGGCTGATGATTCCTCTTCCACTAAAGCCACGTATGAAAGAGTGCTAATGGATTCTCTGAATGTGTCAGTGCAGAAACTTTGAAATTGGAGGATGCAGCTACTGCTACGTCGGCTGTGCAGGTGCAATTTGGTACCCACAGAGCCTCCAAAGTGGCAAAGATGTTTCCCTTACCCACCTATTTCGACAACATTGCCGCGAGTCAGTGGGGTTATCCCAAACGCGCTGTCGGGGTCCCTAAGCACTTCACTAGAAGGTTTTTTTTTTTTTTTTTTAATAGTCCCTATTGAAAAAAAAAAAAAAAAAGCTGACTGTGCCACCTGTGGTGAACTCGCAGGTTTCCAGGTTGAATAAAGCCACCTTTCTCCCGGTGGAAGACTCTCCGTCCTTTAACCACTTAAGCCCCGCAAGATTTTACCCCCTTCCTGACCAGGGCCTATTTTGCGATTCGGCACTGCGTAACTTTAACGGACAATTGCGCGGTCGTGCGACGCTGTACCTAAACTAATTTGACGTCCTTTTTTTCCCACAAACAGAGCTTTCTTTTGGTGGTATTTGATCACCTGTGCGATTTTTTTGATCATGCGCTATAAACAAAAAAAAGAGCGTACATTTTGCAAAAATAATATTTTTCAAATTTTTTTATATGAAATTCCCCCAAAAAAAAAATGTAAAAATCCAAATTTTTTAACATTTTAGGCCAATTTGTTTTATGCTACCTAGGTTTGGTAAAAAAAATTGCAAAAAGCTTATTTTGATTGGTTTAAAAAGTTATTGCGTTTACTAACTAAGTGAAAGATTTTTGTCATTTTTGTTGTTGTTTTTTTTTTTTACAAGTAATGGCGGCGATCTGCGATTTTTTTTTTTGCGGGACTGCGACACTGCAGCGGACAGATCGGACCCTTGACATTTTTTGTGGTTACCAGTGACATTACTGCAGTAATCAGTGCTATACATATGCACTGTTACTGTAAAAATGACACTGGCAGTGAAGGAGTTAACTTTATTGGAGCGGTAGGGGTTAAGTGTGTCCCTAGGGGCAAGTTTCTAACTGTGATTGGCTGTGGCTACTAGTGTAAGAACAGAGATCAACGGTCCCTACATAGCAGAACCGTTTGATCTCCATTCTTACACAGGGAAGAATGACAGGCAGTTTTGTTTACATTAGCCGCCTGCCTTTCTTCCGGTGTAACGGAAGATCGCGAGTGCACACGCACGGGGGGGTCCGGGAGCGCGCCTCCGGGAGCGCGCCTCCGGCGGCGCGCGCTCGCTCCCTAGAGCCTCACAGGCTAGCGACGTAGACATACGTCGATTTGCCTGTGAGGGGCTGACTGCCGACGTAAATCGTTGTGTGGCGGTCGGCAAGCGGTTAAGGTCCCTTTTGACAATAGAGCTGAATCTCTGGTCCGATACCTCTTTACCATGGCCGGTTCTATTCTGCCGCCGGTTTTGCCATAACCTTGGTTTCTCAGACCTTAACGGAATGGGCTACGCTCCTGCGCCAGGATTTGAAAGGGGGACATTCCTTTCCAGACCTGGCGGAGCTGGTGGACCATTTGGTCCAGGGGTTGCAGTATATCTGTGATGCCTCTCTGGATGCAGCCCCCTTAGCCTGCAGGGTGTCAGTGAAAGTGGTGACTCTTCGCCGCATGATATGGCTGAAATACTGGTCTGTGGACCAGGATTCCAAGAAAGTATTGACTGATCTCCTTTTTGTAGGAGACCGCTTGTTCGGAGCTTCCATGGAAGAGATCATTAAGGGTCTTACTGGTGGTAAGAGTACTCTGCTTCCACAGACTACCAGGAGCAAAGAGAGTCGTCGCAAACATAGCCCTTTATTCTCGGCCCTTAAGCGGTCCTTTCGTCCCTCAGGATCTAAGGACCAGGGATCAAAATCCACCCCTAACTTCGCAGGGGGTTCAAAGAGGCCCTGGCCTGGTAATCGGAGAGCAGGTTCCTCTGGGACCTTAGACAAGCCCTCTTCTGCCTAAAAGGGTGCCCACACCCATATCTGGGGTGGGGGAACGTCTTTGCTTCTTTCCGTATCCGTGGACCTCCTTGATTTAAGACAAATGGGTCAACGAGTTGATTCGGTCCGGTTACAAGATCGAGCTCCGATCCTTGCCTCCGGCAAGGTTTTTCCCTTCCATCCTACGTTTGGCCCCAGATCGCCTACGAGGTCTTCTTGGGGCGGTACAGGATTTGCTTCCACAGGGGGTCATTGTACCGGTTCCAGAATTGAAACGCTTTCAGGGGTTTAATTTAAACCTATATACTTTTCACAGGACAGAAGGCAAGGTCTGTCCAATTCTGGACCTCAAGGCCTTAAAACGCTTTGTGCGGGTTCAGAAATTTCGAATGGAGTCCATTTGCACAGTAGTGGCATCCCTTCATCAAGGGGATTTCCTTGCCTCTATCGAAGGACGCTTACCTTTATATCCTTATATGTCAGGCATGAGCGTTTCCTTTGCTTTGCCGTGGGCAAGGAGCACTATCAATTTGTGGTGTTACCTTTTGGTCTTGCCTCAGCTCCTCAGGTGTTCTCAAAAGTTTTGGCCCCAGTGTTAGCATTGCTAAGGCAGAATGGGATTGCGGTACTGGGGTACCTGGACAACCTCCTTCTGCAAGCAGAGTCTCCTAATGCCTTAAAAGACAGTCTGGACATTTTGGTGCAAACTCTGCACGAGTTTGGCTGGAAACTGAATTTCCAAAAATCTGTTCTGGTCCCGTCCACCAAAATGGGCTATCTGGGCCTGACTCTGGACATGGCCTTAGCCTGGGTGTTTCTTCCAGAGATGAAACTCCAGAAGTTGCAGGATGCGATATAGCCCCGGTTGTCCAGTTGGCGGTCATCTATCAGGGCTTGTATGCAAGTGCTGGGCTTGATGGTCTCCATCTTCGAGGCAGCTCCATTTGCTCAGTTTCACACCAGTTCTCTGCAAAAGGAGATTCTTGCCAAATGGAACAAGAACCCCCAGTCTCTAGACAATCTGATCTTGGTGAGCCGGGGTACGAGGGGATCCCTGATCTGGTGGCTCCGCTTTCCAGCGCTTCGACAGTGAAAATCCTTTCCCCCCTTGTACTGGACGGTGGTCACCACGGATGCCAGCCTGTCTGGGTGGGGAGTTGTCTTGGGCACAGATTGTGCTCAGGGGGTTTGGACTCTGAAGGAGTCCAGCCTACCGATCAATATCCTGGAAATTCGGGCAACCAGGCTTTGCTTGACCCAATGGACGAATCATCTGCAGGGGCGCCCGGTAAGGATTCAATCAAACAAAGCCACGGCCGTGGCATATGTCAATCATCAAGGGGGCACCAAAAGTGCCCTAGCAGCCCAGGAAGTAGCCAGAATTTTAAGGTGGGCAGAACGCCTTGTTCCAGCCATCTCTGCTGTGCATATTCCAGGGGTGGAAAAATGGCAGGCGTACTACCTCAGTCTGCAGACGTTGGATCAGGGAGAATGGTCTCTCCTCCCGGAGGTGTTTCATCAACTGTGTCTCTGGTGGGGGACTCCCGATGTGGCATTCATAGAAAGGTCTTGGGATCCTCTGGCCGACGCCACAGACGCTCTAGTGGCCCCTTGAGGCCAGTATTGTCTGATATACCCATTTTCTCTGATAACTCTTCTGCTGACACTCCTGCAAAGAATCGAGGCAGAAGGGATTCCAGTCATCCTAGTGGCTCCGGACTGGCCTCACAGGTCTTGGTACGCAGACCTGGTATGGCTGGTCACCGATGTCCCTTGGAGGCTCCCACTCAGAAAAGATCTTTTAGCTCAAGGGCCGATCTTCCATCCTGCTTTACAGTCGCTGGCTTTAATGGCTTGGCTATTGAAAGCCAGGTGCTGACAGATAGAGGGGTGTCTAAATCAGTGATTCATACACTGTTAAAAGCTAGAAAATCTACTCCCAGAAATATTTATCATCGAGTCTGGAAGGCGTACATTGCGTGGTGTGAGTCTCGGGGGGGGGGGCGGGTGTCTCATGTCTTGGAGTTTCTCCAAAGAGGTGTACATCAGCATTTGGTCCTGGGTACCATCAAAGGCCGGATTTCGGCCCTGGCGATTTTCTTTCGGCGCCCGTTGTCCACTAATTCCTTGGTTTACACTTTTGTTAAGGGGGTCTGCCATCTGGCTCCCCCAGTGAGGTCTCCGCTACCTCCGTGGAACCTCAATTTGGTGATGTTGGTTCTTCAGAAGCTGCCGTTTAAAAATATTTGTGAGCTTCCTCTGCTTACTTTGTCCTAGAAGGTAGCCTTCTTGGTGGCTATTACTTCTGCGCGCAGGGTGTCGAGTTGGCTGCGTTGTCTTGTCGTTCTCCCTATCTTCACAGGGACAAAGTGGTTCTTCGTCCCTGCCAGTCGTTCCTTCCTCAAGTTGTCTCTGGTTTCCATTTAAATGAAGACATTGTGTTGCCTTCCTTGTGTCCTAAGCATCCTTAAGAGATTGCCTTACATTCTTTGGATGTGTTAAGGACAATCAGGGTGTACCTGGCGGCGACTAAGTCATTCCGAAAATCAGAATCTTTATTTATCCTTACGGATTGACCCCGCAAGAGGCTGGCCGCGTCTGCTGTGACCATTTCCAGATGGATCTGGCAGACAGTGGTGCAGGCCTATTCCATTAAAAGTCAGGATCCTTCTTTCCCTGTTAAGGCGCATTCTACGAGAGCGCTTAGTGCCTCTTGGACCTTCCGTCATCAGGCGTCAGTAATGCAGGTTTGCAAGGTGGCCACCTAGTCTTCCATGCACACTTTCACAACGTTTTATAAGGTAGATGTGTTGGCATCTGCGGATGCTTCTTTTGGCTGCAAGATTTTGCAGGCCGCTGTTGGAGAGGATTAATCCTCTTTGAGGGTGTTTTTTGCTTTTATCAAAGAGATAAGAGCTCCAGTTGTTCCTGGTGGAGCTCTTGGTTGGCTATGTTTAGCCTTTGGGAAGTGTGTTTCTTGCTGTGTTCTTCCCACCCCTCATGTTGACGTCCCAAGGGTCAAGAAGATCTGGAGCTGTGTCATTCAATGAACAAAAGGGAAAACTGGATTTTTGTCTGACCATACAATCCTTTTCTCTTATATTCATTGACGGACACAGCAACGCCCCTCTGTTGAGTTGGGTTTTATGTTCTTCTGACACTGCTTTTTACAAAACGGAAGACCTATAGCAGGAAGTGGGAGTATACCCTCTGGGACTGCCCTGCCCTATAGGCATAGTCAATCTTTTTTCTGCCTAGTGTCCTACTCCTGTAGGGGGCAGCATAAACACAATGGTCTAGAAGATCTTGAGCTGTGTCCGTCAATGAACATTAGAGAAAAGGATTTTACGGTAAGACGAAAAATCCATTTTTTTTTTTTTTTTTTTTTTTTTACTTTCTGCTGTAAAATACATCCAATAAAAAGTTTAATAAATCAAATTTTTTCATCATTTTGGCCAATATGTATTCCAGTATGTATTCTGCCACATATTTTTGGTAAAAAAATCCCAATAAGTGTATATTGATTGGTTTGCACAAAAGTTTACCCTATCCTCAAACTAGGGGATAGGTTTATGGCATTTTTATTTATTTATTTTTTTTTAATAGTAATGGCGACGATCAGCAATTTTTAGCGGGACTACGACATTATGGGAGACAAAGCAGACACCTAACTGACACTTTTGACACTATCGAGGGGACCTGTGACATTACTACAGTAACCAGTGCTAAAAATATGCACGGTTACTGTACTAATGTTACTGGCAGGGAAGGGGTTACCACTGGATGATCAAGGGGTCAATCACTGGGCAATCAAGGGGTTAAATATGAGCCTAGGGGAGTGATTCTAACTATGGGGGTTAAGGGTTAAGTTTTTCCCTAGGTCTCGGGGATGCTTTCTAACTGTGTGGGGGATAGACTCGCTAGATGAATATAGAAATCTGTGTTCTTGAATAGCAGGAACACATGATCCTTGTGTTCATCTGTGACAGAACAGCAGTCTGCTTTGTTTACATAGGCAGACCGCTGTTTGGTCTCTATGGGTAGCGATCGTGGGTGGCCGGCGGGCAGTGTGTCCGCCAGAACCGCTAATTTGCTCCCCCTCTGGTCAATCAGCACGCGCGCATGCCCCCTCTGACTATTACACAAAACTGCCTACAGGTATGTTGTTTCGCGTAATAGAGCCGACCTGCCACAGTATACAGTATGTTCGGCGGCTGGTTGGCGACATTCTTCCTTATTTCTGAAGAATGTCACTTTTTTTTTTGGAATTTCTATATTGACACTGTATTTAAAGCTCAATTTTGTATATTTTGGATTAATTGTATTTACTCACTGATTTAGCGCAACACAGCTAATTTACATAATTTAGCATTAGAAGGCATATCTTCTTTTTGTGTTTGCTGATTTTTTTTTTTACTTTGCACTATTTTTGAGTGATTTCCATTTATTTTCAAATTGTACCTTTTGAACCTTCAACTTGACTTGTTCTATAATGTTGAAGACGTTTTGTAGTCTTATCTAAGCTGCTTCTTCAGTAAGAATTGAAGAAGAGGCTTGGATAGACTTCAGAATGTCTTCAGCATTTTACAACACAAGTTCAGTTGAATGTAATTTGGATAAAGGAGAACTTTCACAGACTTACCTTTGAAACATTTTAGGCTGGCTCTGTTCCACTTTGGAAATGAAATGGAGAGATATAAACCTACACAACTCGAGGTTAAAACATCCATACTGCATAAGTCTACGTTTACATAACAGCTTCTTATCACCCGTTATACAAAATAAAATGGTTTTCAATAAATATCATTACATCACAATCACACTTATCTGACATCCATAGAGCTAAACAAGCATTGAATAATGACATTTTTAGGAGTATCTGACATTTTAAAAGGTACATGTGGACAGAAAAACTACTTGTCACTAGTAGTCCTTGATCTTTTCATCCAGCATATCCTTCACCTTCTCTCATGACAATCATGACAAAAATGGGTCTGGTGTGCCTGTTGAACAGCATCATTGTTCTTTTTTTTTTTTTGTTTTTGTTTTTTACTTTTTCTGGAAATTAGAAAATGGAGGATGAAAGTGGACTGGTTTCTATGGGCATCTGCTTCATACACCAATTCTTCCATTCCTGAAATCAGGCAGCAATTTCAGGTTACCCAGCTATCTGCTTTGACTGCGTTGATTTTGTTTTCTGGATTTTCAAAAAGCTAGCAATGAACCTGTCCATTTATTAGAACGCCTGCTTCCTGTCACCATGCATTTATTACAATTCCCAGATGTGAAGCCAACCTAAAATCTAAAACATATTGCTACTAAATGTTTGCACCAATGTTATGTGTGTTCAGTTTTTGTTAATTTGTATTTAATGTAACTGTAATGTATAAATCTGAAATCATTTTCTAATTTTGGTATATGTTGACAGTCACTCTCTCACTGTTTTCTCTTCCAGGAAGATACATGGCTGACTGTTGATGCTTTTAACTTAATTTAATTTTTAATCATGGGATGTAAGCAAGCCGCTTTCCTGTTAATTTATCGGAAATCTTCCACATGCTGTTTTAATTATAGATATATATATATATATTTTAATTCTTGACTTGTTTAGAAGGTATTTCTATATTGCTGCCAACTACAGAGTATACAAATGCACTTTTTATGGGTCATTTTGTTGAATATCTCATAAATTTATGTTGTAGCACTGAAGTTTTCTGCGGTCGTGGTAAAAATTCAGCTATAGAAAAAAAAAATATCTAAAAAAAAAAAAATTCATTTTTTTGTGTAAAGACAAAAATTTCCTATACAAACCAACATTGTTTTATCAAAAAGCATTAACTGTTACCTTTTTGTAACAAATCAAAAACATGTATGAGCAGTAGTATACATTTGTACAAGATTTTATACAGTTGTAAAAAGCAAAGGCATTAATATTTAACAATACCATAATTTTTGACACGCCTTCATCTGTGAGCAATTCAGGGTAATGTCTAACCGCCTCTTGAGGACCTTAACACATCATGGAGTCGGCCATTTTGTGAATGGATCTGTTTTTAATGACAATGCAGCACAGTCATTCAATTTTGGCTTAGTGATGACTTTAGGGCCTTATGTCAGTGGGCATTTAACATCAGACAGATTTTGAATTCCCATACCAGTCTATGAGAACACAAAGCCCATTTGAGCCAGGTCAAAAGGAGGTTAAATACACCTGTCAATGAATTTTGCATGACATCAGAAATATCTCAAATTGAGGCTATCTGCACAATCCCAAAGCCTATTTACCCAGACCCTAAAGGTAGCCATGTCTTGACTGACCTTGGTTTTTTGTCATTCTTTGTTTATCACAATACATATTTATTTGACTGAGTACATGTTAAGTAACCAGTAAAATTGTTGGCTCTTTGGACAAGTCTGTGCCTACAGGTCATATGTAGTGTACTACCCAAAATGTCTATACTCCCGAGTACATAATTGGCAAGACTGAGTCTTTCTACATCTGTTTCATGCTGTTTGTTATTTTTTATCACTGTAAGTATTGTGCTCTACATGACAAGTGTTTTACACCATGGATGAAAGTAGCACAGTCTTCTTTGCCCATATCAACCCGATTTTCAAATAAACATAGTTATTCTAGGGCCATCTGGTTGCTTTAACTGATTAGGTCTATCCTTCATTATCTGATGTCATGCTGTTAATATGTATCATCAAGGAAGTCTTCTGATGGGGAGTAGTTACCCCTAATAAACAGTCAGTAGTTTTATTAGTATGATAACACTAAACTTCTAATATCAAAGCTTAAGAGTTCAATATTGCAATGCTATTAATAATGTAATCAACAGTAGAAAAAAATCTGTTCAGATAATCCCGAAGCTGTCGATTTAATCAAAACCTTCCAATATGCTGGATAATTTCTGCTGATTGCTTAGAATAGATTCTTCTGCAAAAACCATACTATGCGAAATGTTTCCTTGAAAGTGACTTCACAAAACAATATTAAGTCTGCACATTTATTAACTTTATTGTTCATTCTTGGAGTTGGGTAAGTGTGTAAAAATCCTTTTTCTCTTTCGTTCATCGACAGACACAGTACTCCATAAATCATAACTACTGGGTTATATTGCCTCCTCCAGGAGTAGGACTAGGCAGACCAAAAAACACCTGGCTGCACCCTTGGGCTGTCCTCAGCTGGTATATTACCCCCTCTCTGCTCTAGGTAATCAGTTTTAATCTGTCTAGTCAGGAGTAAGGACCTAGGTTCCCACTAGGATCTCTGGTCCTAGCAATTTTTTTTCTCCTCCACATCTATTTTTTTTTTTTTTTATCTCTCGGGAGAGCTACAATCAACTGCTGGGCTGGATAATCTAGTTCCAGTGGTCCCCCCAGCCCAGCCAGCGAGCATGTACAGGTCATAACTACATGCTAGGTTGGCCGTGACATAGCCTCACAGACAGAGGCTGGCCCGCGAGTTAAACGTCTTGCAGTGTCACATGGGACCGGGCATACGTCTGAGTTGCAGCGGTCCCTTGGCCGACAGCTCCCCTACTTCGGTGGCGAAGATTTTGTCTGGAGTGTTACCCGCAGCATGGAAGGGTAAGTACAGTCCTCCCTCTCCCCTTTTGGCATTTTGTTTGGGGAAGATGCAGGTTCCCTCATCCCATCCTTAAATCCCTCAGTGAGCTGGGCTTCCCCCACTCCCTTTCCCCCCTGTGTGGACCTGGAGCTCGGTGAGGGTCCCAGGGCAGAGGATGCAGCAGAGACCCATGGGGTCTCCCTTGCTATCCCCACTCTGTAAGGGTCCTGGGATAGTGTATGTCCTTACCTGTTAGTCTGGAGGGTTCCCAGGGTAGGAGACTCCTAGGTTCACGCCCTACTGTTTGCAGCATGGGTATAGTGCAGGGGGGTCCCAGTGCAGAGTGCGCAGCAGAGTCTCCCCTAATGCGTGTCCTACCTTCAGGGGGGGTCCCCTTGTAGAGGGGGCAGCATTGCAGAGGGCGCAGGAAAGATTCTGGCAGCATGCTTCAGCATCTGTAGCTGATGGCGGCCATTTTTCCTTAGTCTGGCTGGTCTCCAGCTGGCGACCATGTTTGTGTAGCCCGATGATGTCACAGGGGCTATTTTCATTTAGTCCGGGTCTTCCTTTCCTTATGGAGCCTCAGGGTCACATCTCCCTCACTGACCCCCCCTAATGGAGACGGCAGGTCCACCAGATCCCCAGCTTCCCATGGTTGCACTCACAGTGGTCCTGCAGTCCTTAGCGTCCCGGGTGGAAGTGGCGTGTGGGCAAAGACCCAGGAGGAAGCTTCCCCTGCCTTTCCCTGCTCAGTCTGTCTCATCTGATTCTGAGCCTGATGCCACCGTGGACGCGGGCCGTCCAGGGGGGCTTAATATCACACCCCCCAGATCCATCCGATAGTGAGCATGATTCCTCAATGGTCGCAGCAGCAAATTAAAAAGCGCTGGTAGACGCACTTATCCACTGCAGTGCATGAGACTAAAAATGAAGGCTGCGGCTGATGTAGCCATAGACATGGCTGTGTCAATTGGTACGCATAAGTCATCTCGCACTCCAAAGGTGTTTCCTTATGTGCCTTATTTTGACAGGTTTTCCCCATAAGGAATGCGAACAACCAAAATGACCCTTTGTGGTCCCCAAACATTTTGGTGTGCGTTATGCTTTTGAGGAGTCCCTTTTAAAAAAGTGGACTAGTCCACCAGTGGTGGACCCTCCTGTTTCCAGGTCGAACAAAGCTACCATGATCCCAGTAGAGGAATCCCCGTCCTTTAAGGACCCAGCTGACAGGAAAGCGGAGGCTGTGGCACGCAGCATGTTTACTATGGCTGGTTCGACATTGCGGGCAGTCTATGGCTCAGCCCTGGTGTCTCAGACCCTATCTGAATGGGCCAGGCTTTTGCGCCAGGGCCTGGGGGGTGAGAAGGTCTCCACTGCTTATGTTGATTTAGTGGACCAGTTGGTCCATGGGCTGCAATTTATTTGTAATGCAGCTTTGGATTACAGCTCCTGTGCTGTCCAAACTTTCTGTTTCGGCGGTGGTGATTAGGCACATGCTGGAGTTTAAGAATTGGTCCGCATGCCAAGCCTCTAAGAAAGCTCTCATTGATCTGCCCTTTCAAGGGGATCGCCTGTTTGGGGCTACCCTGGATGACATCAATAAGGGTATCACGGGGGTGGGAAGAGTACCCTCCTGCCATAGTCTAGGAAAGGGAAGGTGCCTCGTCACAGACCGGGGCCCTCCTTCTCAGCACATAGAAAATCATTTCATGCTTGTGGGTTGTAGTTTAAGGAAAATGGATATTTCAAATCTTCCCCCGGGAGGTTCCAAGCATCCTTGGTCTGGTAAGCCTAGAGCTAGCTTCTCCGGACCCTGAGGCAAGACCCCTTCAGCATTAAAGGGTCTGCCCCGTGGGGGGGGGGGGCATCTTTGCTGGTTTCCAGCCTCGTGGACCTTCAAGGGGATCCACAAAATTATTCTTATGGGAGTACCCAGAAAGGGAGACAAAGCTGGTCCTTTTCAGGTTTTTTATGTCCTGAATCTCCTTTTTCTGCAAAGGTTCAGGTGATGTCCAAACTAACTAAGATCCCCTCTGGCTGCTGTCACACAGATAGTTCTCTCTCCCATTTTGCATACAGGTTTTGAGTCTAGTGGTATCCACCTTCAAGACAGTTCTGTTTGCACAGTCCTACATGCAGCTCCTTTAGCAAATTTGGCTCCACAGGAGGATACCAAGATTCGTGGGGAGATCACGGGTTCCTCTGGCAGATGCTGCAGTCGTCCAAGGGCCACGGTAAGGCAAGTATCATCCTCGGTTCAGGCTTCTTCCACAGTTTCTGTGAGGAATCAAGGGCGAGAATCATCCAATTAGTCTGGTGCCATAAACGTCCCTTGGGGACTTCCTCTCCTTGTCCTACGGTCTGATCTATCTGGTAGCTACTGAGTCCTTTCAGAGGTCAGATTCACTTTTTGTGGTTACTCACGGACCAAGGAAAGGGCCGGCCTGCTTCGGCTACCATTTCCAGATGGATCAGGCAGACTGTGACTCGGGCCTATTCCATTTAGGGTCAGGTTCCAACTTTCCCTGTCACAGCACACTAAGGCACGAAGTACTTGGGCCTTCCGTCATCAGGCACAATTATCGCAAGTTTGCACAAGGCGGCCACTTGATCGTCAGTGCATACCTTCACAAAACTCTTTAAGGTAGATACTTTGGCATCTTCAGATGCTTTTGGCCGCAAAGTTTTGCAGGCTGCTGTTTAAGAGGGGCTGTTCCCTCTTGAGGGGTGTTTTTCTTTAAACTTTTATTTTTCATATTGGGCTCCTGTGACCCGGTTAAGGCTCCTGTGTCCTAGTTAAGGGTTGTTATGTTTAGTCTTGGGTTATTTTCCCCACCCTTCGTTTTTCTTTTGCCACTGCTTTTGGATGTCCCAGTAGTTCTGACTTATGGAGCGCTTTGTGCGTCGATGAACGAAAAGAGAAAAGGTGATTTTTGTACTTACCGTAAAATTATTTCTCTGTTCATCGACGGACACAGCACCCACCCCTCTATGGAGTCCTGATACTTCTAATACTGCTTGCTACTAAACTGATTACCTAGAGCAGAAAGGGAGTTATATACCAGCCGAGGATGGCCCATGGGCATAGCCAGGTGTTCTGCCTAGTCCTACTCCTGGAGGAGGCAATATAACCCAGTAGTTATGATTTATGGAGCACTGTGTCCTTTGATGAACTCAGAGAAATGTGTTTTACGTTAGGTACAAAAATATAATTTCTCTTACCTCCTCTGACAGTCGCCTGTCAGAGGACTCAGAGAAAATAATTTTACGGTAAGTTCTTACAAAAATTCAATTTTTTTGTGGCTCGATTATTTATTTATTTTTAAATAGTACCTGCAATGCCTCAGTTTCAGCAATACATGACATTGGCTCTGCTCACAAAATGGCTGCTTCTTTATAGTGGAGGCAAAAGGTCCGCCGTGTCACCAATATACTTAAGTCCTTTTCTACAAGACAGTTGTCATTGATTTATCCTCTTATTGTCAAGCGGAACAAGGAAAAATATCTAAGTCTTTATTTTGCTTTTGTATTACTTTTTTGAATAAGATTAGCACAAGTGCAATTACAAAATACATTAGGATTTTTGTTAAGTCTGTCAGTGGATTTATTCTTAAAGGCAAACAAGTTTTGTATATGCCTTGACATCTGTGCCTTTCCCAGCCTGCTCCAGTCACCATCGTTGTTACTTGAGAATTGATTTAGTAACTGATATATAAAGGGCTACTTCACTCGAATTTTATGCAATTTCTGAAATGCCACGTACAGACCTCATCTGATATGGCAGATGTTATTTACTAGGAGTTTCAGATCATTTTACACTGGGAAGAAATAGGGGGGGCAGCACAAATACACTGACCAAACCTAATCAGAAATTCACGAAACAGTGGAGAAATAAATGATTAAATGTTTATATGTGATCACTATTGAAGTACTGCCCAATGTGTAGTCCTAATTGTATGTACATTTCACTTTCACAGTCCACTGCCTGATTGAGTTAACATATGTAGCAAATATTGTTAGTGACTGCGCACAAATATAAGCATATTTTACTTTCTATATTCCCTTTGAACCTTTTTGGTTTACTTGGCCAAGTCTAACTTTTTTTAAAGTGGAAGTTTGCACTAGAATTTACTCTACTTGCATTAAACAGCCATATAACACATGTACCTCAATAAATGCATAGCACAATGTTTTTCCTCTATCTGTGCTCCTGTTGTCCAGCAATCAGCATTGGAAGCTACCAGTTATTTACCAGTGAAACCATACAACTCATGGTGTTGCCCCTATGTTATCTTCATCACTGATAGCATCATTGCACAGCAGAAGCGTTTCCCAGTCAGGCTGTGCTATTACAAGATGTAGATTGCATAGGACTTGCAATACCTATCTGGGGAAACACTTGTTCTTTGTGCATGGAGGGCTTTCAGAAATATAGATAGCATTAGGGGGCTCAGTGACACCAGTTGCATGGTGTCACCGATAAATGGCAGGGAGTTTTCAATGCTGATTGCTGGTCAACTTGAAAATGGATGGAAGTCAAACATAATACAAGATACATGTTCTATACCTGTTCAATGTTCATAGAGTTATTCTAGAGTGAACTTCCATTTTAAATAATATAACGCTTACATTTTAGGAGATTTATTCACACGTATTTTTTAAATGCACACTATTTGATTTTTTTTTATTTTTATGGATGTCTTTAACAACTGTTAACATTTGTTGAATAGACTGTCCCATTACCTATAGCAACTAACAAAAAATGGACTTTACTTGGGCTGTGCATGTAAAACCTCCTGTCATATATCTTACAATAGCCCTTGTATAATGTTTGCTAGAATGTAGTTAGTTCTTTACATCCCTTGGCGAGAGAATATGCAGGACATCTTCTGTCCATGGCCACAACCATCATTGTGTCTGCTTAATGGAAGTCACCAGGTTTAAGCCAATTAGTACTCGGATATCCAAAGCATGACAGTGAAAAAGAAATGACTACAGCATATGTATATTAAACAGATTGGGGTTAATCTAAAACCTTAATAGGAAAAGGTTTCAGATGTAGACATTGTTCATTTATTATGTGCTGCTTTATATAACACTGCTTGTAATATAACACATGTAGTTATGTCCATATATCAATTCAACTGGAAAGCTATAACATTATATTAATAATTGCCTTTCAGCATAAAGAGGTAGTATCAGTAAAACTTGAGAACAGGCTTGGTAGTTACAATACTGTGGTCAGCTATGTTTGCATTTTCATAGTAGTGGTTTTAACTCCATGTTTAAGAAACTTTCCATACCTGTCTATCATCATACTCATTCCTTGCTAAGCAGGCTAGATATATATTGTCACACATGCATGAGCTTACAGAGAGACTGTATAGAGAAATAAATGCACACGTGTGTGCTCAGTATGGGGAACGTTCTTGTACCTGATGACATACTGCCTGATCATTCAACCCCTAAAAGTCAGAAAAAACGATACTGCATACTCCCTGTTCATGTCTGCCATTTAAAGGATGAAAAGAGTTTTAAAAAAAGAAAAGAATTCTGCTTGATGCAACCCATGCAATGTAATTTAGCCTCTTATCTGCACATTTTGTACTCCATTGTGTAGGAAGTAAATAATAAAATGAAGTTTAATCCTGAGCGTTGTTCTGTCCCTTAGGTCAAATATTCCCCCCTCAGTATAAATTACAGGGAAGTAAATTGTCGTTTAGCGCTAGTATTGAATGAAAGCCTAACTGCTAGTCTGAAATAAACCATATACCTATATATATCATTTACCTTGTATTTTCCTGTAGCACTATCAAAAAGGCAAGTCCTTGCCATTTTACCTGCCAGATTCGGTTTTCTATATGACATGGATCACTCTTCTTTGCTCAGCTTATTGTAAACTAACCAGAAATAGTAAATATAAGGATGTTCTCAAGATTTTAGCTGAACTGATATTAAACAATACCTGTAAGTAGCTCATCTCAACATGACGATCTTCTGATCTTCAAACTAGAGAGAACAAAGATCACATTAAAAAGAATTGCGCAGTATACTGCCTTTCCTATATAACCAGTTAACTCTACAGAGAAATGAACCACTACAGTTTGTAAATTCTGCAGATACGTAAGTACTTTATAGCACCAATCACCCTTCCACTACTTAGAAATAGTCATTGATCTCATATTTAGTCAATATGAAAAGTATTTTTTTGCAATAAAACTAAGCAATAAAAACATTTATTGTGCTTTTACTTTGGGGCAACAATTTTCTATAACATTTTAACAGTTTTTAAAGCTAATGGTTGAAACTTCTGGCCATCTCTGTTGTAACCTGTTTAGCAGTCTAATCCATATCTATTTGAAGCAAGCCTAGAGAAAACATACCCATATGTTTGGTTGCCTATAATTCCTGCTGTTTAGAAATGATGTTGTAAGGCTTGTTAGTGGAAGCCTAGTGGTGTTTTCCTGGTTCATTTATGCTTGGATGGGCTCTTGAGGAAGCCTTTATACCCAGTGCACAATGTTCACTTTTTGCTGATTGCCATGTGGAAACTTTTGATTGGGACTAGACAAAGCCACATGATACAGCCAATGCACCTAAATCATGGAAGCTGCCATTGTTAAACTCTCCTTTAAAAACTGCTAGTTGCCTGCCTGCCATATTGAGCCTGCAGCTTCAGTACTTGGAGGCAGTGACCTTGAACAGTTTCAGTAGTCCAGCAGTTCTGATTTCTCTGTTTGTTCAGGGCTAGTGACTAAGAAAGTATTGAGGATAGAGACATCCACATACATAGAAATCTTAGGAGTTTGGACATGGCAGTCCTCGTACTATCACTACAAGTTTTCTTTAAGGCCTTTCTATTGAAGCCAGTGGAAGCACATATTGTGGCTCCTTAAAAAAAAAGTTGTCAATCGGATTCAAATCTAGCTACTCATCTCCACATGTTTTACAGCTCTGCTGCAGACAGATGGAATGCTTTGTAACCAAGATTATAATAACTTCAACACACCGATTGCTGCCGAGCCTTGTGTGTTTAGGCTTGTTATGTTCAGTGCTAAAATACCCAGCTGTCGCTTCTAAGTGAGAGCATAGGCGTTTTTTGCAAATGTTGTTTAGTAAATGGCAACATATTCATATTTATACTGGAGAACATTATTAAAATGCATCATATGCATAAATGAATTGACAGAAACCCAAGCGAGTCCTTTTTCAGTTTTCTTATCCTATATCTGATGAAATCAAAGTCACTTGAAATGGCACTCAGCTGTTTTCTCTTTTCCTTAGTCATTTCAGCAATGCCATGACTGAATGGACTTATCACAGAAAACATTGGGAAGTGGTTAGAACTGAGGGATTTTATTGTACAGTTAGTGCTGAACCCAGGGTTATAACCCTTCCTGAGAAGTCAAACACTGACCGCTCCCTAAAAAAAGTAGAGCTCCAAAATAAAAGAATAAATCTGGCTTCCTTGGATAAGTGTTTAAAGTGATTGTAAAGCCTTAAAATATTTTTTACAATAAAATATTGAACATGTCATACTTACCGGCTCTGTTCTGTGGTTTTGCATAGAGCAACCTCGATCCTCTTCTGGTGTCCCCCACTGGCGCTCCTGGCTCCACCCCCACCTGCCGAGTGTCCCCTTAGGAAGCTGCTTAATAAGGGGGTACTCATGCATGCTTGATCCCGAGGCAGGTTGTTTGCGTCTATTTTGACGCTCAGCTCGGCCCTGCCCCACCCTCTCAATGGCTCCTGCTGCTCTCAGCCAAGCCAGTGAGCCAGGGGAGAAGAGCTGCTGCTGCAGACGTGCATATTGCTGGATCGAGATCAGGTGCAGGTGGGTATGTGGGAAGCCACTATTAAAATGTTTTTTCCCCCCTAATGCAGAGAGATGAGGTTAAAAAAAAAAAATTACCTTTACAACCACTTTCAGTTTTGCCCCAGTGATTGTAAATTAGGAAATGATTTGTCCATGTGAGCATTCCATTATTATCTGTAGGCATCTAGTCAGTAATCCGTAGCAAACAGCAAAACATAATAATTGTTAGGTAGAATGGCTTTTCAAACATCTCAACAGGCATAAATGAACAAAAAATTTAATGAATATGTTGTGCAAAATTCATTATTTGACTGTCCTAATGGAAGCAATTTTTTGTCTGAAAGGACTTATGGTAAAACTACATATGGGTTTTTAATACTTTGACGGTTTAAATTTGTTAACACATTAATATCACTGGTAACGTGACAACAAAAAATCAATCATGTTGCTAAGCAAAAAACTTGCATGTAGTTAAGCCTTTTTCCCGTTTCATAATATAACAGCTTTGTGTGTCCTGTTATCCACTAAAAGCTGATTAGCTATAAGTTTTGGCCAGCCCCTGCAGTAATTGCTGATTCTTGTAGTTCATCAGTTGCTCGTAGGCATTTGTGGCTCAATTTGGTCATACATATTTGTAACATTTAGCACTTTTTATCCTTGATATTCAGAAATGTTTTTAGTTCAAAGAACAGGTTACAATATGGAAGCCATCCAGATTTCTATGGGAATTTTCATTAGTAATGAATGAACTGGGATTGTACAGGTCGATGCTGGTATCTGCCAAGTGTAATGTTTAGCGAGCTGGCCCTTGCTTTCATACACAGTGATATCCTCCTAGCTGCCTCTTGTTTAGATGACTTTGTAAACACTGAAAAGCTAAAGTACACCAGAATTTTTATGGAATGTTCTTACTTTTGATTGTAAATTAAAACAAAAACATGTTTATCTTACAAAAGACTTATGTAAATATATTTGATTTTTTTTTCATAATGTAAATTTTACAAAATATGTTGCATCTGTAATAAACATGTAATATATACATAAATTACGAAACACTGCATCCTTTGTTGTGTTCTGTTCATTGTTACATTATACTGTTTAATATGTCAGCATTTCGTGGCATATGAAGATGGAGAAGAGAAGGGCATAGTTTAATACACACACAGGCTACATCAGAAAAAAAAAAATGCATGTGTATTATGAATAATGTGCATTGTTTAATGCAATAGCTAGCAAAAAACGGCACTGTCTGGGTTTGTATTTAGTGATTTATTCATACAAAGGGATGTTTTGATCCTCTCCTGACCATTTCTCCAGTTAATGGCACTTAGAAATGTAATTTAAAATGCTTTTAGGGACAGATCACTGGTCAGACATGTTCTGAATTCAACGAGGATCTATAAATGTCTATACATTTGTGAAAGTGTCTCTAAATACAGGTCTTGTGTTTTTTTTTTTTTTTTTGTCTGTTGAGGGACACAGGAAATCAGATACTGTTGGGTTATACTTCCACCTACAGGGAGATTTAGCACTGGCAAACAAAAATTGCAGGTCATCCTAGGATAACCCCGCCACTATCCAGCATTCCTCAGTTTTTTTTTTTTAGTGTTCCAGGAGACTGGTCTGAGTGCAAGGCCCAGACCCTGCTGGACTGGACATGTGAGGTTAACCTAGAAGTGACCTTCAGGCACCTGGTTCTGCTTGTGGTGCTTTATAGACTTTAAGTACTGCTAAAAGTTAGCTAGGTATGAGTTTCCAGGTCCAGAGCCAAAGCATTGCCTCGCCTCAGCGCTTAAGCCGTCTCTGAAGACTCACTCTGTTGAGTAGGTCTGTTGGGCTTAGCATTAGGATTTACCTAACTTTCTTTTTTAATCAAAATCAATCATAAGGCTAGCAAAACCAGTTAGATATTTCTCAGAAGAGCTAAATAAAAGATGCCCATCCTCCCAGGACACTAGCAAAAATGTCTGAGCCATGCTAGGTAGAGGAGGGGTTATCCTGGGCTGGCTTACATGTTTGTTTGCCAGTGTCCAATCCTCCTATAGGCAGCAGTATAACCTAACCATATCTGAAAGACTCCGAATTTTAAAAATTCTTTTGGATAGTTAGTTGAATGACTAGAATCTCTATTGGGTTTATATTGTTGGTTTCTCTACAGGGGGAGAATCATTCTCTTTGTCCTGATAATTGTAACCAATGCTACACATACTTTAAACGCTTCCCTACAGGCCACGGTATATATACATGGCGGTAGGGAAGCGGCTATACCGGGATCATGGTTAAGGCTACAATCAGGATCCCAGTATCAGTTTTTAGTGGTGGCGATTCTCTTTCAAGGAAAAGTAAACCATACGGCTAAGCAGCCGCTGGATTATTTTTACAGGTGGCAGGAGAGAGTCCTGTCACCGCCTTTACTGGGCTCTCCCAAGCGATCAGGAAGCTCCGTAACGAAGTGACCAACGGCATTCAGCTCCGGACTTAGTGCGAGGAACTGAAGTTTTTCCTCCAACTGTGTGACATTAAAACCTGGAATCGACGACTACTTCGTCACTTCTGGTACCAAATCTTTGTTTACTGGCCGCGTAGCCGCCAGTGAAGCAGCCAATCAGACTGAGCTATGTCTGATAAGCTGCATTGGAGCCCAAAGGAGAAATGGGGGGGGGGTCTGAAAGACCCCCCCCCCCCCATCTCTCCATAAAAAGTACCTGTCACTGCTATTGCTGTCACAGGGGATGTTTATATTCATTCGGACAGCAATAAAAGTGATAAAAACCTTTTTTTTTAAAAAAAAAAAAGCGCTCATGTCCTCCCCTGGTCACATACTGTGGCGTACGCACGCTTCAGTCCCACAAGCATATGTAAACAGTGATTGCACCACATATGTGAGATATCACTGCAAACGTCGGAGCAAGAGCAATAATTCCAGCACCAGACCTCCTATGTAAATCTAAACTGGTAAACAAATATCCTGACCTTAATCAGTAAGTCAGCGCTCACTGTTCCACAATGGAACAATCCCCATAGGTGGTGGATTGGATCAAATATGAAGCAGAAGGGACACAAACAAGGCAAGGATAAAAGTACATGAACCTCATATATAACCGAAGTCCTTCTTCAATCAGGTGGTAATCACAATGATGACAATTCCTTATGGTAGAAGATCATGAAGTCCAAATCTGGGTGTATGGAGTATATGTTGTTGTGCAGGCAGCTCCTCCAGAGGTAGGGAATCCCTCCAAACATGCAGCAAGAAAAGAACTTATTTTTTCTAAACTGGTAAACGGTAAAGGCTTTTAAAGCATCACATATGAATAATTTAAAGTACTGCAGTTTGTCGCCATTCCACGAGCATGCACAATTTGAAAAGCCTGACACGTTTGGTAACTATTTATGCAGTGTAATATCTTTTATAGTTTCCAAAAAAAATTGGTATTCTATTGGGTTTGTGTTTGCTAAAATTCATTATTGTGTATTTTTTCCCCAAAAAATTGCATTTAAAAAAACGCTGCACAAATACTGTGTGACCATAATTTGCAAAACCCACCATTTTTTTCTCTAGGGCCTTTGTGTAAAAAATATATTTAATGTTTGGAGGTTCAAAGTAATTTTCTAGCAAAAAAAAAAAAGATACATTTTACATGTAGAAGAGAAGTGTCAAAATAGGCACTTGGCAAGCAAGTGTTCACCTTTAGAGGGAGAATGTAATGGTGAACGAACACCAGACACCCTCACCACCCCCCCTCCCCCAGCCCCGCTGTACAAATCTCTAGGGTTGCCTTGCTGTCAGCATCCATGCAGCTGCTCCACCCGTCTGAGGATTCTCCATGCAGTGCTTCCTTAACTGACCACACTGATTCTGATCTGCGTCAATGACTTTGGTCAGCGCCATCACATTGATACTGACCATTCAGAATCCATCTGGTCCATCCCTGAAGTGCTGATGAAGAAGAGCGGGGATTTCAAATCCCTGGATTGCTTGAGTGGCTGAAAGCTCAGGAACTTCAGAGGTAAGTACAGTGGGGACCAGGGGGATTGGTGAGGGTATCCAGTATCCTTTGCAGTTTTTTTTTCTGTAAAGGTGAACTAACCCTTTAAGGGAAAAAGCTATAGGGTAATAAAGTAGTACACCTATCCCTGTGTCTTAGAGCAGTGGTCCTCAACTCCGGTCCTCAGGGCCCACTAACAGGCCAGATTTTAAGTATTACCTTGGGGAGATGCAGACTAGAGTACTGCAATCACTAAGCAGCAAATGATATCACCTGGGATGTATTTCAGTTATCTTGCAAACCTGGCCTGTTAGATAGGAAATTAAAAATCTCCCGTTTGGAACACAGCAAAAGAGAAAATATAACATGTTTTAGCCATTTCCTACTCTAGCCGAAATGAGAAAAAGAAATGTTTTTAAGTGGAACTAATTTGAATCATCAGACGTCTCTTGATGTTTGTACATTTTCGCATACTTATCCCACACAGTGCCCACCTCCTGTAGTGTGTCTGCACTTCTCTTTATACCACTGCTATCTTCAGATGATTGGTTTCATCAGTTATGATAATAGGGCCATCTATGGAGCTTATTTGAGCAGTCAGGACTGTGACAGATGATACGTTCTTGTTATGGTTTACTATTTTTTCTTGTCTTGTATAAACGTTCTAATCTGCATGGCTTCCATCACAGCTCAAAAGTGTGCAAATCGCTAGCAGGGTACATATCAACATTTCAGTGGCAAAGGCCAAAGGGAAATACATTGATTGGGCATGTGACCATTTTGAAGATTGACAAGTTTATCACAAGAAGTATCACTAGCGATGAAACTGCTTTTCTTATGCCTCTCACACATGATGAGAATATCGGACAAATGATTGTCCGGTTTTTTTTTTTGCATGCTAGTATCGTATCCAAAATGAAGAGGCCACTAAAAGATAAGTTCACTTTTCCACAAAAATAATTACATGCACATCTTTTTTGCAGTTAAAAAAATGTGCATTTATTATTTTTTGTTGTAGGAGCCTGTAAAGCATTGCACTGACAATCGGGAGATCACTGGTGCCATGCAGGTCTCCTGCACACTGTCAATGTATCTGCTTGCCCGTACAGCCTGTACATCCCGTACAGGTAGGTTGAAACTCCCGGACAGGAAGACTCAATAAACTACCACAGTTTTCCACAGCGCCGTGGTAGTTTGTTGAGAACTAAAAGCTGACAGCCGCAAAGATGTTGGGGCTTGTAGTACATTCACACACAACTGTGTACATGAATGACGCGGCCGTGTGGGCGAAGTGACAGCTAGTACAGTTAACTTCTAAAATCAGATGGAACATGTTCCCACAGGTGAACTTATCCTTTTAAGAAGCAAAACTTCTTGTACAACATTAGAAGTGATGTAATGTCAAAATCACAACCGTCATGAGGGGGAGGAGCCTGACGGCGTGCACGTAGGCTGCCGGGAGATGGCTGTCTAAAACATGAAGGAGCGGTGTGTCTTTTCCCTCCTTGATCCACCCTCTGACCCGACTCCAGTGCACCGAATGTCCGCTGAGACGTGCAAAATCGCGGGCACTGTGTAGACCTTCGGCCCCCCTCCACTCGCCCCCCTCCGCTCGGCCTCACTCACCTCCCTATCCTGGGGCTCTTGATCGGGGCTTGATGGGAGCTCTGGGTCCGTCCTGGCGTGCGGCGGTGTTCTCCCCTTGATCTGATGGTGCGGTCCGGAGGAACTCTCGCAGGGTTACACGGACCAGGAAGCGGACGCCGTGTTGTCGGAGAGAACTGCGGGCAGGAAGCAAGTAGAAAGCAGACCTAGCTCCCTATGGGAGTGAAGGAGTAAGCCGCTGCCGCCTCCGTGAGCCTGGGAGAACCACACGCCGCACTGGGACATCTTTGAGCCCCACCATTCAGCTACCCAGCTTCTCATCCATCATCTCTGCTAAAACAGCCCACAGAAGAAGAGCAGCAGCAGCAGCAGCAAAATCGTGAGTAAAGGGAATAAAACCTTTCTCCTTTACTGGTTTAAAATGTTAATGAGAGAAGCAGGTCCAGAGGGAGCGGTTCTCAAGAGAGCTGCCCGGTCCACCTGAGTCCTGTGAGCGCTGGGAAGTGCACAGTGTAGCTGAAAGGGAGAGAAAGTCTCCTTATCACCTCGTCCTGTCCCATTCCGTCCAGCACTGCCATCTTGGAGACGCTGCTGCCTTGCTGCCTGAGAGCTGGGAGGCTGAGGAGGACAGGAGAGCAAAAGCTTACAGATGAACAGAGAGTATTTTAAGAGAGGACAGTATACTTAAAACCGTGAGTTACAGAGGAGTAAACCCTCTTTTCATATCATCTCTACTGTCATCTTATTGTATATTAGAAGGACTTTCAAAGACTCTCTAGAGATAATATACAATAAAACAGCATGTTAAAAAATATAAAGCCAGCACACCTGAGAGTGACCTAGCTACCCCATGTGTTAAAAACAGTATATTCACATTAAGCGTCTTTACCGAAGTAGCAGGTGCAACAGTCTCTCCATTCTTTAAATCAGCACACGTCTATACCACATGGCACTCCGGCAGTGGGACTATTATATGCCGGTATATTCCTATGCATAGCTAAATTAGTAGGTGATGGAATGAAGGACCTACACAGAGATCCATAAGGAGAACACAGGTGCGAATAAGGCTCTCGGATCTGTAAAAAATAATTAACATTTTTACTTCTGTGAAATAAAACCCGGCACTGCCCAAGCATTTTTGTATGCCATACAGCTTGAGTTTGGCTCAGCCAGCAATAGCTGGGATAATAAGGAGCGAGCCCTTAACAAAGTGGGAGTCCTAATCAATTTATTTTTGTTCTTATTTTTTTTTTTTTTTTTTTTCTCTTCTTTTCTCCTTTTACTAACATTTAAGGAGGGGATCCACCCCAGCCTGTACAAGGACTTGAGCAGGGAGCTGTAAGGCGGGAAGCACCTCATACCTCTATTCTTTACTTCCGCCTGTTAATACGAAGTCAATATAGAGACTATCTGGTCTTATTGTGTCTCCCTTTGGCAATAATGCAAACATATTCTGTACTGTATATCTATACTGTATAACTTATTTTGAGTACCAACATATTGACTTGTGAGATTTTATAAAGGAATCTCGGAACCACCTTTAACATAATGAGGGGTAAATCTACAAGAGGAGGAGCTATTGCAAAATCACCAAGGGTGACCTCAAGTCCTAACACAATCAGGAAATTTATGACACAAGAAAATTCTTTAGAAAAAACATCTCAGGAAAAACAACAAGGAACAGGAAAGAAGAGAGTGGAGAAAAGTCAAAAAGCTGAAGTAACTAAATCACCTATCAGCTCAGCAAACTCTGAGATAAGCTTAAGGACTGAAAATGAGGAAGAGGAAGAACAGGGAGAAACAAAAGAACATGCCCCTACAAAAGGTGATATGCGAGAAATGTTTGCAGAATTAGAAAAATCACTAAAAATCGAATTGGTTAAAATCCAGACCGACCTAGGACATGTCCAGATGGATCTGGGACATGCCCTGGGCCGGGTAGAAGAACTAGAGAAAAAACAAGAAGACCAAACAAAAATAATACAGGGAATGAGAAGAGAAATAAATGAGACTAAGAAAAAAGCTAGAGATCTAGCTTATAAATTAGAGGATCAAGAGAACAGAGCAAGACGAAAAAATTTGAGGATTCGAGGATTAAGGGATACATCACAGGAAGAAAACTTGGGAGATAAACTTCAAAAAATCTTAAACCCAGTATTAGGTAGAGGGGAAGAAGATCAATTGCTGATTGAAAGAGTCCACCGCATAAGAAAACCGACAGGAATCCCAGCAGAATCACCTAGAGATGTGATAATCAGGTTTCAAAATTATACAGACAAAGCACAAATATGGGAAAACTTAAAGAAGAATAAATCATTAATAAATACAGGAAATACAGAAAATGACAAGATACAGATATTTACAGACTTAGCACCGGAAACACTGAGGAGGAGAAGAATTTTAAAGCCATTGACAGAAGAGATGCAAAAACAAGAAATCAGATACAATTGGGGGTTCCCAGCTAGCCTAATAGGAAAAAGAGATGGACGATCAGCAAAACTCACTTTTCCAGAGGAAACTCAAGAATTTTGCAAAAAACTAGATATACAAGAGCCAAATATGCCCGGATGGTATGAAAATGACAAAGGAGAAGAACCACGAAGAAACTCACAGACGGAAGAACAGCAATGGACACTAGCCAGAAAGAACAAAAGATAAAAAATACGGAAATATTACCTAAATAATGAAAGCTTGGAGAGAACTTTGCAGAGTAGGACGTAAATATACATATATAGGGGGTTGTTTTTTTTTTTTTTTTTTTTTTTTTCTTCCCCCTTTCCCTTCCTGCCATACTCTGTGAGGTTCTCTCTTATTCATGTATTGGCATGAACTGTGTGGGAGGACTGAGGGAGGGAGGAGGGGCCGGGGGGTGGAGGGAAGGTGAGGGAGAGGGAGGGAGGGGAAGGGAGGTAAGCTATATAAAGGAAATAGGATAGCCCCCCCAAAGGCCGGAATGTCCTTCCAATTGAGGAAGGAGATAGAACGTGCTAATCCATTAGAGCACCACCCCAAAAGAAAATGGGTATCAGGGAGAATGACCCAAAGAAACAACTAAATACCCTAAGATCAAAAGTGGATCAAAAGAAAATCAATATGAGACGGAGAGGGATGGAGGTGGGGGGGGAGGGGGGGGAGGTGGGGAGGAGGGGTAGAGATAGGGAAACTCCCCATTGCCTAAAAGGAAAAGAAATTTTAAAAGTTTGTCAGTCCAACAACATGGGTAGAATGCTGTTAGCGGAATTTAAATCGATCCAGCGCATCCGTGTTCAAGGAGGAGCTGGCTCGAGTAGAAAAGATAAAAATGAAAGATGAACAACTAAAAATAATAACATATAATGTAAGAGGATTAAATTCCCATATAAAAAGATATAAAATATTGGAAGAGTTGAGGAGAGAAGCAGCAAATATAGCTTTTCTGCAGGAAACGCATATTTCTCTCCACTCGAATATAAAACTTTTTTCCAAACACTTTCCTAAATGGTACTATGGGGACTCACCAATAGAGCGTGCAAGAGGGGTAGCAATAGGAATAGCAAGAAATATAGAATTCTCCCTAGAAGAAATGAAAACAGATCCGAATGGCCGATATATTTTTCTTAAGGGTCAAATAAGGGGGATGGAGTTGACATTAGCCAATATCTACAATCCAAACAAAAAACCAAGTGAATATCTGGGGAGAATCCTATATGACCTAGAGAGCTTTAAAAAAGGTTATGTGATAATGGCAGGGGATATAAATTTCTGTATTGACCCAAGTGTCGACAGTACATCGGGTGTAAGGATGCTGGGAGAACAAAAACTAAGGAAAATAAGGAAAAAACTATATCAGAATCAACTAGTAGATGCATGGAGGATTCAACATCCAAAAAAAAGAGATTACACTTATTACTCCTCAATACACTCGATGTACTCAAGACTGGACTATTTTTTTATTGACCATCGTCTACTAGAATTTATGGAAAGTACAGAGATAGGCACAATCACATTGTCAGACCACGCACCTCTAATTTTAACAATTAAGATACCGATCCACCACAAAAGTATGGGAACATGGAGGTTAAATGAAGAACTAATTTTAGAGGAAGAAATAGGAAATAAAATAGAAAAAGAACTAGAGTTTTATTTTCAAAAGAACGACACACCAGAAATAGCATCTGCTACACTCTGGGAAGCACACAAAGCTTATATCCGAGGAATATTAATATCCAGTGCGTCAAGAAAAAAGAAAGAGAGGACTAATCAAATTAATACACTTATAAAAGAAATATACGATCTAGAACAAAAACATAAAAAAGAATTTAAAAAAGAAATAGAGAAAAACCTTATAATAAAAAGAGATGAATTAAAAGATCTATTGGAAGAGGAATCTAGAAACCATTTCAATAAGATTGCTAGATACAGATACAAATTTGGAAATAAACCAGGAAGATCCCTAGCGAGATTACTGATGAGGAAAAAATCAAAAAATTACATAGAAAAAATCAAAAACAGTAAAAACGAAATAATCAACTCAACCACAGGAATAGCTAAAGCCTTTCATGCCTTTTATAGCACTTTATACAATGTCCGAAAGGAAGAAACCCCGAAAATAAGACAGGAAAAAATAATAAATATCCAAAAATATATTAAGGAAGCAGAACTGCCTAAAATTCCAGAAGATAAATTGGAACTTCTTGAAGCTCCAATTACGGAAAATGAAATAAGAGAAGCATTAAAAACTACTCAAAATGGAAGGAGTCCAGGTCCGGATGGATACACAATAAAGTACTATAAAAGATTCAAAGAAATATTAATTCCAATAATGCAAAAATATTTGAATAAAATAGGGAAGGAAGACCTAAGAGAAGAATCTCTAATGGCATACATTACGGTAATACCGAAAGAAGGGAAAGATCAAACCCTCTGTTCTAGTTATAGGCCAATTGCGTTGTTAAACGCAGACACAAAATTATTTGCGAAAATCTTGGCAACAAGACTAAAAGAGTTACTAAAAATGTGGATCCATCCGGACCAAACTGGATTCGTTCCAGGCAGAGAAGGAAAGGATAATGTGATTCGTACCCTACTTCTGTTACAAAAAACAAAAAAATATGAAGTCCCCTCCATCCTGTTATCAATTGACGCCGAAAAGGCTTTTGATAGGGTGGATTGGGACTTCATGAAAGAAACCATAAAAAATTTAGGGATTGGGACAAGAATGAGGCAATGGATAGAGGCATTATATAATAACCCTACGGCAAAAATTAAAATAAACGGAAGCCTATCAGAGAAATTTGGAATGAGTAACGGGACGAGACAGGGGTGTCCCTTATCACCCCTATTGTTCGTATTAACCCTGGAACCATTACTGGCAAAAATTAGACAAAATAAAGACATAAAAGGAGTAACGGTAAACCAAGACGAACACAAAATCGCAGCCTACGCGGATGATTTATTATTCATCGTTACAAATCCAAGGATTACTCTTCCAAACATTCAAAAGGAGTTAAAAGAGTATGGAAAGTTGTCAAACTTTAAAATAAACCCAATAAAATCAGAGATTTTGAATATAAGGTTAAATATCCAGGAAGAACAAACAATAAAAACATACTTCCCATATACGTGGACAAAAGAAAAATTAAAATACTTAGGGATATATTTAACACCACAAACTGGAAAATTATACCAAGCTAATTATATACCGTTATTGAACGAAATAAAAACAGATATAAGAAAGAAATCAAATGGTCAAATCTCATGGATCGGAAGAAATAATGTTGTTAAGATGTTTATCTTGCCAAAAATCTTATACACCTTCTCCTTGTTGCCAATAAACATCCCCGCAACTTTCTTTAGGGTTATAAGAACTTTATTGACAAAATATATATGGCAGTGGAAAAAACCCAGAATACAGTACAAGATCCTTACAAGAAGTAAAACACAAGGAGGATTAGCAACTCCAGATATAGAAAGGTATTATAAGGCGGTAATTATTACACGAATGGTGGACTGGACAAAAATAGAAAAGGGGGAAAAAAGATGGGTAGAGATAGAATGTGCACAAAATAATAATCACTTACACAAAACAATATGGATACCACCAAAATATAGGGAAATACAGGGAGCACACGAACTGACAAAGGTAGTTTATAAAATATGGGATGGGATCAACAAACAATTGAAATGGGAATACAACTCACCAATGATAGCATTAAATGGCACTAAATACTTTCCACCAGGGAAAGAAGAAAAGGGTGGAAATTGGATAGGGAACACTCAATTAAAAGACATCCTACACAAAGGTCACATAAAAACACTTCAGAAATTAAAACAAGAAAATAAAAATATAAAAATAGATGATTGGAGATACCTCCAGCTGAGACATTTTGTCAGCTCATTACCACAGCCGATTAGGTCGGATAAAAATCTTAACAACATCGAGAAACTGAGTTATTCTTCCACGCAAAGGCATGGAGTTTCTCAGATCTACAAAATGCTGACAGAATGGCACAGTTTGGAAAAACCTCCATATATAGTAAAATGGGAAAAAGAAATTGGGACACACTTGCAAGGACAGGAACTTGGGACTGTACTAAGGATGGTCGGATCCACAGCCACAGACGTAAGTACAACAGAATTAAATTATAAATGTCTGCTTAGGTGGTACATCACTCCAGAAGTAATAAATAAATACCAACCAAACAAGATAGACAAATGCTGGCGGGATTGTGGCAACATAGGTACAATGTACCATCTATTTTGGGATTGCCCCAAGATAAAAGATTTCTGGCTAGAAGTTAGACAACTGATTGAAGAAATCACTGGAATAAAAATACCAAACGATCCATGGGTCTGCCTATTTCACAAAACAATAATACCTTTAAAAAAATATAATATGACTCTTGTCCCAACTTTGCTGAATATAGCAAAGGGAACCATACCAAAAAAGTGGAGAGAAAAGGAGAGCCCGAAAATAAAGGAATGGTGTAAAAAGATAAATAACAACTTTAATATGGAATATATATGTAACACACAAGAGGAAATTCCAATAAACATGAAAAGAAAATGGGGAAAATGGAAAGAATTTAAAAAATCAACTAAATATATTGAAATAAATAGTTAAGCATATCTACCATGGGGAGGCACTGTAGAACGGAAGTTGTTGGCAAGAAGGGGAGGAATTTTGGGAAGGGGGGGAGGGAGGAAAAGGGAAAATATTTATGAGATCTGGTATATGAATTACTGTATTTTCTTTCTACATAACATTAACATGTAAAGTGTGAACCTTAATTTGGAAAACACTGTTGTAAACTTAAATTTTATATGCAAATAAAAATAAAGTAAAAAAAAAAGAAGTGATGTAATGTATTCTGTCAATTCTGAGCATGTGTGGCCTTGGTCTTCCATTTTTTTTCAGATGAATACTGTATTGATTAAACAAATATCGTACATGTTTATAGTACGAGAAAATTTTTTGTGTTTGTCCCTTCAGATAATTTTGCTTGAACTGTCGTGATCGGCTCTCAAAAGCTGTGTACTAATGATCAAATTATAGTAAGATCACTTTCACAGCGGTATTTTTCGTCTGATTTTCTGATCGTGTGTAGAAAGCATAAGTCTGCGAGCAAATGATCTAAACAGCTTCTAAGCCCCACTAGTTAAAAAAAAAAAAGGGTTATATACAGGGATTTCTCATTTGACATTTTAACTGTAAAGTGCACCTGTTTCAAGGTATGATAAAGATAGTCATAAGTTAAACTGAGATTCCAAGTGCATTGAAACTGCCTTTGTGCATCAGGGCACATTATTATTAGTATCTCCCTTTGATTCAGTAGTCTTAATTCATTGAGCCCACAGTATGATTTCACAGTAGATAGGAGCACATAAGGCCAGGAAAAAGGGGAACTAATAAAGGTAGCATTGCATCTATGTGAGGCTAGCCTGTGTGCCGTTGCATTAGAATACCTACTTCTGATAAGACATTTCCACTGTTTACTGCCAGGGGATGTAATTTGGAGAGAGGTGAAACTTTTTTCTATTTCTTTAAACACTGAAGTGGCTTAGTACACACATTAGTGCTTTTATACAAATTTAAATGTATTTTCCACTTGGTGGCTTGAAAAGAACATCCTTTAATGGTTTATTCAGTCTCAGACGGATGTAGTAGAGAACCTGACACACAAGGCTCTCTTTTTACATTGGTAAATGTTAACAACTAGGTAGGGCTTTCCAGTAATCTGTTTAACAGGCTAATATTATAGCCATAGCCAATCCTAGCTATTAAATTATCATGTCCATTCAGAGGACTCAAAGTGAGGCCGAAGTTATGCTGCTTATAATGCTCACCTTGGCCCTGGGTTATGCATAGGGATAAGTGATGTTAATTCAGTTCTGGTTCTCAAAGGATTTATGAATGCCTTAAATATCCTGAGATTTCACACATTACCTCTGCAGCAAAATAAATATATGTTGGAAGGTGTAACTACTGTAAATGAAATGAACCTACAAGAAGATAAATAGAGGAGCTATCATTGCGTTCACTTTTCTTCCCCCTCAAGCATGCAGGCAATGGTGTTGACATCCTAATCTTGCCTCACTGACCTAGGACAAATATGAAGTCTCCTGTTCTCCATATTTGTTCCAGCATAGTAATTCATATAGTTCATGAAGTCAGGGTAACAAACAATCTGAAAAAATATGCACCTTCAAAAAGTCAATATTGGCAGCGTCCATAGTTCTAACCTGTTTCCTTTAACCACTTCAATACAGGGCACTTTCCTGCCCAGTCCAATTTTCAGCTTTTAGCGCTGTTGCATTTTGAATGACAATTGCGCGGTCATGCAACACTGTTCCTAAACCAAATTTGTAATTTTTCCCCACATATAGAGCTTTCTTTTGGTGGTATTTTATCACCGCAAGGTTTTTTCTTATTTGCTACACAAAAAAAAAAAAAAGACCGAAAAATTTGAAAAAAAAAGTTTTTTTGTTTGTTATAAAATTTTGTAAATAGATGCGTTTTTTTCCTGCACTGATGAGGCCGCACTGACAGGCACTGATGGGGTGGCACTAATATGCAGCACTGATAGGCGGCACTGATATGTGGCACTGATGGGTAGCACTGATAGATTGCAATGATGGGCATTGGTGGGCAGCACTGATAGATGGCATTCATGGGCAGCTCTGATGGGGAGGGCACTGAAGGGGTCCCTGAGCCCTGATTGCCATTCCTGGTGGCCATGGGTGGGCAATCCCTGGTGGCTCTAGTGGCACCCCCTCCAAGGGTCTGCACTAGTAATCAATGCTCTGATTACCAGCACAGCCCCCCCCCCCCCCCTCTGTCAGGAGAGCCGCAGATCGGCTCTCCTCTACTCGTGTCTGTCAGGCATGAACTGAGGAAAGCCGATCAACGGCTCTTCCTATTTACTATGTGACCAGCTGTGATTGGACACAGCTGGTCACATGGTAAAGAGCCTACGTTGGAAAATACGGTGTGTCAGAGTGACGCAGTACCGATCGCTGCTCTGTGCCCCCGGGGGCACGCAGAGTGCTGTATCCTGCTGGACGTCATATGACGGCCAGTCAGGATAATACAACCACTTTGCCGCGGTCAATCCACTATAGGGCGGGCGGCAAGTGGTTAAATGACTGGGCAGCTGTCATGTTCATCCTTCCAAATAGGAATGACCCATGATCTTCATTTTTGAAATGGCAATTGGTCTATTTACTGGCACAAAGCTTGCACGCTTTGCTTCTGTGATTGATCACATGCATGCTGAGTAGGGCAGGGATAGGCAGAGTTCTGCAGACCAGCCATGAAAAACTCAGGACTGACAACCCCACTTGGGAATTCAGCACAGCAGAGGAATTTTTTTCATTTCAAATGGAATTTTTTCCTCTTTTTATTATTTTTACTGTGAGAACTACAATCAAGTGGCGGGCGACAAACTGGATAATATAGAACTTTAGAGTCCCCTAGTCTGATCAGCGAGCACGTGCAGACCGCAGCTCCGTGCTAGGTCGGCCGTGACATAGTCCCACTGGATGGGGGCTGGCCTGCGAGTTAAACGTCTTGCGAGGACGCATACAAACTGGCTTCGGCCTGAGTTGCAGTGTTTCCTCCTGGCCGACAGCACCCATGTTACGTGTCCTGTCCGGAGCGGGGCCCACCCTGTTCCTGGTGTGGTAAGTAGCTGTCCCCCCCACTACCCCTGGAGGGTTTTGGGGTGGACGAGGCCCCCTCCCTGGGATGGTTAGACCCCTGGGTTCCCCTCTCTTCCCTCTAGCTCCTCTAAAATGTTGTGTCTTTTGGCCCCTCCTCCCTGGGTGAGGTTATGAGCTGGCTGTTGCCACATGCTCTTAGGGGGGCTGGTTGTAGTTGCTGCGGACCGGATTTTCCTGGTGCGCAACGGGGGGTTGAGCAGGATTCCCTGCCATCCTGGGGTTGGTGACTAGGGCAGGGATGTCCTCTGGGCTCCCTGCGGTGGTTGTTGGGCTGGGGGAGCAGATAGTTTAGCATCCGTGGGCCTCACGTGGCTGGACTTGACTGAAAATTTAGCCCGCGACTTTGCGGCCTACTACTTGGAAACTACGTGAGGTGGCCCCTGTGAGCATAGCTGAAACCACTGCTTAGGGCATCCACCTTCCTCTCCACTGCTCCTGGGTGGTCGGCTCTGCTGGGGCTGGCAGACAGGCGCCCTCAAAAATTTAGGCCATGGCTTGGGGCTTACTAGGCCACAATCTGCGCCCTACTAGGCCATGCGGCCGAGTCGGGCGCGCCGTTAGGGGGTGGCCCCAGTGCGTGTAGCTGAAGCCCCCACTCTTCCTTTGGGCATCTGCCGGGCTGAGGATCTGTACAATTGCGGCTGGGCCCTCACAATAATTTAGGCCACAGCTTGCGGCCTGCTGGGCCATATGGTCAGCTTGGCACATCCCTTGAACAAAGTGGCGCTGTTGGGGCGCTTCATTTTTAATGATAGTCTTGTCCCCATTATTGTGTGGGGCACCTGCCTTGTTTTAGCGAGAGTACCCTGCCTGCACGTCCATTTCACGGCGGGTGGCCCCCTTTAACCACTTGCTGACCGGTCACGTGGACCGTACTGCAGCAAAGTGGCTCGTTATCGTCCAGGGCGACGTAGACCTAAGTCGCTGGACTCCTCCCCTTGTGGTCGGCGTGCGCGCGCCGCCGGAGGCTCGCTCCCGCTGTATTCAGTCACAGCAGGAGTCGGGCCAGGGGAAGAGAGGCGGTAATCACCGCCGCTCTTTCCCGATCATCGGGGATCGAGTGTGGAAATCCGCCCGCTTTGTTTGTCCTAAGTGACATGCAGGGACAGATTACAGGATTCAGCATAGCTGATCCTGCGATCTGTGTCACTTAGTCCCCTCCCCCCACACACGTTAGTAAGCACCAGGCATACATTAACCCCTCCCTCTCCAATTAAGTTAACCCCTTCCCTGCCAGTGTCATTTTTACAGTAACAGTGCATATTTATAGCACTGATTACTGTAGTAATCTCACTGGTACCCCAGTGTCAAAAATGTCAGTCAAGGGTCCGATCTGTCCGCCGTAATGTCGCAGTCCCGCATAAAAAAATCGCAGATCGCCGCCAAAAAAGAATAAAAATGACATCAATTTCCCGTAGTTAGTAGCTGCGATAACTTTTGCGCAAACCAATCAAAACACGCTTATTGCGACTTTTCAACCAAAAATTTGTAGCAGAAAACAAATTGGCCTAAAATGTTAAAAAATTTAGATTTTTACTTTTTTTGGGGGGGGGGGGGGAATTTCATATAAAAAAATTTGAAAAATATTATTTTTTCAAAATTGTCGCTCTTTTTTTGTTTATAGCGCAAAAAAAAATCACACAGGTGATCAAATACCACCAAAAGAAAGCTCTATTTGTGGGAAAAAAAGGATATAAATTTAATTTGGGTACAGCATCGCACGACCGCGCAATTGTCCGTTAAAGTAACGCAGTGCCGAATCGCAAAATATGGCCTGGTCAGGAATGGGGTAAAATCTTCTGGTCTTAAAGCGGTTAAAAATACGCTCATTGAGAATTTTTTTGTCAAAGACAAATAGCTAAATACATTTTGGCCTAAATATATGACAAAAATTGAATATATTGGATATTTTTTAACTGTCAAAGTAGAAAAATATTGTTATTTTTTCAAAATTTTCGCATTTTTTTTATTAATATCGCAAAAAATAAAAAGTGCAGAGGTGATCAAATACCACCAAAAGAAAGCTCTGTTTGTGGGAAAAAAAGGACTTAAATTTTGTTTGGGTACGGCGTTGCATGACCGCGCAATTGTCAGTTAAAGTTGCACAGTGCCGAATCGCAAAAGTGGCCTGGACGTAAGACAGCAAAATCCTCTGGTGGTAAAGTGGTTAAAGGAGGCTATGTCCTCTATGGAGGGCTCGGAAGGTGACCCCCTTGTTGGTACCTTGGCTGGCTTCACCTTTGCCGGATCGCATTCAGCGGCCTCCCCTGATTATGTTGTCGGACTGAGCTCAGTATATAGCAACCCTACTGGGTATGTGTCCACGCACCCTGAGTGCTCAGATGCGGATGATTCCTCTGCTCCTCTAGCCGCACTTAAATAGGTGCTGGTGGATGCACTGTTTGTGTCAGTGCATGAAACTTTAAAAATGGAGGTTGCGGCTAACCTTGCGTCAGAGGCACCAGTTCCTTATGGCACTCATAGGCCCTCCAATCCAGTGAGGGTGTTCCGCTTACATTGACAACATTGTCACAAAACAGTGGGGTTGTCCAAAACGCAATGGTTGCTAGGTGTTTTTTGTTTGCGGTATCCTGCGTAAAAGGTGGATGGTCCCACCTGTAGTGGAGTCGCCGGTTTCCAGGTCAAATCCAGTTACCTTCATCCCGGTTGAGGAGTCCCTGACCTTTACAGGTCCAGCCAATAAGAAAGGCGGATGCTCTGGGCCGCCATACGTGCGCTGGTTCGGCAATTAGGCTGGTAATTACTACTGCCCTGGTGTCGCAATCACTGACCGAGTGGGCTAAGCTTTTAGGCCAGGACCTGGAGGGAGAATAGCTTCCCCCTGTCTTTGAGGAGCTGGCGGACCCGTTGGTCCAGGGGCTACAGTTTGTCTATGATGCCTCTTTGGATGCGGCTCCTTTGATTTCTATGCTGTCTGTATCAGCAGTGGTCCTTCGGTTTATTGTCTGGCTGAAATCCTGGTCTGCAGATTAGACTTCTAAGAAGGCCTTATCTGATCTCCCTCTTGTAGGGGATAGCCTGTTTGGAGCTTCTTTGGATGATATCGTTAAGGATCTCACGGGGGGAAGAGTACTCTTCTTTGGCAGGCTACCAAGAGCAAGGAGCCCTGTCGTAGACGGGGGCCATTCTCCTTGGCTTCTTAGCGACCTCTTTGTCTCTCAGGATATCAAGACAAGGGATCAAGAGTCAGGGCTTCCACTGGAGGACCTGATCTGGCAAGCCACTCTTCCAGTCCTGCGGACAAGGCTGCCTCGGCATGAAGGGGCGCCCTTGCCCATATCTGGGTGGGGGACAACTTTGCTAATTTCCGGATCCATGGACCTCCCTGGTACAGGACAAGTGAGTCCATGAAGTAATCCAGTCAGGCTACAAGATCGAGTTCGGTCTTGTCCTCCAGAAAAGTGATTTTTCCTTCCAACCTGCACTTGTCTCAAAATCGCTTACGGGGTCTCTTTAGGGCAGTTCAAGACTTGTTACTTTAAGCGGTGATTGTTCCGGTTCCGAACATTTTCAAGGTTTTTTTTTTTTACTCAAACCTCTTTACCCTCCACAGGACAGAAGGCAAGGTATGTCTAATTCTGGACCTCAAGGCACTAAGCTGCTTTGTGCGAGTACAGAAGTTCAGCATTGAGTTCATTCACATGGTTGTGGCATCCCTACATCAGGGGGATTTATTCTCACTTCTATCCACATCAAAATGAATATAAAAAGAGGATTGGGACTTTAAATGAAAGACATGACCAGACTGACAGAAAACAATGAATACATTTATTGTAATCGCAGATGACAAACATAAGCAGAAAAATATATGAGGTACAAAAGAAATTGGGGTACATCAAAATATTAAAACTGGTAAATGGTCCCTCGATCCAGTGCATATACAGACCAATATGGCAATTTGACCTGAGTAATAATGGACTCAAGATTCCAACACAGAAAATATAGTATGATCATAACATCACTAAACTCGACACGTATTGTGGACTAGTTGTATGACTTCATCAGGAGTAGATGTGTAATTTGTATCTAAAAAAGATATATGTATGTATGAAAACCGCAACAGTGGTAATATATGAAGACTGGGCAGAGGAAAAAAGGGGGGACACAGTCCCCAAATTGACCAACCTTGTGTTGCAATTGAAATAGGCACTGATATTGGAGGTCGGGCATGGCACCGGGTGTCTCCCACGGGAGCTGAGGGAACACAGGGCAGGCAGGCAAAGACGAAAATGCCACACATCCAGGAGTGTGGGCTAGGATAAATGAAGTGAGCATGATGCATATGAGCAGCAACAGGAGATGTCTGTCAAAAAAATATAGTGTATATAAATGTAAAGTTAAAATGTGTGTATTAGATAGAGATATCAAGTGCTGCTTGCTAAATGCAATGGTGGATGAAAACAAAGGAGTGGTGAGAGTGGCACCAGTAAAGTACAAAGAAATAAGGCAAAAATGATGTAGGGAGAATATCCCAGGTGTGAAAAAAAGTCAGGTGATGAAAAGTGAACAGCCCCACACATGTGGAGAATCACCGTAAGGAATGTGAAAAAATGCAGGCATTGTAAAACCTAGAGAAAGAAAGAGATCAAAACCAGTGATATGAGAAACATGGGAGGGTGGGGAACTGTAAGCAGAGAAAAGCTTTTAAGGGCAGGACCTGGAGGGAGAATAGCTTCCCCCTGTCTTTGAGGAGCTGGCGGACTGGTCAGTCCAGGGGCTACAGTTTGTCTATTATGCCTCTTTGGATGCGGCTCTTTTAATTTCTAGGCTGTCTGTATCAGCAGTGGACCTCCAATATCAGTGCCTATCTCAATTGCAACACAAGGTTGGTCAATTTCGGGACTGTGTTCCCCCCTTTTTTCCCCTGCCCAATTTTCATATATTACTACTGTTGCAGTTTTCTTACATACATATATATAAATATATAAATATATATATATATATATATATATATATATATATATATTAGATACGCATTACATATCTACTCCTGATGAAGTGGTACAACTAGTCCACAATATGCGTCAATTTTAGTGATGTTATGATCATACTATGGACCAAGGGGAGCTACCAGCTTGGTGCCGTAATCCAAATATATATAGAAAGAAAAAGATGTTTGCTGGAAACCAACCAAACATGAAAAACTCTGGACATTCAGAGGCACATCATAAGATGGACTAAATATGCACAATAGTTAAAAGAAAATATTTTTTATTACAAACATTTTTAAAATTTTACAGAGTGGTGTATAGTGGTTCAAAAATGTATCTGATTGATGATCAACCAATACTTTGTGAAGTCTATTTGATTTGCGGTCAACGCGTTTCGTGGGAAGCTTCATCAGGACCGACAACAATCAAGACAATTCTTAAAGTGAAAAGACAACAGGAATTAGTGGCTAGTCATGCTTATAGACAAAAACATTAGATCACAATTGATTAACGTACTTCACTTTTGCATGTATATCCAGCTGGGATGAAAACAAACCTCCGTATGAATGCAGCATATATGGTATTTGTGCGGACACAGGGGACTGGCGAAGAGGAGAAGGGCACCAAAGGCCCAAGCCGTGACCAAGGGTGGGGTGGGGGGGTTTTAATCTGTATGTTAAAACATACTCTGATTAGTTATAAGATTCATGTTTATCTTTGTTTTTTTCCGTTTCATAATAAGTAATAAAATTCGTATTACCCTATTTACGTTGTAGCGCAGAGAGGGAGATAATGATGTAATATGTCAGCAGGATGAAGATACTCAAGTATAGACAGTTGAGTGGTTCGATAGTGACATCCACCAACGTTGGTTAGCTCTCCATCTCTAAAGTTAAAGACATAAAGCCCGAAAGCCTACTTTTAATATATAAAGGTAACAGACTAGATACAGCTAGCAACTGTAACGCTCATGCGTTTTTGTTGGTGGATGGATTTGCAGCTGCAGAATTGTCACACTCAGTAGTCGTGTAGAGGTTGAACAAACATATCCAACTCTCATGACTTCATCACTGTGCACAGCCTGTTTATGCAATATACATACACTCAATCTGATGTTAATGGAGGGATAGAATATGTGAGAGTATATAGGTGAGAAACAGGCTATAGTATGGTGAGCACCTAGGAGTAGTATTAGGAGAGTGTTTAGGTGATGGTAGTAAGCAGATAGGTTCTAATGTCAAGTATAGTGCAGATGGTAGGGGACAGCAGATGGAGTATACAAGACAGAGTAACCTAGTGCAAGGATAGTTGATGGTAGTCCCAAGAGCTAACAGTCTATGCAGATGATAGGAAATAGCTTAGATAGAGATAGTCCTGGTATATGCAGTAGATGACAGTAGAAGTGCAGGTTAGTAAGGAATCCCCTGTGGGGTACTTATCACTAGATAGGTAGTAGTAATAAAGTTCAGTAGTGAGAGGTGATCCAGTAGCAAGATACGGATCGGCAGCGAGGTTCCGGTTCAGTTCAGGCAAAGGGAATAGCCAGCAGCTCCAGCTTCACAAGAGAAGGTGCGGTGAACATGCGGTTTGAACGAGCAATGAGTGAGAGAAAGCCGGCGATTGAAATAGCCGCTCATAGCGGCGCTCGGCGATGATGTCATTGCCCTTAAAGGTGTATGCGTCCCATTTGGATAGCAAGATGGGACGCAATATTAAGAGAGAAATGTGGAAATAAGGGTACCAGAGGTACCAGAACATTACAGCAACAGAGTAGGGAGGAAAAAATTAGATTTACTTATAAATAACGGAATCATATAGGTAAGAGAAGGGGGGACTTATAAGAGGATCGGCGGACCTGGGCTCCCTGAAGGCGACACAAGCGGGGACAGGCGTATACACAGGTAGGTGACCGGAGGGAACTTCTGAGGAAATGTATTCCAATGACTGCCGGATATAATAGTTACATCCCCTTCCCATTTTTACCTTTTGATGGGTGCGGGGACACCATTTACTCTTATGGTGGGAGACACTGCCCACTACTATCAAGAAAGGCACAATATATTGAGGCATTACTTTGTGGATGTATCCCCCTTTTTTTACTTCGCCATGACACTCACTTTTCCTTGGGTGCTGCAGCATTTTGGGGCTTTTATCCCTTGTATTGGATAGGCGCAAACCTATATATATGTCCACTAGATATACAGACAACATTTTGATTGGTAAGTGATCATGATGGCAAATATAGTCTTACTTATCTCTGAGTCTCTACAAATAATCTGTCTCCACCCCTTTTCCCTATCCATCTACCTTCTCGAGTCTATGAATAAACCTCAATCTCCTTCCTTTTTCCTATTTTGTTGCTTGCCCAGTATACTCTGATTTGCTAACATACTAAAAGTAAGCTCTGCGACCTTATGCCTCTGCTTTCTCCCTTAGAGATGGTGAAATAATCCTCTCCTGGGGGTTTGCGAAATATTGGGGTTTAATTTATGAACTACACCGGCGTAGAGGCACCCTAATCTACCTATATCCGCGTCAGCTATACCCTAAAATTATATCACTGAGGGTAAGTTATTAATAGATTACAAGCATAGTCTCACATACCCTTCAATTTCTACCAAAAATCTGTTTCCCCTCCCTTCTCTTACCTATATGATTCCCTTATTTATAAGTAACATCTAATTTTTTTCCTTCCCTACTCTGTTGCTAGCTGTATCTAGTCTGTTACCTTTACAGTGGAGATCGAAAGTTTGGGCACCCCAGGTAAAAATGTGTATTAATGTGCATAAAGAAGCCAAGGGAAGATGGAAAAATCTCCAAAAGGCATCAAATTACAGATTAGACATTCTTATAATATGTCAACAAAAGTTAGATTTTATTTCCATCATTGAAACTTTCAAAATGACAGAAAACAAAAAAATGGCATCTGCAAAAGTTTGAGCACCCTGCTGAATTTATAGCATGCACTGCCCCCTTTGCAAGGCTGAGACCTGCCAGTGTCATTGATTGTTCTCAATCATCGTCTGGGAAGACCAGGTGATGTCAATCTCAAAGGTTTTAAATGCCCAGACTCATCTGACCTTGCCCCAACAATCAGCACCATGGGATCTTCTAAGCAGTTGTCTAGAAAACTGAAAATGAAAATAGTTGACGCTCACAAAGCTGGAGAAGGCTATAAGAAGATAGCAAAGCGTTTTCAGATGTCAATATCCTCTGTTCGGAATGTAATTAAGAAATGGCAGTCATCAGGAACAGTGGAAGTTAAAGCAAGATCTGGAAGACCAAGAAAAATATCAGACCGAACAGCTCGTAGGATTGTGGGAAAAACCATTCAAAACCCACGTTTGACTGCATGATTCCTCCAGAAAGATCTGGCAGACACTGGAGTTGTGGTACACTATTCCACTATAAAGAGATACTTGTACAAATATGGTCTTCATGGAAGAGTCATCAGAAGAAAACCTCTTCTACTTCCTCACCACAAAAATCAGCGTTTGAACTTTGCAAATGAACATATAGACAAGCCTGATTTATTTTGGAAACAAGTTCTGTGGACCGATGAGGTTAAAATTGAACTTTTTGGCCGGAATGAGCAAACGTACATTTGGAGAAGATGGGGCACAGAATTTAATGAAAAGAACCTCTGTCCAACTGTTAAGCATGGGGGTGGATCAATCATGCTTTGGGGTTGTATTGCAGCCAGTGGCACAGGGAACATCTCACGAGTAGAAGGAAAAATGGATTCAATAAAATTTCAGCAAATTTTGGATGGTAACTTGATGCCATCTGTAGCTGAAGTTAAAGAGAGGATGGCTTCTACAAATGGATAATGACCCTAAAACACACCTCGAAATCCACGGGGGATTACATCAAGAGGCGTAAACTGAAGATTTTGCCATGGCCTTCACAATCTCCTGACCTCAACATAATTGAAAATCTATGGATAGACCTTAAAAGAGCAGTGCGTGACAGACAGCCCAGAAATCTCAAAGAACTGGAAGACTTTTGTAAGGAAGAATGGGCAAAGATATCTCAAACAAGAATTGAAAGGCTCTTGGCTGGCTACAAAAAGCGTTTGGTCTTCGTAGATTTGCAGTGGTCTGATACTCCTTCCAATTTAATATTAATCGCTTGCACAGTGCTCCTTGGGATGTTTAAAGCTTGGGAAATCTTTTTGTATCCAAGCTTTAAACTTCTCCACAACAGTATCTCGGACCTGCCTGGTGTGTTCCTTGTTCTTCATGATGCTCTCTGCGCTTTAAACGGACCTCTGAGACTATCACAGTGCAGGTACATTTATACGGAGACTTGATTACACACAGGTGGATTCTATTTATCATCATTAGTCATTTAGGTCAACATTGGATCATTCAGAGATCTTCACTGAACTTCTGGAGAGAGTTTGCTGCACTGAAAATAAAGGGGCTGAATAATTTTGTACGCCCAATTTTTCCGTTTTTTATTTGTTAACAAAGTTTGAAATATCCAATAAATTTCGTTCCACTTCCTGATTGTGTCCCACTTGTTGTTGATTCTTCACAAAAAATTACAGTTTTATATCTTTATGTTTGAAGCCTGAAATGTGGCAAAAGGTCGAAAAGTTCTCCATATTGCTATAATACTATGATATTTTATGATATGATTCAAAACCTTTTCTTCTGAGTGTGGAGGCTGTATATCCCCCACTCTGTAAAATTTTAAAAATGTTTGTAATAAAAAATATTTTCTTTTAACTATTGTCAGGGTTCGTACGGTCATAAAAATCCTGGAAAAGTCATGGGATTTTGACATGACACTTTCCAGGCCTGGAAAAGTCCTGGAAAATGAGTAAACCCACTAAGTTTTGGAAAAGTCATGGAATTTTGTTGTGCAACTATTTAATTTAGAAAATATGTCTCCGGGCCCCCTGTATTCCGTGGGAGCGGGGGACAGTAAGTGGACTATTTTCTCTGTTTCGGGTTTAGGCGGATTAATCTGCCTCAGCGTGCTGCACAGCTGAAGTCTGGTCACTGGTCTCTTCAATATGAATAGGCCGTGACAAGCTGGGAACTCTGCGGCGGATTGATTCGCTGAAACCTGAAACTGAGAAATAGTGCACTTACTGTCCCGCTCTCAGGGGCGTACCAGCGGGGGGGGGGGAGAGTGCAATGGGGGGTGTCAGGCCGGTGTCCGCCGGGCCGCCCGCATCTCCGCACTGGGGGGGTCAGGCTGGTGTCCGTCGGGCCGCCCGCATCTCCGTGTGAAGAAGGCAGCTGCAGCGGCAGGAAGAAGGTCAGTGAGAGTGCCTGAGGAGTCTCGTGTGCTGGATAGGAGGGTGATGGGATGGGTTAGCTGCATAGAGATGAATTGAACTTTCCATATTCCTCATACCTCATGTCGCTGAATGCTTGTTACTCCTCCTCTCAGAAGCTGCACTAGGAATATGGAAAGTTCAATTCATCTATATGCAGCTGCCCCATCCCTCTCCTATACAACTTCCTATGCTGGCCCCCTCAGTGCTCTTTAGCCCCCCCTCAGTGCTATTAACCCCCCCCCTCAGTGCTGTTAACCCCCCCAGTGCTGTTAACCCCCCCCTCAGTGCTATTAACCCCACCCCCTCAGTGCTATTAACCCCACCACCTCAGTGCTATTAACCCCCCCAGTGCTCTTTACCTCCCCCCGTGCTCTTAGCCCCCTCTGTGCTCTTAGTCTGTCTCCCCCAGTGCTCTCCACCCCCCTGTGCTCCCTGGCTCCCCCCTCAGTGATTTCCAGTTTCCCCCCAAACAGTGCTCTCCAGTTACCCCCCTCCCCCTGTGCTCTCCATCCCCCTGGTTTTCCCTGCCTGCCCCCCCCAGTGCTCTCCACCCCCTGCGCCTTCCAACCCCCCTGCAATGCTTTCCAAACACCCCCCCCTTAATTCTCTCTATCCCCCCATGCCCTTCAGCTCATCCAGTGCTCTCTGCTTCCCCTGTGCTCTCCGGCCCCCCCTAGTGCTCTTCTATCTTCTATCATGTCCGCAATCTCTGACCTTCTCTTGTATCATGTCCGCAGTCTCTGACCTTCTCTTGTATCATGTCCGCAGTCCCTGACTATCTCTTGTATCATGTCCACAGTCTCTGACCATCTCCTGTATCATGTCCACAGTCTCTGACCATCTCCTGTATCATGTCCGCAATCTCTGACCTTCTCTTGTATCATGTCCGCAGTCTCTGACCTTCTCTTGTATCATGTCCGCAGTCCCTGACTATCTCTTGTATCATGTCCACAGTCTCTGACCATCTCCTGTATCATGTCCACAGTCTCTGACCATCTCCTGTATCATGTCTGCAGTCTCTGACCATCTCTTGTATCATGTCGGCAGTCTCTGACCATCTCTTGTATCATGTCCGCAGTCTCTGACCATCTCTTCTACCATGTCTGCAGCCTTTGACCACCTCCTGTACCATGTCCGCAGCCTCTAACCACCTCCTGTACCATGTCAAGGGGGCACTGTTATAAATGTTCCTCCTTATATCAGGACCCCCCCCCCCTTCATTAGTGCATTCACTCTGTGGAAAGTGGTCTCTGGTCACCAGAGTCCCCCCTACATCAGAGTTCTCAGCTTTTTCACCCGTGCGCCTGAAGTGACACCAGCTCCCAGCTGTGGCAGCGGTGCTTCCATCTCATCCACTGTAAAACAAGAGACCATTTTGAGTCGCGCTGTATCCAGAAATGAAACCCTAACTGCAGAGGTACTGTACACTACAAAGATTGTCATTTATTTTAGTAGAAATATGCTGGGTGTGACATGGATTTTCTTCTTATTTAACATGTATACATAGACATTTCATGAAACTTTAGGTCATGAATATTTACGTGAAGTCATGGAAAAGTCATGGAATTTTATTTGTAAAAATGTGTATGAACCCTGTATTGTGCATATTGAGTCTATCTTATGATGTGGTTGGTTTCCAGCAAACATATTTTTATTTCTATGATCAAACTATATTTTCTGTGTTGGAATCTTGAGTCCATTATTACTCAGGTCAAATTGCCATATTGGTCTGTATATGCACTGGATCGGGGGAACATTTACCAGTTTTAATATTGGAACTGTGCCCCCCCCCCCCTTTTTTCCCCTGCCCAGTCTTCATATATTACCACTGTTGCGGTTTTCATACATACATACATACTGTATATCTTTTTTAGATACAAATTACACATCTACTCCTGATGAAGTCGTACAACTAGTCCACAATACGTGTCGAGTTTAGTGGTGTTATGATCATACTATATTTTCTGTGTTGGAATCTTGAGTCCATTATTACTCAGGTCAAACTGCCATATTGGTCTGTATATGCACTGGATCGAGGGACCATTTACCAGTTTTAATATTTTGATGTACCCCAATTTCTTTTGTACCTCATATATTTTTCTGCTTATGTTTGTCATCTGCGATTACAATAAATGTATTCATTGTTTTCTGTCAGTCTGGTCATGTCTTTCATTTAAAGTCCCGATCCTCTTTTTTTATTCAATTGAATAGGGGTGGAGACGCACGGCCCATCCCACCGTGCATCTTATTTAAAGTCCCAAACTCCCCACTTCTTCCCATCTTCTATCCACATCAAGGATACCTACCTGCACATTCTAATATGTGCTGGTCGCCAGCTCTTCCTATGGTTTGGCATGGACGAGGAGCATTATCAGTTTGTGGCGCTGACCTTTGGTGTCACCTCCGCACCTCGGGTCTTCACAGGAGTGTTAGCCCTGGTGCTGGCATTGTCAGCAGGGGATCACGGTACTGGGGTACCTGGACGATCTTCTTCTGCGAGCAGAGTCTCCGACTGCTCTGATGGACTACTAGACTACTAGAGATTGCTCTGCGAAATCTGAGGGAGTTGGATCCTGAACATTCAGGAGTCTGCTTTTGGTTCTGTCTACGAAAACTGGACTACCTGGGTCTGACTCTGGACTCGGCCTCAGCCAGAGTGTTTCTTTCTCAGGAAAAACTCCAGACATTGCAGGAGGCAATTCAGCTGCTGCTTTTCACCAGACAGCCATACCTCCAGGCTTGCATGCGCATGATGGGCCTGATGGTGTCCATCCTTGAGGCGGTCTGTTTGCATAGTTCCACACAAGAACTCTGCTAAAGAGTTTCTGGTGAAATGGTCTCTAGAGGTGGCTTCGCTCTCTGGCTCTTCGACAGGGAAAATCCTTCTCCCCCTGTACTGGACGGTTGTCTCCACGGAAGCCAGCCTGTTGGGGTGGGGAGGCGTACTCAGCACAGACTTGCTCAGGGGGTCTGGACTCTGGCAGAGCCCAGACTGTCGATTTAGTGTACTGGAACTCAGAGCGATCAGGCTTTGTCTGGCTCATTGGACAGTCCTCTTCAGGGGTGTCCGGTACGAATTCATTCAGACAATGGCACGGCCGTGGTCTATGTCAGTCACCAAGGGGGCACAAGAAGTGTCCTGGTGGCTCAGTAACTAGCTAGCATTCTAAGGTGGGCTGACTGATTCGTCCAGCCCTCTCAATCTTCTGCCACGACTCCTGTGCAGGATTCAGGCAGAAGGGATTCCGGTAATTCTAGTGGCTCCAGACTGGCCTCGCCTATCTTGATATGCCGATCTGGTACGGCTGGTTGCTGATGCTCATTGGGAACTTTCTCTCTGGGAACTTTCTCACTGGCTTTAACAGCTTGACTGTTAAACGCCAGGTGCTGAAGGATGGAGGTTTGTTTGAATCAGGGATTCCTATGTGGGTAAAAGCTAGGAAATCTGCCTCTAGGAAGATCTACCATCGTACATGGAAGACATACATTGCTCTTGGGGGTTCATCCTCGCTCCTTCTCTGTGGATCGGATCTTAATTGAACAGAAATTGGCCTTGCGTACCATTAAGGGCCAGGTATCGGGTTTTGGCAGTCTTTTTCCAATGACCTTTGGCCACACACTCCCTGGTGCGTACCTTTTCTTCAAGGTGTCCAACATTGGGTTCCTTCAGTGGAAGCATTGCATACTAGCACATTATGAAAGACTTACCTTGAAACTAAACCCTCCAGTGGCTCGCTGTCTTCCCTCCATGTTTTTTGGCTGCGGCCGCTTGAATGGCCAAGCCATTATGACATCACTCACAGGAATCCATCTTTATGACCCGGATCTGAAGAAACAGCACGGGTATGCCGTTCTTTCAAAACACATGTGCCAGTGAGGTTACAGGCTGAAGCACTTTAGAATATCTCCTAAACAGTGCATATTTAGGTGATATTCATTTAATTTACAGGTAAGCTTACCTGTACGTTAAAATAAAAATTCAGAGTTTTCAACCACCTTAATAATTTACAATTCCTTGTTCAGACTGTGGCGGCTGCCATCTTTGTAGAATTAGGATTTTTTTTCTTAGTCCACCAAGGAGAACAGCAAACAGCACAGTAGTAACCTCTTCTAATCTTACTCCAAATTAGCAGACAGAGGCAGCAGAGCCTTAGATCTCACACTGCAAATATACAGCTTTGAGGTTTTTAGGTATGGGAGTGCCTATGTACACTTCCATTCATGGAAGTACACTCATTTTTTTAGGAGGACTTCAAGACAAAGGATACATTTTTGGGGGGTATGGTTTAGGCACAGTTAACTGAGCTTTTGAGTTCATTTTACATTTTACTCCTACAAAGGAATATGCCACTTGGTTTAGGACACTAAAGATGACTGTTCAATAGAATCAGTATACAGAGCAGGTGTCAGAGAGTCAGCTGTTGTGGAGTAGCTAGATGTCCATCAACATGAAGATTTTAAAGACCACAAGACAGGTAAATCCTCCATACAGTACACAGGGGAATGTGTATCAGAAACTATAGAAGATAGAACCAGGTTATATTTGCCATCATCACACTAAATTTTCACTCAAGTGTTGACAGATGTGACCGTTAAAAGTGTACATAAATGTACCTAAGATCCTTCCTTTGGAGCTGGAGACATGTTGAAGGGTTAAAAGCTTTTAGTGCTGAAGAGCAGCGAATAGAGTTGATTATTTATAGATGAGGCCGGGTACACTGACTATGTTATTTAATATCTGTGCAGTCTGTTCTGTTTCATATTGAGTATAAAACAGCAATTTGCACTATTACTGTTTGTTTCATCAATATCATTTACACACAGTGCCATGAGCCCATCCCTTTTTCATGACAGTCTAATGAGTGTTTGTTTTATAGTACAGAATGAATGCGTTATTGCTGGGGAGGAAGCCTATAAATATAACTAATTACTTGGGTTCATGGTCCTGTGCACCATATGCTCTGTACTTTTTTTTTTTTTTTAATGCAGTTTTTTTTATTCTTAAACATACATTCAAATATAAAATGTTTGCAGACTTAAGCTACCTCCTAAATGTCTGTCATTTTACATCCATGTATACATATTTTAAACCTGGATGTCACAATAACTAAAACCTTACAAACTAATGCCCACTGCCCCATCAATAACTGGCTTTTGCAACAAGGAGCACATGGAAGGGTGACGCATGTCAAACAAAGCCAAAGAAAAATCCTGGCTCAACTTACCGACCAGTCTGAAACCAACCAAATTATCCTGTCTAACAGTATGTGTCAAAAACAGGGCTTTCGTTTTCACACTTTTGCAAATACCTGCATAAGCTGCAGAGCCACTTCACGGCACTCCAGTATTATCTGCAGTCCTAACTGTACATTTAAAGAGTCTCTACAGTGGAAGCACATGCCTTCTAATAGGTAGGCAGAGGGCAGGTAAGCCTGAAGGGAGTCCACCCCTCAAAGGCACAGGGGTGTACTGGACACTCTGCATATAGCACAATGGCAGCAAAGGTGTCCAGTGCACCCCCTTACCAGTATTCCATGAGTAAAAAGAAATAGCCACTGCCCCCCACCTATAACTCACCTTTGCAGCAAGGTGCACATGGAAGCAGGGCCGTTTGAAGGAATTTGGGGGCCCCAAGCAAAATGGACATGGAGGCCCCCCCGCACACACGCAAATTCTAGTAAAAAGTGGTAAAAGTGCAGAAATGGTACAGGAGATGTCATAGGCTGTGCAGACATGGTACAGGACATGTCAGAGGCTGTGCGGACATGGTACAGGAGTTGTCAGGGGCTGTGCGGACATGGTACAGGAGATGTCAGGGGCTGTGCGGACATGGTACAGGAAATGTCAGAGGCTGTGCGGACATGGTACAGGAGTTGTCAGAGGCTGTGCGGACATGGTACAGGAGATGTCAGGGGCTGTGCGGACATGGTACAGGACATGTCAGAGGCTGTGCGGACATGGTACAGGAAATGTCAGAGGCTGTGCGGACATGGTACAGGACATGTCAGAGGCTGTGCGGACATGGTACAGGAAATGTCAGAGGCTGTGCGGACATGGTACAGGAAATGTCAGAGGCTGTGCGGACATGGTACAGGACATGTCAGAGGCTGTGCGGACATGGTACAGGAAATGTCAGAGGCTGTGCGGACATGGTACAGGACATGTCAGAGGCTGTGCGGACATGGTACAGGAAATGTCAGAGGCTGTGCGGACATGGTACAGGAGTTGTCAGAGGCTGTGCGGACATGGTACAGGAGATGTCAGGGGCTGTGCGGACATGGTACAGGACATGTCAGAGGCTGTGCGGACATGGTACAGGACATGTCAGAGGCTGTGCGGACATGGTACAGGAAATGTCAGAGGCTGTGCGGACATGGTACAGGAGATGTCAGGGGCTGTGCGGACATGGTACAGGACATGTCAGAGGCTGTGCGGACATGGTACAGGACATGTCAGAGGCTGTGCGGACATGGTACAGGACATGTCAGAGGCTGTGCGGACATGGTACAGGAGTTGTCAGGGGCTGTGCGGACATGGTACAGGAGATGTCAGGGGCTGTGCGGACATGGTACAGGAAATGTCAGAGGCTGTGCGGACATGGTACAGGAGTTGTCAGAGGCTGTGCGGACATGGTACAGGAAATGTCAGAGGCTGTGCGGACATGGTACAGGACATGTCAGAGGCTGTGCGGACATGGTACAGGAAATGTCAGAGGCTGTGCGGACATGGTACAGGAAATGTCAGAGGCTGTGCGGACATGGTACAGGAGTTGTCAGAGGCTGTGCGGACATGGTACAGGAGATGTCAGGGGCTGTGCGGACATGGTACAGGACATGTCAGAGGCTGTGCGGACATGGTACAGGAAATGTCAGAGGCTGTGCGGACATGGTACAGGAGTTGTCAGAGGCTGTGCGGACATGGTACAGGAGATGTCAGGGGCTGTGCGGACATGGTACAGGACATGTCAGAGGCTGTGCGGACATGGTACAGGAAATGTCAGAGGCTGTGCGGACATGGTACAGGAAATGCCAGAATTATTAGGGGCCCTAATACAATGCTGATCCCCCCTCCCCCTAATACAATGCTGCTCCCCTCCTCCTAATACAATGCTAACCCCCCTCCCCCTAATAAAATGATGACCTCCCCCTAATACAATGCTGTTTCCCCTCCCTACCCCTAAAATTTTTTGGGGGGGGGGGGTGGATCAGCAATGTATTAGGGGGAGGAGGCCCCAGGGGGAGGATGGCATTGGCAGATAAGCATTGTATGAGGGGGGCGGGTCAGCATTGTATTAGGGGGAGGGGGGGTTAGCATTGTAGTACTAGTGGGGGCCCTAAAATATGCTGATCCCCCCAAATTCAAGAGGTCCAGGTCCCCCCAGGCCCCAGCCCATTAACTCTTGCCTGGCTCAGATGGCTGTCTCAGGCTCTGCTCTGCTCTGCTCTGCCTCCGCTCCGCCTCCGCTCCTTCAGACTGAAGGCTTCAGTCAGTCTCACTCACAGTCAGACAGACTCCTGTGATGTAATGTGAATCGATCCGATCATCATGCTGCTGCTGCTGCTGCTGCTGCTGCTGGCGCCACGTCTGCGTGCTGTGGGAGGGATCGGCGCTGTCAGTGAATGAACAACCGCCGCGCAGCCGCTCCAGACAGATGTGACGTCATGCCGCTCATAGCGGCTGACGTAGCAGGAAAGATCCATTACCGGAGCACAGCGAGGGCCGGGGCTGCAGCCGGCCCTGATGATAAATAATGTCAGTAGTCTGTGTCGGGTCTTGGGGCCCCAGGCCAGCTCGGGGCCCCAAGCAATTGCTTCGTTTGCCTGCCTTGACGCGACGGCCCTGCATGGAAGGGGGGACTCGTGTCAAACAAAAACCAAAGAAAATCCCTGGCTCAACTTACCGACCAACCAGTAACCAACCAAATTATGTTGTCTAAGTATACGTTAAAAACAGGAGTTAAGTGCATGTGTGCAAACTAAGCTCATGTTTCTAACATTAAGGCAGTTCCCTGACTTAGAGATGAACCTTCACTGTGTGCAGTAATAAAACCTACAGAGTTCCCCTGTGAAGTGTCTTGTCCCGTTTCACTACACACACTTTAGTAGATGTTGCTTTAGGAGGGACGTGCTGAGTCTGCTCCTCCTTCAACAGTCCAGCGTACCTCTGTTAAATTACTCCCAGTAACAGAATGGGGTCCCACTAATATACTCCTTTTTTTTTTTTTTTTTAAATCTTTTTATTATTTTTTTTGCAACACAAACAACAAAACAGGTGCATTTGGTTCACATTACAACAATCATATGAACATAGGAGTGAAAGCATAACAACCATGGCATAGCTTGAAGAATACCATAAACATTAGATTGGGAAATCCAGTCATGAGGAGGTACCGGGCAGAAATAGAGTGTGTCAGAGGCAAAACCATATCAGGACCCAGATTAGAGGTACTCCCGGCCTGGTGGACCCGGGGCAGGAGGGTGAGGGCAGAGTCTAGTCAGCCATAACTGATATGCTCTTTAACTCCTTCCTTTCCATACCTTGTGACCAGGCCATAGATCTCCATAATGTGGGTTCGTATCCAGTTGCTATGGGATAGTAATTGCTAGGGAGGGAGCCAGACATTGCCCCCCTTTGCTACCTGAGGACCTGCCACATTACCCGGTACCATGCTTAACGACTGCTTGCTTGGTGTCTCGAACTTGTGCTGGGTTACTTTTAACGACGACATTCCTTCTCCTTGTCTTGCCGAATTAACCCTTTTGAAGTAGTATATCTTCATATACAGGGCTGCTGATAGAAATCTCAGGGCCCCATCCAGACTACCTGACAGGGCGCCCCCAAGAAAATATTAAAGCTATATTTCGATAAAAATACAATATAATCATTATTAGCAGACACAAATACAACATAACTCTCAAAAATCCTGCTAAATCTAAAAGATGAAACTGAGTTGATAAATCTATGTGTGTGGATGAGGTGTTGGGGCTCATGCACATGAGTGCTGTGGGCTGTACAGTGTGAATCAGTGGTTCATTTATGTGGCTTGAGCCACCTGGAGCTGTACGAACACAGCTGCAGTTCCTAATTTTACAGGCGTGGGGATGCAGGTGTACAGCCGACCACAGACAGTGTGCATTTGGGGGCCACTCACGTGTACACCTGTCCAATTAGGTCCTGCGGCTGTATTCATACAGGCGCTGCGTCCAGATAGAATGACAGCTGGCTCCAGCCCAAACCTCTCCTTCACAAAGCCAGAGTACCTGTGTGAATGAACCCCTAATTATATTTTCCTAACCAAAAAAACAGGTCTATCCAGTGGTGTGCTGTCACTACTAAGAGGGATTCCATCTTCACCGGGTCTACTCTTAGGGTTCCTGGGCTCCAGTCGTTTGGCCAAACTGCGATCATGTAACTCACACGCATGCGCAAGCGGGTGTCATAGTCACAGCACAGCTCTCTCAATGGATAATATGTCATCTATTGAGAGCAGAGGCGGCTCTAGACTTTTTGAGGCCTTAGGCAAAATTAAAATATGAGGCCCCCCTTGCGCGATAAAAAATTTCGACCATGTGTGTGCCCCTATTAATGCAGAGCAACCAGTGTGCGTGCCCCTATTAATGCAGAGCAACCAGTGTGCGTGCCCCCATTAATGCAGAGCGACCATGTGCTATACAGAACGCCAATAACAAAAAAAAGGCATTCCCCCAAAATTTGCCCTCATCCAATGCAGAGCGACCATTGTGCGTGCCCCCGTTAATGCAGAGTGACCATGTGTGTGCCCCTATTAATGCAGAGCGTGTCCCCATTAATGCAGAGCGACCATGTGCGTGCCCTCAGTAATGCAGAGCGACCATGTGTGTGCCCCTATTAATGCAGAGCAACCAGTGTGCGTGTCCCCATTAATGCAGAGCGACCATGTGCGTGCCCCCATTAATGCAGAGCGACCATGTGTGTGCCCCTATTAATGCAGAGCAACCAGTGTGCGTGCCCCTATTAATGCAGAGCAACCAGTGTGCGTGCCCCCATTAATGCAGAGCGACCATGTGTGTGCCCCTATTAATGCAGAGCAACCAGTGTGCGTGCCCCTATTAATGCAGAGCAACCAGTGTGCGTGCCCCCATTAATGCAGAGCGACCATGTGTGTGCCCCCAATAATGCAGTGACCAGTGTGTGTGCCCCCAATAATGCAGTGACCAGTGTCTGCCCCCAATAATGCAGATTGACCAGTGTGTGCCCCCAATAATGCAGTGACCAGTGTGTGCCCCCAATAATGCAGATTGACCAGTGTGTGCACCCAATAATGCAGTGACCAGTGTGTGCCCCCAATAATGCAGTGACCAGTGTGTGTGCCCCCAATAATGCAGTGACCAGTGTATGCCCCCAATAATGCAGTGACCAGTGTGTGCCCCCAATAATGCAGTGACCAGTGTGTGTGCCCCCAATAATGCAGTGACCAGTGTATGCCCCCAATAATGCAGTGACCAGTGTGTGCCCCCAATAATGCAGTGACCAGTGTGTGTGCCCCCAATAATGCAGTGACCAGTGTATGCCCCCAATAATGCAGTGACCAGTGTGTGCCCCCAATAATGCAGATTGACCAGTGTGTGCCCCCAATAATGCAGATTGACCAGTGTGTGCCCCCAATAATGCAGTGACCAGTGTGTGTGCCCCCAATAATGCAGTGACCAGTGTGTGCCCCCAATAATGCAGATTGACCAGTGTGTGCCCCCAATAATGCAGTGACCAGTGTGTGTGCCCCCAATAATGCAGTGACCAGTGTGTGTGCCCCCAATAATGCAGATTGACCAGTGTGTGCCCCCAATAATGCAGTGACCAGTGTGTGTGCCCCCAATAATGCAGTGACCAGTGTGTGTGCCCCCAATTATGCAGATTGACCAGTGTGTGCCCCCAATAATGCAGTGACCAGTGTGTGTGCCCCCAATAATGCAGATTGACCAGTGTGTGCCCCCAATATTGCAGTGACCAGTGTGTGCCCCCAATAATGCAGATTGACCAGTGTGTGCCCCTAATATGCAGTGACCAGTGTGTGTGCCCCCAATAATGCAGTGACCAGTGTGTGCCCCTAATAATGCAGTGACCAGTGTGTGCCCCCAATAATGCAGTGACCAGTGTGTGCCCCCAATAATGAAGATTGACCAGTGTGTGCCCCCAATAATGCAGTGACCAGTGTGTGCCCCCAATAATGCAGATTGACCAGTGTGTGCTCCCAATAATGCAGTGACCAGTGTGTGTGCCCCCAATAATGCAGTGACCAGTGTGTGTGCCCCCAATAATGCAGATTGACCAGTGTGTGCCCCCAATAATGCAGTGACCAGTGTGTGTGCCCCCAATAATGCAGTGACCAGTGTGTGTGCCCCCAATAATGCAGATTGACCAGTGTGTGCCCCCAATAATGCAGTGACCAGTGTGTGTGCCCCCAATAATGCAGATTGACCAGTGTGTGCCCCCAATAATGCAGTGACCAGTGTGTGACCCCAATAATGCAGATTGACCAGTGTGTGCCCCTAATAATGCAGTGACCAGTGTGTGTGCCCCCAATAATGCAGTGACCAGTGTGTGCCCCTAATAATGCAGTGACCAGTGTGTGTGCCCCCAATAATGCAGTGACCAGTGTGTGTGCCCCCAATAATGCAGTGACCAGTGTGTGTGCCCCCAATAATGCAGTGACCAGTGTGTGTGCCCCCAATAATGCAGTGACCAGTGTGTGCCCCCAATAATGCAGATTGACCAGTGTGTGCCCCCAATAATGCAGATTGACCAGTGTGTGCCCCCAATAATGCAGTGACCAGTGTGTTCCCCTAATAATGCAGTGACCAGTGTGTGTGCCCCCAATAATGCAGTGACCAGAGTGTGTGCCCCCAATATTGCAGATTGACCAGTGTGTGTGCCCCCAATAATGCAGTGACCAGTGTGTGTGCCCCCAATAATGCAGTGACCAGTGTGTGTGCCCCCAATAATGCAGTGACCAGTGTGTGCCCCCAATAATGCAGTGACCAGTGTGTGTGCCCCCAATAATGCAGATTGACCAGTGTGTGCCCCCAATAATGCAGTGACCAGTGTGTGCCCCCAATAATGCAGATTGACCAGTGTGTGCCCCTAATAATGCAGTGACCAGTGTGTGTGCCCCCAATAATGCAGTGACCAGTGTGTGTGCCCCCAATAATGCAGTGACGTGTGTGTGCCCCCAATAATGCAGTGACCAGTGTGTGTGCCCCCAATATTGCAGATTGACCAGTGTGTGTGCCCCCAATAATGCAGTGACCAGTGTGTGCCCCCATTAATCTGGACCGCCGAAGCGGTCTGCTTCCTTCTGTCATCAGCGGGGGGGGGGGGGTTAGAATTGAGAGGATCAGAGTGGCTGTGTTTACCGCTGCATGATTACAAAAAGCCGAGTACAAGTTCTTCTTACCCGGCGGAGAGGATGTCCTACAAAGTCCCGCCTCCTGGACACCGGCTCCTATGATAGACGTCACCAGTGTTCTGTCTATCATAGGTAAGAGCCGGCCCAGGAGGCGGGACTTTGTAGGACATCCTCTCCGCCGGGTAAGAAGAACTTGTACTCGGCTTTTTGTAATCATGCAGCGGTAAACACAGCCACTCTGATCCTCTCAATTCTGCCCCCCGCTGAGACAGAAGGAAGCAGACCGCTTCGGCGGTCCAGATTTTAATCCGTGTGGGTCCGGAGTCCGCCTATTGAGGACCCCGGATCTATTCAATAAAAAAAAATGTTTGGGAAAGATCATGCGAGGCCCCTTTAACTGCGAGGCCTTCGGCGGCCGCCTTACTGGCCTAATTAGAGAGCCGCCTCTGATTGAGAGTGCAGTGCACATGCACTGGTGCTATCACTGGCTGCTACGTTTAGGAGATATTCACTGTACCTACATGTAAGTCCTATTATAGGCTTACCTGTAGATACAAGATAATACATGGAGTTTACTACGGCCAGATCCGTTAGTAAATAGTGTTGAGCGAACACGGACTGTATTATTCGGGTCCGTACCTGATAATTGGATTTTTGCTACCCGGACACGGACCCGAAAACTTTTCTGTATGTTCGGGTTTAAAATCCGTGTTCGGTAATTTTATTTCCTGTTTTGTATGTAATGGCGCACTTTTAATGGCAGGCTTTCAACAGCCAATCAACAAGCGTTTAACTGGTGTGCCTTAAGCCATCCCAGCCATGCCTACTAATGTATTAGTAGCTGTGATTGGCCAGGTGAAGCATGTGACCCAGGTCTTTATAAGCTCGAGAGACACAGCGCGGTTCGTCAGTCTGCTGTAGTGTAGGGAGAGAGCACACATCATAACGGTGCTGGCTGCTGCTGATTACGGACAGACAGGGAAAAACAACATTGTGCCCGAAAAGAATGCAGGGACAAGTCGGAGTGTAGGCAGGGAAAGATATTTGAGCATTTTAGGGACAGGCTGGAGAGAGTAGGCAGGGACAGATAGGAGACACAGGACAGAACAATCGTCCGTTAGCGATCTACTTCGATTTTGCTGTGTGGGGGGTGGTGCAGTGAACAATCTTTTTGCCCTCACTTGAGCCCACTGAGGAGGAGGAGGAGGGAGAAAAAAATATATTTTTATCAGTCTGTTGTGTGCAGCGTTCAGCTATATTTTACTACAGATTGCTGTTCTAATCTGCTATTTAAAAATTACAAATTTTGACCGTGACATAAAACATAAGACACTGCTATGTTCACATGTGCTATTGAAAAATCACCAATTTTATATACTTTTTTTCTATTCTGCTATTCAATATACACCCTTTTGGGGTAAAAAAAATTAAATTGCGGCATAGTCTGTACTAATCTGCTATTTAACCGCTTGCTGACTGCTCACAGTATATTTACTGCGGCAGTCAGCCCCTCACAGGCAGATCGACGTAGGTCTACGTCGCTAGCCTGTGACGCTCTGGGGAGCGAACGCTCCCACTTGGTCACGGACCCCTCCGCGCGTGTGACCGGCGGACCCGATGTCCGCCGGTCACTCGGCGATCGTCGGTGGAGAGGGAGAAAGGCAGGTGGCTGATGTAAACAAGCCGCCTGTCATTCTCCCTGGTGTAGGAATCGTGATTATACGGTTCTACTATGTAGAACCGTTGATCACTGTTCCTACCCCTGAAGCCACAGCCAATCACAGTTAGAATCACGCCCCTAGGGACACACACCACCCCTCCCTCTCAAAAAAGTTAACCCCTTCACTGCCAGTGTATTTTTACAGTAACAGTGCATATGTATAGCACTGATTACTGTAGAAATGTCACTGGTAACCCCAAAAGTGTCAAAAATGTCAGTCAAGGGTCCGATCTGTCCGCCGCAATGTCGCAGTACCGCAAAAAAATCGCAGATCGCCGCAATTACGCGTTAAAAAAAAAAACAACAAAAATGACAAAAATCTTTCCCTTTGTTAGTAAACGCGATAACTTTTGCGCAAACCAATCAAAATACGCTTTTTGTGATTTTTTTTTTTTTTACCAAACATATGTAGCATAAAACAAATTGGCCGAAAATGTTAAAAAATTTTGATTTTTACATTTTTTTTGGGGGGGAATTTCATATAAAAAAATTTGAAAAATATTATTTTTGCAAAATTGTCACTCTTTTTTTTGTTTATAGCACATGATCAAAAAATCGCACAGGTGATCAAATACCACTAAAAGAAAGCTCTGTTTGTGGGAAAAAAAGGACGTCAAATTCGTTTAGGTACAGCACGACCGCGCAATGGTCCGTTAAAGTCACGCAGTGCCGAATCGCAAAATAGGCCCTGGTCGGAATGGGGGTAAAATCTTCCGGGGGTTAAGTGGTTAAAAATTACAAATTTAAAGGGGAATTTTTTTTTTCTCTTCATAGCCTGCTGCTGACCGTGACATAAAACATAAGACACTGCTGTGTTCACATGTGCTATTAAAAAATCACCAATTTTATATACTTTTTTCTATTCCGCTATTCAATATACACCCTTTTGGGGGGGAAAAAATTAAATTGCGGCATAGTCTGTATCGGTACTTGTGAGATACACCTTTCAAATTTTTTGGGCGCATCTTCCACCGCCGAGGATTGCAGGGTGCTTCAGTTTGCCTCCTGTTCCGAACTCCTCCTACTCCTCATCCTCATCCTGCCTTTAGGGTACAAAAAATTGTAATCGGGGCCTAGTCTGGGTTTGTACGTGTGAGATACACCTTTTTATATCATATTTTCTATTCCGCTATTCAATCTACACCCTTTTGGGGTAAAAAAAATGAAATTGCGGCATAGTCTGTATCGGTACATGTGAGATACACCTTTCAAATTTTTGGGACGCATCTTCCACCGCCGAGGATTGCAGGGCGCTTCAGTTTGCCTCCTGTTCCGAACTCCTCCTACTCCTCATCCTGCCTTTAGGGTACAAAAAATTGTAATCGGGGCCTAGTCTGGGTTTGTACGTGTGAGATACACTGTTTTATACATTTTTTCTATTCCGCTATTCAATATACACCCTTTTGGGGTGAAAAAAAATTAAATTACGGCATAGTCTGTATCGGTACGTGTGAGATACACCTTTTAAATTTGTTTGTCGCATCTCCTTCCACCGCCGAGGATTGCAGGGTGCTTCAGTTTGCCTCCTGTTCCGAACTCCTCTTCCGCATCCTCATCCTGCCTTTAGGGTACAACAAATTATAATCGGGCCTAGTCTGTGTTTGTACGTGTGAGATACACCGTTTTATAAATTTTTTTCTATTCCGCTATTCAATAATACACCCTTTTGGGGTGAAAAAAATTAAATTGCGGCATACTTTGCATATTTGACTGTGAGATACACCCGTTGTATTTGTATACTGTTTTTCTATTCCGCTATTTAATAAACACCCTTATGGGGTAAAAAAATTAAATTGCGGCATACTTTGCATATTTGACTGTGAGATACACCCGTTGTATTTGTATACTGTTTTTCTATTCCGCTATTTAATAAACACCCTTTTGGGGTAAAAAAAAATTAAATTGTGGCATAGTTTGCATATTTGACTGTGAGATACACCCGTGCGATACTGTTGTTGTTTTGTTCCGCTATTCAATAAACACCTTTCTAGGGCAAGATCATAAATTACAGAAATATGAGGAGAACGTCAAATAGGGGCCGTGGCCTGGGTCGGGGTGCTGCTGGTAGAGCTCCTGTTGCAAGGAGAGGACATGGTCGATCTGTGCCAGCTACACGCACAAGTGAAACACCTTCCTCAAGTGTGACTTAGGCGACAGAACCTGCAGCAGTATTTGGTAGGGCATCATGCGCCTCTACAAGTGTTGAGGCAAGAACAAGTACAGGCGATAGTAGATTGGGTTGCTGACAGTGCCTCCAGTTCCTTCACATTGTCTCCCACCCAGTCTACTGCAGAAAGGTCAGAGTTGGCACCTGCAGCCGATGTCCAACCGTCTTTCACCTCACCCCCTTGCAAATCAGGCAAGCAGTCTGAGCCCTAAGTAATGCAGCAGTCTCTTCTTCTTTTTGATGACTCTGTCAGCAGGGTTTCCCAGGGCCATCCACCTAGCCCTGCCCCAGAAGTGGAAGAGATTGAGCCCCAGAAGTGGAAGAGATTGAGTGCAGCGATGCCCAACCACTTATTTCTCAAGATGAATACATGGAAAGACCATCGCAGCACGTCTCCGATGATGACGAAACGCAGGTGCCAACTGCTGCGGCACTCGGAATTGTGGAGACCGACAAGGAGGGCAGGGGTGAAGACTGGGTGGAAGATGATGTGGAGGACGATGAGGTCCTCGACCCCACATGAAATGAAGGTCATGCAGGCAGGGGAGGGCTGGAAGCCTTAGGTCTGGGGGGCAAGTCTAGTCAAGTGGCCCTTTGAACCATCGAATCAGCTTACCATCCATGCCCACCTGGTTTCGGACTTGCAGCTGTATACAGTGTCTGGCCCCTACAATAATCCAGCCCTGGACTGAGTGAGGCCTTTTTACCAGTTTTTACCACTTTTCAGAGTGGCCTGGGGGGCAATTGCCACCCTGCCCCCCTTGCCAGTCCTCCCCTGCATGCAGGTGACCTGAGTAGTTTGGAGGAAGAGCCGGTGGTCGCACAGAGCCACCAGCACAGCAGAAGAGGGAGCAGGGTGCAGAAGTGTAGCGGCCATGCCCTAGACACTACGCCTCTTACTGCCCAACGCAGCAAGGGAGCGAGCGCACCAAAGCCAGCTCAAAGGAGTTCTCTAGCGTGGAAGTTCTTCAGACAATGTGCTGATGACAGGACACGAGTGGTTTGCACCCTGTGCAATCAGAGCCTGAAGCGAGGCATAAACCTTCTCAACCTGAGCACAACCTGCATGATCAGGCATCTAAGTGCAAAGCACGAGCTGCAGTGGAGTAGACACCTTCAAAACCAAGAAAGGTCTCTGGCTCCTCCTGCTTCCTCTTCTGCTGCAGTCTCGGCCTCTTCATCCACCTCTGTAGTGATACCGGCACCTGCCACCCCGCAAACAAGAGGATCTGTCAGCAACACCACCACCTAGGTCACCAACCATCTCCACAATGTCCCGTGGAAGCGTTCAGCTTTCCATCTCCCAAACACTTCAGAGGAAGAGGAAGTACCCCCTTACCCACCCGCGATCCCTGGCCCTGAATGCCAGCATTTCAAAATTCTTGGCCTTTGAAATGCTGTCATTCCGTCTGGTGGAGACGCACAGTTTTAAAAGCCTTATGTCAGTGGCTGTCCCACAGTATGTCGTGCCCAGCCGCCACTACTTTTCCCGGCAAGCCATCCCTTCCCTGCACAACCAAATGGGGGAAAAAATCAGGTGTGCATTCCTCATCCTCTACCGCCTCCTCATCCGGTCAGCGTAACACCTTCACCACCAGCTTCAGCACAGCCAGGGGTAAACGACAGCAGGCAGTTTTAAAACTTGCCTGTTTAGGGGAAAACCACACACCGCGCAGGAGTTGTGGAGGAGCATGGAACAGCAGACCGATGAGTGGTTGCTGCCAGCGAGCCTCAAGCCCGGCCTGGTGGCGTGCGATAACGGGCGAAATCTCATAGCAGCTCTGGGCCTAGCCGGTTTGACGCACATGCCTTGCCTGGCGCATGTGCTGAATTTGGTGGTGCAGAGGTTCCTTAAAAATTACCCCGATATGTCAGAGCTGCTGCAGAAAGTGCGGGCCGTCTGTGCGCACTTTCGGCATTCTCACCCTGCTGCTGCTCGCCTGTCAGCGCTGCAGCGTAACTTCGGCCTTCCCGCTCACCGCCTCATATGTGACGTGCCCACAAGGTGGAACTCCACCTTGCACATGCTGGAAAGACTATGCGAGCAGCAGCAAGCCATAGTGGAGTTTCAGCTGCAGCACGCACGCGTGAGTCGCTCTGCGGAACAGCACCACTTCACCACCAATAACTGGGCCTCCATGCGAGACCTGTGTGCCTTGTTGCGCTGTTTTGAGTACTCCACCAACATGGCCAGTGCCGATGACGCCGTTGTCAGTTTAACTATCCCACTTCTATGCCTCCTTCAAAAAACAGGATGAGGAGGAGGAAGAGGGATCATTTCCAAGGCTTTCAGGGCAGTCATTCACAAGTGGCTCCGAGGGTGGGTTCCTGCACCCACAAACGCCAGGTACACAATTGTCCAGCAGGGGCACAGTTCTGGAGGATGAGGAGGAGGAGGAGATGGAGGAGGAGATGGAACCATGTTCACAGCAGGGTGGCACCCAGGCCAGCTCATGGCCATCACTAGTGCGTGGCTGGGGGGATACAGAGGACACAGACGATACACCTCCCACAGAGGACAGCCTTTCGTTGCCTCTGGGCAGCCTGGCACACATGAGCGATTATATGCTGCAGTGTCTCCACAACGACCGCCGAGTTGCCCACATTCTAACTTGTGCTGATTACTGGGTGGCCACGCTGCTGGATCCCCGTTACAAGGACAACGTACCGTCCTTAATTCACTCACTGGAGCGCAATCGCAAGATGCGCGAGTACAAGCGCACGCTGGTAGACGCGATGCTGCTGGCATTCCCACCTGACAGCGGGGCCACAGTGGAAGCACAAGGCCAAGGCAGAGGAGGAGGAGGAAGAGGAAGAGGTCGCCAACGCAACCAGGGCACCGCCAGCCCCTTAGAAGGCAGGGTTAGCATGGCCGAAATGTGGAAAAGCTTTGTCAGCACGCCACAACAAACAGCAGCACCAGCAGCTCATATGGAACGTCTTAGCAGGAGGCAGCATTTCACCAACATGGTGGAGCAGTATGTGTGCACACGCCTACATGTAGTGAATGACGGGTCTGCCCCCTTCAACTTCTGGGTCTCCAAATTGGGCACATGGCCTGAGCTTGCCCTTTACGCCTTGGAGGTGCTGGCGTGCCCTGCAGCCAGTGTATTATCTGAATGTGTATTTAGCACGGCTGGGGGCGTTATCATAGACAAGCGCAGCCGCCTGTCCAGAGACAATGTGGACAAGCTCACGTTCATTAAAATGAACCAGGCATGGATCCCACAGGACTTTTCCGTACCTTGTGCAGAATAGAGATGGATACCGACCTTACCCAGCCATTGTTATATTTTTGATCTTTCTCACTCTTTTGGGGTGTACCCTAATTTAAAATGACTAAAAAAAAGCAGTGTTGGCTACCTCATCCCCCTCCACCGCCGCTTCCACCTACACCGCCACATCCACCCCCACCTCAACCTCCCTCCTACTCCATATGGGCCTCGTCCTTCACAGATGAAGAAAATTGTTTTATTTTTCTGTTTGTTTTGTTGTTTTAAGTTATTTCCCTATCCACATTTGTTTGCAGAGCACTTGCCATGCTCTTAACTACATTTTGCTGCCATTTGCAGCACTCTAGCCCTTTCCATTGTTTTTTTAGAGCCATTTTAGTGCCTGAAAGTTCGGGTCCCCATTGACTTCAATGGGGTTCGGTGTCCAGGTAAAGTTCGGAAAAAGTCCGGGTCACGGACCCAGACTTTTTTTTCAAGTTCGGCCGAACCCGCCGAACACGGACATCCAGGTGTCCGCTCAACTCTATTAGTAAATGGTTACACAGAAGGCGTTGATACATGGATGCAGAGGGAACTGACAGTGTAGAGGAGAAGAAGCAAAGTTGCATAGATCAGGAACCAGTCTGGGGGAGAGGAGTGGGAAGCCCTGCTACATAAAGCCCACTAAACTGCACTGTGACAAGATAACAGGCAGCTATGGAACCGGTGTAACAGTAAACTCTTCACCCCTTGGGAATGCAGCTGATCAGCTGTGACTGTGTCAGGAAGACAGTGAAAAGGGGAAGAGCGATGAAAAAATATACAGACTGGGACAAAGAGTATAGGAAGAACTGCAGGAAGAGAAACAAAGTTACAGAGCTAACCTTAGAGCCAGGGCTGGGAGGGGGGCACACAGGGAGGGGGATTAGTGAGGGACAACTGTCTTTCTCAACAGATAAAAGCTGTCAGCAGGGAGAGGGGGAGAGATCTGCTTTCAGGTGCTGGAGGAAGATTTCTGTAAATGTTGTTCATCACTAATCCCCCTCCCTGTATAGACCCCCCTGTTTGCTCGGGCCCCCTACAAGAAGAGGACTGGTGGTCCCCCCCCCCCCAATCAGCGGCCCTGTTCATATCTCTCAGTGCTTTACAGACCCTGATTCTTTAGATATGTCAGATCCCACATGCACCTGTTTGAATTACTTTGGACCAGGCTTAGAACAGTTACTGTAAATTTACTGGCGAAACTTCAACATTACAGTCCAATATGAACAATGCCCATTCCCTAACCCTAACTACAGTAGTATAGCTGACCAGGCATACCTCTAGGAGGTGGTAGTCCATGCTGGTATTCTCCATGGCTTTCATGTCTTCTGAAATTCCCGGTGCCTTCAGCGGACTGCAAGGAGTAATAGTCCTGATACTATCAGCCGAAAACGGGAACATAACAAACCAAGGTCCCTGGACCTCAGCCATCCTCCTTTTTATAGCACAGGTGGGTTGGCTGAAACCAAAAAGCCCAGGAACTGAACACACCAAACTTAACCCCTTCCCTCAGCCTGGGACAGCTGCTAACTTACCGAACTAACATTGGCACATCCTGCTTTCACACTACTTTTAGATTGACCCCCAGTCCCTATTTAAATAGAAATTAAACAATGCCATGCAGCATGTACCTCATAACTTTGCTTCATTTCAGATATAAGCTTGTTGAACGATCATCACCTTCCCACAAAGTATAGTTGTGTTGTATACCTGGTCCTCTGTTTTTTATTTTATCAGTCCTTACAGTGATGTAGGGCCCAGAGGAAGAAAACAACTGGGGATGCATGTATTGGACACTCCTGGAAATGTTGAAAGCTGAGTTTTTTTTTTTTACACGTCACCAGAGCAGTCAGCATCACCATATGACTGGTGTGGCGGTGATCAGGGACACTGACTGGTGACCGTATGGAAAAAAAAAAAAAATTTGCTTTACTTTTTTTAAACATTTTTTTGTTTTTTTTTACAAAAATGTTTTCCTCTTTACAGTTTTTTTTTTTATTAACATACCTTGACCAGAGCAGTACATTGTCAACATAGTAAGACTACTTCTCTGTGGTGGTGATCAAGACTTTTTTTTTTTTACACTATGATTGCTTATTACAGTTATGATCACTGTATATAAGCAATAATTTTTAATAATGGCACCATTGTGTACTATTGTGATAACTTTGATTCGCCACAGCTATCACATAGTACAGGTCCACTGAGCTTGGCCCCTGTACCATATGATCACTGTGACTAATCACAGAGATCAAAATAGTACACACAATGGCTATGACTGAAAGCTATGTTGACAACTGACATGTGATTGCTGAGATTGATCACAGAGATCATATGGTACTAGGGCCATGCAAAGTAGCCTGGCACAACGATCTGTGTTCTCTGCTTACAGATCATACCGCTGCGCAACCCGTGAGTGGGAGGACATCCTATGATGTCCTCCTGGAAAAACAGTGCTCCCACCCAGCCGTCATTTTACAATAGCCCACCCAAGTCAGTACCTGCTCTTTGGTTGAAAAAGGCTTGTTAAGCCAGTGGCTGACTCTCCCTCCCTTTCCTCTATGACAAAGACCAATACCTTTTCCTCCAGAATTGGGACATGCGTATGGGCTGGTGGTCCTGGGTGGAGGATTTTGCTGCTATTTACAGGCAGGAATAAAGGGAAAACCTTACATTCACATAGAAAACAATAATTTTTCCTGATATTAAGGCAGGTAGCAACAACTATGAAAGTGAAGATGGCAATGTTCATGCATGGAGGCATATGATGTTGGGGAATTGAATGTAGGGAGATCTATAAATACGTTTCATGCACATTTTAACTTATGGAAAGTTGGTGAGTTATAAACTTTCCATACAATTTTAGTAAAAAAATAAAGCGTTAAAATTTGCTACACTGGCTACAGGCTAACCTTTCATGGATGATATTGATATCCACTATCTTTGGAAAGATTTACGACAAATAACTATGCAGTGGCGGCTGGTGCTCAAAATTTTTTGGCTGGGCACAAACAGAAAAATGTAATAGGCATTGCTTTGCGGCAAAAAACGCTGTAAAAAATTGCTGACTTTGAGGTCACAAAAGTGTGAGAGGTGCCTTCAGTAATTAAGGCATTCCAAAAAAGATAAGTGCTGGACAGCACCCCCTTTTCCTGCGCTCGGAACCTGGTCCTCAGGCTGTCTCAATCCTGGAACTCGTACTGGTATTAGGCATCCATGATGGCTAGGCTTTGCTGCCCCTTACGACCAGGGTGGTCGACCAGACACTGAAAATACAAAGCAAAAGAAGGGCGCACCAGCCTAGCGCATTATCCTCAGCAAGTTTATTTGGATAAAATTGTTTAAAATCAAATACTCACAAACACGCCAGTAATTAAGGCATAGCGTGCCCCCTTTCAATGCACAGAGACCAGCGTGCCCCCTTTCAATGCACAGAGACCAGCGTGCCCCCTTTCAATGCACAGGGACCTGCGTGCCTTCTTTCAATGCACAGAGACCAGCGTGCCCCCTTTCAATGCAGTGACCAGCATGCCCCCTTTCAATGCACAGAGACCAGCGTGCCCCCTTTCAATGCACAGAGACCAGCGTGCCCCCTTTCAATGCAGAGATGCCAGCGTGCCCCCTTTCAATGCAGAGATGCCAGCGTGCCCCCTTTCAATGCAGAGATGCCAGCGTGCCCCCCTTTCAATGCACAGAGACCAGCGTGCCCCCTTTCAATGCACAGGGACCAGCGTGCCCCCTTTCAATGCACAGGGACCAGCGTGCCCCCTTTCAATGCACAGGGACCAGCGTGCCCACTTTCAATGCACAGAGACTAGCGTGCCCCCTTTTAATGCACAGAGATCAGTGCGCCCCCTTTTAATGCACAGAGATCAGCGCGCCCCATTTCAATGCAGTCACCAGCATGCCCCCTTTCAATGCACAGAGACCAGCGTGCCCCCTTTCAATGCAGAGATCATCGTGCCCCCTTTCAATGTAGAGATGCCAGCGTGCCCCCTTTCAATGCAGAGATGCCAGCGTGCCCCCTTTCAATGCACAGAAACCAGCATGCCCCCTTTCAATGCACAGAGACCAGCGTGCCTCCTTTCAATGCATAGAGACCAGCGAGCCCCCTTTCAATGCACAGATGCCAGTGTGCCCCCTTTCAATGCAGAGATGCCAGCATGCCCCCTTTTAATGTAGAGATACCAGCGTGCCCCCTTTCAATGCAGAGATGCCAGCGTGCCCCCTTTTAATGCACAGAGACCAGCGTGCCCCCTTTCAATGCACAGAGACCAGCGTGCCCCCTTTCAATGCACAGATGGCAGCGTGCCCCCTTTCAATGCAGAGATACCATCGTTCCCCCTTTCAATGCAGAGATGCCAGCGTGCCCCCATTCAATGCAGAGATGCCAGCGTGCCCCCTTTCAATGCAGAGATGCCAGCGTGCCCCCTTTCAGAGACACAGCTGTCAGTTCCCCATGTATCTCTATGGGGCAAATCGGATGGGAACGGACCGTTTGTCCGTTCTCATCCGATGCCATCCGCTGGACGGATGGAAAATAGGGTTTCCATCCGTCCAGATTTGACGGATCGGATGTCAGCGGACATCCGATGCCCCATAGGAATGCATGGGGGGACCGTTCAGATCCGCCAAAAAAACGGACAGGCGGATCTGAACGGTCCGCCTGTGTGAAAGGGGCCTTAGTTGTCACTTAGCTCCGGTTCACACTATAACTTAACATGCATGTGAATCGCACAGGAACCGCACCACATTCCTGTGCAATTCAAGTGCTCTTCAGTGCGGTGCAATTTGAGCCCATTGATTTTGAATGAGCTCAAATTGCGCCATATTGCAAAGTGCAGGCACCTTTTTTTTAAAGTCGCACCGCAATTGCAACGCATGGTCGTCTTGTAACATGCGACCCGGTGCAGGCAAATCGCACTGTGTTTGCAATACTTTTGTGTCGTTAACTTTGTATTGATACTCGCAGTGGATCGCAAATTATGCGATTGTGGAAAATGCACAGCATATGTGTGAACCTAGGCTTATGCTGGCCGTACGCTATACGAAAAATCGGCCGAAATTCGTCATTTGGACAGTTCTTTCATTTTTCAGCCAGTTAATGGGCACGAATTGCTAATCGGCTGTGACGTTTTTGATAGGAAAAAAGTGAAGAACAAGTTTGGAAATTTTCTGCCGAACGAACGATAAATTGAAAGGTTAATGTGTTTCATGTCCAAACTGTTTGCACTAGGTATATGTGAAAAAAATGAATTAATTTACAGTGCCTTGCGAAAGTATTCGGCCCCCTTGAACTTTGCGACCTTTTGCCACATTTCAGGCTTCAAACATAAAGATATAAAACTGTAATTTTTTGTGAAGAATCAACAACAAATGGGACACAATTATGAAGTCGAACGAAATGTATTGGATATTTCAAACTTTTTTAACAAATAAAAAACTGAAAAATTGGGCGTGCAAAATTATTCAGCCCCCTTAAGTTAATACTTTGTAGCGCCACCTTTTGCTGCGATTACAGCTGTAAGTCGCTTGGGTTATGTCTCTATCAGTTTTGCACATTGAGAGACTGAAATTTTTGCCCATTCCTCCTTGCAAAACAGCTCAAGCTCAGTGAGGTTGAATGGAGAGCGTTTGTGAACAGCAGTTTTCAGTTCTTTCCACAGATTCTCGATTGGATTCAGGTCTGGACTTTGACTTGGCCATTCTAACACCTGGATATGTTTATTTGTGAACCATTCCATTGTAGATTTTGCTTTATGTTTTGGATCATTGTCTTGTTGGAAGACAAATCTCCATCCCAGTCTCAGGTCTTTTGCAGACTCCATCAGGTTTTATTCCAGAATGGTCCTGTATTTGGCTCCATCCATCTTCCCATCAATTTTAACCATCTCATACGGTCAGGCGCTCTAAATACTCCCGTTTGCTGATTTTTCTGTTGCTGTATTATGCTGAAAAGGAGATTGTCCTTCGGTGGGTCTCCCCCTCCCCTCCCACGCTGGCCGCGTGGGAGGCCTTGGTGAATGGGGCTCTCCCAATGTACAAACTCACCTATATCAATAGGAACTGTCCCCATAAGTATGAAAAGGTTTGGCAGCCCTGGTTAGATGGCACGGATTGATCCTCTGGTCTGTTTGTTGCTGTCTGCCTGTGTTGTTTTTTGTTTTTTTTATTTTCTTTGATGCCTTGCATTTGTCTCTCCTGGGCTCACTACTATGTTCATATTGCTGGGTTCCCCCACGGTGTATGTTCTAATGCCTTCGGCACACCTGCTCTTCCCCTGTGGTCTGATAATGTACAACGGCTACACATGTATTGTATATTGTTTATTGTTCCTGTTTTTCTTTTCAATAAAGAGCAACCTTGTTTGTAAATGTTGAAGCAGGTAAGTAAAGGAAAAGTGAGAGTGAACCATGCTGAGGAGGGGGTATTAAAGTAAAATGTTGGTATTGCCCCACAGGGGCAAAGCATACAATTGTTTTAATAGCAATCTACTGACTTAAGTCAGTCATGTGAAGTAGTTCTCACTTCTATTTTCATTTCTGCTTTCCTCCACTTAGAGCATATCTAAAAAATGTGATCGGTTACACAGCTCCAAACTCCAGAGCTGGAACCCAGCCAACCCTAGTCAGAAGGAAGATGTTATCTTGTAATGGTTATGGCAGGTTACCAATTTTCCTTCCACTTCTTTGTGCTTTGTTTAACTGGTTCCCAGCTATGGCTAGTTAGTGGTAGACCTAATATCCTATGGTATCCAAGGCATTTCTGCTGCCAACAGGTGTGTGACTGAGATTCCTAATCCACCTACCTGTTGGGGACAATGCATTTTAGCCTTAGACCCCTTTCACACTGGCGGACAGATGGAGTCTGCCTGTCAGTTTTTAAGCCGGACCCCATAGGACCATTTATTGCCCTCTATGGTGCGATGGATGTCAACAGACATGTGTCCATTGACACCCGCCGACATCCAATCCGATCAACTAAAAACTGACAGATGGGGGATCCGTTCCCCATCAATCTGGCGGATTGAATGGCAGTTGGATGTAAACAGACAGGCAGTCCGCTTACATCTGATCGCCCATAGAGGAAAGTGGGCTGTGCCTGTGTCTGCTCTGAATCAGCAGAATGGAAATGGACCTGTCATCCACCTTCTCAGCAGGGATCAGCAGAGAGATCCCCCACTGAGCAGGTGGATCTGCTAGTGGAGCCTGCTAGCGTTAAAGGGTCCTTACTTTCTCTTATATCATATTTATGTAGGGATCGGCTACCCTCTACTTTCTGAATTTGTAAATACCTGTAAAACTATTGTGTGCATTTCCTTTCCTTCGGCTTTGAAACCCCAAAAGGAGAAAATGGAGAGAGACAGAATCACCATCCAGAGCACTTTGCAGCCTCCTCATACCATCCCGAGTGGCTAAATCTGTATCTGTGAGTTTGTTCAAACCTTACCATAAATAATACCATGATATTAGATTTTATTACCTTAGGAGTATATAATGAGTTTGGAAATTCTATAGCAATGCTTAAATAATGCATTACAATTAACTAAACACATTCGGTTTTAGTTGATAAATTATTTTATAAGACTAAAATGAACTGGAGGTTTTAGTCAACAAAAATACGACTAAAACTATAACAATTGCAGATGACTAAAACTAAAATGGCATTTTAGTCAAAAGACTATAACTAAACCTAAATCAATAAATAGAAGACTCTCGCGCTGTCACTATATGTAAGACCAATCACATGGGATGTAATGTAAACAATGTGTAGAGTGATATATAGAAAATATAGAACAGTAAGGGGTTGCTGCTAACACTCAAATGCTTATCCATGGTGAAAAAATATGTGAAAATAGGCAAGTATAGCGCTACCCTAAGAAAGTCCATCGAAAAAAATACATATAAAATAGTCCTTAAAGCGGAGTTCCAGCCATTTCACTCACCTGTCTACCGGTCCAGCGATGCGGCCGCCCGGAGCCTCGATCCTCTCCCTCGGCGCCGGCATCACTACTGTGGGCACCCGGCTGTGACAGTTTGCGGCTTCACAGCCGGGTACGCACTGCGCATGCGCGAGTTGCGCTACGCGCCGTGATTGGCCGGCAATCTTCTGGGACCTTTGACATGTCCCAGAAGATTGCAGGGAGGGAGGGGAGAGGAGAACTTCCGCTTAGGGCGCCGCGGCGCTCCGAGCGGAAGTGGGAGCGGGTACCTGTCAAAACTAGGTACCCGCTCCCCCCCCCCAAAAAATGACATGCCAAATGTGGCATGTCAGGGGGTTAGGACCACCTAAAGCGGAAGTTCCACTTTTGGGTGGAACTCCACTTTAATATGTGCTCTCCTGTGTCCCTTCAACTGGCACCAAAGTGCTCTCTAGCAGCTCACCTCAGTATTTCTTGGATAAAACTCGTAATAGAAATGCATCCATAAAGTGGTCATACTCCTATTCCACCACTAGATGTCCTCAACATGTCTGTACTCAAGGTGTATTTGGTCCGCCATATTACTGGCAGGTGATGTCCGGAATAATATGGATCCTTATATGCTCATAAAAGAGGATCCCCTGAAGAAGTCATGTGATTTGTGATGTAACGTGTAGGGCACGGACAGAGAAACACCGGAAGTGACGTTATGACAATCACGGCCAGATTAGCCTAAACCACCACTGGACTTTTTTTTTTAATCCATAAATGTGAGTCTTTTAATGGTGTCTGCTTAATAAATTATTTTGACTTGCTACACTATGAGAGCTCCCTTTCCATCCCTCTTTAGGAGCATATGAAGATCTGTATTATTTCTGTATTATTTCTACTTACAGGTTTAGCACAATATCCCATTTAGGGCAAAAGAGGGCTAGATTTATTTTGTTTTATATACTTCAGATATGACTGGGGGAATATGAAGACATTTGCTTTCATAACAAAAGGAACAAAGCTCCTTTGCAATAAAAGATGAACCAGAAACTCTATTTAGGAAATCTCACTGCTGTACACCCAATTAAGGACCAGGGTTTCCAGTACTTCCTTTGTAATGCATGCTGCTTCCTCCCTTTCACCCTCTGTAGTAATCCCCCTGGAATTACATTACTGTGACAGGCTCTTCCTCTATAAAACTCTTGCACCTGAAAGTTATGCAAACACTTTGCCAATGAAACCATTCCAGAGATTAAGGAAACATTTCAGCAGTGATTACTCTGTACCAACCGATAAAGCTTGAGTATGATTTTTGTTTTGTTTATTTTCAAGTCTTGACATGACTGAATAATGTGGCATTCAGAGAACCTTTCTGGTACAAAATACAGGTTCATCATGTTCTGCTTCATCCAAGATAGACTTTAAAAGGCTGAGTTCACCTTTGGAACTTGTTTCATGTTCCACCCGTATTTAGGGTGGAATATAAACAATGTTTGTAGGGAAAGAGACCCTAAAGAAAGACTGGGGGATGCTGGTGTCAGAGCCAAACACCAGAAAAGAAGGGAGAGAAGAAAACAAAAAATAGGGAAGAAAAAAGAGAAAAGGAAAGGGAAATGGGGAGAGGAAATAAAGGGGGAGGGGGAAGGGGAAGGGAGGAAAACAATAAGAGGGGAGGGGCGGAAAGGGTAGGGGGGGGGCGGGGAAAAAGGGGAGAACCTGAAGGAGGAGAGGGGGAGATAGTGGAAAGTGAAGGGAGGAGTATAGGGGAGTTGAGAGGAAGAAGGAGTAGTACTAGAGGGAGAGGTGGGAATGGAAAGGAGCAGGGAGAAGAAGAGGAAGTACGTGGTGGGGAGAGGAGAGTAGAAGAGAAGAGAGGGAGAGTAATAAGCAGGGGGGGGTGGGGGGTGGGGGGGTGAGATGCTGCGAATTCTCAGGTAAGGCAGCTCAGAAACTCAATATGAGATATGACATGGCGTCGCTACCTCAGGGTGCCACAACTACTTAAGAAACTCTCAGATGCTCAAGTGACGTATGCACAATAATGACAAAAGAATAAAAACAATAACAGGTCAGCAGAACATCAATAGTTTCCAGCATTCATATAAAGCATGTATGTCATTACTTATCCGAAATCCAGGAGGACCACCTGGTCCAAGCTCGATCAACAGGCTTGTTCTTTAACTACTTAAGCCCCGGAGGATTTGGCTGCTCAAAGACCAGGGCCTATTTTGCGATTCGGCACTGCGTGAATTTTATGAACAATTGCGTGGTCGTGCGACACTGTACCCAAATTAAATTGATGTCCTTTTTTTCCCCACAAATAGAGCTTTCTTTTGGTGGTATTTGATCACCTGTGCGATTTTTACTTTTTGCACTATAAACAAGAATAGAGCGACAATTTTGAAAAAAATAACAATATTTTTCACATTTTTTATATGAAATTCCCCAAAAAATGTAAAAATCAAAATTTTTTAACATTTTAGGCCAATTTGCTTTCTGCTACATATTTTTGGTAAAAAAAAAATCGCAATAAGCGTATTTTGATTGGTTTGCGCAACAGTTATTGCGTTTAATAACTAAGGGAAAGATTCATGTCATTTTTAGTGGGTTTTTTTTAACTAGTAATGGTGGCGATCTGCGATTTTTTTCTGCAGGACTGCGACATTGCGGCGGACAGATCGGACCCATGACTGACATTTTTGACACTTTTGGGGGTACCAGTGACATTACTACAGTAATCAGTGCTTCTAAATATGCAAAGTTACTGTAAAAATGACACTGGCAGGGAAGGGGTTAACTTTATTGGTGATCAGTGGGTTAAATGTATCCCTAGGGGCGTGATTCTAACTGTGGGGGGGCGTGGCTTGTGATGTAACCACAGAGACATACGATCCTACATAGCAGGATCGTGTAGTCTCTGAAGTTACATCAGGGAGAATGACAGGCGGCTTTGTTTACATTAGCCGCCTGCCTTTCTCCCTCTCCAGCGGGAGATCGCAGGTGGCCGGCGGACATCGGAGCTGGGAGGTCACGGAACGAGCGGGGGCGGGAGCGCGCTTCCGGCGGCGCGCGCTCGCCCCCTAGAGGCTCCTGGGCGAGCGACGTAGCCCTACGTCAGTTTGCCCAGGAGAGCCAGACTGCCGCAGTAAATAGTCGTGCAGCGGTCGGCAAGTGGTTAAAACGGGGGTCTCTAAACTTTCTAACAGCTCCAAAGTTTCTTAAACAAAGGGCCAGAATACTGTCCTTCAGACTTTAGGGGGGTCGGATTGTGGTCAGTTGGAGTAGAAAATGCCCTGCATCAGAGGAAATGAACAATGTTGTCAATGGTAGTAAAAAAATTATATAGTGTCTGTGGTCAGTAGGAGAAGGAATAGTGCCCCATAATTGGTGTCGGTGGGGGAAAAAATTGTGCTCCATTATTGGTGTCAGTGGGAGGAACAGTGCTCCATCCTTGGTGTCAGTTAGAGAAATAGCGCACCATCATTGGTGTCAGTGGGAGGAATAGTGCCCCCTCATTGGTGTCAGTGGGGGGAATATTGCCCCCTTGTTGGTGTCAGTGGAAGGAATAGTGCCCTATCATTGGTGTCCATGGGAAGAATAGTGGCCCATCATTAGTGTAAGTGGAAAAAATAGTGCCCCATCATTGGTGTCAGTGGGAGGAATAGTGCCCCATCGTTGGTGTCAGTGGGAGGAATAGTGACCCAATGTTGGTGTAAGTTGGAGGAACAGCGCCCCATCGTTTGAGTCATTGGGAGAAATAGTTCCCCACTGTTGGTGTCAGTGGGAGGAATAGTGCCCCATCATTGGTGTCAGCGGGAGGAATAGTGCCCCATCATTGGTGTCAGCGGGAGGAATAGTGCCCCCTCATTGCAGCCAGTGGGAGGAATAGCGCCCCCTTGTTGGTGTCAATGGAAGGAATAGTGCCCCATCATTGGGGTCAGTGGGAGAAATAGTGCCCCCTCATTTGTGTCAGTGGGAGGAATAGTGCCCCCTCTGTGTCAGTGGGGGGAATATTGCCCTCCTCGGTGTCAGTGGGAGGAATAGTGCCCCCTTTTTGGTGTCCGTGGGAGGAATTGTACCCCCTTGTTGGTTTCAGTGGAGGAAATAGTGCCCCCTCATTGGTGTCAGTGGGAGGAATAGTGCCCCATCGGTGTCACTGGAAGGAACAGTGCACTATTTTTTTTGTATCAGTGGAAGAAATAGTGCCCTATCATTGGTGTCAGTGGGAAGAGTAGTGCCCCCTCATTGGTATCAGTGGGAGGAATAGTGCCCCATCCTTGGTGTCAGTGGGAAGAATAATGCCCCATCCTTGGTGTCAGTGGAAGAAATAATGCCCCATTTTTGGTGTCAGTGGGAGGAATAGTGCCCCATATTTAAGGTCAGTGAAAGAAATAGTGCCCCATCATTGGTGTCAGTGTCAGAAATAGTGCCCCATCGGTGTCAGTGGGAGGAATAGTGCTCCCTCATTGGTGTCAGTGGGAGGAATAGTTCCCCATTGTTGGTATCAGTGGGGGGAATATTGTTCCCTCTTTAGTATCAGTGGAAATAGTGCCCCATCATTAGTGTCAGTGTCAGAAATAGTGCCCCATCATTGGGATCAGTGTCAGAAATAGTGCCCCATCGGTGTCAGTGGGAGGAATAGTGCCCCCTCATTGGTGTCAGTGGGAGGAATAGTTCCCCATTGTTGGTGTCAGTAGTAGGAATAGTACCCCATCATTGGTGACAATAGAAGGAATAGTGCCTCATCATTGGTGTCAGTGGGAGGAATAGTACCCTATCATTGGTCTCAATGGAAGGATCAATGCCCCATCATTGGTGTCAGTGGAAGGAATAGTGCCCCCCTTGTTGGTGTCCGTGGAAGGAATAGTGCCCCCTCGTTGGTATCAGTGGGAGGAATATTGCCACCTCGTTGGTGCCCAACGGTGCCCAATCATTGGTGTCACTGGAAGGAACAGTGCCCCATTGTTTGTATTAATGGAAGGAATAGTGCCCCCTCATTGGTGTCAGTGGGGGGGGAATAGTGCCCTATCATTAGTGTCAGTGAGAGGAATAGTGCCCCATCGTTGGTGTCAGTGGGAGGAATAGTGCTCTATCATTGGTGTCAATAGACGGAATAGTGCCCCATCATTGGTGTCAATGGGGGGAATAGTGCTCCCTTGTCGGTGTCAGTGGGAGAAATAGTGCCCCCTCGTTGGTTTCAGTGGGTGGAATAGTGCCCCATTATTGGTGTCAGTGAGAGGAATAGTGCCCCATCATTGGTGTCAGTGGGAGGAATAGTGCCCCATCGTTAGTGTTACTGGGAGGAACAGTGCCCTCTTTTTTGTATTGGTGAAAGGAATGGTGCCCCAACCTTGATGTCAGTGGAAGAAATAATGCCCCATTGTTAGTGTCAGTGGGAGGAATAGTGACCCAATGTTGATGTCAGTTGGAGGAATAGTGCCCAATCTTTGGTGTCAGTGGGAGGAATAGTGCCCCATCGTTGATGTCAGTAGGAGGAATAGTGACCCATTGTCTGTGTCAGTAGGAGGAATAGTGACCCAATGTTGGTGTCAGTTGGAGGAATAGTGCCCAATCTTTGGTGTCAGTGGGAGTAATAGTGCCCCATTGTTTGTATTAGTGGGAAGAATAGTGCCTTATCATTAGTGTCAGTAGAAGAAATTGGAACAGGACCTCTAAATAGGGCTTTTACTGGCCTAGCTATATTGTAACATCCAAAAAGAAATATAATGTAAAGAGATTATATAAAAGCATACAATTTTTATTCACAATAAGTTAAAAGAAAAGAAAATACAGCAATCATGGCTGATATATAAAGTTCCAACATGATAAAGACTAATATCCATAGATCTGTATGAATCACTCTGGCTACCGTAATAGGTACACCGTAGCAGAATAGATGCAAGAACACCTGACGCGTTTCAGAAGTTCATTCTTTCCTCGGGTGTATATTTTGGTAATTGTAACAGATCACTTCTATAAAACAAACAAGATACATATGTGTAAGAAAAACCTGATATCCACATACATATATTTCATTGTTATTTGGTTTAATACACAATTTCACTTACATATTGGTAGAAATGTACGTAGAATAGCCACAAATTTATTAAAAGCAGACAGTGATGTCCTTCGCAATGGTCAGGAGAGAGTACACTTCAATATTTAATTGTGCCGCTTGTGAAGTCCAGCAAGACCTGGCGGATGGCAAGGCAGATAACATAATTCCCATACACACCCCACAGCCATTCACCCCTACCTTTTAAGCCCTTCCAAAAATACACAAAAATAATCCACCTGGAAGACCCATAATATTGGGCAACGGCTCACTCACTAAAAATGTAAGCTGTTACATAGATGAACACCTTAGACCGTACATCCTAAGCTTTCCCAGTTACATTAGGGATACTCCACATCTACTTCAGATTATAGATGGACTCCACGTCCCCGAGAATGCCCTTTTGGTCTCGATGGACGTGGAAGCCCAATACTGTTCAATTCCACATGATAAGGGAATCTCGGTCATCAAACACCTTCTATCCCAGAAAAATAAATCAGAATGGAAACTCAATGAATTCATTACTAATGTTTTGGAATTCATACTTACTCACAAACCTTCTATGTTCCAGGGCTCTCATTTCCTCCAGGTGCAGGGTGGCTATGGGGTCATGCTGAGCACCCTCATATGCCAACCTGTACCTGGGGGATTGGTAGCGGAACTTCTTATCCTCTGAAGATTCCCTTGAGTTTTCTAACTATATAAGTTTATGGTACAGATTCATAGACAACATTTTGATGACCTGGGACGGCCTCGTAGAAACCTTACATCAGTGCCTACAAGCAATGAATTCAAATGAATTCAATCTCACATTTACAATGAACTATAGCTTGACATCCACGGCTTTCCTGGACATTACAATCTCTAAAGGACCAGATAGGGAACTCTCAAGTTTAATTTACCGGAAAGCTACAGCCGGAAATAAAATTCTTCAATTTTCTAGTTTTCATCCAAGACCTCTAGTAAAGTCTATCCCCTATAGCCAATACCTACGTGTTCATAGAAATTGTTCTAGCGACAGTTCCTCTCAAACTGAAGCTGCTATATTGGCTAGAGGTTACTCTAAAACTTGCCCTAAAAAGACATACAAACGTGCTATGATACCAACAAGACATACTCTGCTTTATGGGCCCAAAACACTTGCATTATTACCCGGTTTTGCAACCAGCACTCGCAGGTGAGAACCATTGTTGAGAAATATTGGCATCTTCTCAGCATGGACCCAGACATCAGTCCATTTGTACTAGACAAACCGGCGATCACATATAGACGGGCCAAATTTATTGGTGACCATCTAGTCCAAGGTGAATTCAAGGGAAGTAACACATGAGACTCGTGTAAACATCTGGGCACTTTCCGCTGTGGTGGTTGTAACTATTGCCAATTTATGTGCATAGGCAAAAAAGTGCGTCTTCCCAATGGTACCATTTTTAAACATTGGCATTATGCCAAGTGTAAAACAGCTGGTGTTGTCTACCTTCTGACCTGTGAGTGTGGTTGCTTCTATGTGGGAAAAACTATCCAGGAATTGTGGAAGCAAGCATATCGCCATATACTCAGCATGCGAACATGCAACCCAGAACTTCCGTGGGGTCGCCATGTTACATCTTGTCAGGGAAATGGCCATAAGAGAGCTGACAACATTGCCAGTAGTACTAATGGGCGCATCCCTGTACGCCCTGGCGTAGGAACAGCATGCAGGCGTACGCAATGGCGCAAATTGGTGAACGCGCATATGCAATGCGTAACAGACACAGCTTCTTGCTGGCCTATAAAAGGTGGCTGTGGGATCCTTCTAATTGCTGGATTATCATCAGCTTCCCTGTGTTCCTGTGCCTCCTGTATTCTGCTTTTGGATTTCCTGTTGTGACCCGGCCTGCTCCTGACTCTACTTGATCTCCTCCTCCTGGCTTGACCCTCTGGCTTCCTCCACCAACTCCGCTCCTGCTGATCTACCGCGTATGACCCTGGCTTGCTTCAAGGACTTCTCTCTATTATTCTGTCAGTCTCCCGTGCATGACCCCGGCTTACACTACGGATCTCGCTACCTTCTCCTGCCTAAAGACCTCGGCCAGTTCCTGTTTCTTCTACCAAGCCTTACCCTTGGATTGTCTTTTTGTGTTTTTGTGTACCACCTTCAGGGGTGTGCCGCACTTAGCCGCAAGGGAAGCCCTCTCAGCACCTTGGCCCGGATCAGGTACCTGACAGTATAATCCAGCCATGCTAGAGACTGACAGAGGTGCTTCCCCGCTCGAGGCTCTGTGCCAGCAGGTGACCGCCCTCAACCAAGCAGTGCAGGGATTGCAGGATGGGTACTTTCAATGGAAGGGTCGACTGCAGCACCTTATGACATCCCCTGCTGCTGCGGATCTCAGTCACCCATCCACCAGCACTGCATCTGCCTAATCGATACAGGGACATATAGCTTCCTCACACACAGTGGTGATTCCTCCTCCTGAACCACAGGTGCCAATGCCTGAGCGCTTCTCTGGTGATCGGAAGAAATTCAGGGCTTTTAGGAATGCCTGCCAGCTGTACCGGGCTCTCCAGCCTAGAACTTTCGCCACATAGACTGTGAAGGTTGGGTTCATGATTTCTTTGCTGTCCAATAATCCCCAGGCTTGGGCTCACAGCCTACTGGAACAAAAGAACCCTGTCCTCAATTCCATCGATACCTTCACAATGGCTCAACTATATGATGACCCCCAACGTATGGCTACTGCCGAGGCTGCCTTGCATTCCCTCCAGCAAGGAAAGTGCCCCGTGGAGGACTACACTGTGGATTTCCGCAAATGGTCCGTGGATACGTGTTGGAATGAGGCGGCTTTTAGGTATCAATACCGTCTGGGACTAACTGAGACCTTTAAAGATGAGCTGGCCACTACTCTGGAAGGACTTATTCAGCTTGCCATTCAGCTTGACAGACGCCTACGGGAGCGAAGGACTGAATGCTCTCAGACTTTTCGACCAACCTGGATGATGCCTTGGGTTCCTTACCACTTTACTCCAGCACCAACACCTTCCTCCACTGCACATTCTGAAGGAGAACCAATGCAAATCGGCCTGGTCCATTCTTCCCTAAGCGCTGATGAAAGGCAATGCCGCCGGCAGGCCAATCTCTGCCTCTATTGCGGAGGTTCCAGACACTTTCTACGAAATTGCCCCATGAGACCTAATAAGTTTCCTCCACGAAGTCCCACTTATTTCCAGGTTTCCAAATCTTCTTCATCTCATCTTGTTCTTCCTGTCTCATTACAGGTGGTGAAAGGGGAGGTCTGGCTCCTAGCCATAAATGATTCTGGGGCATGTAGCTGCTTCCTGGACCTGTCTCTTGCAAAAAGACTTTGTGTACCGCTCTGCAATAAAAGGCAGGGACTTGAGGTGCATTTGGCCGATGGTTCCTTCCCCAGATCCGGACTTGTTACCCAGGAAACCAAACCTATCCTCACTATAACAGACTCTGGTCACCAGGAGTTCATTTGCTTTGACGTTCTATGCTCTCCTATGTTCTCCATCATCCTGGGAATTCCCTGGTTACAGGCCCATAACCCGCAGCTCAACTGGGCCAGGAAGGAGCTCTCCTTCTCTTCCACCTACTGCCTGCAACATTGCTTTGCTCCCGGGGTCAGCAGCCCCACCAACTGCTCAACCATCCAACTAGTACACACACTAAGGCCTTGTGTGGACTACAGAGAGCTCAACAAGATTACAGTAAAAAAAAAAACAGTATTCGCTTATGCTCATCTCTGAACTCTTCCAAAGATTCCGAACTGCCTGGATCTTTAACAAATTGGACCTACGGAGTGCTTACAATCTTGTTCGTATCCGGGAGGGAGACGAATGGAAGACAGCATTCAGAACTCAGTTCAGACATTTTGAATATCTGGTTATGCCGCTCGGATTGTGTAATTCCCCAGTCACATTCCAACACTTTGTAAACAATATTTTCCGGGAATTCCTTGATCATTTCGTGAACGTTTACTTGGATGACATCCTCATCTTTTCTACCACCTTGGATCTCCACAGGGCTCATGTGAAAAAGGTACTTTTAACCCTAAGGAAGCACGGCTTTTATGTCAAAGCAGAAAAATGTTTCTGGGTCTCATTGTCTCTACCAAGGGACCCACAAAAAGTGAAGGCAATCCTAGAGTGGTCAGCCCCTTCAAACGAAAAAGGCATTCAACATTTTGTGGGTTTTGCCAATTTTTACCGAAAATTTGTGAAAAACGTCTCTGCTATCATTACGCCCATTACTCAGTTGACTCGCCACCAAGCCAGATGCTTCAGAAGTAGCCACAGGAGCAATCTTGTCCCAGCGCCAAGGACCTAAAGCCCTACTCCACCCTGTTGCCTTTTTCTCCCAAAAGATGAGCCCCTCAGGGAGGAATTATGATGTGGGTGACCAAGAGCTGTTGCCCATCAAATCTGCCTTAGAGGAGCGGAGATACTTGTTGGAGGGTGTTGCTCACCCAATTATGATTTTAACGAATCATAAAAATCTAGAGTACCTGAGAACTGCTAAACGGTTGAGACTACGACAGGCCCGGTGGGCCTTATTCTTTTCTAGATTCAACTTCCACATAACCTAACAGCCAGGCTCCAAGAATGGGAAGGCGGACACCCTCTCCCAAATGTTCCCAGATACTCCTGAAGCAGCAGAATCAAGCACTATTCTGACAGCACAGAATTTTTTGCTCATCCAACCAGAGTCATCAATTAAACAGGGATCTACTCAGTGTACTGATTCAGTGGTGTCCTCGTTAGAGAGTGAAGAGGGGTTTCTATTGCACCAGAACAAAAGTTTAGTTCTCCAATAAGTCAGGCTTCAGGTCCTAAGGACTTTCCATGATCACCAACTGGCCGGACATTTTGGAATGCGGAAGACCTTTGAGCTTCTGGTGGCCTAGTTTAAGACGGGATTGCCAGAAGTGTGTTAGCTCCTGTATCATTTGTCAGCACAACAAGGGGTCCAATATCAAGTCCTGGGGTCTTTTGAGGCCTCTACCTATCCCTGAACAACCCTGGAAGATGATCTCTTTAGACTTTTTTTGTAGACTTGCCTCCTTCTGAAGGTTTCACCACCATCCTGGTGGTAGTGGATCGTCTATCAAAAATGGCACACTTCCTGCCTATGACAGGTACCCCATCAGCTCTAGAAACAACAAAGGTTTTCATCAGAGAAATAATCAGGTTGCATGGTCTACCAGATAACATCGTGTCTGACAGAGGGGTACAGTTCACCTCCAGATTCTGGAGAGATCTTTGCAGAACTTTGTCTATTGAAGTGTGTCTTTCTTCCGCTTTCCACCCACAGAGTAATGGTCAGACAGAAAGAACAAACCAGACCTTGGAACAATACCTACATTGTTTTTGTACTTACGCTCAGGATGACTGGATGTCCCTTCTCCCCTGTGCTGAATTTGCATACAACAATTCTGTGCACGCTGCCACCAACCAGTCCCCATTTTGGACGAACTATGGGTTCCATCCCTCTTTTTTGCCTAACACTTTACTTGAAGCATCTGTTCCTGCAGTTCAAAACCAAATAAATGTTATCCAGACTAACTATTTATTCCTCCAGGAGGCCATCCGGAAAGCTCAAGAGAATTACAAGAGCTTCTATGACAAGAGGAGGAAAAACAAACCTATCTTTAAGGTCAGGGACAAGGTATGGCTCTCTTCAGCGAACCTCAAACTCTTCTGCCCGTCCCAAAAACTGGGCCCAAGATTTGTTGGTCCCTTTGAGATCAGGAGAGAGATCAATCCAGTAGCTTTCGAACTGGCGTTACCCAACTCCTACAAGATCCATCCGGTATTCTATGTATTGTTGCTTAAACCAGTTGTAACTAGTCCTTTTACTGGAAGAGAAGAGTTGCCCCCACCTCCAGTCTTGGTGGAGGGTGAGACTGAGTACAAAGTGGAGGCTTTAATGGATTGCAGGAGAAGGGGTAGGCAAATCCAATACCTCACTAAATGGAAGGGGTATCCGTCAGACGAGAATTCCTGGGAGCCCGCGAGTAACGTGTACGCTTCTAGGGTAATACAAGATTTCCACAGCAGACACACAGAAAGACTGGCCTGTTTGGGCATCCAGAGGCTGCCCCTTGGGGGGGGGGGGGCACTGTCAGGGAAATGGCCATAAGAGAGCTGGCAACATTGCCAGTAGTACTAATGGGCGCATCCAGCGCATCTCTGTACGCCCTGGCGTAAGAACAGTGTGCAGGCGTACGCAGCGGCGGGAAGGTGAGAATTGGCGAACGCGCGTACACAATGCGTGACAGACTATACTTGCTGGCCTATAAAAGGTGGCTGTGGGATCCTTCTCATTACTGGATTATCGTCAGCTTCCCTGTGTTCCTGTGCCTCCTGTATTCTGCTTTTGGATTTCCTTTTGTGACCCAACCTGCTCCTGACTCTGCTTGATCTCCTCCTTCTTCTGGCTTGACGCAATGGCAGATTCCCTCAGATTCCGTTTCTTATCCTGGATAGAATTCATCCCCCGGGTGACTGGAACATAAAATTGCTCCAATGTGAATTTGGACTTATCAATTGGCAGACACTTCTCCTCCAGGTATGAATGAAGCAACAAATTTCAAGCCATTTTTGGAGGGTTTTGTCTTGGGCGGCTTGGAAAAATAAACATAATAATAAAAATAGCAGAAACCTAAGATCTATCAGCATAAACACTACACATTTAATGAAACATACCTCTATCTCTGTATGATCCTCCATAAATTGTTTACAACAAATCAAGTCTGCTTATATACCTTTGTTTTTCTTTTTCTTTCACTTGTCAATTCCTTCATGCTCCTAAGATATACTTCTCTGAATACCCTGCTAACATGTTTACAGGATAGTGGATTTACTCTAAATGCAACATAGATACTGTACCTAATGTAATTGAAAAAGAGGAGTGTATGAATGCCTGCTGCTAATTTTTGATTCTGCATATGTTATATATTATTTGTTTTTTATTGTTCTGTGATTATATATGCTGTGAAATTCTTTACACTGTGACTTTCAGTGATGTTTGCTTTGGCCTGGAGTTTTCCTCTATAAATAAATTAATTGATTTTGTTATTTGCTGCCTTTTCATTCTGTTAATCTCCACCCGGCGTGCACAGGCCACTTGTGTGCTCTTTGCACCAAGTGGCCTCTGTCATCTGGACGGCTTCTCCTCCGGCTTGTTAGTTCCTCCCCATGACATTGCACAGCAACCCAGGGGTTCAGCTCTCTGGCTGATGCTCCCACCCCCATGCAGGTCGGTGGGCGCCTGATGCATGATGACACCCTGCCTTCACAGGGTGGGGCTGCGCCGCGCGTCATACGCCCGGGGGAACAGGCTGGAATGCACGCCAGTTCTGTGTAGGGTGGGAGCACATCCCTCCCACAGCTTCTGCCCGCGGGTAGGCTGTGTATAAGGGGGACACCTTATGCAACCCCCAATCTATCCCCTGGATCCAGGAGAGTAACTATGTGTGGCTCCTATACATATAGGCGGGACCTTTCTAAACCCTTCATTCACTAGGTAAAAAAACTTTCTAGCCCCTGTCAATATTACCTATAAATTGGTGCAATAGCAATCCTCTGCCTGTTACCTCCTACATTGGAGTGTGGTTTGGGCCATTAATATTCAGTTTGGGATTCCCCCCCCCCCTTTTAGGGCATATAATACCTATACTAACAACTCCTTAACATGCTAGTATTTTCTCATTAGACATGTGCTGACATGGTAGTGATAACTGACTATAAGACTCATTGGGCTATAATCCATAATCTCTAAATCTGTAATGATAATTAACCACGAGACTCATTGGGCTATAATCTATAGTCTCTAATCTGTAATGATAACTTTTTATGAAACTTACTGGACCTATATAGTGCAGCCAAGCTCTAAGTATGTAGGTAGTATTTTTGAGGCCTTTGATAACTTTATTTATTTTTTCTAAAACTTTCTTCTTTCCCAATTTGTCGTCCGAGTAGACTGGCTGTACACACACCTTCCTCTATTTGTCTTGCCATCCACCAGGTCTTGCTGGACTACAGGCGGCATGATTAAATATTCTCTCCCGCCCATTGTGAAGGACATCGCTGTCTGCTTTTAATAAATTTGTGACTATTCTATGTAAATTTCTACCAACATGTAAGTGACAGGGTGTAATAAACCAAATAACAATGAAATATATGTATGTGGATATCAGGTTTTTCTTTCACATATGTATCTTGTTTGTTTTATAGAAGCGATCCGTTACAATTACCAAAATATACACCCCTGAGGAAAGAATTAACTTCTGAAACGCGTCAGGTGTTCTTTTGTCTATTCTGCTATGGTGTACCTATTATGGTAGCCAGAGTGGTTCATTCAGATCGATGGATATTAGTCTATATCATGTTGGAGCTTTATATATTAGCCACAATTGCTGTATTTTCTTTTCTTTTAACTTATTGTTAATAAAAATTGATTTACAAATACTAAAATTGATTCATAACTATTAATATGATTTTATATAATCTGTTTAAATTATATTTTTTATTTGATGTTACAATATATCTAGGTCAGTAAAAGTCCAATTTAGGGGGTCCTTTTCCAATTTTTTAGTACACTGGGATGTAGGCCTTACCTTTTGATCAATTTCCCCCCCAGCTCTTTAGTGGAAGAAATTGTACCCGATTGTTGGTGTCAGTGGGAGGAATAGCACCCCATTGTTGGTGTCAGTGGGAGGAATAGCGCCCCATTGTGGGTGTCAGTGGGAGGATCAGTGCCCAATCGGTGTCAATGGAAGGAATGGTGCCTCATCATTTGTGCCAGTTGCAGGAATAGTGCCAAGAGCTAGATAAAAGCAAGCAAAAGGATGCAGTTTGAAGACTCCTGCTTTAAGAGATTTAGTCACACATATGGTATTCTGATTCTCTTCTCAGGTTTAACTACCATATCTAACTGTTATGTTACCTTTTAAAGTTAAGAACAGATAACATTTTAAGAGATCACTGTACTTCAAAGTTATTATGCCTTTTATCTACCCACTCAAAATACCTAAACTGACATTGTTAAGCTTGACTTGACTAGGGAAAAGATCCAAAACTTTTTGGACTGGACCGCAGGTGAAATTCTTTATAGTACTTTGTACTTGTATGCCAAAAAATAGTCACATACTGTGCGCAACATCCGAATAAAATAATAGACAATTTTACATTCCTTTATTTTTATTTTTTTTAATATATAAATATACTGTAAGCTATTAAGTGATTTTTATATAAGGTTATTCAGCTAAAGTTCATATGCACACAAATTCCAAAGGTGGGACTTGGTATGTGTTTCTAGTGCCAGCTGGACATGGCTCACTAAGGATTGATAAATGAAGGAGATCCAGCACAAAACCTTTTCTGTGTTGTGCATATGGTACTGCCCTTCAATACTGTACATGTAGACCTTCAGCTAAATGATACACCATCCAATTAGCCGACAATTTTCTATCTGGCTAATTCACTTTTTCAATCAAGGGATGTTGGACAGAAGGGTGGCGACAGGTCCATCCATGGAGCAAATTATATATGGTTCACTGGAAAAAAATTGTATAGTGTATGGAGCTACACATCAGGATAAAGCCTCAGGTACAGTCAATCTCAGGTTGGGTTCTTCAGGTATCTAATAAAAATGGGCACTTTGGTTACAATGAACATTAACTGGTTTACTGTGGTAAATATGGGAAGAAGGGTGAGGAATGAATTGGTAAAACCCAAAAACTAGACTAGACTAGACTCTAATCCTCTTCTAGGCTTTCTGTTCTTATATGTCTCTGTTATTACAGACTTTGCTGGCTGGACACCCACAGGGCTTTGGCTAGTGGTCGGATTCTACCTACCTACCATTACAGGAACAGTGGACATTCTTGTATAACCTTGGTTGCCTATATATTAATAGGATCTACTGATGTTTCTCTATTGGTTAATGTAATCACTTCAAAACTGGGCACTTTCACCCCCTTCCTACCCAGGCCAATTTTCAGCTTTCAGCGCTGTGGCACTTTGAATGACAATTGCGCGGTCATGCAACACTGTACCCATATGACAGTTTTATCTTTTTATTTTTTTTTTGTATAGATAGACCACTGGGCTTTTTATTTTTTGATAAACAAGCGAAAAAAGACTGAACAATTTGAAAAATAATAAAAAAAATAAAAAAAAGCTTTTCTTTTACAAAATGTTTCAAATAAGTTATTTTTCTTCTTCTTCACTGATGTGTGTTAATGCATTAATGCACACTGTCAGGGCTGTACTGATGAGGCTGCAGTGATGAGATTGCACTGATGATAAGTGCTATGATTATCAATGTAAACAGTGTGCTGACAGGCTTGCTGGTTATTGGCACTCCTTTCCTGACACAGACACAGCGCCCGAAAAAGGACTGCTTATAGGCAGCAGGCCTGTTTACATGTGATCAGCTGTGATTGGACAAAACAGATCACATGGCAAAGGGCCGCTGTGATTGGCCCTTTAGCCCGAACTGTGATCAGCTGTGTCCAAAGAACAGGGGGCAGGGTTTCTGGAAGGACGTCTATAACCACCCTTCCAGAACTATAGTACCGCACTGTAGCTTTCTTTTGGCTATAGCACAGTACTAACCTGGTTAAACCACTTGCTGCTGAATCCCATTTGACCATACCTCATTTGACTTCAAGTGGTTGTACTGGAGTGATACCTGCAGCTGCAGGCATCACCCCGTTACCGTTTTTTAGAGCTGACGGTCATCTCCCTTTTAAAAACAACCCGTGCGGCTAAGCAGCCGCTTAGCTCTTATTACAAGCACCGGGAGGGGACATCCGCTGTTCGCCCGGGCTCTCCCATCCCACCGGGAGACCCGAGGGACCAGCTGGCACGTCCGGTATTGGCTTTGATTGGATCTCAGATTTGGTAACCTGGACGCAATGTCATGAAAATCAAAAGTGACAGTATTCAAAACAGCCAAACTTGGTGTTTTGAATGCTTGTAAGTGCAAAGGAAGGATTTGGCATCTTATAGACCCTAGATCCCTCCATAAAGAGTACCTGTCACGTGCCTATCGCTGTCACAAGGGATGTTTACATTCCCTGTGACAGCAATAAAAGTGATAAAAAAAATGTAAAGCAACAGTGTAAAAAAAAAAAAAAAATTAATAATATAAATAAATTATAAAAAAAAATGTTAACCACTTGCAGTAATATTACTGCAGCAGGTCGGCTCCCCTGGGTCCAGCGACGTAGACATACGTCACTGGACTCCTAGTGGTCTCAGCAGTGCGCACGCGCCGCTGGAGGCTCACTCCCGCTGTGTTTAGACACAGCGGGAGTCAGGCTGGAGGAGGAGAGGAGGAAATCGCCGCCTCTCTTCCCCGATTGTTGGGGAAAGTGTGAGAAGATCCGCCCGCTTGTGTAAACAAAGCAGGCGGATCTTCTCTGTGAAAGACAGGGAGAGATCACAGGATTCAGCATAGCTGAACCTGCAATCTCTGTCTCTGTCACAGAACCCCCCCCCCCCCCCCACACGTCAGTAAGCATGAGGCATACATTTAACCCTTTGATCACCAACAGTGTTAACCCCTTCCCTGCCAGTGTCATTATTACAGTAACAGTGCATATTTATAGCACTGATTACTGTAGTAATGTCACTGGTCCCCCCAAAAGTGTCAGTTAGGGGTTCGACCTTTCCGCCGCAATGTCACAGTCCCGCAAAAAATCACAGATCCCTGCCATTACTAGTAAAAAAAACAATAAAAATGACATAAATCTTTCCAGTAGTTAGTAAGTGCGATAAATTTTGCGCAAACTAATCAAAATACGCTTATTGCGATTTTTTTTAACCAAAAATATGTAGCAGAAAACAAATTGGCCTAAAATGTTAAAAAATTTTGATTTTTAAATTTTCTTTTGGGAATGTTATATATCAGAATATGAAAAATATTGTTTTTGGAGAGTGTGCATGTGCACGGCACGGGCACGGACATGTCCTAGCCGCGCGGGTAAGCAGGCCGCACGAGGCAGCGGGGACCCAGCTCAGGGACAGCCATTTAACCCTGTATGTATGACCCAGGCAGTCCATTCCCCTTCTGAGTAGGATTTAGGGGACCCATTTTCTTCTTCTCAGGGGAGAGGGGGGCCCTCGTAGCGCGGCACGCTTTCAGCTCCCATCCCCTGCCACCCCTCATGACGGGCCGGACATGTTGGCCTCCCCGAGCTTCTCCATGGACTGCAATATGGCAGATGTTGCAGACTCCTTGTTCAGCCAACCTAGCCCCACAGGTGGGGACTCAGCAATTCCCCCCCCCCCCCCCCCAGCCCCTTATTCCGGAGATGTAGTACTGCTGGCTCGTTTCTCTACTATGCTGCAGCAAGAGTTATCTAAAACCTGCTCTATTATTACCACTGACATAAAACAGGATCTCCACAGCTTTGGGGCCAGATTGGACACTAAGGTGGACGGCTCCCTGGCCAGAGTTAACCAAAATACTACATTTATACATTTATTACTGAATTGCATGAGAGACTGGAGGAGGCCTATTCAAAAATAGAAGATTTGGAAGATCCATTGCACCGCTACAATGTGTACATCAGGGGTTTGCCTGAGGCCCACCAGGACTTGGAAACCGCAGTCCATGACCTTATGAAGGACTTGATTCCTGACATCTTGCCCCATCAAATGGAAGTAGATAGGGTTCAAAGGGCCCTGACTGCCCCACAGCAGGATGGACTGCCACGTGATATCATTCTGAGGCCTCACTATTACAGGATCAAAGAAAAAATTATGTTGGCTAGAAATTGCCAAAAAAAAAGCTCTGTTTGTGGGAAAAAAAGGTTGTAAATTTTCTTTGGGCACAGCATTGCATGACCGCGCAATTGTCAGTTAAATTTGCGCAGTGCCAAGTTGAAAAAAGTGGCCTGGTCATTGAGCAGCAAAATCTTCTGGGGCTAAAGTGGTTAAAGTGCATCTGTCCCAGGGTGCAAAGGCAAATGTGTGCATTCCAAAACTCATGCAAACTGCGATTATCCCACACATGTGAGGTATCACCGTGAACATCAGATCATGGGCAGTAATTATAGCACTAGACCTCCTCTGTAAATCCAAAGTGGTAAGCTGCAAGGGCTTTTAAAGCATAGTTTTTGGATAGTAAAATGTATGCCGTTCGTCGCTGTTGTGCAGGCGTGCACAATTTAAGGCGTAACATGTTTGGAATCTGTTTACTCGGTGTGTCATTGTCTTTTATGTTTTACAAAAGAATTGGGTTAAGTATTGTGCAATTAAGCTTACTTTTTTTCCTCCAAAATCGGCGTTTGAAAAACCGCTGTGCAAATACCGTGTGATATAAAAAAAAATCTGAAAACCTACCAAATTATTCTCTAGGGTCTCTGCTTTTAAAGAAAATATATTATGTTTGGGGGTTCTAACTAATTTTCTAGCAAAGAAAAAAAACTGATTTTCACATGTCAACAAAAAGTGCCTAGAAAATGCCTGGTCTTCAACTGGTTAAGTCTTATCATTGTTTTCATTCATAGAGGATTTCGCTATATGTATTATCACGAAATCTTGAACTGTTTCTAGTCAGATTCTAGTTCCTCAATGACCTTTGAAATATGTCTGGCATTTCCAGTACAAATCACCATAAAATAAACCCTGGATGAGGGTCATAAACAAGAATGGTGTTGGCTGCTGTTCTTAGCATTAGAGGCCAAGAGATAAAATGAAGTAAATGCTTTAAAGGAATATGTGACACAGATAAACAAAGTAATGTATATAGGTAAGTACACGACAAAACAAGTTACACAACCTACATTGTTTCCACTTTATTGAGTTTTGTAAACTTAGAACTGATCTTGCAAAGTTTACATAAAATATAAAAATGACACCAGCTTTGCAGAATTTGAAGGAATAATAAATGAGTCTGTTGACAAGACTTGATTACAAGCACGGCAACTCTGACATTTCTCAACGGGCTGCTCTGTCTAAAGCTGGCCATACATGGTCAGAAAGTCATTCCAAAAAGTGTTTAATACACTCGATCCTTGGACTTAAGAGACATTAGTGGGCTAATTTCGATTCCTGAAATGCAAATTTTTTGCCAAAAAAACAAACCAACATGTCGGATTTTTTGTACCAAATGAATGATTTTAGAAACATTAGTAGTGGAATCGATCAAAAACAGTTCAAACAAATCTACACCGCGTGTGCATTGTAAAATGTAACCCCGGATCATGTAATCGATCAACAAAAAATCTTCCGTTTGTTATCTATTGATAATATGTCAATAATTGCGTGATATCTATTGATACAGTTATCACTTGCACGTTCGACAATTTTTTTTACTCCAAACATTTGTTGAACGATTTTCTAACCGTGTATGGCCAGCATTACAGAGCATCTGTATGTAAACTTGCAGTAAAGGAGCTTTAATGGCAAAGTCTGCCTATCAAAGTATGTTTCAGGTTACACATAATTAGGGTGTAGCCCTATTGGATATTTGTTATAACCCTCCCTTACTCTATGCAACAAAAAAAAAAAAAAAAGAAAAAATATTAATTTAGCTTTTAGTTCCAGGTTAAAGTCTAAAGCTGGCCATACATTATACAAATTTTGTGTAGAATTTTTCTTTAGATTTACCAAAACCATATAACTTGGGATAAAACCTAAACACTTTCAATTTGTATGAAATCAGGAAGGCCCTTGCACTACATAGTTGAAGATGAATCTAAAGGAAATTAAATAAGAGAATTGAATAATGTATGGCTAAGTGTAGCTAAAAAAAATAATAGAGAAATCAGCACAAGGGACATAAATTGAAGTCAGTATGATGTGTCCCTTGTGCTGTTTTCTCTTCTTTTAGTAGAAATCCTCCTCTGTCCATGCCCCCCTCCCACTAGTCTATTTAAATTTGGGGAGAATTGGGTGGAGAGTAATTATCTATCAACACAATCCCCTAAAAATTAAATGAAAAGGTAAACCAAGTCTAACAGGGAAAACCCTGTAGGCGAGGAAAGTGGGGATTTGAATGTGCCACGGGAACATCGAATGAAAAACAAATTATAAAAAAATGCATATAAATTTTATTAAAGGCATAATGATAAAAGCATTATATGACAATACAACATCTAAAAGGTGTATCATATAAAGTAACGCATCTTGTAATGCGATGGATCGACGCATTTAGCCCACACTTTGGGCTTCCTCAGGATTCGGATGTGTAGGAAACATTTCTAGAGAGTATATATACACCATGAAAAAAATACCACACCAAATCTCCTCACTCATACACAATTTGTATAGGCCGAGAAGGAGATCTTGCAGACCCCCAGACGGAGATAAATGCCGTCAAATAATGAGTGAAAATAACACAGAGCCAAAAAAGCCTCTAGCTGCTAAACACCACCTATACTTTTATATTCCATATCCAATAGAAAGAGAAAATCTGTATGCAGGGGAAAGTAACACCAACTACGCTCCCTGCTAGCAGTCAGCTGGCCGAGTCTGTATTATTTGCACTCATTATTTGATGGCATTTATCCCCGTCTGGGGGTTTGTAAGATCTCCTTCTCGGGCTATACAAATTGTGTACTCTCTAGTATACTATTATAGGTTTCTGTGGCTTGTCTGATGAGATTTGGTGTGGTGTTTTTTTTTGTTCAGGGTGTATATATAAACTCTCTGGAAAAGTTTGCTACGCATCTGGATCCTGAGGAAGCCCAAAGTGTGGGTGAAATGCGTTGATTCATCGCATTACAGGATGCGTTACTTTATATGATACACCTTTTAGATGTTGTATTGTCATATGATGCTTTTATCATTATGCCTTTAATACAATTTATATACATTTTTTATCATTTGTTTTTCATTCAAAGTTCCCGTGGCACATTAAAATCCCCATTTCCTCGCCTACAGGGTTTTCGCTGTTAGACTTGGTTTATCTTTTGCATCTATTTAAATTGGGGGTGGGTATGGACAGAGGAGGATTTCTACTAAAAGAAGAGAAAATCAGCACAAGGGACACACCCTACTGACTGAATGTGATTCGCACCACATTGCTGTGCAGATCACATGGGAAATCTGTGTGATACGAATTCAACCATACAGTTTGCATGGCTAAATTTGCATCGCATTCGGACCAAAATGGTGCAGGACCCTTTTTTTGGTCCGCACTGGAATCGGATTGCAAGGGTGTTTATACCTATGTAGGCTTGTGACGGTATCAGATTTTCATGCTGCGATTAATTGATTAAGGTTTTGCCACGGTATACGGTATTATCACGGTATTCTATTATTAAATTTAAATTATTAAATTTCCACCTCACTTCAATTTCATTGCTGAATTTAGGGGCTTTGGTTCACTTATGCACATTATTATATAGCCAGTCAGTACAGACTCTGTGAACCAGGCCTAAAATAGGTCATCAAGCAGTGTCTGGCCTAACTGGTGATAACTGGTCCTGGCGCTCGGCTCCGATCCGATGGCCTGGTCATTAAGAGGGCAAATCCTTGTGGTCAAGAAGTGGTTAAACCTGAAGGAGGTATTGTTTATAAATTACTTTACTATTGCTTTAGGCCTGGTTCACATGTATGCGGGTTGGTGGTTCACATGTATGCGGGTTGGCGGTTCACATGTATGCGGGTTGGCGGCCCACATTTGCACAGGCATAGCAGCCCATTGATTTGAACGGGCTGCTATGCCCTCATTTTCTGCAGAAAAAAGGTGCATGCAGCATTTTTTTTAAAATTCAGTGGCCTTGAAATCCATCCTGCTTTTGCACCATGCGACTAACCTGCAGTTCCTGCTCTGGCAAGCTTTCTGCATTTTTTGTATACGTGGGCACGGCATTTAAAAACAGTTTGGGTGTGCAGCAACGGCAGGTAAGTCGCATGGTGCAAAAGAAGGATGGATTTCATGGCCACTGCATTTTTTTAAATTCTGCATGCACCTTTTTTCAGCTGAAAAGGCAGGCATAGCAGCTCATGCCCATTCACATCAATGGGCTGCTATGCCTGTGCAAATGTGGGCCCCCAACCCGCATACATGTGAACCAGGCCTAAAGCAATAGTAAAGTCATTAATTGGTTAAACCTGCAGGAGGACCGGTGTTTTTATCTTGATTTGCCCCTTTAAAGACCAGGCCATCGGATCAGAGCGCCAGGACCAGTCATCACCAGGTAGGCCAGACACTGCTTGATGGCTATATAATAATGTAATGTGGGCTGCTATGCGTGTGTGTGTATATATATATATATATATTAGAGCTGCACGATTCTGGCCAAAATGAGAATCACGATTTTTTAGCTTGGAATAAAGATCACGATTCTCTGTGTAACAAAAAAAAAAAAATTGGGATAACTTTACTGTTACGTTTTTTTTTTTTTTTATTCATTAAAGTCTATTAATTGCATTTGAAAGACTGCTGCGCAAATACAGTGTGACATAAAATATTACAACAATCGCCATTTTTTTCTGTAGGGTCTCTGCTAAAAAAATATATAAAATGTTTGGGGGTTCTAAGTACTTTTCTAGCAAAAAAAAACTGATTTTAACTTGCAAGCAACAAGTGTCAGAAAAAGGTCCAGTCTTTAAGAGGTTAAACTTCCTTTCTCCCTGGCAGAGGGAAGGAAAAGATACAATGTAATCATTTTTGTTTATAGTTAGGAGACTTAATGCTGAAAGGCGTTAGCTGTGTGAGTGAATGAGTCATCCAGCTCACTAAAATGTATCAATTCACAAGTCAGACCCAGGAGCAGAGAAACTCGGTATTTTAAAAATGCCACAATAACAATACCGTGGCTATGCAATACCGCGATATATCGAATTACCGAAAACCGGTGTAACGTGAGAATTACCTACCCCGTGAGAAAAACCTACCCTCGTCACTTCCGGGCAGAAACAGCTGAGCAGCGCAGCAGTGCGCATGCTCAGAGCCCCGGATACCTAATAGAAAAACTGAGGAGCTTACTAGTGCGCATGCGCACTAGTATGAAACGATCACGGTGTACCGTGAAAAAAACCTACGGACGCGGCGGTAACATAAAACAGCTGTGCGGCAATACGAGTCATCTCCGCTCCTGTGCCTGTCACTTCCCTGCTCTCGGCAAGTAAATATAAAAGCGGCTCTCGGCTCCGTGATTAATGTTTTCATACACCCGCCGCCGCTTTTATATTTACTATCCGAGATCAGGGAAGTGACAGGCACAGGAGCAGAGATGACTCGTATTTCAGCACAGCTGTTTTAATGTAACCGCTGCGTTACATACAGTGTCGAGAACCGGAAGTGACGAGGGGTAGGTTTTTCTCACGGGTAGGTAATTCTCACGGAACACCGGCATATGTCTATACCTATGTTATCCAATTCCTGTACCATTTCACAGTTCACACTGTAATCTGCAAACCACCAGTCTGGGGGTGTCATTAACCTTCTATTGACACCCCAGTGGTTTGTAGAATGCAGTGTGAACTGCCTGCGAGTGATACGGGAACACGCACAGGAATAGCGCTGGTTCCGCATCGCATATGTGTAAATCCAGCCTTAGTGCTGGTTTACAGTGGAATTGCACGGGAGCGTGTGCTGTGTTCCTGTGGTGTGACTTTGCAGCCCATTCACTGGAACACACAAAATGCAGTGCATGCATTACTTTAAAAAATACATGCCGCACCAAATCACATGATACTGCAGTAGCCTGAAATTTGGGTTTTCACAAATGCACTTCATTTGCAATCTTCCATTTGATGTGCCGTTAAAGGGTAACTCCACTTTCGTGCGGAAAAAATTAATATAGTGTATACAATAGCAAAACAAGTCATATTGTAATAGAATGTTATTAAAAATTACCTTTTCTTTTCAGTCTGCAGCCGCTGTAATTTTCTGAAAATGCAATGCAATATGGCTACCTGGAGGCGTTCTGTACCCAAAATGTGTACAGAATGCCCCCCAGGAACATAATTTCCTGTTTGTGTGATTGGCTCACCGATTTTTACAGAAGTCTGCCTAAAGCCTCGTACACACGATCAGATTATCGGACTAATTTTCTTTAGTTTTTTGTCGCATGCTAGTCTCATGTGGAAAGTGAAGAGTTTACTTTAATACGAAAATTCTCGTACGACTGAATTTAACTTCAGAAGTGATGTCATGTGTTGAATTGTTTTGTATGTATTCTTTAGTTTCCGAGCATGCCTAGTCAGTCTTTTTTTTTAGAAGAAGAAAACTGTACTAAGTAAATGAAAATTGGACGTTGTGTTCACATACAATAAAAAATTTATAGCCTGCACATCCAGTTTTTGTCGTACGAAAATTCGTATACGGCTGTCGAAACCACTATACTAACAATCCGAAAATCAGCAGATCGGAATTTTACTTCCGATTTTCTTATCAGCCTTAAGATACAAGTCAGATTTCAGGCATCCCCTGCAACAAAAATGTACATTTTTGGTGAGATACTTCCAATTGGAAATCATGGCTAAAGGGATGCAGGCCCAGCAGCTTTTCTCATTAGTGGTCTGCAGCTGCACAGCTGACTGATAATTATGAAACCACTCCCTTTAGACCCACTCAGCACAGTAGGAAGAGAGGAACAAACAAGGATTTCTTCAGAATAACAAAATGTAGTTATAATCCTTGTAATGTACATAGATCACCCAGATGGGAATGTTTTTTTCTCAATAAGTGGTGTTACGATATGCGGGAAACACGCATGGGACACTTTCCCTCACCACGTTGTGGTGAGAACTAGGGATGGGCGGAACAACCCCCCTGTTCGGTTCGCACCAGAACTTTCAAACATCGCCAAAGTTTGGAACCAAATAACGAACCCCATTGAAATCTATGGGACCCGAACTGGAAAAATCAAAAGTCCCCATTTTGAAGGTTTATATGCAAGTAATTGGGCATACAGTGGTTATGGGGGTCTGGGTACTGTCCTGAGGGACATGTATCAATGAAAAAAAAGTTTGTAAAAAGTGTCATTTTTAAATGAGCAGTGATTTACTGATGCTTAAAGTGAAAGCATCAAAATGATAAATAACAATAAAAATGAAAAGTTCCTTTCAATATAGTGCCTGGGGAGTCCCCTTAGTCTACCTGTAAAGTGGCACATCTGTACTGTGTATAGAAGCTGCTGCAGAAATCATTTTGTTTATAAAGCCAAATAAATGACATTTTCCCTGCAAGCTTTCTTTATTTTGTGAACAACAGCTTGGGGAGTCATTCTGTATGATGAGGCCACAATGTGCACTGGGAACAAGATTAAAGATTTTTTGAATAAAATCTGGTGTCTCTTCCGCAGACTGGGTTGAAGTAACAGGTGTAAAATTGGTCACTAAAGACAAGCTGGCAATACACTGTGGCTGGGGGAACATGACTGCTAATATGTGTACCAGCCTCTCTGTAGGCTCATGTTCCTGTCTTCCTCAACCGCAGAACCAACATCTAAATCAAGTAATGGTTGTGCATCCTCAAGGAGCAAGTGGCTGACGCTGTGTTCAAAAAAACTCTGCTGAGTCCTCCATGCCTAATGCTGGGGCTATGACAGGAATAGCTGTGGACAAGGAGGCAGCTTTAGCCACTCTGGCAGTTGCAGTGGACTGTGCACTAGTCTCTGCTTGGGTAACAGAGGATGAAGAGAATGAGGATGGTTTAGTAAACCAGTCCACCACCTCCTCTGTGTGCTGTGGCTAGATAGCACAGGCAACATCACTAAACAGAGGAAATGATGCCCTGCCTGAGGACATACCACGTCCACGTGGACAGATACGCTGCTGGCCCCCTCACAGTGTCATGGGAATGTCTGCCTCTCGTTGTTGGCCTCCCAGACATAATGAGAAGGTGCTTATTAGCAAAATATAATAAACATGTGGAAATGTGTACATGGATGCACTTTAATCAATGGAAAGTGGTGTTTGGTGCATTTTAACCTGAGTACTCACTACACAGACTCACTCCACCGACACCCTACTACAATATACTGCAGTAAAACTTCACTAACACACAGAAATATACTGCGCTAAACAGCACGTAACACACTGAAGAAATATACTGTGTTAAATGTGCACTAACACACTGAAACATACTGCGTTAAATGACATGTAAAGCACTGAAATATACTGCCTTTAACGTGCTATAAGGCATAGAAATATACTGCGTTAAACGTGCAGTAACGTACTGAAATATACTGCATTAAAACGTGCAATAACGCACAGAAATATGTTGCGTTCAATGTGCAATACCGCACAGAAATATACTGCGTTAAACGTGCAGTAGTGCACAGAAATATACTGTGTTAAACGTGCAGTAGCGCACAGAAATATACTGCGTAAAAAAGGCATGTAATGCACTGAAATCTCCTGCGTTAAACAGCGAGTATGGCACAGAAATATACTGCATTAAACAGCACATAACGCACTGAAATATACTGCGTTAAATGGCACGTAACGCACAGAAATATACTGCATTAAATGTGCAGTATCACACTGAAATATACGTTGTTAAACGTGTACTTACGCACTGAACTATAACGTAGTAAACCTGCCCTGACAAAAAAACTGACACTAAAGTAAAACTGAATGGTCACTACACTCACACTGACTGAACTATCACTAGATTCACACTAAACTGACATTCTACACTGACAAAAGAATCAGAATAGCACACTAACTCTCTAGCAGCACTGCACAGAGCCCTGTTCTCACTCTCTCCACGGGGATATCACACTACATAGAGGAAGCATTGGCTCTGCTCTCTACTGTAGCTGCATGCTTCCTCCAGTGCCGCTCCAGTCATACTGATGCTCAGGTATGGACAGTGGATCGGGAAGCAGTACCCACCAGCAGTACGCACCAGCAGTATCAGCTAGCAGTACCATCCAGCAGTACCCTCCAGCAGTACCCACCACTAGTACTAGCCAGCATTACCCACCAGTAGTACCAGTCAGCATTACCCACTAGCAGTACCCACCAACAGTACCAGCTAGCAGTACCCGCCAACAGTACCAGCCAACAGTACCAGCCAGCAGTACCCACCAGTAGTACCAGCCAGCAGTACCCACCCACAGTACCAGCCAGCAGTACTATCCAGCAGTATCCACCAACAGTACCAGCCAGTAATACCAGCCAGCAGTTCACACCAGCAGTACTAGCCAGCAGCACCCGCCAGCAGTACCAGCCCTGGAGGACAGCCAGCAGCAGCCACCAGCCATACCTGTCTGGGAGACAGCAATACCTGCAGGAATCCTGAGGAAGAAGTGAAGATTGGGGTCAATTGAGGTGCAGGTAAACCGCGGTGCAACGGTGTGAAAGCAGCCTTAGACTGTTTACACTCGTCTATCTCCAATCCGATCCCTTAAAAAAACAAAAGGGGGACCTGTCCCCTTCTGTCTCGACAGATTGGATTGGAGGGCCCATAGAGTAGAGTGGGCTGTGTCCGTGTTTGCTCTGCATATGCTGAGTGGACACTGACCTGTCACCTGCCCGCTCTGCTCAATGTGGCCCATGACTGGTTACCAAGTCGCTAAAGTTTCCCTCGCTCCTCAAAAGGTATATATATATATATATACACACACACACTTTTTTTTTTGAGGTGGGGGGATCATGGGCGAGTTCCCACACTTTTTGTCCGAAGACTTGACTCCTGGGATAGGGTAAGGGAGGGTTATAACTAGGGATAGACCAATATGTTTTTTCAGGGCTGATACCGATATTTTGGTCACAAAATATCGGTATTGTTGGCTCATATGGGCCGATATTTTGTACATTTAAGGTTTTGAAAAATAAAGACAATTTTTGACACAAATCTCGTACTGAACATGCTAATGTTTGTTTATTAACATTAAATGCTCGTTCTTCACACCTTACCTGCATGAAAACCGATAGGAAAACCTCTTTCACTTGCAGGTACATCAGTTTCACAACGAATCAGTCCTAGAAGAGTAGACAACTGTGAAAAATAAAGTGCTGGGAAAATAAAAACTAAAGGCTTCCCAAAACAAAATTTACATAAACTGCTGCAGTAGTGCACTCACTGTCTGCAATGATTAAATCTAGTAGGTGCAGTGCAAAAGACAGTGAACTGGACACTACCGTGTTTCCCCGAAAATAAGCCTGGGTCTTATATTAATTTTGGCACCAAAAGACACAGTAGGGCTTTTTTTCGGGGTAGGTCTTTTAGCTGTAATGTGCTGTGTAATGTGCTGTCTTCCCTTCCCTCCCTGCCTTCCAGGAATCCCATGTGAACCTAGTTTAGTGCAATTAAAGTCCTAGAATCCATTTTATTAGTGTTTTATATAATGTCCAGTGTGTGTTTTTGTAATAGAATAGTGGGAAATACCTTCATTACATCGCTGCTCTGGACTCAGCTAATCTCCCATTCTGCTGTTTTCTCCTCTCATAGCTGTCAGAGGCGGATCTCAGCCCCCCCCCCCCCCGCAATGTACACAGAAGCACGGGGTATTATGTTTGCATAGTATGAAATACCACTCCTTACATTGATGCTCCAGGCTCAGGTAATCTCCCGCTCTGCTGTCCTCCACTTCTCCCCCACTGACAGCTGGGGGTCATGGAGGGGCCGAGCGGCGATGTAACAAAGGTATTTCACACTATTCCTTTTACAGATAGGATTGGTAGCAAGGATGGGAAATGTCATTATAATGGGGGACTTTAATTATGCAGATATAGACTGGGCAGAAGGAACCGCGCATTCAGCCAAGGCTCGGCAGTTCCTAAATGTTTTGCAGGACAATTTCATGAGTCAGATGGTGAACGCACCGACAAGAAACAATGCGGTTCTTGACCTACTGATTACCAACAATACAGACCTGCTCACGGATATAGAGATACGGGGCAACTTAGGAAACAGTGACCATAGGTCAATTAGTTTCAGTATTAATCATAGTAATAGGAAACACAAGGGTAATATAAAGACACTGAATTTCAAAAGAGCCAATTTCCCAAAACTGCGCTCTCTGCTAGAAAATATCAAATGGGATAGAACCCTGGGAACAAAGAACACGGAGGAAAAATGGTAGTGCTTCAAGAGCATACTAAACAAAGGGATTGGCCAGTGCATTCCAAAGGGAAATACATTTAAAAGAGCAAAACTGAACCCTGGGTGGCTAAACTCCACCATAAAAATGCATATTAAAACTAAAGAAAAGGTCTTCAAAAAATACAAGACTGAGGGGTCATTGGCAGCATTCAAGCATTACAAAGAGTGTAATAAGAAATGTAAAGATGAAATCAGGGCGGCTAAAATAGAACACGAGAGACATATAGCGGAGGAGAGTAAAAAGAACCCCAAGAAATTCTTTAAGTATATAAACAGTAAGAAAATGAGGCCAGAACACATTGGCCCCTATAAAAGACAACGTAGGAAATATGGCCACAGAGGACAGAGAAAAGGCGGAAGTGTTAAATAATTTCTTCTCTTCAGTCTTCACAAAAGAATCGGGGGGCTACACTAACTCAGCTAGTAATGCTAAACTAAATACACCTCAGGAAGTACCGCCATGGCTAACAGAAGATAGACTTAGAACTAAACTAGAGAAACAATATAAATAAATCACCGGGATCAGATGGCTTGCACCCGAGGGTTCTTAAAGAGCTCAGCCAGGTGATTGCCAGACCATTATTCTTGATCTTTAAGGATAGTCTACTGACAGGTATGGTGCCAGCTGATTGGAAAAAAGCCAACGTGGTACCAATATTTAAAAAAGGGCAGAGATATATCCCGGGTAACTATAGGCCGGTTAGCCTAGCATCAGTAGTCTGCAAGATTTTGGAGGGGATGTTAAGGGACCACATACAAGACTTTAGTAATGAAAGTAAGGGTATGGGAATGGCGCTGTCTACTAAGAAAATATGTTGATGTATCGACAAGAAAAGTGTATACAATAGATAAAAATGCACAAAAATAAATAACATAATAAATTAAATACAATGGGCTAAAATATGGTGTGACGGTGAATTTAGGGGGAAAACCAATAAGGAATTTAAATGAATAAATAATGGCAAGAAACAGTTAATAAGGTGACCAAGTGCATACAAAGAATATATAACTGTTTCTTGCCATTATTTATTCATTTAAATTCCTTATTGGTTTTGCACCTTAAATTCACTGTCTCACCATATTGTAGCCCATTGTATTTAATTTATCGGGGAATCAGCCTAGCGCCAATATAACAAAGGTATTTCACACTATTAGATTTCAAAAACACACACTAGACATTATATAAAACACTAATAAAGTGGATGCTAGGATTTTACATACGCTAATATTACATACACTAATATCGGTAATATCGGCATGTTCCGGGGCCGATACCGATATATCGGTAAAAAAAAAAAAAAAAGAATATTGGCCCTCCGATAATCGGTCGATCCCTAGTTATAATCTAGCAGGTTTTTGTCATAGTCCCTATGGGGGGATTTCCATTCACTTCCTGTCTCCATAGCTAAAACAGGAAGTGAGAGGAAATCTCTCCAAAATTAGGGAATCCTGCGGTGTCACTAGAACTGGTCACCAGAATCTTCCCATGGGAAGATTTCCCCTCTTCACTTTTGTGTGTGTGTGTGTGGGTGTTTTTTTTCCCCTCAGGCTGGGTTCACATATGCTGCGGCCGTGGTTCACAGCAGGAGGTCCAGTGCATCCCTGTTCACTGATTCAGGTCTGAATTTTCGCCTGAATTCACACCTGAATTGGAAACCAAAGATCCACAGGACCCTTTTCCAATGCTCACCGTGGTCACCCCAGAGGTTTGAGAACTGGCTCCATTGAAAGCTGGTCACACTCTCCTGTCATGCAAATTGGATGAGGTGAACCCACATCCAAATCGCTTACCTGTGAACCCAGCCTCACTAAGATGAAGAGTGTGAGTTCCAGTGGCGGCTGGTGCTCAAAATTTTTTTTGGGGGGGGGGGGCGCAAACAGAAAAATGTAATAGGCATTGCTTTGCAGCAAAAAATGCTGTAAAAAATTACGTGACTTTGAGGTCACTAAAGTGTGAAAAGGGCCTTCAGTAATCAATGTATAGTGTGCCCCCTTCAATGCAGAGTGACCATCGTGCCCCCTTCAATGCAGAGTGACCAGCGTGCCCCCTTTCAATGCAGAGTGACCATCGTGCCCCCTTCAATGCAGAGTGACCAGCGTGCCCCCTTTCAATGCAGAGTGACCAGCGTGTCCTCTTCAATGCAGAGTGACCAGCGTGCCCCTTTCAATGCAGAGTGACCAGCGTGACCCCTTTCAGTGCAGTGACCAGCGTGCCCCTTTCAATGCAGAGTGACCAGCGTGCCCCCTTCAATGCAGAGAGACCATTGTGCCCCCTTCAATGCAGAGAGACAATCGTGTCCCCTTCAATGCAGAGTGACCAGCGTGCCGTGCCCCCTTCAATGCAGAGTGACCAGCGTGCAGTTCCCCCTTTCAATGAAGAGTGACCAGCGTGTCCCCTTTCAATGCAGAGTGACCAGCGTGCCCCCTTTCAATGAAGAGTAACCAGCGTGTCGTTCCCCCTTTCAATGCAGAGTGACCAGCATGCCCCCTTTCAATGCAGAGTGACCAGCGTGTTCTCTTCAATGCAGAGTGACCAGCGTGACCCCTTTCAGTGCAGTGACCAGCGTGCCCCTTTTAATGCAGAGTGACCAGTGTGCCCCCTTCAATGCAGAGAGACCATTGTGCCCCCTTCAATGCAGAGAGACCATCGTGCCCCCTTCAATGCAGAGTGACCAGCGTGCCGTGCCCCCTTCAATGCAGAGTGACCAGCGTGCCGTGCCCCCTTCAATGCAGAGTGACCCGCGTGCAGTTCCCCCTTTCAATGAAGAGTGACCAGTGTGTCCCCTTTCAATGCAGAGTGACCAGCGTGCCCCCTTTCAATGCAGAGTAACCAGCGTGTCGTTCCCCCTTTCAATGCAGAGTGACCAGCATTCCCCCTTTCAATGCAGAGTGACCAGCGTGCCCCCTTTCAATGCAGAGTGACCAGCGTGCCATGCCCCCTTCAATGCAGATAGACCAGCGCGCCATGCCCCCTTCAATGCAGAGAGACCAGTGCACTTACCTGCAGCGGCGGCTTCTTCTTAGTCCCCCGCCTCTGCTTGAGTCCTCCCGCCTCCTCCTCAGACAATGCCATGGGTTCGCCCTTTGGCCAATCGGGAAACGGGTCTCTGACCCGCTTCCTGATTAGCCAGGAGGAGGATCCGTGTGACAATAGCAAATTTTCATTCGCTATTGTCACACAAATGGGTGAGCTAGGGCGCAGTGCTCTGCCCCCCGGGTCCACCCTTTTCTGAAGCCTATTAGAGCCTCTGGCTCTAATCAGGTGATTCCGAAAAAAAAAAAAAAAACATTGAACTCCATGCGTCCGGCGCCCCGCATGTAGATTAGGGGGCAGGTTGCATGGATAGGGGGGAGGCGCCCCTACGCCCCCAATGCACCTGCTGCCACTGGTGAGTTCTCAGGCTTGCCCTGACGTCTATGTGTTGCCCTCAGGTTCCTTCTTCCCCAGCCCCTGGGGTGGTCTCTCTTGAGAGCCCCTCAACCTAGTATTCGATGGTTAGCTTGGGCTAACCTAGGAGAACGGGTCTACCAGGCCATTTGGCTAGGCAGACCATTGAAAATCCGTGTCCCTTTCAGGAGCCTTGCATTCCTGGGGGATCAGGGAGAGGTCCTTCCCCTTTGGGGGTGGACAAAGCACACCCTTATGTGCACTGTTTTGTGTGTGCTTCACACATATGTTTTTTGTACACCTAATGGTTTTTACACTTTTAGGTTTTTGAACCACTGCAGATTTTTTAAAAAATCCAGTTTTGGTAACAACCACAGATGTGGGATTTTCTTTCGCTCTCAGTGATAATAGTAAATGGGGCGGATGATGAATCTCCCTATGGGGGACAAAAATGGCAGTAAAAACCTGACAGGTTTTCCAATCTATTCAAACCGTTTTTTTGTTTTAAAGGTCTAGTCTTTAACTGTAATGTCCCCCCATATCTCAGTATCACTGTGCTCAGTGACCCCCACACCTTCTGACTGAAACCTGACCAAGCTCAAGGTCAAGGCGGGAGCCGATCACGTGATCTCTCTTCCGCCAGGAGAGATACATTTGTATCAGCACGCATCTTCCAGCCAATCAGCGGCCTCCCCTCCACCTGTACACCCAGATAACGTTGTCTGCGCACAGCGCCGTGTATGAGGGGACGGACTTGTCCGCAATGTACTCTTCTGACAAGTGACAGCCGCCCTGTCCTCTCTATCACACCTGGGCTACCTGTGTTCATGGCGGCCCCGCCCCGGTCACACACACACACCTGGCGGTGTCATAGGGGAGGGGGAGGGGTGATTAGGCGGCACACACCCGCCTCGGCTGGGATCAGGTGTTGTGGAGAAGGTGCGGAGCTCACCGGGGACCGTCCATGGAGTCCGGACATTTCCTACGACAGGGACTCCCTTACTGTGCTGGGTCCAGGTGAGAGGACGAGGACTGGGGATGGAGAGAGAGCCCAGGCTGCCCGCAACTTTCTGTGCTTTACTTCAGGACAGACATCCCATGTCTCCTTCCCTCATCACTGGAGGGGTGACCGGGGCTCTGCACTACATTCACCTCTCCATAACTCCGATACTTTCAGATCTCTCATGGGATACTTCCAGGTGTCTCTCATGGGATAATTCCAGATCTCTCTCTCTCATGGGATACTTCCAGATCTCTCTCTCTCATGGGATACTTCCAGGTCTCTCTCTCTCTCTCATGGGATACTTCCAGGTCTCTCTCTCATGGGATACTTCCAGGTCTCTCTCTCATGGGATACTTCCAGGTCTCTCTCTCATGGGATACTTCCAGGTCTCTCTCTCATGGGATACTTCCAGGTCTCTCTCTCATGGGATACTTCCAGGTCTCTCTCTCTCTCATGGGATACTTCCAGGTCTCTCTCTCTCTCATGGGATACTTCCGGGTCTCCTCTCTCATAGGATACTTCCAGATCTCTCTCTCATGGGATACTTCCAGGTGTCTCTCTCATGGGATACTTCCAGGTGTCTCTCTCTTGGGATACTTCCAGGTGTCTCTCTCTTGGGATACTTCCAGGTGTCTCCTCTCTCTTGGGATACTTCCAGGTGTCTCCTCTCTCTTGGGATACTTCCAGGTGTCTCCTCTCTCATGGGATACTTCCAGGTGTCTCCTCTCTCATGGGATACTTCCAGGTGTCTCCTCTCTCATGGGATACTTCCAGGTGTCTCCTCTCTCTTCTCTCTTCTCTTTTCTCTCCCCTTCCAGGTCTTCTCTTTTCTCTCCCCTTCCAGGTCTTCTCTTTTCTCTCTTCTCTTTTCTCTCTTTTTTTTCTCTCATGGGATACTTCCGGGTCTCCCATGGGATCAGGCTATTGTCATATCTTAGAGAAGATCTGATAGTATACTTCCATTGGATTAGTCATGTCCATATTACTTGGAGAAGATCTCATAGCATATTTCTATAAGATCGGGTTATGGGTATTCTTCCCATTGACCACCAATGAAAGAAGCATTCTTCTCAATGTCCACCAATGCAATGGTCATTCTTAGCAATAAACCCCAATATAAGAGGTGTTCTTCTCGATGGCTACTAATGTCAGGGGCATTCTGCTCAATGACTACTAATGTAAGGCATTCTTTGCGATGGGCATCCATGTAAGGGGTATTCTTTGTGAAGGCCTCCAATGAAAGGGTCTTGTTAGCTGTTTTTCACAATAGTTGGATCCAGCATATGAGGGATTTACCACAGAACTACGGGGCTATATGCTGGTAGCTAAATATGCTGGTAGTAAATATGGTAAATATGCTGGTAGTAAATATGCTGGTAGCTAATTTGCCAATGCCTAGACAAGGCAAAATTCCTTGTTTCCAATGATGTCAGTCGACACCACAGCAATGCATGCAGTATTTATTTATTTTTTCATTACAATGGGTGAGACATGAACCGTCACACTGAAAAGCCACCACAGTGAATAGAACTTTATTACACCGTGCACACTACATGGGGACATCACATACTGTATATCTCCTCTAAGGCTTCCTTTACAATCTGTGTTTGCTCAGCTGAGAACTGATGTGGCATTAGGCTCTGTTAACACTGTTACACTCGGGTAACGTTCACCAAAACCTTGGTGTGCTGCTTGTTCTAGTGTCATTCACCCTTTATGGCACCCTAACACACCTTGCTAATGGACATGCACTGCAGCACATCACAATGCAGAGTAACCTACTCTGGCATTACTAAGCCCTAATGCTTTTGGTTGTGACCATTGGCAGTAATGGTTCAAGCAGGAGCCACTGTGGTTGATAGCTGCAGCTTGCAGACTGGGATTTCAGTGGTCAAGGTTGGCAGAGTCCTGGCAAGGACACGGGTTACTACAGCAAGGAAGCAGGAAGAGCGAGTACCTTTTATTTGAGGAACTACAGTCATTGTTAGAAAAATTAAAGTCAGCAGCTGCAATTACTGTAGCTGCTGACTTTTAATAAACTGATACTTACCAGCCCAAAAGTCTAGCCCTGTCTTCACTCAAGCGGACTCTCCAACGGGTTTAGGATCCCTATAACCTCCATCTTGACTGTGGGAAGCCAGCTGTGACTCTCTGATGCTTCACAGCCACCTTCTCACTCCGCATAGTCAAGATGCTCTGTGCTTTCATACAGGTCCTGCAGCCTCCTGAGAGAGGTCATTTTATCCCTTGACATTTGCAGGTTGCGGGGGGGGGGGGGGGGGTGTGTGAACCCGGGGTGGTGGTGAACCCGGGGTGGTGGTGAACCCACCTATTTGAACAGAGTGAGCGGCGCTTTCAATACCGGACAAAAAGGGGGCAGTAAGAGGAGTCCTTGGTAAGGGCATACATACACTTCATTATCTTTTAAGTGTGATGCTGTGTCATTTTTTTTATTCTGATTGCCAACAACCCCCAGTACATTGCGTTGTAGCACAGGACAACAAGGCACAAATGTGCATTGCACTGCTAAAAAAGGTGCATGCTGTATTTTTTGGAAGCTCACCGCAACTCGCATAAGTATGTTGATTTGTGTTGGGCTGACTGCTGAAATGCACGCCTGTCAGTATTGCTGTTGCAAATCGATGAGGGGGTTAATTTACTAAAACTTGAGAATGCAAAATTTGGTGCAGCTGTGCATGGTAGCCAATCTGCTTCTAACTTCAGCTTGTTCAATTAAACTTTGACAATAAAATCTGGAAGCTGATTGGTTTCTATGCAGAGATGCACCAGATTCTGCACTCTCCAGTCTTAGTAAACCAACCTCGGTGTGACCAGGCTCTGAAAATAAGACCCATTGTTGTCAATTGCTGCTTTGGGCGATTTTTATTTTTTAGCCCTCGTTGCCTGTAGCAACGTAGTCAAGGTTTAAAAAGGAAAATCTGATTTCTGCTGCAATTCCTTCCACTTTTTCTTTCCCTCACTCATTTGTTCATTGTCCTATGGCTCCTGCAGCCCTCACCCACATCATCTTTCTATGTATTTGGGATTGTATAACCAAGGGGATATAAATTTCAATTTTTTACTTGTCAAGTATTATAGGACTGCTTTGATTTCAGTCTGAAAGATGGGGCTTTCCCCTTTAAAAACTAAAGAACATGCACCTTCTGCAAAAAAAGTATGTGGCACTCAGTTGAGTTGAAGGAATCTGCAGAAAATGGCTGCCACGTCAAAGAGGAGAGCAATCTCCTAAGCGTGCTGCTTTTGGGAAATGAGGACTTTTAACACCAGCCAGCATGGAAACTTGCTGGAAAATAAAAGGCCAACTCTGGGAAATTTGAAAATCCTCCCTTGACATAGAGGGCTGAGCCTGCACAGCAAGGGTCACCCACTTGTTCAATCTACTCCCCTGGCAGATGGTGCTCCCCCATGCTGTGGCAGTAGATTGTCCCAAGGCATCCCCTGTGTCAAGTGCAGGTATGGACCCTGCATTGGTCTTGAAAACATCAGGACCTTAGACTGCTGGAGCATGGGAGGGGGAGAGACCTTACCAGGGACTGTTCTTTCAGCATGGAGAATTGGATAAGTAGATCATCTTTTTTATGCCCCCTGACCTAAATGAGCAATTAACCCTTGCAATGTGGGAGCAGCCCCATTGCAAATGATTTTTTTTTTTTTTTTCTTTTTAAGCAAAACTTTATTGACAAGGATTTTAAGTGAACATACAGCCCAATAATATGGTCTACAGATCAATCATAGAAACATTATTGCACATACTAATACTTCTAGTCAGAAGTCAGTCAATGTCGCACACCCACGCAATTGTCCGTTAAAAGTAACGCAGTGCCGAATCGCAAAAATGGCCTGGTCATTAAGGGGGCAAATCCTTCCAGTCCAGAAGTGGTTAACAGTGAGGGGTTGGAAATAGAATGGAGTTCGCCCAAAAACTCTAGTCGAATATAAAACCTCAGCCTTCAGTCAATATGGTCAGAAGTCCTCACATCCACAGGTGATGGTCATATGTAAAGATAAAAAGACAATCCATAGCGTAATACTGTTGAATGCTATTTCATCACCCAGAGGAGTGCACACCGTCACCAGATGGTTAATAGTAGGAAAACCAGTGACCTTAAGTCCCAAATGCTTACCAGATAGTAAAGGTAATTGGAAATAGAAGCACCACACAGAGCCCTTTCCCGACACCACTGCCTCTTACCAGATATAAATTAGTGAGAGCCACACAAACTATATAGCGGGATTTCTTCTTCCGGCGATCTTGTCAACATAGCCAGCGAGGCTCCTCAATAGAGTTTTTCTCCTGGTGACATCTGCTCCGTGGATTGGCTTCTGGAGAGAGTGTTTTAACCCATGTTTCTGGGAGAGCCTGACATAACTTGGAAGGACCATTAGAGCTACTGGCTCTGGGGATTGGATGACAGTTTGTGTGGCTCTCACTAATTTATATCTGGTAAGAGGCAGTGGTGTCGGGAAAGGGCTCTGTGTGGTGCTTCTATTTCCAATCATTACCTTTACTATCTGGTAAGCATTTGGGACTTAAGGTCACTGGTTTTCCTACTATTAACCATCTGGTGACGGTGTGCACTCCTCTGGGTGATGAAATAGCCTTCAACAGTATTACGCTATTAATTGTCTATTTATCTTTACATATGACCATCACCTGTGGATGTGAGGACTTCTGACCATATTGACTGAAGGCTGAGGTTTTATATTCGACTATAGTTTTTGGGCGAACTCCATTCTGCTTTCCGGTAAGGAGATTTGAATGTTGGTTTAACCATCCACCATTGGAATTACTCATTTTTGGACTGTGCCTTTCTCATTTTGGACATGGACTTGTCATTACTGTGGACTATCATTAGTGTGCTTTATCTGACATTTATTTGTGGATTTAGTACCCGTTAGCGCAACTTAGCCCTTACATTTACCTATTTTGCTTGTCACAATTTAAGTTGCTGCTGTGTTTCTTAGTAGTTAGCGCAAGTTATATTTTCTTCCTTTATAGGGGTTGGAAATAGGTTTAGAGGGTTCTCAATCTTAAAATGTTTTCTTTGTTCACGTAACTGCGTGTCACAGGATGTGCGCCAATTTGCACGTGTTCCTGACGCCTAGACAAGCACACTGCTCTTTAGCAGACATGCAGGGTTGTCATTAATTCCTAATGGTACCCCCACGCGTTGGTAAACATGGTGCATTTTCGATGCAGCACAGCTTAAAAAAAATAAAAGGAAATTTTTTTTTTCCCCTGTGGGGCAGCCCACTGAAATTAATTTGCTGCCCTATATGCAGCACGCAGCTGCACAGATGTGAATGAAGTGCTTGTTCACATGTTATATTGAGGTGGTAAATCCACACACTTTAGCTGCGTTAACACGCCCAATAGCTCCACCCCTTTAGCTGCAAAGGCTGCAGCTGCGGGGTGTACACATGCTGTGGCTGGAAGTATACCTCCAGGTGAATGGGACTGTGCTGCAACCACCCCGAACTGTGTGTATTGCATGCAGTTGCAGCATAGTGATGATGCATTTAGGGGGTTAAAACAGGAGATAAGGAAGCAACCTATTGCCTCTTCACTGCCTGTCAAATTCCTATGAGCATGGATCGCTTTTCAGAAGAACAGTATTTTTTTGCATATGTTATGAACAAGCCATAAAACAAGCAGTTCTGATCGTACAGAAATAGGGGGTCAGGATTAAAAGTAAAGTACATGTACGCACATGCACATATAAACCCTCATACATGTAAACACACACACATATATGCGCATATACATACAGATAGCCTTTTTAAAAATCTGCAGTACTGTACCTTTTACTCTCCCTGCCAGGTACTGCACTGTAGGGAGGCAGAGAGCACAGCACACACTGTGCAAGACAACTCCTTTTGCGTTTACTTTCTTAGGTGTAAACACAGTCTGACCGCAGTGCCAATTTACAGTTCGGCTGAGGGTCGGGGAGTTCAGGTGACTGCCTTTCTCTACCAGGATGCCAGTGCCACCCCTTGGGACCTCAGTTGGCATCCTGGGGTGCCGCAGCACTCTGGTTGAAAAAGGCTGGTCTAAAGTTTTATAAGCTTGAGAGCAAGCATTACTTCTAGACAACTTTTCAGAGGGCGAGTACAGAAAGGGCAGCCTGTGTGTTTCCCTCATAACAGGTTTCTTTTAATGATGCCACAAATTGCAGCTACAAGTAGTTGTTACGTGGGGCATTTAAGTCACCTGGGACTTTTAATTTTACAGGTCTCAAAAGGGATGCTAGCATGGTGGTACTACATGCAGTAGTAAGTGGCAAAAGTGTCCTATAACTGATAGGCTGTACACATGTTGCAGGTCAGGACCGGACTGAGAATAAAATTCAGCCCTGGAAATAATTTCATACCAGCCCCATAGCATTTTTATACCGACCCAACAGCATAATGCCATTATTTTCTTGTTGATAATAGGGAAAACCATGAGTTTTAAAGTACATTTGAAGAGTGTATTATATACAGATAAGACAGACATGAAAGCACATAGGGCTTTATAAATATAAGAGCAAACTTCTTTCCAGGCTCCCTCTCAGAGACTGAAGACACGATAAGACGAGATGGTTAGAGGCTGCGGACATGCTACAGGAGCTCATTAGAGGCTGCGGACATGTTACAGGAGCTGGTCAGAGGCTACAGACATGTTACAGGAGCTGGTCAGAGGCTACAGACATGTTATAGGAGCTGGTCAGAGGCTACAGACATGTTACAGGAGCTGGTCAGAGGCTGTGGACACAGTACAGGAGATGTCAGAGACCACGGAAAGGATACAGGAGAGGTCATGGGCTGCGGACATTGTATAGGAAATGTCATGGGCTGCGGACATTGTATAGGAAATGTCATGGGCTGCGGACATTGTATAGGAAATGTCATGGGCTGCGGACATTGTATAGGAAATGTCATGGGCTGCGGACATTGTATAGGAAATGTCATGGGCTGCGGACATTGTATAGGAAATGTCATGGGCTGCGGACATGGTACAGGAAATGTCATGGGCTGCGGACATGGTACAGGAAATGTCATGGGCTGCGGACATGGTACAGGAAATGTCATGGGCTGCGGACATGGTACAGGAAATGTCATGGGCTGCGGACATGGTACAGGAAATGTCATGGGCTGCGGACATGGTACAGGCACCTGAGGAGGAGAGGGGGGCAACTAGAACATGTTACACCCTGAATACTGGTGGAGCTACACTCAGATTGAAATTCAGCTGTTCCCTGCTGAACTAGACAAATCTCAATCTATGTGTAGCCAGCTTTACCTTATTCCTTGCTCCTTTAGGCTTCCTCCAGTGCTGTGAGTTGTCCCCTTCAGCTTCTATGTAGAGTACTGTCTGTGGTCACACTCCAGGCTCCCCATCATACTATACAGGGTTAATGTCCCTGCATTGTATGTGATGATGTCAGGACTTTGTGTGGAGGAAGAGAGCACTGGAGCTATCTGCTAAATGGAATAAGGGAGGCGTTTCTCCCCCTCCCCATACCTACACTGCATGGGTGGACTTTTTTTTTTTTCTTATACTTTCCTATAGTTGGCTCTGTTATGCAATTACATTCAGTGCTGTTTATACTTCGATTTTCTAATAGGTTAGGAATATGCTTAGACATCTGAGGTGATACATAGATGTATTCCATATACATACTATAACTTATTCTAAAAGATGTGTGTGTGGAATACATCTATGAATCATCTCAGATGTCCCAGTATATCCCTAACCTATTCCTGAAAGTGTCTCTCTCTTAGTAAACCTGCAATGTAAGATGCAGGGCAGGTTTACACACAGCATAGTACAGGGTGGAAGGCAGAGAAGGTCAGGACTCGCAGGGAGAAGATGAAGGCTGCCATCTGTCCTCTCAGACCTTCATTCATGGAGAGATATGTGCTGGGCAGGAAGCAATGATCGGGACTGCTGTCTGTGTAACCTCTTCTAGCTCCGCCCACCTGTACTGGAGCCCTGTGAAAGCCCCGACTCAGCCAGCTGACAAAGTGAGGCGTGGCTGCACTGCAAAGCATATCACTCCGCCAGACACCAGTTCTAATGAAGTGGGCGGCACCCGGCCGTCGGCCGCTGCTCTTGTGAGAAAAAAAAAACATCCCACAGCTCAATAGCCGATAGCAGCCCCAGGGCAGCCGGCCTGCCGGGGAATTTCCCGCTATCCCGGCAGGCCAGTCCGGCCCTGTTGCAGGTCAGTCCAGAGATCGTTCATCAAGACGGCAGACAACAGTGTTAGTGTGTGCATGGAACAGCATGTGTTGATGGTGAAGAAAACCAAGGAGTTTGCAAGAAGCAATGTGGGGGACACAGCAAACGTGGAAGAAGGTGCTCTGGTCAGATGAGACCAAAACTGAACTTTATGGTCTCAAAGCAAAACGCTATGTGTGTCGGAAAACTAACATTGCACATCACTTTGAACACACCATCCCCACCGTGAAACATGGTGGTGGCAGCATCATGTTGTGGGGATGCTTTTCTTCAGCAGGGACATGGAAGTTGGTCAGAGTTGATTGAAATATGGATGAAGCGTAATACAGGGCAATCTTAGAAGAAAGCCTTAGACGGGGTTTCACCTTCCAGCAGGACACCGACCCTAAACATACAGCCAGAGCTACAGTGGAATGGTTTAGATCAAAGAATATTCATGTGTTAGAATGGCCCAATCAAAGTCCAGACCTAAATTCTATTGAGACTCTGTGGCAAGACTTAAAAATTGCTGTTCACGGATGCTCTCCATCCAATCTGACAGAGTTTGAACTATCTGCAAGGAAGAATGGGCAAACATTTCACTCTCCAGATGTGCAAAGCTGGTAGAGACACCCAAAAAGTCTTGCAGCTGTAATTGTAGCAAAAGGTGGTTCTACAAAGTATTGACTCAGGGGGGCTGAATACAAATGCACGCCACGCTTTTCTCATATTAATTTGTAAAAAATTTTGAAAACCATTTATCATTTTCCTTCCACTTCAGAATTATGTGCCTCTTTTTGTTGGTCTATCACATACATTTCCAAAAAAATATTACGTTTTTGGTTGTAACAAGACAAAAAATGTGGAAAATTGCAAAGTGTATGAACACTTTCTTCTGTATAAATTCAGAAGTCCCGGTTTGACTTGCCCGTCTCCCGCATAATGGTCATTTTAGAAATGGGCAATGATCTCAGGATATGTAAAGCTGATCAGGTGATGTTTGTTTTAGTTTTTTGCATGCAGTTCATCGATCAGCTTGATTTAAAAAAAAACAAAAAAAAAAAAAACTAAAAAACGTTTAATTGGAAGCTGATTCAGAACACCATATTCCTTAGCGATGATGAATACCTGCCCCAAGGCAAAGTCGTTTTATACATGTGAAAAAATATCTTTCGCTGCTTCATAGTCAATAACTTAATCTCCTTTTTTTTTCCCCTTTTTTTTTTTTTTTTCCCCAACAGGTAATACTTCACTTTTAAGGAGCAGACTGGACAAAGTTATCCCTAAAAATGCATCCTTTCTTCTTCTTCCCATCTGGGTCCAACAGTGCTGCCCGGAACTCCAGGTTGATTTTCTTCATGCTTGTATTTGGAGTGATGCTCTTCTGTGCTGGCTTCCTCCTGTCCATCTTTGGATTTCAGACTTGCCAGTTGGATAATCTGAACAATTGCAGTTTGACTTTCAAAGTACTGGGGCCTGCCCTTGCAGTAATAGGACTGGCTTCTGTTGTGATGGCGAGATCTAAAGCCAGGCTTGAGGCCAGAAGAAGACAATCCGAAGGCGATCAGACTGATCCGGACAGCTTCTTTTTCTGTGGTGAAAGCCGTCAGTTCATACAGTTTCTAATATTTGGATTTTTGTTTGTTGCCTGTGGAATACTAGTTAGTGTTCTGGGTGTTTGGATACCGGGTTGTGGTGCTGTTTCCCCAAGCCAAAATGTTACTGGGACAGGAACATCTTATAGAAACTGTGGATTTCTTTCTCTGCAAATAATGGGACCTTTAATTGTTTTGATTGGGTTGTGTTTCTTTGTGGTGGCCCATATAAAGAAGAAGCACAGTTTTTCAGATAATAATGAATCAATTATAGATGAAGAACCACAGTCACCAACAGATGAACCCTTTCAAATAACTGTAGGTGAGTACTTGAAAATGTAGTTGTCAGTATGCAACTTTGACCGACTGTTTTTTTTTTTTTTTTTATTTCTCCTGCATCGTTTGTATTACAATGTTACATGGCTAAATCAATATAAGTCCCTAGTACTGTTGGGGATTCAGTAGCAAAGTCTTCGTGCTGGAGTTTTTTTTTTTTTTTTTGTGACCTCATCCGTTCTAAAAAGGTGTTGCACATCTAGTTTGTCCTGTGTCCAATCACATTTGTCCTTATCCAGATAAAGTACCAGATCTGTTGACCTGCACTTTAATAGTGAACCCTTGGTACAGCTGTTGACACAGTATTTTACATTCTCGCGCTCCAATTCCATTTGCGCAACTCCATTACAAGATTTCCAGTGCAACTTTGATTTGACTTTATACTCTTTGGCACAAAGTCACATTAAAGTAGTGAAGGCACATTTTCAAAGTGGCTGTGACTGTCATGTGACTTTTTGTCAAAAAGTTGCATGACAAGTCGCACAAGTCTGAATGAAGCCTTAAAGAGGTAGCACGAAGGGGGAAAAAAAAACGAAATCCCGCAGAGGACTTGTTAATTAAAACCAAAATGGGGGTGGGGGGGATGTTTAAGTGGTTGGCTGTAGCTCCATCCACTAAGCCTAAAATATGGGCCTTCTTTTTTGGGGATAGAAAAAATGGGGGGGGGGGGGGGGGAAGATGACCTGCACTAAATCCTTCCCTCTCTCCATTATGCAGAGCTGTGCCTCTTCATTTTAGTGCTCACAGAGCTTATGCTATGAATGATTTTGGCTGAAAAAGAGCTCTTTCGTTCACAAAAACACAAGCCAACAATAGCAAATATTGGCTACTACACTAGTCTTTTAGACAAGTGTGGTAGCTGGTATGTGCTGTTTTCAGCTTGTGTTTTTGTGAATAAAAGTACTCCTTCTTTGCATTCTTGCTGACAGGAGGATGGAGGCTTGTCCACGTGCCAACAGTAGCAGAGGTATTGCCTATACTGACCAATCAAGTTTCTATTTTTTATTTTGATGCAGTACCATAAAAGATATTTTTTCCTCTCACAAAAGGCTCCTGTAAAAATACAACCACCACATTACAGAGCAGGTTTGTGTATGACAGAACATGTCACTGGAATGCATTTCTGGACTGTGAGAGGTGTCCACACTGCAGACTAGCTTTTCTCTTTGGTTTGGGCGCTCTATCTTTTTTATACCACTAATTTCATGTAATGGATGTTCTATACCATGAGGGAACTCTGTTTACCAAGTATTATTATATGCACTTCGTCTCTTACTTCTGGCTTACCTTGTCTAGTTATTTCTGTGAGCACACTTTTTTATGGTGGGGAGAATGGGATTCCTTTGATAACAGAGCAGCGGAATGTGCAGACACGAAACAGGGAGGGAATTGGGGGAAAAAAATGTAGATGCTCTTGAACACCCAGGAGAAATTGATGTAATTGGCCCTAATTGTTGGGACACCTAAGAAATTAACAGGGACAGTCTTGTTGACAGTAGGTTTAATGGCAAATTGGTGGATTCACACTCCCCCCCCCCCCCCCCCCCCCCCAATACAGGGCATTGAGGGAAATGCTCATAACTGCATGTTACTTGTTAGCTAGTCTGTTACGGTGCGATTTGTTTTCAATGGCACAGCAGTGTACCTCCTATGCACATGCATTGCAGCACACCATAACGCATGGTAAAGTGCTACCAATCATGTATGCATTGCATTGGATAATGTCGTTTTTTTTTTTTTTTTTGTTTTTTCTTGTCAGTGTGTTGCCAGCCCATTGAGTTTAATGTTAAAAAAAAAAAAAACCCTAACACTCCAGAGCAAACGGGTGTGAATCCAGCCCTAACCCTTTTACAATTATTTGCTTACTCCATTCTCTAGCTAGCCCCAAATTATAAAAGCTCATTCTTCTCAAAACACCCTCCTCCAATTTATTTTTTCCAGTCAATTGCTATGTGCGTTTGGTTGTGTTTTTTTACTTCACACCAGCGATGGCATGCGTGACAGAATTGCTGCATAACACACCCAATGATTGTTCTTATGTAATCAACTGTTTTGTATTCAGAACATATACTAGAAGTCAGTAGTCGGGGGGGGGGCGGTGTGTGTGTGTGTGTGTGTGTGTGTGTGTGTGTGTGTGTGTATAATATATATATATATATATATTAATTAGGGATGCACCGAATATTCGGCGGCCGAAAATAGAGAAATTAGCACTTTCGGTGTTCTGCCGAATAAGTCAAAAGGCCGAATAATTATGTGCCGAACAATGTCAGCTTCCTCCCGGACCGCTCCCCTTCCTCATTGCGGCTCCCTTCTCACACGCCGTCGGTGTCCTGTCCGGCCGCGAGTAGGGGGTGTGACGTCACGCATGCGTCCCGCCCCCTGCTCCTGACTGCGGCTCCTTCACACTAGGTCCAGCGAGCGTGAGACTATGTGCACGCCCCGCCCCCCTGTTCGCGGCTTTTGGCTCCGACCTGGCTGCAGTTCAGGTATGTGGAGCTGAGCACATTTGGGGGAGAATACGGTAGCTGCACAAGCATTAGTGTGCAGACTGCCATATGTTGTTGCCACTTGCCATGCTCATTACATTAGAGTGCCCTATAAAGTGCCCCTTAAAAAAAAAGAAAAAAAATGTGCCCAACAGAGTGCTCCCTTGACATAAAATGTGGCCATCAGCGTGCCCCTTATTTTATGCTAAGGGACATGCTGATGAGCATATTTTATGTTAAGGGGCACTCTGATGGGCATATTTTATGTTAAGGGGCACGCTAATGGGCATATTTTATGTTAAGAGCAACGCTGATTTAAATGTTCAGTGTTAAATAAATATTTTGAAATTGTATTTTTGTTATTTGATTTATTTATCTGAAAAGCAACACAAAATAGTAAAAAGCAAATTTTTACCATTTAATTATTGAATTTGTAATGGTGAAAAAATTGGCAAAATAAATGGAAAAAATGCGAAACACCGCGTTTGGTATTCGGCCTTCGGTCAAGCATTTCATTATTATTCGGCTTCGGCCAAGAATTTCATTTCGGTGCATCCCTAATAAAAAAATATATATATATTACACACACGTACTTGGCTTTTTACACACCTAGATTAGTGCTTTTACTAAAATGGTCAAATTCACAGGGGACCTCGTCTACAGATACTGGAAGAAAGGACTTCCCCTTAGTATCCAGTTATATTGCAGATTTAATTTTTTCTACTGCAACATAAAGGGTAACTCCACTTTGGTGGGGAAAAAAATGGCATATACAATTGTGACACAAGTCATATTGTAATTGAATTCTATTAAAAATGAGCTTTCCATTTATATTTTCAGCTCTGTAATGTTTGTGTAATATGGCTACCTTGAGGCATTCTGTAAACAAATGGTGTACAGTACACTACCCAGAAATGTAACTGCTTGTGTGATTGGCTTACTGATTTTCCCAGAAGTCTGCATGAAGATACAAGTCAGATTTTGAGTATCCCCCTGCAACAAATGTCATTTCTGGTGTGGTACTCTCAAAGTGAAATTGCATCTAAAAGGATGCAGACCCTGCCACTTTCTTCAGAGCCCTGCAGGTGCAGCAGCTGATTGATGATTTTAAAAGCATCCCCCATACAGATTCACTCCACGCATGAACACAGTCAAAAAGTAGGAATCTGCAACCGAGTTTGTTAAAATCCCTGCAATGTACACACACCCAGAGGGGAATGTTTTCTTCTCAAGAAAAGTGGGGTTCTTTTTTAGCACAATGCTCCAAAACAAACAGGTGTGAATCCAGCCCTAAACTTTTTGCAATTAGATGCTTACTCAATGCTATGGCAAACCCCAAATGATAAAAACACATTCTTCTCAAAATGCCTTCCTCTGTCGCTGTGTGAATTTGGTGGTTGTGTGGGTTTTTTTTTTTTTTTTTTATTAATGTTCTTTAAGGATTAACGGAATCCCACAATATTAAGTGGTTGTGTCTTTTGACCTCAAACCAGTGATGACATGCAGAATGTAATTGCTGCATAACACACCCAATGATTGCCAGTTTTTATGTAACAACTGTTTTGTATTAGGAATTAATACTAGAACTCCGTAGTTGGGTTTATATAAAAGACAATTACTTGGCTTTTTACACACCTAGATTAGTGCTTTTACTCAGTAAAGAGTCACAAGGGACCTCGCCTACAAATACTGGAGGAAAGGAAACTGCAAGTCTTGCCCGTAGTATCCAGTTATTTTGAGGATAGTGTTTTTTTGTTTTTTTTCCCTTCTTCCTGCAGCTTAAAGCTCCCATGTACAGGTTCCCTTTACTTATAATCCTCACTGTTTTATCCTTTCCCAATACACTGTGCTGCTGTAAATCTCTACATACATGGGCAGGGCGCTATATTACCCACAGTGAAGGGTAATATGTCATGTCCTTAAAGGATAAGTCCACCCCAACACTAAAATCTCTACATCTAAAGACATTCACAATCTAAGACTAACCTATCTAACCCTGTAAAGAAAAAATCGCTATACATACATTTTTTTAAGCCGGTCCGGTCTCCAGCGGCGGAGGCTCTGCAGAGGACACAGCCAACAATGGCTGTGAAACGAATGGGGAGTGACGTCTCCTATAGTTACTAGGGGACTTCTGTTGTCGGCTGCCTCCTGCACCCACCTCCACAGCAAAGCCACCGCAGACGGCTCAGCGTGGAATCGGACTGGAGCGGCTTAAAAAAAGGTATGTATAGTGATTACTTCTTTACAGGGTTAGATAGGTTAGTCTTAGATTGTGGATGTCTGTAGATGTAGAGATTTTAGTTTTGGACTTATCCTTTAATATTGTCACACATTTACACTTTAGTCATGCTTTAGCTAGAAACCAGTTAATTTACCTGGTGTTTTTTTTTTTTTTTTTTTTCTGAATTGTGGTGGGAAACCTATAAATAAAGGAAATTCACAAACACCGTGCAGATACTTTTTTCTTTTATTTATTTTTTGTAATACAAACTTTTTTTATTGATGTTTTGTAGATAAACCAGGGATCCCATTTCAAATAAAAAGCTTTCTTGGAATTATTAATAGAATGAAAAATATTCTCCATGATCTTGACAATTCTCGCTAATATTTGTGGAAGGGGTACAACTCTAGATTTCCGATGGTACGCAATTGTCCAGTGTATGGCATGTGGTTCAATTGCAATAAAGGTGGGTGTATATCCTGGACATTTTGAAATAGTAAGCAGATCCTTTTTAACCACTTAAGCCCCGGAAGATTTTACCCCCTTCCTGACCAGGGGGTATTTTGCGATTCGGCACTGCGTGACTTTAACGGACAATTGCGCGGTCGTGCGACGCTGTACCTAAACAAATTTGGCGTCCTTTTTTTCCCACAAACAGATTTCTTTTGGTGGTATTTGATCACCTGTGCAAATTTTTTTTTTTTTTTTTTTTATCACGCGCTATAAACAAAAAAAGTGCGTCAATTTTGCAAAAATAGCAATATTTTTCACATTTTTTTTTATATGAAATTCCCCCCAAAAAAATGTAAAAATCAAAATTTTTTAACATTTTCAGCCAATTTGTTTTATGCTACCTATGTTTGGTAAAAAAAATCGCAAAAAGCGTATTTTGATTGGTTTGCGCAAAAGTTATCGCGTTTACTAACAAAGGGAAAGATTTTTGTCTTTTTTTTTTTTTTTAACGCGTAATGGTGGTGATCTGCGACATTGCGGTGGACAGATCGGACCCTTGACTGACATTTTTGACACTTTTGGGGTTACCAGTGACATTTCTACAGTAATCAGTGCTATACATATGCACTGTTACTGCAAAAATACACTGGTAGTGAAGGGGTTAACTTTATTTGAGGGAGGGGCTGTGTGTGTCCCTAGGGGCGTGCTTTCTACTGTGATTGGCTGTGGCTTCAGATGTATGAAGAGTGATCGACGGTTCTACATAGTAGAACCATATGATCATCCTTCATACACCGGGGAGAATGACAGGCAGCTTGTTTACACAAGCCGCCTGACTTTCTCCCTCTCCCCCGCCGGTCACACGCGCGCGGGGGGGGGGGGGGGTGCGTGACCGCGCGCGCGCCTCCGAGGGCGCGCGCTCGCTCCCTAGACCCTCACAGGCTAGCGACGTAGACCTACGTCGCTTTGCCTGTGAGGGGCTGACTGCCGACGTAGATCTGCGTTAGGCAGTCAACAAGTGGTTAAAACTGACCTTATTTTAAAATTGCATAAAAATCCTCAATGTTATCCCCTTACAACTTAAAGTAGAACTATGGTCAAAAGTTGTTTTTTTTTCTCGTTAGAGCAAGACACAGTTATAACCCCGGTCTGGATTTTTTTTCCCATTGCAGAGATTTTCCTTCACTTTCTGGCCCATAGCCAAACAGGAAGTGAAAGGAAATCCCTGCAATTTCAGGGAATTCCTTGGGGACCCCCAGATTACCAGAACTAGTGTCCACATTGGAAGATTTCCCCTCTAACACTTTTCTGGGGACAAGCCAAAATTTTGGATTTTCTTTACTTTTTTTTTTTTTTAAGTAAAAGTTTTGCCTTTATAGTTATACTTTAACCTAGTTCTGTCCAGGTTTGACAAGGCCACTCTGTAGTCCAAACATGTGCTCTATAACCTTGTATTCTGGGGCATTGGTGTAGCCTCCATCTACTCCTCCGAAGTCTTCTTTTTTTTTTCAGGCTTCACACGTCAGTGCTGTGGAGGTTGTAGATTGTAAGAAGGGGAACCAGTCCGGATATAATCTTAAAGCTGGTACTTGCAAATTTCTTTTTCAAGATGGATGGTTTCTGTGGGGTCATCCTCATCCTTGCATCATTGGGTCACTGTGTATAGCCAGAGAACAATTTAAACGTATGTATTCATCAACTAGAGAGAAGAGGATGATTATCATTGCAAAAACATATACATTTTATATAAATGGAGAAAAAAAATCTTTTTTTTTTTTTTTTTTTTTTGTGACGGGCTGCCTTTAAGTGATAGTCTCTTTTTTTTTTTTTTTCCTTTAAAAAAATAACAAACGTGTTATACTTGCCTCCTCCTGTGCAGTTGGTTCTGCACAAAGCAGCCTAGATCCTCCTCCTCTTCTCGGGTCCCTCTTCTGTGATCCTGGCCCCTCCCTCATGGTGAGTGCTCCCACAGCAAGTAGATGGCTATTGGGGCACTCGAGCTGAGTCACAGCTCCCTGTGTCCATCCAGACACAGAGCCCCTATATAGCCCCACCCCCTTTCTCCCCTGATTGGCTTGCTGACTGACAGCAGCTGCTGTCAATAGCACTGCTGCTGTGTCTCAGCCAGTCAGGAGTGAGAATCTCGGACGGCTGAGACACTCCGGGACAGAGGGACCTCCAGGTAAGTATTAAGGGGGCTGAGGGGGGGCTTCTACACACAGAAGGCTTTTTATCTCAATGCATAGAATGCATGAAGATAAACCGTCTGCCTTTTACAATTCCTTTTTAGTTTGGCAGGTCTAACTAAGATCCGCTTTGTGCGGTGAAAAAAAAAAAAAAAAAAGTTTTTTTTTTTAATAAATTACATTTTATATGGTTGTACAGTGTTCATGTAAGGGCAGTTTACTTTACATCCACCAAAGCCTTTTAGCCTGTTCTTACCTGTTTGCTCTGGGCATATCCTGGAAAGTGTTACTTCTCTCTTATATTGTTTGTCAAACATGGGTTGTAAGTTAACTGATTCTGACATGAAGAAACTGGCATTTATTGCACACATTGCCCTAGGTGTGCTAGAATGATATCCCTGTTCAAACAAAATCCACCCATTTCCAACCATGTTACACTTTTAGAAATTTCTAAAACCACAATAGAAACATAGAAAAGTGACAACAGCAGAAAAAAAGACTGAGTAATCCATAGAGTCTGCCCGTGGTGTGTGTTTTTTTTTTTTTATTTTTTTTTTTTTTTTAATTTAAATATGTATTAAATCTACACACACACACTTGTGTTTCCTGTCCTGCTTACATGAGCATGGCAAACACTCATCCCCTGTTTGCTATTTATCTTCCCTGGATATCTCCTCCCTCTACCTGTACTCGGCTAGTGAGACCACCATGCCTCAGGTACCTCTTTGGGGATGAGGGAGGAGGACCTCCTTTGGGAGGGGGGGGGGGGGGAGTACCTACGGAGGACCCCCCCCCCCCTTTCCTTTCTTTCTGGACCTGGCTCCAGATCGCCTAGAGCCCTAGACCATATCAGTGATATGGAGGTCGAGCCTTAGGAGGATTTATTCTTTCCCCCAAAAAAGGCCTTTTTCCACTTACCTCTGCCTAGAGGTATTCAGGTACGTGGCAGCCATGGTGGGTCTTTTCTAGCCAGCCGGTGGTTTGTGCAGAGCTGTCCGTCGGCCCTCATTTTTCTGGCTGTAATGGCGCGGCGGAAGTGACGTATCCAAGATGGCGCCACCACCGGAAGTTGCGCGGCAGCCACCTTTTGGATGAGGGCACCGCCGCTCGCTGAATAATCACTTGATTCAGCTGATTAAGGGGCGGTCCCTGGGCATATAATGTGTCATCTCCATGAGGGTTTGGAAGCGGTGTTCTTTCCTTCCTGCGGCCAGTGCCATTTACCTTCCCTCCAGGCTGTCCTAATTGCGGAGGACCTGGCCCCCATTCCAGAGGCTGCTGATTCAGGTCCCAGTCTTTCAATGGTGAGTGGAAGGGAGAGGCTTTGAGGGGGGCTGGACCCTGCAGGGGGAGCTCCATTGGCTTAGGAAAAAAAAATATATATATTTTAAGGGGGTTTTTGTTGCCAGTACCCTTCCCTTAGGCTATGCTGACTATGTGCCCCAGCTGTATTTTCTCCTTTTTTTTTTTTTTTTGTTCACGACATACTTTCGGGGGCAGAGGCCCCCCTGCTTTCTCTTTCGGCCATCCACATAAAAGGGACGACCAATGTTCTTGCAGATTTCCTGAGCCGCAAACAGCAGGATCCGGTGTATCTACCTCTTGGGCAAAGAAGGCTGGGCCCTTGGTTGATCAAATCTGTCGAGCAGCCACCTGGTCCAGCGATTTGACTTTCGCAAAACACTATAGGGTCGATCTGGTCTCTGCCCAAGATCTATCCTTTGGACGCAAAGTTCTAAAAGCAGTAGTCCCACCCTAGGTATGCATTGTTGGGGTCTCGTGACCGTCCTGGAGGATGACTTGGGGAAAGTCTGAGTTATTACCTGATAACTACTTTTCCAGGAATCCGCCAGGATGGTGGACTCCCGCCCTACTGACTGGTTTGACTATTGGTGTGTTATTTCAGGCTTTCGCCTAAGCTGTCCATTTCATCTTCTTACACTGAGGGGCAGCCTAGAGGCGGCCATTTTAAACTTAACTGTGCTTGTGTTTCCTATAGGAGGAGGAGCCTATTTCTCATGTGACCATCCTGGAGGATTCCCGGAAAGGGAGTTATCGGGTAATAACTCAGACTTTTAAGATTTTTTGTTTCATATTGAAAAAACTGCCCTCTCCTGATTCAATCCCTCAGACATTTCACCATTTTGTTACAAGTCTCTGGACTCGTTCTATTTCATCAATATCTATTTGCAAGGGAAGGTATCAAGAACTGGACACAGAATTCTAAATGAGGTCTCATTAAAGATCAATATAGGGAGGTCTCATTAAAATCAATATAGGGAAATCGGAACCTCTCCTTTCTCCTGCTGGTGATCCCTCTAGTGATGTATCCCAGAATTCTATTTACTTTTCCCACTGCCTGGTAACACTGTTTGCTCATTTTGTCAATCATCTGTAAAAACGAACCCCCAAATCTTTTTCCCCAAATCTTTTTCCTCTAGTGCTGTCCGATAGGGATGATCGAACTTTTGAAAAGTTCGGTTCGACCAGAACACCCGAACTTCACGAAAGTTCGGTTCGGATTTCAGAACCCCATTGAAATCAATGGGACCCGAACTTCTGTAATCAAAAAACACCATTTTTAAGCCCTAAAACCCAATAAATGCCCCTAAAAAGTGCCTAGGGTTCTGGGTCATGCCCCAGGGACTATTAATCACACAAAAAAAAGTTCTTAAAAATTGTCATTTTTGATAAAAAAGCCAATTATTGAAAAATTAAAAAAAAAAAAAAAGAGATTTTTTGATTTTTACTTTGGATTTAGTATCTGGGGGGTCTAAAAGGTGTGCATGTGAAGTTTCAGGTCTGTAGCATGTCCAGAACCCCCCAAAAATTAGCATTTTCGTATAATTTTTATTAGAACAGGAATACGGCTTCTCTACGGCGCTTTTTCTTGCATTTATCGGGCATTTTTGGAGGCAGGCATGACTTTTTTTGGATTTAGTGTCTGGGGGGTCTAAAAAGTGTACCTGTGAAGTTTCAGCTCTGTAGCATGTCCAGAACCAGAAAAAAAGATAATTTTTCAGTAGAGCAGGGATGGTGGGACCCCTCTTTTACACTTATATGATCTTTTTTTGGGGTTCTGGACATGCTACAGAGCTGAAACTTCACAGGTACACCTTTTAGACCCCCCAGACACAAAATCACACAAAAAAAGTTCTTAAAAATTGTCATTTTTGATAAAAAAGCCAATTATTGAAAAATTAAAAAAAAAAAAAAAAAAAAAAAAGAGATTTTTTGATTTTTACTTTGGATTTAGTATCTGGGGGGTCTAAAAGGTGTGCATGTGAAGTTTCAGCTCTGTAGCATGTCCAGAACCAGAAAAAAAAAGATCGTTTGTATTAGAAAACTTTAAGCACAGGAATATGGCTTCTCTGCTGTAACACCTTGCCGGTTTAATAGCAGGCATTTTTTTGGGTTCTTTGCAGTCAGGAAAAACATCTGAACTTGTGTATAGTAGTACTGTGCACAAGTTCTGATGTTTTGCCTGCCTCCAAAATTCCCCAAAAAATGCCAGCAAAAACACACCTGGGCATTTTTTTTTTTTGACGCTAGCGGTTTTTTTTGGCATTTTTTGGGGTTCTTTTGAGGCAGGCAAAACATCTGAACATGTGTATAGGGGGGATATATAGACATATATGTCTGAATATATACCCCTAGACATATATAGGTGTGATAGTAGCAGAAATAAATGCTTGCGCTAATGAAATCATTTACAGTAATATATTTCTGCTACTATCACACCTATATATGTCTCGGGGTATATATTCAGACATATATGCCTATATATACACCCTATACACATGTTCAGATGTTTTGCCTGCCTCAAAAGAACCCCAAAAAATGCCCAAAAAAACGCTAGCGTCAAAAAAAAAATGCCCAGGTGTGTTTTTGCTGGCATTTTTTGGGGGGTTTTGGAGGCAGGCAAAACATCAGAACTTGTGCACAGTACCACTATACACAAGTTCAGATGTTTTTCCTGACTGCAAAGAACCCAAAAAAATGCCTGCTATTAAACCGGCAAGGTGTTACAGCAGAGAAGCCATATTCCTGTGCTTAAAGTTTTCTAATACAAACGATCTTTTTTTTTCTGGTTCTGGACATGCTACAGACCTGAAACTTCTGTGCACAAGTTCTGATGTTTTGCCTGCCTCCAAAACCCCCCAAAAAATGCCAGCAAAAACACACCTGGGCATTTTTTTTTTGACGCTAGCGTTTTTTTTGGCATTTTTTGGGGTTCTTTTGAGGCAGGCAAAACATCTGAACTTGTGTATAGTGGTACTGTGCACAAGTTCTGATGTTTTGCCTGCCTCCAAAACCCCCCAAAAAATGCCAGCAAAAACACACCTGGGCATTTTTTTTTTTTTGACACTAGCGTTTTTTTGGCATTTTTTGGGGTTCTTTTGAGGCAGGCAAAACATCTGAACATGTGTATAGGGGGTATATATAGGCATATATGTCTGAATATATACCCCTAGACATATATAGGTGTGATAGTAGCAGAAATATATTACTGTAAATGATTTCATTAGCGCAAGCATTTATTTCTGCTACTATCACACCTATATATGTCTAGGGGTATATATTCAGACATATATGTCTATATATACCCCCTATACACATATTCAGATGTCATGTCTGACATCAAACATGTCCTCAAAAAAGCACTGGCAGTGGCAGCCCCTGCAGCATTAAAAAATGCTTGCTGGTGAGAAGCCACATTCCTGTCCCGAAGCAGAGAAATGATCATTTCTCTATAGTGGTCACCCTGCTATGGAAGGGTTTGGTCACCCTGCCATAGCAGTCACTGTCAGTTAACCCTACACTACACTACGGTCCCCTTACACTTAACACTTTCCCTACAGAAACTAAATTTTTGAAGCTAACTTAAGTGTAAAGGAGCACTCTAACTACACTAGATATCCCTTTCCTCACACTAAAAATAGCTAAATGACACTTTTAAAGTAAAATTAACAGAACTGCTTCCACTCTCTTCCATGTCCAGTATAACAATGCTGGGAATATGGCGGGGGCGATCTTATATACTGGGGGGCGTATTCACTAATGATTGGTCTAGGGACCCCCTAGTCACTCCAATCACATTCCTAGCATTCTTCTGCCCCCTCAATTGGCTTTTGCTAATGGTTCTGGTCCAATCACGGGCTTTTAAAGCCCATTTCCTGAAGCATTGCATTTTGGGCGGTTCTGGTTGCCGAATTCCGAACTTTTTGGGCAAAAAGTTCTAAATTCGGCCGAACCTCGAACCGTTCGATCATCCCTACTGTCCGACACTGTACCGCCCATGGTATACCCTCTCAAGGGATTCTTTTTCCCTAGGTGCATTATTTTACATTTAGAAACATTGAATTGCAGTTTCCAGTGCTTTGACCAATCTTCTACTTAAATCTGGATGCACTATATACTGGGCTCCCATTGTTCCCTTTTGTGCACTCTTCAGAGAAATAGATGACTGCATGTTATTTGTCTGCAGATGGGTCATGTGATACTCTTAATCAGGGCTTCTCAATCTTCTACTTTCTACTACTTCTTCTTTTACCCCGATTTGTTAGGAATAAGAGCCCATTCACACTAGTGCGACTTGTGAGGCAACTTGTGTTTCCCCAGGTAGCTTGACATAACAAAAGCAATGTTAATCAATCAGTGCTGTCTTAATTGGCACTACTGAAGTCGCTCCGACTTCAGAAAAGGGTCCTGTACTACTTTGAGGCGACCTGTGATCCGACTGTCCCATATACTTCAATGGGAGTCGCCTCCTTATCTTAATTGACACGACTTGTTATCAGACTTTCCAGGAAGAAGAAAGAGATTAGCCAGGCATTCCCCACAGACAAAGTCGCCTGTCTCTTCAAAGTAGTGCACAAGTCTCTTCCAAGTCTCTTCCAAGTCTCTTCCAAGTCTCTTCCAAGTCTCTTCCAAGTCTCTTCCAAGTCTCTTCCAAGTCTCTTCCAAGTCTCTTCCAAGTCTCTTCCAAGTCTCTTCCAAGTCTCTTCAAGTCACGGGGCGACTTTCTGGTAGTGGTAGTGTGAACCAGCACTAAATGGTCTTTGTTTGTTTTTGTATACAATATAAATGCAGGTCTCTAAAACACGGGTGTCAAGGATGCACTATACTGGCAGAAGCAGCATCTGAAATGTCTTTAGATTTTAACACATGGACAGCACTTCTTTCCCCACGTAGTAGCTAATGTGAAGAGGATTACTTTATCAGTTTACCTAATGCAAATGGGAAAAGCTAGCAGTTGCATGGTCCTAAGTGTGCTCATCTCATATTATGGGGCTACTACTAAAATCACTTTTTTTTTTCCTTTCTTTCTAAAGCCATGTGAACTGAAGGGGGACCCAGGAGGTCAAAGGTTTTAAAAGGGGGGGGGGGGGAGGGAGGGTAAACTAGTGACCACATTTTATATTTCCTAGTCATGGATAGTACTAGGACTTTTCTACCTTTCCCAGTTAATTGCATATAAAATCCGGCAGACTTGTTTTACCAAATTTGATCGATCAATACTGCTGAGCTGGCTAATATTTGAACCATCTATAGCTGGCTTAATTAGTGGTGCAACTCCATCATCCCCTATTTTCGTGGTGTGATTCTCAAAAACAGAAACATCCCATCTTCCACCTAGCTCCCTCTTACTCCAGTAGCATGTACAAATGGCAATAAGCTTCTCCTTGGCTTAAGTTGGGGCAGAGAGTGGCACTGACATTGGTCAACAGCAACCAAGAGGTTAAATAGGGCTAACAGGGGGGTTCATATCCATGCAATGAAGTGTTCAGATAATGTGCTGCTTGGCAATTATCTTGAGGACTTTTTGGCTGTTGATCTGTGTGTCTACAGGATCCAAAATATTGATAATTCAAGTTATTAAACCCATAGAACTGGTTGTCAGATAAGGAAGAAGCCTACAATAGTGCACTTTTTAAACTGTACTTCCTAGAGTTGGGTCCCTTTTTTTTTTTTTTTTTTTTTTTCTCATTTCACTACCTCGTAGATTGTATGTAGCTCAGCAGGACTTTCCTGTGAATCAAAAGTTGGATCGTGTTGGAAGCAAAAAACATTTTCATTTAAAGTCCCAGAGCTAAATTGTTTTGTTGGAAGCATAAAGGTATGCTAATGGTCCTGCTAGGAGTAATGAACAACCATTAAAAGCTAAGCTGACCTTTAACCAAAATAAATGCACATATTTTTGCAGGTAAAAATGTGCATTTGGTATTTTATAGACTGCAAAGTATTGCACCTGCGATCAGTGTCAGGCTCCTGCAAAATCTCCCAGCTTTCTGCTTGTACCTCTGTACAGGCTTTCAGTTTAAAAGCTGAAGGGAGTGCAAATGTACGCTGATCAGCATGCTCGCAGTCCATTAAAACTACAGGCTATCTGCCGCAGTTGAAAATAGGACTTGTATTTTATTCATTCATCTGTAAAATACATTTGCAGCTGCGGGGAGAATAACTAAAACCTGCTGTCACAAGGAAGGGGGGGAGGTTGTGCTGAACATGTTACACACTAAATGCGGGTATAACATGTTTAGGCTCTTCAAAGGATAATTTCCTCTTTTAAAGTGATTGTAAATTCTCGTTTTCTTTTTTCAATACAAATAACAAACATGTTATAGTTCCTCTGTGCAGTTGGTTTTGCACAGAGCAACCTGGATCCTCCTCTTCTCTGGTCCCTCTTCGGCTCTCCTTGCCCCTCCCTTTAAGTGTCCCCACAGAAAACCGCTTGCTATTGGGGAACCTGAGCCGAGTCACAGATCTGTGTATTCATTCAGACATGGATCTGAGGTTCGGACCCACCCCCTCTCTCTCCTCATTGGCTAACTGACTTTGACAGCAGCGGTAGCCAATGGCGCCGCTGCTGTGTCTTAGCCAATGAGGGGAGTCCCAGATGGCTGAGACAGTCATGGACATCGCTGGATCGAGAGGGGGCTTAGGTAAGCATTAGGGGGGCTGCTACACAAAGGTTTTTTTTTTTTTCCTTAATGCATAAAATAAACCTTCTGACTCTACAACTCCATTAAATGCATATCCTGTAGAAAATGCTGCTCCAGGCTTCTTTCAGTGCTGACCACGTCTGCAGGCCTAGGTGCATGGACTTAGACCTTCTTTGGAGATAACCAAGGACCTAGGCCTTCAGAAATGCCGTCAGTCACCAAAAGGGAGCCTAGAACAGTTTTTCTTTAGTAAAGATAAGAATTTCAGTAGATATAATGAGCACCACTTTTCTATTGTATTTTGTTCAGTGCTGTGTAAGCTGTAATCTTCATTTGTTCTTATAAACTTTTCGCTGTGTACATCTTTTCTTCTGCCTCAAAGTGAAGATGTCACAGACCTTGTATAACTTTTTTTTTTTCACTTCCTTACTTTTCAGGTGATGCTGTTATAATATTCCCACCACCCCCACCTCCCTATTTTTCTGATCCTTCATCATCCGGGTCTGGCCAAGGAACTCCTTTACCCAGGAGTGATAATCCACCTTCTTACAACAGTATTTTTAACATAAGGTAAGATTGAACATACTGTTGTGGTTTAATAAAGGGATGATATTGTAAACCCATATAAAAACAAAAGAAAACAGGCAGCACTGCACTACACCCAATCAACAACAAGAAAAATAAACTAAGGCCTCTTTCACACATGGGGACCATTCAGATCCGCCTGTCAGTTTTTCAGGCGGATCTGAACGGATGCCCCATGCATCTCTATGGGGCAGCGAATGTCAGTGCAGACATGTCCACTGACATCTGATCTGATCCTGGCCGTCAAATCCGGACGGATGGAAACCCTATTTTCCATCCGTCTGGCAGATCGGATGAGAACGGACAGGCGGTCTGTTCTCATCCGATTCCCCCATAGAGGACAGCAGGTATCTGACACCTCTGTCTCCGCACACAGAGCGGAGACGGAGCTGTCATCCGCCTGCTCAGTGGGGATCGGTGGATCGATTCCCCCCGCTGAGCAGAACGGCTCCATCGACAGGAGCCTAAACGTGACAGATGTGTAATTATATACACCTGTGAAATACTTCCTTTTTTTCAAGGTGAAGGCTGCTGTCTAATGTGTAAAGACACCTAAACATGAAAGCACGATCTGTTTAAACTCATATCAAGGCACAAAGTATTGGCCCACAGTAAATGCTGTTTAGCACGCCCATCCAATGTGTTTCCAGAAAGGAAACCATGTATTTCATAGTCTGTCTCTAAGGACATTGGATTCACAGCAAAGCAATCTACAAAGACCATGTTATATTGTGTTCTGCAAACTTTTTTTTTTTTTTTTCACACAGAAAGCTTTCTTTTGGTGGTATTCAATCACCACTGGGCTTCCTATTTTTTGCGCTAGAAAGACCGAAATTTTTTTTTTTTTTTAAAAATGCATTTCTTTTGTTCGACGGACACGGCTCAATTTCTTCTTGACCCTTGGGTTTATGCTTCCCCCTACAGGAGAGGAACACTAGGCGGAAAAAAGTTTGTCTACACCTATAGGGCAGTCCCAGGGGGTATACTCCCACTTCTGCTATAGGTCTTCAGTTCGTTTTTTTTTTTTTTGCCTAGTCCTAAATGAGGACCTAGTTCCTTGCTGGGATCTCTGGTTCTAGCATTTTTTCCTTTTTTAAAATAATGCTCCCCCTTACTATCGGGGTCCCTCTGCCCACCCACGCCTAGTTCCTTCCCTCCCCAGGCTGGCCATGCCTGTTTTGTTTGGGGGCGTCGAGCGGGTGCTGGGGTGAATAAAGCCACCCTTCTCCCGGGGGAGGGCTCTCAGTCCTTTAAGGACCCTTTTGGCAAGAGAGCTCAATCTCTGGTCTGATACCTTTTTTATACCATGGAGGGTTCCATTCTGCAACTGGTTTTTGCCATAACCTTGGTTTCCCAGACCTTAACTGAATGGGCTAAGCTCCTGAGCCAGGATTTGGAAGGGGGACAGCCTCCTCCTGACTTGGTGGACCAGTTGATTCAGGGGTTGCAGTATATCTTTGATGCCTCTCTGGATGCGGCCCCCTTAGCGTGCAGGGTGTCCGTGACAGTGATGACACTTCGCCACATGATATGGCTGAAATGCTGCTCTGTGGACCAGACTTCCTAGAAGGTACTGACTTATCTCCCCTTTGTAGGAGATCACCTGTTCGGAGCTTCCATGGATGAGATCATTAAGGGTCTTACAGGAGGTAAGAGTATTCTGCTTCCCCAGACTACCAGGAGCAGAGTCTCATCGCAAACGTGGCCCTTTCTTCTCAGCCCATAAGCTGTCCTTTCATCCCTCGGGATCTAAGGACCAGGGATCAAAATCTGCCATAACCCCGCAAGGGGTTCCAAGAGGCCCTGGCCTGGTAATCTAAGAGTGGGTTCCTCCGGGATCGCAGACAAGCCCACTTCTGCCTGAAGGGATGCCTTTATCAGTATCTGGGGTGGGGGGATGTTTTCGCTTCTTTCCAGATCCGTGGACCTCCTTGATTCAAGACAAATGGGTCCACGAGTTGATTCGGTCAGGTTACAAGATTGAGTTTCGATCCTTGCCTCTGACAATGTTCTTCCCTTTCAACCTGTGCTTGTACGCAGATCGCCTAAGAGGTCTTCTTGGGGCGGTACAGGATCTGCTCTCACCGTACTGGTTCCAGAATCGGAACGCTTTCAGGGGTTTTATTCAAACCTGTTTACTGTTCCAGGAAGGAAAACAAGGTCCGTCCAATCCTGAACCTCAAGGCCTTGAACTGCTTTGTGCGGGTTCAGAAACTTGAGATGGAGTCCATTCACACGGTAGTGGCATCCCTTTTTTTTTTTTTTTCTTTCAAGGGGATTTTCTGGCCTCAACATCAAGAACGCTTACCTTCATTTCCCAATATATGTCGGGCATCAGCGTTTCCTTCGCTTTGCCGTGGGCGAGCAGCACTACCAATTAGTGGCATTACCCTTTGGTCTCACCTCGGCTCCTCGGGTGTTCACAAGTTTTGGCCCTGGTGTTAGCAATGCTATGGCAGAAGGGAATTGTGGTACTGGGGTACCTAGACAACCTCCTTTTGCGAGTCTCCAAACGCCTTAAAAGACAATCTGGACATTTTGGTGGGAACTTTGCAAGAGTTCGGATGGAAACTGAATTTCCAAAAGTCTGCTCTGGTCCAAACTGGACTACCTGGGCCTGACCCTGGACTCGGCCTCAACACGAGTGTGTCTTCCGGAGGGGAAACGCCAGAAGTAGCAGGATGCGATTTGGCTCCTGTTGTCGAGTTGGCGGTTACCTCTCAAGACTTGCATGCAAATGCTGGGCCTGATGGTCTCCACCTTTGAGGCAGTTCCATTGCTCGCTTCCATACCAGATCTCTGCAAAAGGAGATTCCTGTCAAATGGAACAAGAATCCAGTCTCTAGACAATCTGACCTTATTGAGGCGGGGTACGAGAGGATCCCTGATCTGGTGGCTCCACTCTCCGGTGCTTCGACAGGGAAAATCCTTGTACTGGACTGTGGTCACCACGGATGCCAGCCTGTCCGGGTGGGGAGGTGTCTTTGGGCACAGATTGTGCTTCGGGGGTTTGGACTCCTGAAGGAGTCCAGCCTGCCGATAAGTATCCTGGAAATTTCGATGATCAGGCTTTGCCTGACCCAATGGGCAGATTGTCTGCAGGGGTGCCTGCTAAGGATTCAATCAGACAATGCCAAGGCCGTGGCATATGTCAAGCATCAAGGGGGCACAAAAAGTGTCCTAGCGGCCCAGGAAGTAGCCAGCATTCTAAGGTGGGTAGATCGCTTTGTTCCAGCCATCTCTGATGTGCATATTCCAGGCATGGAAAATTGGCAGGCAGACTACCTCAGTCGGTAGACGTTGAATCAGGGATAATGGTCTCTCCACCCGGAGGTGTTTGATCAACTGTTTCTCCGGTGGGAGACTCCCGATGTGGACCTGTTGGCCTTTTGTCTCAACAGGAATGTGCAGAGGTTCATAGCAAGATCTCGGGATCCTCTGGCCAATGCCACAGATACTCTGGTGGCCCCTTGGGACCAGTTTTGTCTGATATACGCATTTTCTCTGATAACTCTTCTGTCGAGACTCCTTTGAAGAATCGGGGCAGAAGGGTTTCTAGTCATCCTAGTGGCCCTGGACTGGCCTTGCAGGTCTTGGTACGCAGGCTTGGTATGGCTGGTCGCCGATGTCCCTTGGAGACTCCCTCTCAGAGAAGATTATTTAGCTCAAGGGCCAATCTTCCATCCTGCTTTACATTTGCTGGCTTTAATGGCTTGGCTATTGAAAGCTAGGTGCTAAAGGATAGAGGGGTGTCTGAATTGGTGATTCCTATGCTGTTAAAAGCTAGAAAATCTACATCGAGGAAGAATTATCATTGAGTCTGGAGGGTGTATGTTGCTTGGTGTGCGTCTCGGGGGGGGGGGGGGGGGGGTGTGTGTCTCGGAGTTTAGAGGTGTAGTTCAGCGTTTGGGTACCATGAAAGGCCAGATTTCGGCCCTAGCAATTTTTATTTCAGCGCCCGTTGGCCACAAATTCCTTGGTTCAGACCCTTGTTCAGGGGGTCCGCCACCTGGCTCCCCCCTGAACAAGAGGGGGGAGAACTGACAAGACCTCCATTTGGTGCTGTCAGTTCTTCAGAAATCACCTTTTGAAAATATTTGAGCTTTCTATGCCTACTTTGTCACAGATGGTAGCTTTTTTGGTGGCGTTTACTTCTGGGTGCAGGGTGTCGGAGTTGGCTGCATTGTCTTGTCATTCACAGAGACAAAGTGGTGCTTTGTCCCTGCCAGTCGTTCCTTCCTAAGGTCGTCTCTGGTTTTCCATTTAAATGGAAGACATTGTGTTGCCTTCTTTGTGTCCTGTGCCTAAGCACTCTAAAGATTGAAAATTGATCACACCCGATGTACTGACGGCCTATCTCATTTCTTGAGACACTATCAAGCCAGCAAAGTACAAATACCCCTCAAATTACCCCTTTTTGGAAAGTAGACATTCCAAGATATTTATTAAGAGGCATAGTGAGTTTTTTAAGTTGTAATTTTTTACCACCGTTCTTTGCAAAATTAAGATATTTTTTTTTTTTTCACAAAATTGTCATATTAGGTTATTTCTCTCACATCGTATATGCATACTTGCAACTACACCCCAAAACACATTCTGCTAATCTTCCTGAGTATGGCAATACCACATGTGAGATGTTTTCACAGCCTGGCCACATACAGAGGCCCAACATGCAAGGAGCACTGTCAGGTGTTCTAGGGACATCAATGACACATATAATTTCTTCACTATTACACTTTTGAAATCCCTGGAGCACCAGGACGATCGAAACACCCACAAAATTACCTCATTTTGGAAAGCAAACATCCGAATGTATTTTTACACTGTGGTCTATAAGGTATTTCTAAAACCTAGCATTTACATAGCAAAAATGCCACCCCAAAATAGTCTTCTTCTCCTCCTGACTATGGCTATACCACATGTGTGAGCCTTTTACACAGCCTGGTCACATACAGAGGCTCAACATGCAGGGAGCACCATCAGGATGAGGCATAGTTGGGCACGGATGAAGCAGAGATGGGCATGTATGAGACATTGATCAGGCATGAATGGGCACGGATCAGCACTGTGGGCACTTCACATCCAGCCCAAAGCGCTGCTGCACTGGCTCCCTTCTCTCCTCAAATGCTGTACCAATCGCGAGTGAGGAGAGAACTGAACCTGACATGTGGCGGTTTGTTGACAAGTGATCGCTCCATCATTGGACAGAGCGATCACGTGGTAAGGGGCCGCTGTCATTGGCCCTTTACCCTGATCTGTGATGCGCCAGGCCTGGAGAACCTGGCGATCACTGGCGCTTCTGAGAGTTTAGGAGGACGTCTATGTAAGCCCTCCCAGAACTTGCCCACCACGCTATAGCTGTAATTTGACTATGGCCTGGTTGCCAAGTGTTTAATGCATTAAGGTAAAAAGATTCTGTGCTGCTGGATCCCCATTACCTTAGCCCGATGCCAATCCAAGAGGCTTTCTATGGGGGCACTCGCCAAAGAGGAGGAGCCTTTAACGCTGGCAGGGGATCTGAGAAGAGGCTACCATTGCACAGAGCGTGAAGTATAACATGTTTATTACTTATTTTACTGCAAAAAAAAAATGAAGCTTAGTGTTTAAGTGTATTATAGGGGTTTATCCCCTACTTACAATCCACCATTACCAGTACTCTCCTAATCCAATCCAGTAAGTGAGCTGGCAACTCCAAATCCATATTGAAAATTTTTGATACATGAAAAGGGTATACAGGAAGGCTAACATGTTTCGGCAAACCGCCTTGACCACAGTACCAAGGCGGTTGTGATCAAGGTGGTTAGCCAAAACATGTTAGCCTTCCTGTATACTCTTTTCATGTAATGAATACATTTTTTTGTTTTTATACGGGTTTGGAGTTGCTGGCTCACTTTCTGGATTTGATTGCTCTCTTTTCGTCTGGAGGACATCCGAGCCAGAGCACCCATCTGTGGATCCCATCCATGAACTTTAGGTTCCCCTGTTCAGAGCGCTGCATCTGTTGTCCATCTACTCTCCTAATCCCATAGACACGTTTTTATTTTGTTTATATATCCATTTATAAAACTCATTTAGTCAATTTGAATGCATAAAAACGCATTCAGGTTAAGTGCTGGTAGGTATTAAATTTAGATATTATTCTAGCTGAATGAATAGTACTCAGTCCACCTTTTTGTATATTCATTTTCCATAAATGTGCCTTTTTTCCAAATTTTTGTTTTACTTTAAAATAGAACACCTAAGAAACACATCACTGACTCAAGACTGCAGTAAAAGACAGTTCAGCGTTTTAGATTTGAGAAGCCAATTTTAATACTCGCTAGCAGCACCTATTCTTAACAGCATTTTATGTGACCACCCTAATCCCCCTAGGCCAGGGATCCTCAAACTACGGCCCTCCAGCTGTTGCAGAACTACACATCCCATGAGGCATTGCAAAACTCTGACATTCAGACATGATTAGGCATGATGGGAATTGTAGTACCTGAACAACTGGAGGGCCATAGTTTGAAGACCCTTGCCCTAGGCCATAGTGGGGTCCTCCCAGATTACATAACTGGCAAGCAATTCACTTGAGGGCTGTGTTCTTTGCATGTGCTGCTGGGAGTTTGAAACACTTGGCACCAGTCTCTATAATCGAGGAACTAGCTGAGATTTGAACCATGTATGGGCAGGCTAAATGTAATCAAGTTGATCGATCACCTTTGGTACAACCAGCCTGCTTGATTTTGCATTCGATTTTTGCTAGCGACTTTTAATAGGGTTAATATGGGTTAAGTCCACCAAGGTGCATGCCACCTCGTGGACTTTTTTTTTATAATTCTTTACATTTTTCCTGAGCGCTATCGTTATACCTCTAACACTGGACCTTCTGGTCTCCTCTTCAGCAGCTGTAGAGTCTAAAGCCCCGTACACACTATAAGATTATCGAATGATCTGTCGTCCGTATTTTGCGGCATGCTAGTCTGATGTGGAAAGTGAAGAGGTTATTTTCATACAAATTTTCCCGTACGACAGAATTCTACTTCAGAAGTGATGTCATGTGTTGGATTGCTTTGTATGTGTTCTTTCGTCTCTGAGCTTGCCTAGTCTTGCTCTTAATATTTTTCCACAGAAATCTGTACTAATTAGACAAAAATCGGACGTTGTGTTACGGGATGACAAAAATTTTATAGCCTGCATATCAGGATTTTTTCGACCGAAAAGTCGGAGTCGGCTGTCGAAAGCACCATACTAACAATCCGAAAATCAGCAGATCGGTCGTCAGGCGAATTGTCCCTTCAGATTTTCTTATTGTGTGTACGAACCTTTATACAGCCGCTCTGTTTGCCCCTCCAATCCTACTCCTCCTGGACATGTCAATGTACATATTTCTGGTTAGTGACACCGACTATTGTGAGTTGCTTATTATAACTGTGAACATTAGGAATATGTACTTGTTCTTAGGATTCAGTGGCAGTTACACAGCAGTATGGCATGTCATCACTTTTATGCGATGGATATATAAAGACCTTTTGTCAGTGGGCTTTGGACTTGTCAGTGGCATCGTTTTCACATTGAGACATTCCATGGATCATCAGAAGTCATTGACCAGTGCATCTGACCTGCAGTTGGCCTTGTTATTACCATCTTTGAGTAGACTGGAGCAATGATGGTACATTATCACAATTGCTCCTTTTTCCCAACCGCATGACTCTTGGGCAGATAATCCAGTCACATTTGAAAGACTGCCATATACATTTGGGGATGATTCAGCCTAAATGTATCGGTTGCTGTAGTGTATTCTGAAAAAAATGTACAGTCAGTGGTATGCCTTGCCCTGATTGATTCAGCTGGTCACTGCATTTGAAGAAAACATAGGCTGTCCTGCAGCTTCATACTAATTGTATTTATTAACCTATAAATCCATAACATAATGTTTTTAACCTGGAGTAGATAGTACTGACCATTTCCTGCTGGTTATGTGAGTTTGCACCAATGTTTTGAAATCAGATCTATCATAAAGTCAGCCTGTGTTTTATACAGGAGATACATTTTTAATATCACCTAAAATTTAGACTCCCAATTCTGTAGATGTTCAAGTCTACTTTTTTTTTATAGGTCTCGTAGTATTGGTCAAGGAAGCATTCAAGATCAAGAACGTATATACACAATTTCTTTACCAAGTGAACCCCCTGAGGCTTATACTAACCCTTACTTTTCATCGGATCCCCCACCAAAATATGAAGAGAAGGATCCTGCTGTACCTGATCCAGAAACCACATCATCCCCTTCATCATCATCATCATCATCATCATCATCATCATCATCATCAACCTTAAATTACTCTGCTGAGTCTTCCTCTAATCCTGCTCCCCCACATCCTTGACATGAAAAAGACTGCCATGTTTTGTTTTTAAATGCATAGTATATTTTTATAGTAAAGACAATTTTTTTTTTTTTTTTTTTTTTTTATATATTCTTCAAAATTTAGGCGTTATCCAGACTTCTCATTCTTGGATGCTTTTGTTGTCACAGGAAGTTTAATTCTAAGGATGAAATCAGACTCATGTGCCAAATATTGGCTATGAACCTCTATAATATAACCTATCAAATTTTCTTAGGCATTCACAAGTATTTCTAGTATGATGTGAAGACTGGAAGCAAGATCTATGCACCTGTGTTTCCAGCTTTCTTCCCTTGAAACCAGAGGAAGACTAGCTGTTAACTGATTTTTTTTTTATTTTTTTTTTTGTATTACGTGGACCTGTTTTTTTTTTTAGTGTGCTTCTTACACAAAAGCTGTTCTAAACACTTCTGGTTGTCGACCGTGTTCTGACTGTTAAAATTATGCGGTAGATTGATTTGCAACTGAGATATATATACTATATATGTCCTGCCAAACTGTTTTCCTATTTTACATTTGCGCAATCACTGAATCGAGTCAGCCAAAAATGTCCAGTCCTGCAATGTGACTTGCAGCCCATCTGCTTTTTGTTCTGAAACATTCAGTATATTTTAGGAAACTAAAAACACCAGTGTTGTAAATAGTATTTATTACCTGCTGTAGTTATTTCAAATGTGCATTCTTCATTTTCAGGTTTTGTTTACCTTTCTCATGTTTCTGTAAGCTATGTGTGTGTGTATATGCATGTCAGAACTTGAGTACACCCCTCACCTATTTTTTTTTTTTTAAATATAATAAAATATCTTTTTATGTGACAACACTGAAGAAATGACACTTTGCTACAATGTAAAGTAGTGAGCATACAGCTTGTATAACAGTGTAAGTTTGCTGTTCCCTCAAAATTACTCAACACATAATCAACACATAATCATTATTGTCTAAACCGCTGGCAAAAAAGTGAGTACACCCCTAAGTGAAAATATCCAAATTGAGCCCAAAGTGTCAATATGTTGTGTGGCCACCATTATTTTCCAGCACTTCCTTAACCATCTTGGGCATGGAGTTCACCAGAGCTTTACAGGTTGCCACCGGAGTCCTCTTTCACTTATCCATGATGACATCACACAGCTGGTGGATGTTAGAGACCTTATGCTCCTCCACCTTTCCGTTTGAGAATGTCTTACAAATGCTCAATAGGGTTTAGGTCTGGAGACATGCTTGGCCAGTCCATCACCTTTACCCTTTGCTTCTTTAGCAAGGCAGTGGTCATTTTGGAAGTGTGTTTGGGGTTTTGTTATGTATAATATATACTCACTACTTTACATTGTAGCAAAGTGTCATTTTTCAGTGTTGTCACATGAAAAGATATAATAAAATGTGAGGGGTGTACTCTTGTCAGATAATGTGTGTATATATTTTTCTTTTTTAAAATCGCATTTTGTGTGAGCTGTGCATGTGTACAGCCTTTGCATTAAAATAAAATAACAGTAGAAATACTTCACTGTAGCTTATGAGAGCTGCACCAATTGACAGCCAAACATGTGCACAATTGATCTTTTAGATTTATGGAAGCCTTGAGGCTGCCATTGTTTTCAATCTTATGAGAATGCCAGTTCCCAGACAGTTACTTATCTGCTGATTTCAGTGCAGTCTGAGCCTGTGCCCTAATAAAAGCATTAAGCAAGTGAATGTTTCATGATTGTTGCAGATTTGGTTTGCAGGAAAAACAAAAAAAAGGAATATCCCAAAAGCAAGTGACATTTCCAGCACATTGGGCCTTGAAGGTTACTCGTCCTTTTCACATGAGAGGTCCAATTGGGTTTTGCTGTCTGTTTTCAGACTGACTCGATCAGACCCTCCATTCTCCTCTAAGAAGTGCTGGATGTAAATGGACTTGTGTCTGTATACACCCGGCTACCTCCAAGTTCGATCCTAAAAATAAAAATTTGAAGGGGATCCGTTCCCTTTCAGCTGATCGGATCATAAGGGCAGTCAGGTGTAAATGAACAACCAGTCTTTTTACATCTGGCTGCCCATAGAACAAAACAATCTGTTTCTGTCCACTCTGCATAAGCAGCAGAGTAGGCATGGACCGATCATCTGGCTGCACCGCTCCGCTCCGCCTTAATGTCTTGAGGCAAGCTGGTGCTGCTGATTTTGAGTATTAGGGCATGTGGGCATTTTGATGCAGCCGGAGGTACTTGTTATATACAGTGGGAATACCCAGCTTGTTCAGCTTGTTTGACAATCTACCTCAGGAGTTCCCAAACTGTGGGTCAGGACCCACTGGTGGGTTGCGAGCTGCATTTGAGTGGGTCGCGCTGAGCCGGAATTAACTGGGAGTGTGCCCGATTAAATTGTGCTGTGCCCGCGCAAATTACAGAGAGCCAGAGCAGTCAAATCGCGATGGATTCAGGACCCCGCCCACGCAGTTTACGGGGGCTGGTCTGCATTTCCCGTGAGGAGGATACTTGCATCAGTGAGTATGTGGGTTGTTATGTAGGCTATGTTCATGGGGTGCAGAGCCAGCTCCTAGGTCCTGCTGGGGGCAGTGGTGGTGGCTAGACTGGCAGCCGGATTCTCTCAGCTATAGCGGGCAGAGATGGCAGCCTCGGTGTCATAGGAGGACCAGGTGGCCCGGCAGTGTCAGGAGTTCATGGCAGCTTCTGTGACACCAGTAGAGGATCTGAAGGAGAAGAGCCAGGACACCCAAGACCAGCATAGGGCTCCTCATCATGGAGACTCTGGGTGAGGTGTGCTGGGCCCTGGAGAGGGCAAACAGGGGCTTTACCTTCACTGTGGACCGCTGGGAGAGGAAGGAGGGTGAGTGCCATATAGCCTGCTGATCACTGTCCTGGGGTGGTTGATTTCTGTCCCCTGCCTGCCTTATACTGCCTATGAGGGTGCTGATTACTTACAACTCCGCTTATATGCCACACATGCCACAGGTTTCTGACCCCTCACTTAGAACATCTGGCAAGTGTATTCAATAATAAATTGAAAAATAGTAAATTGATATTTTTAATTTAACATCCCCCTTCCTTTAACCACTTGCCTTCTGTGCACTTAAACACCCTTCCCATCCAGGCCAATTTTCATCTTTCAGCGCTGTCACATTTTGAATGACAATTGCGCGGTCATGCTACACTGTACCCATTTGAAATTTTTATCATTTTTTTCAAACAAATAGAGCTTTCTTTTGGTGGTATTTAATCATCTTTTGGTTTTTTATTTTTTACAAAGAAAAAGAATAAAGACAAAAAATTTTGAAAAAAAAAAAAAGTTTTTCTTATTTTCTGCGAGTAAATTTTGAAAATAAATGTTTCTCCTTCACTGATGTGCGCTGATGAGGCGGCACTGATGGGCACTGATAGGCTGCACTTATGTGCACTGATGAGGTGGCACTTATGGGCACTGATGAGGTGGCACTTATGGGCACTGATGAGGAGGTACTAATATGCCGCACTGATAGGCGGCACTGATGAGCACTGATAGGCGGCACTGCTGGGCACTGATAGGTGGCACTGCTGGGCACTGAGAGGTGGCACTGCTGGGCACTGAGAGGCGGCACTGCGAGGTGGCACTGCTGGGCACTGAGAGGTGGCACTGATGGGCACTGAGAGGCGGCACTGATGGGAACTGGCGGATGGCACTGGACACTGACGGGTGGCACTGATGAGCGGCACTGATAGGGAGCACCATCAGTGCCCACACTCAGTGCCCATAGTGCTGCCAGTCAGTGCTCATCAGTGCCTAGATGAGCAGGCACTGATGGGCACTGACTAGCAGCACTATGGGCACTGATTGTGGGCATTGATGGGGGGCACTGATGGTGGGCACTGATGGGGGGGCACTGTGTGTGTTTTTACCTTGCAGTAATCAGGGCACTGGTGATCGGTGCCCTGATTACATTGCTGTGTGTCCCCGGCGCTGTGAGGCTCCCCCTCCTTCCTCACACTGCAGGCTCTGTGTGAGGAAGGAGCGCCGGCGATGAGAGATGATCTCATATGTTTACATATGAGATCATCGCTCATTGGACGGCCAGATCACGTGGTGAATGGCCGCTGTGATTGGCCATTCACCACGATCTGTGATCGGCCGTGTCCAAATAACACGGCCGACACAGATTTTCCCCGCAGCGCGCTCGCGGGAGCGCGCTGGGGGCGTGTCACTGGGAGGCCGTTTAAAAACGGCCTCCCGAAAATTCGAGTCCGCGCTGCAGCCGTATATAGGCTGTAGCGCGGACGGGGGGAGGTTAAAACACGCATTATAATTATTTGCATTTATACAGCACCAACAACTTCTGTAGCACTGTACAATATTCAATTACAAGCAAGTGGGTCCCAAAAAAATAACTGTATTCAGAAGTGGGTCTCGGCCCAAAAATGTTTGGGAAGCCCTGATCTACCTGGTAGTGGGTCCAATTTTCAGTCTAATGTGAACATGAGTAAAAGATTAAATGGCACTTATGGTTGTGCTGCCGTCAACAATTCAGCCAGGAATGCATCAGCCCAGACTTTTTTGAGGACAGGAATGTATGTATTGCTTATTTTTTGGGGAATATCTGCCTTTTTATGGCCTGTATTAATCCTACCAATCTGACAAATTAAGATAATGGCTTGTACTTCGCACAAATCGGATATTGTCAACATTTATAAAAGTTAAATATAGAAGCACAACTGCTCCATCTGTACTTTTTTTTTTTTTTTCTTATTTTGAGACGGAAAGCTGTAATTTAGGGATCCAAAGTCTCCCACAGAATCCCCATGGACACCTGACAACAGCTGTAGACAATCCTTCATGGCAACAACCCTATGTTTGTATATTTTCCATGATGTCTACTTACCTATGTTTGTATATTTTCCATGATGTCTACCTAATCTGTACAAATTTTGGAATAAAAAATTCAGTAAACCAGAATTTTACCATAACCTTATGAGGCTCAGCTTTGATAGAGATCACAAAGATGGTCACCTTTTACATATTAATATATATATATATTTTTTTACTTGGAATGTCTACAGCAGGGTTAAGTAGTACAGCCAGCAGCTGTAGAAATTCATTTTGGTCTCCAGTGCCAATATGTGAGTAAAGTCTGGACTGCTCATTCTTTGACTATTTTTTTGATGGTCTGGTTAGCAAGGACGTTTCACCCTCCTAGATTGTGTCCAAACCCTTCATTGATCACACTATTCACAAGTAATGTGGTAAGATGCATGTACTTGATGTCAACATGTTTGCTGACATTGCAAGAAAGTTAAAACACAAAAAATATCCTCTTTTTGAAAATTATGCAGGGATTGTATTAGGCTCTTCAATGGTCTTTGACTGTCCTGCAATGGTCTGATTATTTGGTGCTGCAGTTCTGCAAGCCTCTGCAAATGTATATCTAAACATGGAGATATGACAGCACCACAATGTTCCTGTGCTGAAACACTAGTTTGTACATAAGGCAGGAAAACACAGACTTTAAGGCAATGGTTGCACTAACAAGGCCTTGCAGTTCTGACCTCTCTGGACCTAACTGCAGTTACCGCGGCTAGATTTCCTTTTATTCTACAATTCAGTACCCAAAGTGGCCCAGTTTGCAGTGGAATAAAATTAATACCAAATTTTGATTTTTACCTGGCTGTACGTCCAGTATTTGGAATCGGTATTTGCAGTGGCTACCTTTTGGGAAAGTACTCTTCTCCTCTTTGTTGCCCTAGGCCAGGATATTTGACAAAAGCATCACCATCATAGCTCTACTATCAGTAGAACGTCAGCTCTGAAGGTCATTGACTTTTCAGATGGGTGGACCATAGCTCAGAGCAGTAGCTGTCACATCCATGCCAGAATCTTGGGAAGTAATTAAAGTTTAAGGCTCCATTCACACCTATGCAGTTTGCTTTTAAGCATTTCTACAGTGCTCTTTGCATTTTTTTTTTTTTTTGCTTCTTTCTTGGGCAGACTAAGAAATGAAAATCGCATTAAAATGCACTACATCCTTTTATGCAGCTTCTTCATTAAAGTCTATTGAACCAAAAAATTAAAAAAAGCAGTTTTACATTCAAAAGAAATCCCCGACCCTTCCCAAAATGCAGAGGCACTAAAATGCATTGACGTGAACGTGTTCTATAGGAACCCATGTTAAAATGAATGTCCTGCATTTCTGCAAAAAGCATAGAAAAATGCATAGGTGTAAATGGAGCCTGAGTTAGGCCAAAAAGATTTGGTTTTGGGTTGAGATGGGAAGGGATAGAAACATTGTCAGGTTCTTAGTGCTGCCTGTGTTGATGTTAGGAACGTTTTACTTTTTTACTTTTTTCCTCAGTGGGTCCACATCAGCAGCCTAACTGAGTTTCTAACCTTTCCATTCTGTATTAAAAGTGATTTTCTTGTTATCCCCCTTGAAGCAATCTCCTGTCTTACCTCCCCACATTGGCAATACTCACATAACTAAATATGTAAGCCTTTAAAAAAAACAGGGAAAGCAAAGAATTTAGCTGGAATTTTACTTAAGATCACTTCCTCAATATACTTAAATTGTAACTAAAGGTAAAACTTTGTGGGTTGAGTAAGGGAGGGTTATAACCTCTGTCAGGTATTTGCCATCTGTGTCCTATTGGGGAGATTTTCCTTCACTTCCTGCCCCAAAACAGGAAGGGAGGCAGGCATTTATCCATCATGCCATATCATCAAGAGGTGTGTGATTGGTTCCAAATGTATTCTGCAGCAGGACAATGATGCCACGCATACAGCCAATGTCATTAAGAATTATCTTCAGTGTAAAGAAGAACAAGGAGTCCTGGAAGTGATGGTGCCCCCCCTGATCTCAACATCATCGAGTCTGTCTGGCATTACATGAAGAGATTGAAGAATTTAGGGCAGCCTACATTCAGAGAAGATCTGTGGTTAGTTCTTCAAGATGTTTGGAACAATCTACCAGCAAAGATTTTTCAAAAACTGTGTGCAAGTGTACCTAGAAGATTTGATGCTGGTTTGAAACCAAAGGGTGATCACATCAAATATTGATTTGGATTTAATTTTTTTTTTTTGGTTGTTCACTTTTGCCTTTTGTAAATTGGTAAAAATAAACAAAATATATATTTTTGAAAGAATACTTATTTTACAGCATTTCTCCACACCTGCCCAAAATCTTTGCACAGTACTGTATATTTAACAAATTTAGAATCCTGCAACGATTTTCTTTAATGTTTAAAAAAAAATACAATACTATTCTTTCACAATAGGCACAACCCCAAATACAATACTATTCTTTCACAATAGGCACAACCCCAATCAAAAATATTGCAAAGGCACACAACATCAAATGTACAGACCTGTGCCTATAGTAAAATGTGTGTTTTACTGTGTGTAACCGCAATGCACAGTGCATGGCTGTACACTGTGGTGCACCCTGCAAATGCATTCCAGTGCACAGCAAGCACAGGTGGGAACCATCTATATATTGTGGTGCCATGCATTAAAAAAAAAAAAAAAAGACGTCAAGTTTTTAATGCATTGCCATCCCAATCAACATGCATGGGCTGTCTTAGCACAATGCACATAGGGGGCGCTAATGGAGCTGTGGGTGATAAAAATCTATAGAAATATTTAAGCTAGCACAGTGGTATAATTGTACACAATAGCAGGTGATTCAAAGGCTAGTTATACACAGTTCAGATTTCAGCCAACTCCTGCTGTATACCATTCACACATTATTGCCCTATGTCATTTAAAGAAACCGTAACCATTTATTCACGCTTAGATTCTTTACTAGATATATTTATGCTTTGTGACATAGTTTTTGTTGATTTAATTTATTGTGTTTGAGCACAGCACCGTTTTCACTATTTTACTAGAAAGGTTTTGTTTCTTGACCTTTTAGTGCTAACTGCTGTTTTCTTTATTTTTTACACCAAGTGCTGACTTTTTCATCCAAAAGCTGACCTGTATCTTAAAGAAGACTTGTGGGAAAATAAAGGAACCAATCATTTAAGCAGGAAATTTCTGGAGAGGTTCAGTACATCAACAGTGAGTGCCTCCAGGTTGCCACATTGTATTGAATTTTACAGAAAATCACAGCAGTTGTAGACTGAAAAGTAAAGGTAATTTTTAATAACATCTAGATATGGTTTGTGCAGCATTTGTATATGTTATATTATTATGTTTTATTAACCTCTGGGAGGCTTTTTCCCCCTTCATGACCAGAGCATTTTTTGCTATTCAGCACTGTTACTTTAACTGACAATTGCTTGGTTATGCAACACTGTACTCAAATTAAATTTTTATCATTTTTTTTTTTTCACACAAACAGTTCACACAAATTGATGGTATTTGATCACCTCTGTTTTTTTTTACTTTTTGCAAAATAAAAAAATATGCAATAAAATCAAATTTCATCATAAATTTAGGCCAAAATGTATTTGACTACTTGTCTTTGGTAAAAAAAAAAATCCAATAAGTGAATATTGATTGGTTTGTGTGAAAGTTATAGTGTCTACAAGCAATGGTATATATACTGGAATTATCGCAGCTTTTACTTTGAGTGCCTATCACATTTCTCGAGGTTCTAAATTGCCAGGGCAGTTCAAACACCCCCAAATCACTCCTTTTTGGAAAGTAGACTCCCAAAAGTATTTTCTGAGAGTAATGTTGAGTGTGTAAAGATTGTATTTTTTGCCACAAGTTTTTGGAAGATGACCAAAAAAATTATTTTAAACAAAGCTGTCAGTTTATTGAGATATTTCTTACACATGCCATGCGTATATGTGGAATTACACCCCAAAACACATTTTACTACTTCTCCTGAGGGTGGTTATAACTCATGTGTGAGACTTGGGAGCTTAGCCGCATATGGGTGCAAAAAACAATGACCACCTTCAGGCTTTCAAAGGGTGTAATTCCCTCACTTCATTTCCTGACTACCTATCACAGTTTTGGAAGCTCTAAAGTGCCAGGATAGTACAAACACCCCAAATGACCCCTTTTTGGAAAGTAGACACTCCAAGGTATTTGCTGAGGGGCATGTTGAGTGCATGGAAGATTTTATTTTTTGCCACAAGTTTTTGAAATATTACAACAAAAAATTGTTTTTTTTTTTTTGTTTTTTTTTCACAAAGTTGCCAATTTAATGAGATATTCTCACAAAATGCCATGAGTATATGTGGAATTACACTCCAAAACACATTCTGCTGCTTCTGAGTACAGAGATACCACATGTGAAAGATTTTTGGCAGCCTAATCACGTATAGGTCCCGAAATCCAATGACCATGTTCAGGCTTTCAAAGGGCGCATGTCCTTATGTTGCTTTCTCACTACTTATCACAGTTTCGGAGTCCTTGAAATGCCAGGATAGTAAAAACACCCCCATATGACCTCTTTTGGAAGGTAGACACTACGTGGAATTTGAGCATGACATTTTGCAGATCTCGTTTTTTGTTACAAGGTTTTAAAAATTAAAAAAAAAAAATTCTTTCTTAGCTTTCCAAAAACTTGTGGCAACAAATGAGATCTGCAAAATACTCGCTATGCCTCTTATCAAATACCTTGGGGTGTCTACTTTCCAAAAAGGGTTTTGGTTTGGGCTGTGAATGGGGGGATAAGGGGTGCTGCTGAATCTGTGGGCAGCCAATCGGGATTTGCTAGCACCCCACTGAAAGACACTATGAGCTCTATGGGTCTGTATTTTAATTCTTGGTGGTTACTGCTAGCCACTGCATTAGCTCGGACTGCACTTCTGGGACTTTTTACATCACCATGAGATACTCCAGTGCTGGTGTGTAAAAAGCCAAGTTGTATTAGGCCACTTGTGCCTGCCAGTTCACCAAAAGGTAGAGCGGCACTTGTACTACACATGAGAATAATCATGCATTTCTAGAACCTCAGCAATCTGGGCATGGGGTCGGGTACATCTGACCTTAGCAGGGACCTCTTCTCCATTGTATGAACTCAGGTTGCCGCTGCTTTCTACAGGTTGATAGAGAGGACTCCTCTTCGCTCTCATCTGTCATACTCAGAATCCTGTAGGCCTCTTCACTAGAGTACCTTTCTTTGGGCACTAAATTTACAGGTACCTAGTGTGACTCACCGGTAGAAGAGCACCTGGCTGTCAGGGACTGCATGAACCACTACAAATTAAAGTTACCTCCTAGTGCTAGCAGAGATCAGGCCTGATCTTGCTAACACTGCAGTTTTGTGTATAATGTATCAGATGTGGCAGTGATCAGAAATTATATTGACACTGCACTTGTTGGGGGGTGGGCTAAACGCAAGTGCTGGCAGAGAATTGTGCTTATCTGTGAACACTGCCTTTTTGGGGACACTATACTATTGGGGGCACTAGTATAGTTCTGATTTGATCAAAGATACTGATCCGTTCAGACACTATAATAGTAAATGCGGTTATAGTGTGACTGTGATAGTGTTTCTGGCTAAAAAGGGGTTCAATGTAAATGGCGATAGTGTGGCGGACAATCTGATGCTAAATGGGAGGGATGCTAACTGACGCTAACACTATTTGAAAAAAAAACACAAATCTATACACTGTACTTTTGACACTGCGACAGGGTGGTGCGTAACTATGTTTGTAGGTATACATGTGCTATTTGTACTCACACAGGTCTGCTCTCTTTATTCTCTGGAACTGAAAAGGGCTCCAAGATGGAAGAACAGAGCAGTTCCTGTGTTTACAAACAATGACAAAGGCTATTCTGTGATTTGGTACAGCCACCATGCTGATGACTGACTTGTGCTGTGTCAAACGACAGCACAGATCAGGCGCATGCGCCCTAACAGGTGATTCCAGATCATGTACATGGAAGTGAGGCGACGCAAAGCGGCTGCCCTGTCACCGTATATACAGACGTATCTACATGGGGTAGTCCACAATTGGTTAAGGATAACATTTGTACTACGTTTAGAAACACATAAGTATTTAAGGAGTTTATGAGGAATTTTGACCCAAATTGGTATCAGGCTATTATTAATAAATACATTGCACATCTGAATGCATAGAGGACTTAATAGTCTGTGTATCAAAATGTTATGTTTGGCGTAAAAATTGCATTGCGGATGTTCTGAAAACAGATTGAATAGCTAATAAATATATGATAAGAAAGTCTGTGGGGCTTTGATTTTTTTTTTTTTTTCTTTTCTGAAAATGTATTGTTTTCAAGTGGACCATTCAGTAACTTTACACATCTGCAGAAAAAAATTCCTGCCATGTTACATTATACAGTAATAATATTATTTTGTAAAAAAAAAAAGTTAAATTTTATCATTAAAAACAGGTCTTGTGTGGCTTTTCGTAGGCTGAGATGAGGTCTTAATGCTGCAGGCAGTAGGTTACATTTCTTCAGTCTCCTCTTCCCCCCCCAATGATCACTAAATTTGTGGTAAATAACACAGTGGTAAGCTGCAGCTGGGGCTGATCTGTGTCAGACATGAATGAACACAGCCAATAACTAAACAGGCATCAGGATTTACATGATTGCATTGTCCCTATAGTATGATGGCTCAGGTGATGCCTGAGTAAAGATGGTACCTACCTTCAAGAGAGAACAGCATATGACTGCATTGTCAGGGGAAGTACTGTAATCTGTGGGAAACCTATTACATTCTACAGGCCTGTAAATTTTACATTTACACATTACTTAGTGTGAATGCACTTAACATTAATAAATATACAAGACGTTGGGTCCATTTTACTGCTCCAAGCATTCTTCTGTGCACAGTTCCCTGTTGTACCTTTGCTGAAGCTAAAATAAGGCAACTAAAGCCTCGTACACACGCACCGATTGTTGGCCGACCGATCGGCCGTCTTTTGTCCAGTGTTGTTGTGTTGGTTGAAATGTGCTCTAGACTGCACACGAATTCTGTCGGCCAACAACAACCAACTGCAGAAGTGATGTCATGTTCTGGTCTACTTTTCGTGTGTGTTTTTTCTTCTCTGAGCATGCCCAGTCTTGCTCATCTGACTTTTGTCGGCCGAAATCTGTACTGACTGATGAACAATCGGCCGTTCTGGTGACGGCCAACAAAAATTTTATAGCATGCACACCAGATTTTGTTCGGCCGAAAAGTCGCAGGCGGTTGTCGGAAGCATCATACTAACAAGCCGACAATCGGCCGATCGGTCGTTGGCTGAAAATTTACGGCCAACAATCGGTGCGTGTGTACGGGGCTTCACTGGGCAACCTGCATGGTACTTGCCAAGCTAACCCTTGTAAAATATGTTAGATTTGAAAATTGTGTAATATACCCTGATAATTGCAGCTGCACACTACAATTTATCAATCAGAATGAAAAACCAAATGTTTTTTTTTGTAGCAGCCTTACATGTATGACCGGTGTTTGTTCTGCAGGCAGACATTAAAGTCTTGTATTAAAATCCATTATCCTTTGAAGTATATGGTGATCCTTTGAAACTGAATGATGAGTCATGAGTAATAGTCAGTGTGTGTATGCGCTATAGTGGAGCTCCCCACTCCCGTCATCATTGTCCACCTACTATTTGTTTAATTAGAGCTCTTCACTGAACCACAGATGGGATGATTAGCAAGCTGTGTTTAATATGTTTATAGTGCTGCTTCATCATCATTGATGTATTTTATGTTACAAATGTGCAACGCTGAAACACGCTGCATCCTCCATGTCACGGTTACACATGCAGTGTGTGCAGCATAGAAAATAATCCCAAAAACTGGGACTGATTTACAAAAGCCATAGAGTGCAATATCTGGTGCAGCTGTGCATAGTAACCAATCAGTAACCAATCAGCTTCCAGGTTTTATTGTCAAAGCTTAATTGAACAAGCTGAAGTTAGAAGTTGATTGGCTACCATGCACAGCTGCACCAGATTATGAGTGCTCCAGTTTTAGTAAATCTCTCCCACTGTGACAGTCACCGTGACTATTTTAGTTTACCTTTGCTTTAATGCGTTGTGCATTTTTTAAACAGATATTTAATATCCTTTATTTCATGACGCACATCATAGCGTATTTTGTAATTATTTTACTCAGAGTGCTTTCATGCTAATTTTTTAAGTAAAAATAAGAAAGTCCAGCACTACCACTGCATTTATTTACTACTTTGCATACTGACAATGTAGATAGCATAGTCTCTACTAAGGAAGGGGGAAGGTGCCTACCCTAATTATTTTAGCTGTACCTGTGTAGCCTGATAACCTTACAGGTCACAACACAGGCTAGTCACATCTTAGTAGCAAACTAAAGCGGGGAAAGTCTCACAGGTTGTACAGAAGTTGATTGGTATACCAGCTTCTGTACAACCGCCCGGCCCATACATGGATTACAATTTATCTGGTCCCAGCTAAACTGGTGTTACGTACCTGGTGGAGATCAAGCTGGAGAGGGGGCTTCTCTTGCACCTCTTATCCAGCACCCCTGGCAATGATGACAGGAGGTGTAAGGACACAGAATGGCACGAGGACAGTGTAGCAGGCAGTGCCAGCTAAGGTTTGCAGAAAGCAGATGACAGTGGATCACCAGGCAGGAACTAGGAATTGGGACACGGAGACACTTGATCGGCAGATAAGAGCGTAGCCAGGACACAAGCCAGAAAGTCATCAACAGCTGGGCACTGAGGTACAGGAATATCAGGCAGAGTCAGGATACAAACCAAGATCACTACACAGTCTGGCAGCGAGGTACAAGAGCGCAAGACAGGAGCAGAGTCAGAACACAAGCCGAGGTCACAGCAGGCAGAAATCCAGAGACAGGTCAGGAGCAAGCCGAGTCGTACATGGATATGTAGGTAGAGCAGCTCAAGGCTCAGGTTAAGCAGGAACTAGCTAAAGACCACTCAGCAATCCATGCATGTCACAGCCCAGCCTAAATAGGCTGTTTGCACATGTGCATGCGCATGTTTTCTGCACACGCTAATACGTTTGCATAGGTGTGCCAATGCCCGTTGCGCATTGTTCATAATTTTGAGCATGCAACAGCCTTCTTGTTCCAACACGAGCTGAGCTTCTCTTATAACTGGTCAAATTTCCATCCGTGCATGGCCAGATTAACTTTCCTATCTTTCATGTTGACCGAAAGGCCTCATTACTGATCTGAAGTGGGTAGAGCAGTAAAGTCAGAAATAAAGCCCCGTACACACGCATCGAAAATTGGCAGGGAATTTTCGTCCAACGTCTCATCTGTCGATTTTCGGCTTGTTAGTAAAAACCGAATCCGACTTTTCGGCCGAAAAAAATCTGGTGTGCAGGCTATAAAATTTTTGTCCGCCGTCAAAACACGGCCGATTTTCGTTCAGTCAGTACAGATTTCGACAGGGAAAAATCTTATGAGCAAGACTGGGCATGCTCAGATAAGAAAGAACACAAAGAAAGCAAACCAACACATGACATCACTTCAGAAGCAGATTTTTGTTGGGCGAGAAAATTCGTGTGCAGTCTAGGCACATTCCAACCAACAAAACACAACTCTGGACAAAAGACGGACGATCGGTCAGCCGATAATCGTTGCGTGTGTACGGGGCTTTAGATAGGAATCCTTACCTGTGTACTTGCTCAGTGACTCAGCCAGTATTTAAAAGTTATAGGATAAGCACTGATAGCCAAGCAACCAGCATTTTTAGGAGAGGTTGGACAGCCTCTTTGTTTCTTTTAATTTTGGGTTTCCTTGAGGACTATTCATACATGTGCATCACGTGCTGTAAAGCTCCCTAAAGCGTGCTTTGTAGAAGTATGCATAATGCTTTGTTACATATTAATCGTCACTGAAAAACCAGCTAACAGTGGGTATGCCTACAATGTTTAAACAGTTAGACATTTCATATACTGCCAGTGAAGGATAGATGATTAGGCACTTTAGAGTTTGGGCACAGTTCAGCAGTTTCAGAAAGTGGAGTTAGGACTCCATAGAGAAAAAAAAAAAACTATAGCCTTAGAATGGAGAGACTTTGACCTTCCATTAAAAAACGATGTGCTGCAGCACTTATAAAGGAAAGGCATTTACAGATTTATCTTATTCATCCTGCATATATCTGTGGATCCTGCCAGTAAAGCCCACCTAATTCAGCTTCCTGTATTCGTGTGGCAACAGTGTTTCACTGTTCCTGAATTTAGAGCAGAGTTGCCATTCTCCTGTGTCTGCTTGTGGATTGAGACAATGTTGCTAATAGCATTGTCACTGCTGATTTACAAACAAGCCTGTAGGTTGTCAGTTAGTACCTTGCCACACCTAGTCCTGCGCTCTGATACTGGATTGGCAGTATTGTCTCTGCTACTAAAACTCTCCCACAGTAGGCTGCAGTGCCTGAAAGGGGACGCATGTGAGACCCAAGTTAAGGCGGTCTTGGCTAACTCAAGGAAGCTATAGGAATTTTTTTCTTTACTTAATGGGGCTTTTGCATTGCATAGTAACTGAATCTAGTATTTGTTTAGACCAGAGGTTCTCAACCTTCCTAATGCCTCAACCCTTTAATACAGTTCCAAATGTTGTGGTGATCCCCAACCATAAATCTATTTTCGTTGCTACTTCATAACTGTAATTTTGCTACTGTTATGAATCGTAATGTAAATATCTGATATGCAGGATGTATTTTCATTGTTACAAATTGATACAGGGGCTGCAGGCATGGTACAGGAGATGCAGGGGCTGCGGGCATGGTGCAGGAAATGCAGGGGCAGCGGGCATGGTGCAGGAGATGCAGGGCCCGCGGGCATGGTGCAGGAGATGCAGAGGCTGCGGACATGATGCAAGGGCTGTGGGCATGGTGCAGGAGATGCAGGGGCTGCAGGCCTGGTGCAGGAGAAGCAGGGGCTGCGGGCATGGTGCAGGAGATGCAGGGGCCGTGGTCATGGTGCAGGAGATTCAGGGGCAGCGGGCATGGTGCAGGAGATGCAGGTCCCGCGGGCATGGTGCAGGAGATTCAGGGGCAGCGGGCATGGTGCAGTAGATGCAGGGCCCGCAGGCATGGTGCAGGAGATGCAGAGGCTGCAGACATGATGCAAGGGCTGTTGGCATGGTGCAGGAGATGCAGGGGCTGCAGGCATGGTGCAGGAGAAGCAGGGACTGCGGGCATGGTGCAAGAGATGTGTGATAGGGGATGTAGCGCTAATCAAACAGGTAAACAAATAAATTAATATAAAATATATAAAGATGGATATCCATATAACATTAAACAAAATAAAGTCTATCTATAGTAGTAAATATCCACGTAAAGATGTAAAGCCACACAGACAATCCTGGAAGTACAAAGGGTGCAATAGATCCACCACCAGAAGAAAGGTCTCCAGAATACCCTTCCCAGATCAATAGACCAAAAAAGATCATACACAGCAGGTGGTAAATATCTGTCAAACAACGATCTGAAGCACCATTTCATCAGTTGCTCTAGGTCACCTCAAGCCTCTAGTCTGCATATATGTTCTCACAGGAGACAAAAAAACGAGAGGAGCCTCTCATAGTGTAGCAATTCCAAATGGATTTATTTAAGTAAAAGAGAGTAACTCACAATTAAGCAGAGTGGCAGCAGCATGTCTGTGTGTACTTATCCCCGGTGTAGTTCCGTTTACAACCATAAAAATGGCCACCATCCTTCTCAATCGCGCATGCGTCCGACCATCCACCTATGGAGTCCACCTAACGCGTTTCGTCACACATATTGATGTCAGGGGCGTGGCCTAACGGCGGACGGACGCTGCTTTATACTGGCGAGGAGAAACGGATTGGATCTTTATATATTTGATATGAATTTATTTGTTTACCTGTTTGATTAGCGCTACATCCCCTATCACACATACGTTTATCAGATTATTTCAGAATCTTTTGTGTAGCTGCTTAATATATTTTTTAGATTGGCCCATATGGTGTATAGCGCAGCAATCTTTATATTTTTTCCGCATGGGTCGCGGTCATGGTGCAGGAGATGTAGGGGCCGGGGGCATGGTGTAGGAGATGCAGGGGCTGCGGGCATGGTGCAGGGACTGCAGGCAGGGAGAGGATCGTGATTGAGGCAGGGAGAGGAAAGTGATTTGCAGTTTATCAATTGATTATATATTAGGCCCATGAGTATCTATCAGTCAGTTGAGTATAGAGCATACATTGATGTCTCTCTATATATATATATATATATATATATATATATATATATATATATATCTAGGACAATTGATTACATATATTAGGCCATTGAGTATCTATCGCTCACGGTCAGTTCAATATATAGCATACATTAATCAGTTCAGTATAGAACATTCATTGATCTCTCTCTCTATATATATCTATAGGACAATTGATTAGATATACAGTGCCTTGCAAAAGTATTCGGCCCCCTTGAACTTTGCGACCTTTTGCAACATTTCAGGCTTCAAACATAAAGATATAAAACTGTAATTTTGTACGAAGAATCAACAACAAGTGGGACACAATAATGAAGTTGGAACTAAATTTATTGGATATTTCAAACTTTTTACCAAATAAAAAACTGAAAAATTGGGCGTGCAAAATTATTCAGCCCCCTTAAGTTAATACTTTGTAGCGCCACCTTTTGCTGCGATTACAGCTGTAAGTCGCTTGGGGTATGTCTCTATCAGTTTTGCACATCGAGAGACTGAAATTTTTGCCCATTCCTTCTTGCAAAACAGCTCGAGCTCAGTGAGGTTGGATGGAGAGCGTTTGTGAACAGCAATTTTCAGTTCTTTCTACAGATTCTCGATTGGATTCAGGTCTAGACTTTGACTTGCCCATTCTAACACCTGGATATGTTTATTTGTGAACTATTCCATTGTAGATTTTGCTTTATGTCTTGGATCATTGTCTTGTTTGAAGACAAATCTCCGTCCCAGTCTCAGGTCTTTTGCAGACTCCATCAGGTTTTCTTCCAGAATGGTCCTGTATTTGGCTCCATCCATCTTCCCATCAATTTTAACCATTTTCCCTGTCCCTGCTGAAGAAAATCAGGCCCAAACCATGATGCTGCCACCACCATGTTGGACAGTGGGGATGGTGTGTTCAGGGTGATGAGCTGTGTTGCTTTTACGCCAAACAACGTTTTGCATTGTTGCCAAAAAGTTCGATTTTGGTTTCATCTGACCAGAGCACCGTCTTCCCCATGTTTGGTCTATCTCCCAGGTGGCTTGTGGCAAACTTTAAATGACACTTTTTATGGATATCTTTAGGAAATGGCTTTCTTCTTGCCACTCTTCCATAAAGGCCAGATTTGTGCAGTATTCGACTGATTGTTGTCCTATGGACAGAGTCTCCCACCTCAGCTGTAGATCTCTGCAGTTCAGAGTGATCATGGGCCTCTTGGCTGCATCTCTGATCAGTCTTCTCCTTGTATGAGCTGAAAGTTTAGAGGGACAGCCAGGTCTTTGTAGATTTGCAGTGGTCTGATACTCCTTCCATTTCAATATTATCGCTTACACAGTGCTCCTTGGGATGTTTAAAGCTTGGGAAATCTTTTTGTATCCAAATCCAGCTTTAAACTTCTTCACAACAGTATTTCGGACCTGCCTGGTGTGTTCCTTGTTCTTCATGATGCTCTCTGCGCTTTAAACGGACCTCTGAGACTATCACAGTGCAGGTGCATTTATACGGAGACTTGATTACACACAGGTGGATTCTATTTATCATTAGTCATTTAGGTCAACATTGGATCATTCAGAGATCCTCACTGAACTTCTGGAGAGAGTTTGCTGCACTGAAAGTAAAGGGGCTGAATAATTTTGCACGCCCAATTTCTCAGTTTTTTATTAACAAAGTTTGAAATATCCAATAAATTTAGTTCCACTTCAGTTTTATATCTTTATGTTTGAAGCCTGAAATGTGGCAAAAGGTCGCAAAGTTCAAGGGGGCCGAATACTTTCGCAAGGCACTGTATATTAGGCCATTGAGTATCTATCGGTCACGGTCAGTTCAGTATTGAGAAAATGTTGATCTCTCTCTCTCTCTCTATATATATATATATATATATATATAGGACAATTGATTACATATATTAGGCCATTGACTATCTATCGGTCACGGTCAGTATAGAGCATACATTGATCTTTCCATATATATATATATATATATATATATATATATATATATATATATATAGATATATATATATATATAGATATATATATATATATATATATATATATACAGGACAATTGATTACATACATTAGGGCATTGAGTATATATCAGTCATGGTCAGTATATAGCATACATTGATCTCTCTCTATATATAGGACAATTGATTACATACATTAGGCCATTGACTATCTATCAGTCAGTTCAGTATAGAGCATACATTAATCTCTCCCTATATATACAGGGCTCAAAATTTCTAGTCCTGAGATACTAGCCAGGCCTTAAGGGTTACTCGCCACCAGTTGCCCCACCTTATCCCTACCGTACCCTATGCTACCCTGCCCCTAAACGCACCCTCATAAATTATTTTATAAAATGACACTGGTAAATGTTTTTGCATGAATGCAGATGTTACACAAATAAATATTAATAACAACTTTCGCTTGTGCCCCCTCAATGCAACCTCGCTTGTGCCCCCTCAATGCAGTCTCGCCTGTGCCCCGTCAATGCAGTCTCGCCTGTGCCCCGTCAATGCAGTCTCGTCTGTGCCCCGTCAATGCAGTCTCGTCTGTGCCCCGTCAATGCAGTCTCGTCTGTGCCCCGTCAATGCAGTCTCGCCTGTGCCCCGTCAATGCAGTCTCACCAGTGCAGGGGAAGAGAGAGGAAGAGGAAAGGTTGCCGGATAATCAGAGCGGGAATTGCTGTGCTCTAACATCTTTCATGTGAATTGCCCCGCGCTCACCTTCACACACAGTCACGCCTCCTGGCTCAGCTCCTATGATAGACGTTACATGTCCCGGCATTGGACTGATGTTCTGTCTATCAAAGGAGCCGAACTAGGAGGCGGGACTGTGTGTGAAGGCGAGCGACCGGCAATTCAAATAAAAGATGTTAGAGCACAGCGATCCCCACTCTGATAATCCGGCCCCCTTTCCCTTCCTCTCCTCTCTCGCCCTCAATCATTTTCCACTCGCAAAATGCGAGCAGGCGAGTTGAAAATTTGAGGGCTGTATGTGTGTATATATATATATATATATATATATATATATATATAGGACAATTGAATACATATATTAGGCCATTGAGTATCTATCGGTCATGGTCAGTTTAGTATATAGCATACATTGATCTCTCTCTCTCTATATGTGTATATATATATATATGACAATTGATTACATATAACAAGGCAGGATGTGCTCCAGGGGCCACCATAGGAGTAGCCAACCTATTGCATCACAGCACAGAGCTCCACAGGTGCAGGATGCTGCAAACTCCCCGCGGACTTCCAAAAGTTCATTAGTGTGGGCTTTTATCAGCACATGTGCAGTAGACTGCAGCGTTGCTGTTTGCAACATCTGTCTGAATCGGATCAAGCGTGGCCAGAACACCAGCCGCTTGGGCACCACATGCTTGACCAGACATATGACGACCTGCCATGCAGTGCATTGGCAACAGAACCTGAAAAAGCCACAGGATAAAACCAAGCATACTTCACACACAGACTTGCACCCAATCTGCTAGCAGTATACCACCACTTGATTTGAGCAGCAGGTAAATTTCACTACCCCAGTTGCTGAACCGTAGAAAGAAATACTGTCCCAGCCATCCACATGCTCAGCGTCATAATGCTAGCTTGGCCAAATTGCTAGCATTATAATTGCTGCCTTTTCATCTGGTAGATTCTGCTCCCTTTTGCGAATTTGTGGAATGTGCTGTACCACAGTGGCAGGTTCCAAAAAGGCATTTCTTTTTGCGTAATGCCATTCCGGCTCTCTACCATCAAGTGAAAGGTAGTGTTTTGGCCTCGTTTGACAGAGCAGTCACCAGGAAGGTTCACATTACTGCTGACTTTTGGTCCAGCAGGCATGGACAGGGACGTTACATTTCCTTCATGGTGCACTTGGTAACTCTGCTGGCAGTTGGGAAGGATGCAGGACAGGGTTCAGTGTTGCAGCTTGTTTTGTCAACATGCCTCCAAAAATCTGGTGGTGGTTCTGACACATCTAGCTACTCCACCACCTCCTCCTCTATTTTTTCCTCCATGTCCTCTTCTGCTCAATTTTCCTCTGAAGCAGCAGTGCTCCCTAAGCGTTCAAGGGGCTACGCAAGCATTCAGGCTAAAAGATGCCATGCCGTGCTTCAGTTGGTCTGTCTAGGTGATAGGAGGCACACTGGTGCAAAGATTCCCTCAGCTCTGCAGGGGCAGGCTCAGAGATGGTTGACGCCATGACAGCTTGAGCTAGGAATGATTGTATGTGACAATGGCACCAACCTTCTCTCTGCCCTCCAACAGGGACACTTGACACATGTTCCATGCTTGGCACATGTCCTGAATCTGGTGGTACCAGATACCTGGGCTTCCAAGATCTCCTGAGGCAGGCCATAAAAGTCTGTGGCCATTTCCGGCGTTCATACAATGCCAGTGCTCACTTATCTGACATTCAATGGGAATTCAACCTGCCCACAAACCGCCTCATTTGTGACATGCCCACCAGGTGGAACTCAACATTGGCAATGCTGCAGCAGCTGCACATGCAGCAGAGGGCCATAAATGAGTACCTGTGTGAGTTTGGCAGAAGGACAGGGTCAGGGGAGCTTGGCTTTTTTTCGCCACGCCAGTGGCTTTTGATAAAGGATGCATGCACCATCCTGTCACCATTTGGGGAGGCCACAAGAATGGTGAGCCGGGACGCAGAAAAGCAGGCCCAAACCATGATGCTGCCACCACCATGTTTGACAGTGGGGATGGTGTATTCAGGGTGATGAGCTGTTTTGCTTTTACGCCAAACATAGCATTTTGCATTGTTGCCAAAAAGTTCGATTTTGGTTTCATCTGACCAGAGCACCTTCTTCCACATGTTTGGTGTGTCTCCCAGGTGGCTTGTGGCAAACTTTAAATGACACTTTTTATGGATATCTTTAGGAAATGGCTTTCTTCTTGCCACTCTTCCAAAAAGGCAAGATTTGTGCAGTATTCGACTGATTGTTGCCCTATGGACAGAGTCTCCCACCTCAGCTGTAGATCTCTGCAGTTCATCCAGAGTGATCATGGGCCTGTTGGCTGCATCTCTGATCAGTCTTCTCCTTGTATGAGCTGAAAGTTTAGAGGGACAGCCAGGTCTTTGTAGATTTGCAGTGGTCTGATACTCCTTCCATTTAAATATTATCGCTTACACAGTGCTCCTTGGGATGTTTAAAGCTTGGGAAATCTTTTTGTATCCAAATCCGGCTTTAAACTTCTACACAACAGTATCTCGGACCTGCCTGGCATGTTCCTTGTTCTTCATGATGCTCTCTGCGCTTTAAACGGACCTCTGAGACTATCACAGTGCAGGTGCATTTATACTGAGAGTTGATTACACACAGGTGGATTCTATTTATCATCATTAGTCATTTAGGTCAACATTGGATCATTCAGAGATCCTCACTGAACTTCTGGAGAGAGTTTGCTGCACTGAAAGTAAAGGGGCTGAATAATTTTGCACGCCCAATTTTTCAGTTTTTTATTAACAAAGTATGAAATATCCAATAAATTTCGTTCCACTTCATGATTGTGTCCCACTTGTTATTGATTCTTCACAAAAAATTACAGTTTTATATCTTTATGTTTGAAGCCTGAAATGTCGCAAAGTTCAAGGGGGCCGAATACTTTCGCAAGGCACTGTATATTAGGCCATTGAGTATCTATCGGTTACGGTCAGTTCAGTATTGAGAAAATGTTGATCTCTCTATATATATAGGACAATTGATTACATATATTAGGCCATTGACTATCTATCGGTCAGTTCAGTATAGAGCATACATTGATCTTTCCATATATATATATATATATATATATATATATATATATATATATATATATATATACTGGACAATTGATTACATATATTAGGCCATTGAGTATCAAGGGGCTAATATATGTAATTCAAGGGGCTACGCAAGCAGTCAGGCTAAAAGAGGCTAAAAGATGCCATGCCGTGCTTCAGTTGGTCTGTCTAGGGGATAGGAGTCACACCGGTGCAGAGATTCCGTCAGCTCTGCAGGGGCAGGCTCAGAGATGGTTGACGCCATGACAGCTTGAGCTAGAAATGATTGTATGTGACAATGGCACCAACCTTCTCTCTGCCCTCTGACAGGGACACTTGACACATGTTCCATGCTTGGCACATGTCCTGAATCTGGTGGTACCAGATACCTGGGCTTCCAAGATCTCCTGAGGCAGGCCAGAAAAGTCTGTGGCCATTTCCGGCGTTCATACAATGCCAGTGCTCGCTTATCTGACATTCAATGGGAATTCAACCTGCCTACAAACCGCCTCATTTGTGACATGCCCACCAGGTGGAACTCAACATTGGCAATGCTGCAGCAGCTGAGGGCCATAAATGAGTACCTGTGTGAGTTTGGCACAAGGACAGGGTCAGGGGAGCTTGGCTTTTTTTCGCCACACCAGTGGCTTTTGATAAAGGATGCATGCACCGTCCTGTCACCATTTGGGGAGGCCACAAGAATGGAAAAGAAGCGGGGCGATGCATGCATCAGTGACACTATCCCTCTAGTCTACCTGCTGGAGCATACGCTTCGTGGAATCATGAACAGGGCACAGGGCACTTGAGGCAGAACAGTGGGAGGAAGAGGAGGACTTCCTTTCCTCACAAGGTCCCCTTTATGCAGATATCATTCCTGCAGGGCCACAAAACACACAGGAGGAGGAGGATTTTGGCTGCATGGATGTAGAGGATAGCATACAACAGTCTTCAAGGGATGTTTTTGATTCCCCAGAAACCCCAGGAGTTGTACGTGGTTGGGGAGAGATTGCTCCTGCTGACAATGTCATCCTTAGTGACCCAGAGGACTCAGAAGCTCATGCCTCCTCAAACTTAAGTTGCATGGGCTCCCATAATTACTGGTTGGCAACCCTTCTTGATCCACATTACAAGGGTAAAGTTGCAGAGCCTTCGCAGAGGGAGCAGAGGATTAAACATCTTGAGGAGCCTTGAAAAAAAATTTGTGTAACACCTTTCCAGACACTGGGAGGTTAACATTCTCTGGACATGTTTCTGAGGCATCGTTCAACCAAAGGAGGAGCAGTGGAGAAAGCGGCCGGCTGACCGATGCCTTTAAACAGTTCTTTAGTCTTCAGCAGCACCCAGGGCTGTTAGGTTTAAGCAACCATCGGCAGCGTCTCCATCATATGGTGCATGATAATCTAGGGGCAAGATCAGACTTGGATGCCTTTCCAAGTGAGCATCCACTGGGTTACTGGGTCTTGAGGATGGACCACTGGCCAGAACTTGCTCAATATGCAATGGAGCTTCTGGCCTGTCCTGCTTCCAGCGTGCTTTACAAATGGACGTTCAGTGCTGCTGGAGGTTTTGTGACGGACAAAAGAGTGCGTTTGTCCACAGACTCTGTTGACCAGCTGACTTTTATCAAAATGAAACAGTCCTGGACCAACAGCAACTATCAAGCCCCTGATGCTGATGTAACTGATTGAATTTGCTAGGGGTCTGCCATCCCTTGAAGAGAGCAGGATTGACAATTGTAAACTGCAAGTGCTGGGGTATGAATTTTAACATATGGTTTACTAAGGAATCTTTATTTTATTGTGCTCAATGTGTTAAACAGAAATGCTGAGGGCTTTATACTACTTTATTTTTGCCTGATTTAGCCTTAATGTATAACAGTGGACAGTGCAGTCTCCAATCAGTTCGTAGTAGGGATGAAGGATATGGAAGGAGGGCAGAGGAGTGCCTTGTCATCCTAGGCTATGGGACTACGGAGCTGTGTGTTTCTATTGAAACACAACTCTAGTCTTTGCATGCAATGGTGGCTCTATAGGATGTGACAAGAGACAGTAGCTACAGTCTGGTCAGCGGTCATGGCAGTAGATTAAAGGCTAAGTTCACCTTTTAAAACAATAATACATGCCCATATATTTGCAGGTAAAAATATGTGCATTTATTTTATTTATTTTCTTAGGAATCTGTACAGCAATGCACTTGCCATCAGTAGATTGGGGGTGCAGTGTTAGGCTGCTGCAGATGCTGACTCCAGATTTCTTGCCCGTACCTCTCTACGAGCTATCACTTTGAAAGCTGGAGGAAGTGTCAGTGAACTACGAGGGTGCTCATCAGCTCCCTCACAATTCATTGAGAACTACAAGCTGTCTGCCTCAGTGGAGAACGGGAAGTTGATTTTGAAATGTGACAGGGGGTGCGTGCACAGGATCCCCCGCCCGCTGTTATGGGGGGGGGGTAGGGGGGCAAGAAGAGGGTTCTTTCCTACAACCACGAGTCAAGCAATCAGCCATCTTTTTCTTCAGCCAGTGGCTGGCTTTCTCATGAAAGTGTTCTGAGTGGCTCATGAGCCACTGGAATGCTTTCAGAAGCGGCAGGAGGGGATGTCCCCACCCTCCCGCTGCTCACCGGTGTTTCTCGGGCATACTTATCCGACAGTGCAGCAGACTAGTTCCAGAGGCGATTAAAGTGTACATTGTCTTTGATTGCCTCTTTGGCCTTGGAGCACTGGAGCGACATCATGACATCACTTCTGGTCCAGGCTGGAAGTAAACAATTTTATTTTTTTAAAGCAAAGGGTCAAAAAAATGTTTATTTTTTATTTTATTACATTCCTTATAAAAGGAATAAAAGTGAATAAAAAATTAAATAAAGGGACAATGTAAAAATAAAAAAGTCAGAGTGAGTGTTTTTACAGCTGAGAAACTCCTCTTAAAACCCACTAGTTCTGTTTTTTTTCCAGCCAGAAAACGCCCCTGCCAAAAACAGCCTATGTGTGCATGGATACATAGGATAACATGCTGAGGAGTTTACTGGCTGCAGCTGTAAAAACATCCAGTGTGCATGAGGCCTTAGGTTTTCTGGCTGGAAAAAACCCCAGAACTAGTGGGTTTTAGGCCTCTTGTAGACTGGACATTATAAAAAAGCCAGTAACATTAGCTGTAGAAAGCTGTGGCTGTACATTGAGCTTTTCAGCATTTTTGTAGAAGTGTTTTTCAGCGTTTTTTAGCTATATCGTTTTTCTAGCTTTTTTTAGCAAATCTATAATCCCATAAAAGCTTATGGCTCAAAAACGCTGATTAACACTGAATAGTCGTGTTTTTCAGCTTTTATCAGAGTTAGAGCATTTAACAGCCTATGTGCGCATTGACACTTAGCATGAGGTTTTCAGCTGTAAAAACACTCTAACTGTGATAAAAGCTGAAAAATGTTAAAAAAACTTTTAAAAAATCAGCGTTTTTGAGCCATAAGCTTTAATGGGAGTATAGTTTTGCTAAAATAAAAGCTAAAAAAACGCTACTGCAAAAACGCTGAAAAACTCATTCTACAGCTACAGCTTTCTGCAGCTAACGTTACTGGCTTTTTTTTTTTATAACGTACAGTGTGCAAAAGGCATAAAATAGTTTAACTCTGGGCACAATAACCTTATCAGTGTTGTAGCAGTTATATATTCTTTTGTACCAAACGCAAGCAGCATTATGCAGGCATTCTTCTAAATCCATCAAATCTGCTCATATCCATGCTGGCCTAAAAAAAAATAGATTTTACAGATATATGAGGCCATTTTAACTGCTTAAAAATATTGTTTCTTGACTGGAGCTCCTTAACCTGTCTGAACATACAAAACAATATTAGCTTTAGATGCGTGACCATTATTTCATATGACCTAACATAAAGAGTTGGATTTGTACACAAATGATCATTGCTATTTTGGCAAGTGGATGAAGACTGGAGTTCATGAATTTCATTGTTGATTAAACAACAACCATATTCATCGTTTTGTGTAAAACATAAACATGGATTGCTTTATGCTCCCAATGTTCAGGATAATAAATAGACTTTTCATAAATGATTAAACATTGTTTAAATGCTGCAATATTTTATGGCAATTAGAGATGTCATATTATTTATACCAGAAGAGAGTTGAGCGAGGATTTAATGAGGCCTGGGCTCAGGATGAATGTGGCCTTCAGCAAAACTCCTTAACCCTGGCATTTTGAGAATTTTACAAGTTGAAGACATCGTTATGTGAATTTGTTTTACATTATACATGAAAAATGCTGCTCTCTACCAGTATTGTATCGGTATGAGGCAATAGTATTTAAATTTTACCATTCTAGTCCCAGAATTTGTCTTTATACTAATGTATAACATTACATCTTCAGTATGCCACTTAAAACGGTTTTCTTCGTTTTGGCTGGACTTCTTTGGAGTCATTTATGATGTTATAATTACTATACAATACAGCTGTCAACCAAGCACTTGTAGTAAAACTCAGTTGCACTGTTAGGCCTTAAGAGTCACTGGTGTGGATTAATAATTTGATGAAATATGCTTTCAATAAGTATATTCCATTTAATATAAAAACTCACCACTGCTACATCTAGTTCTACACCAATCCAATATTATCCAATACAATACAAATGTGGTGCATGGCCCAAACATTAATTTAATAATGCTAAAAAAACTGAACAACTAACTGACTTTAAAACCGCACTCCCAAACTATAATGAGTATAACAAAATATTTAATTATTACAAAAATATATTCAAATACTTTATGACAAGCTACTAATATAAAAGATAGACCTGTCATTAAAAAGCCACCAAAGGGGTACCCCACATTTATACCACAGCCTGACATTAACTAATTATGAGCTACCTGGCCTGATCCGTTAAAAATGTCCATAAATTGTATTTATTTTTCTCAAAGCAGGCTTTTTTTTTTTTTTTTTTTAAATATTCCAGTTCATGTACATTTTATACTGTGTCTTCCAGGTCAGTCTACAAATGTACATTTCCTTGTCCATTATATTTAAGCTTCACTGCTCAGACCTTTATACCTGCCTACCAAAGTCTACTTTTTATGTACAAGTCATGTGAGTCTTGTTTTTGCAGTACCTTCTGATCTTTTAACTTGGCAAGCTGCTAAGTATTTCTTTTTAGGCTGCAACAAGAGGCAACCAGCAAGGAAGAATGGAACAGAGGAACCCTCCAGTGGATGATTTCTCCCTCAATGTATTTTCTGTTACCCCATTCACAAACAACCAGCTGGATGTTCAAGTCTCGGAAAGTGATAAAGCTGGGGCCACCTTGCTTTTCTCTGGAATCTTTGTGGGACTTGTTGGAATCACATTTACTGCAATGGGATGGATCCAACGTGATGGCAAGAATAGGTTTGAGTGGACCCAGTTGCTGGGACCCATTCTATTATCAGTAGGGGTGACCTTTGCACTGATATCCGTATGCAAGTTTAAACTGCTGTCATGTAAGCCTTGTAGGAGCAATGAGGATACGGCGCTAGAGGCAGATCAGCTTTCAGCTGGACAGTCCTTTGTTTTCACCGGAATAAACCAACCAATAACTTTCCACGGAGCTACGGTGGTACAGTACATTCCTCCTCCATATAGTGCTCAGGATGCCAATGAATTGACATCTCCCATACCCACACCTGTCATTGGTTACAGTGGATCTAGTACTCCTATTGCGATGCCATCTCCAGTATTTCCCCCTGAATATCACAGTGTGTATGCAAGGGACAATCCAGCATTTGTGGAAGAAGTTACAAACCTGCAACTTACAGACAGTGAAAATGACAGGTATGTGCCTATTTTTCAGTCTGTGCAAATTTCCTTTGAGTTGAAGCTTATGTATGGCTTTTTTTTTGTTCAGTTACATTGCTTGGACCTATGTAAGTATGCATGTTCTATAGCTAGCCAATCCCTGTGGAAGCTGAAAATGATCCACTAGCTTCCAATTCCTGTGTCGAACGGCTGCCCTACTGCGAAGTGAACAGGGGGTTGCTTGCTCGGCAGGGGCCCCACTCAGGAAACACTTTAATTTTCTCAAATCAGAGATCAGATTTTTCTACATACAGAGAATACCTTGCATTCTTTTAGAAAAATGTATGGTGTTCTATGAATGGCTTCCGCGCACTGAACTGGGCTCTGGACTTCAAAGCATGACCACTGCAGTAGCCATGCCTAGTGCAGTGATTTTCGACTTCCACAGGGATCCTACTGGCATGGCATATGCATACTTACTTGGTCAAAACCACAATCAAAATAACTATCTAACCACTGTAACAAGGGGGAAAAAATCCATACCTAAAAGTAATTTTATTTTATTACTTGCCTGAAACAGACTTAAAATATTTGGATAGTGTGAAAATAAAATTGTAGAAATTGGTGCATTTCTATTTAAGACAGAAAAATATATGGCTAACAGTTAAAAGGGGGAAAGCTATATAGCTCTGCGGCCCATAGGTACAGCTGGTGGATCTGGCCCCAAGCTAGCGTATGTCTACTGTAAGACACAATGAGGTCAGATAACTGAATTTTACCTCCTGTCATCAATCTCTTACAAATAAATCATTTGGAAGCCTTATGAAGAAGTGTAAAACTGTTTCATACAGTTTGGGGATGTCTGCAGTAAGCTGAAAGCATCTACCGGTAATTAATGTGTGACCAAGAAAAAATGCTTTACCTTTTTCAGAGTCCTGCCCCGGCTTTCCTTAATTATTACCCCTGATATTAATAGGAATTTATAAATCCCTTAATATATAAGTGATTTTGTTGTGTACTATATCATGGGAGGAATCAATGCAAAATGTTTAAATGTTGAATGAGGTGAAACTGTATAAATGTCTTTATATCTGTTGGTGAGATCTCTGCATCACATGCCTGTGATATGAAGCATTCTTGTTTGATTATTTTGTACTGTAGAGAAAGATGAGTGATACCTAGGGGCAGGGATAGGACAGAAAAGTAGACTAGACATGGTCACCAGCATGGGGTTATCCTTTCATAGCTATCCATCTTAACACTGAATGACTTTTAAGAAATGTATAATATGGCACCAGGTTGTCAGTCAAGATAGACCCCCTTGAAAAATATTTTGTTTAATTCAAGTGTAACCCCCCCCCCCCCATCCCTTCCTACCACTCCACAATGTTGCCACCTTGCTCCCATCCATTCCACAAAAAAAGAAAAAAACAAACAAACTCAAAACCCCCTTTTTCCTGAGTCCACCATCATGTGACCCTCCATGTTGCTTCTTCCAGGTGTGTAGACCAGTGATCCACTACTGCAGTCTGGGTCCACCGCCAACCAGTCTTTTTGTCACCCCTTGCAGTGAGGTTATCATGCCACTGAAGTCTCCTGGAACCTGTAAGAATCCTCCTACTGGATAGCAAATTGGATATGGCCACATCACCAGGGCAGGAATGTGGGGAACAGAAACCAGACCCTTACACTATGTAGGACAGAAAAAAATACTTGGGACCTGTTTTGTGACATAACCATGGATTCAGGTAAGTATTTGGGGCTTTTAGATTTTCTTTGATTAAATCTAGCAATTAGAAGTGTTGGGGTTAAGAGGTGGTAGAAGAGAAAGGCTTTTCAGGCATGAAAGCTTTATAGTTTTGGAGAGAAAAAATGCTAACAAGGGTATTTTAACAGAACATACTACAATCATCTTTTTTTTTTTTTCTAAGATAAGAATTAAACATTCTCAACTTTGCTGTTATTTCTCCAACTTTACAGATCTCCATGTTTCAGAAGGCAGCATGAACAGCTCCAGAGTGTAAATACTTACAGTGGCCCACCACCTTCATATGCAGAAATATTTCCTGAAATAAACTAACTAATATAAAAGTTACAGAAGTCCCACCTTCCTGAGGATTTACAGAAGTCAAATTCTGGGTAATATATTTTCTGGCCGTTGAAAGTATAATACTATAGACATGGAGTGCAATTATTCAGAGAAGCAATACCAATCATCTATATGGAATGTATAGGTGCTCTTAGAAAAAAGTTTGTTTCTTGGCTATCCTTTTTATATAGCTTCTCCTACGATATTCAACAGCACCTTACACAGAACACCGGTCCATTCCAATCAACCATTCTGCTGATCAGGTATAATTGCAGCTTCCACTGCCATGTTTTCTTTGTATTTGCTCTTGGATTTTGACAAAGGGGCAATTTCCTTCTGTTCTCCTTTACACAATACAACGAGCTGTTACCAGTAAGACTATTTTTGTGACAAGATTTTTATTAGTATGTTCCATTTGCCCTCAGGGAACCACTTGATCGAACAGAGGCTATTGAAGTATTTGCATGACTTGTAAACAAGTTATTGGGATCCAGAACAGTCCAGTGATTGTAAGCTACCTTTGTATGAATCAAGTCTAGCTCATTCAGATCTATTTAATGTCCTAAAAGTAGTGGCACAACAGCTTTACCTCAAGAGACCCTGGGATCCTGACTCTTGCTCTTTTTCGGGCAATGCTTATTCCTTTCATCCTCATTGCACCCAACATAATAATGGAGTTTCTCCAGTATAAGTATATAGTGACGATAACATGAGCAAATGTAATGAAACCTTTATTAGCCTTTTAATCAAGGATGCAGAAGCGTTGTAACTTCTGTCTCTAAATACTTAATTTTATTGTTACCGTGTATTGTATTTGACAGCACAAGACAATGAAATTACATGGCAAATCGGAGTCCTTAGTTGCCATATCGGTTGTTTTAGTACTTCTCTAAAGCCACATGCTGAATTTATACCTTCCCTGTATTATTATAGAATACATTGTCTGCCACTGAAATGTTGCAATTTCACCCAAACATCTTGGTGGGTTATATTCATACATAAGTTTGCATTGTTGATTATACTAAGGACAGGACTGGGAACTTTTGGCTTTCAGTAAAGGAAGGTAAACAATTCTGATACTGAATCCCATACCCTACAGGCCACCACAATCTTTCTCATATGTTTGGCTTGGCCTAGCTACTTGGTTGTTGTTATACTGATATTTCATACACAGTACATTATAGTGCTGTGAGCAGCACAATAGTGCCAAATATCACACCAATTGTCATAAGACTATACAAAGTTTTATGACTTTTAGCAGTTTTATAAGTACCTAGGCAGAGGAAGTTCACTACTTTATTTCAGCGGGTATTTAAGACAAAAGGTAAATCCTTCAGGATATTGCTTAGGCAAAATAAACTTTTCCAGATGTTTTCTTTAAAGAGACTGTAAAGGCAGAAGGTTTTTTTTTTTATCTTAATGCATTATGGTGCGATTGTCTCCCGTTGCTCTCAATCAAAATCATTCAGCCAATCAGGAGAGAGATGGGGCGGGGTAGGGTCGCAGCTCCATGTCTGAATAGACACAGGGAGCTGTGACTCGGCTCAGGTGCCCCCCATAATAAGCTGCTTGCTGTGGGGGCACTCAACAGGAAGGAGGAGCCAGAAGAGCTGAAGAGGGACCCGAGAAGAGGAGGATCCGAGGTGCTCTGTGCAAAACCAACTGCACAGAACAGGTAAGTATAACATGTTTGTTATTAAAAAAAAACAAAAAACAAAAAAAAAAAAACAAGACTTTCCAATCACTTTAAGGTACCAAATCTTTACTTTTGGAGTTCAGGTCCTCTAAACGTTTGCTTATTCAATTCTTCAGGGACTCTGCAGCCTAGGCATATGAAAGTTATAATAGCCAAACATTGTGTTTGACCCCATTTGTAGTCATTTCATGAATAATATTGTTGCTTGCATCCACCAGAAGCCCATCTGTTTCTTTGTGATGTGTTTTTACTTTATGTTGATGCTGTTTTGATTTACTAAATGTAAATGATTGCAATGCTATCCATCCAGTGTCTGGTCAGCACTTTATAAACACATTATGGATAATTGTGAAATGATCTCCATAACCAGAGTCCTAATGAATGGGACGTTGTGTAGTACGTATTTTTATCGCCTCTCTAGAGAACATACGGACTGCGTCATTGTCAGACGTACAGCGGTTCCATCGCCATATGGTGCAGATGACTGAAATAGTTACTCAAACTAATTGAGTTTTCGTAAATACAATTCTAATTACCCTCACAAGCCAATGGCCAAATTAAATATGCAGGTTTGGTTTATTTATGTACTTTGTGAACAATGTTGTACATTTGTGAATAAGTAAATCAAAGGTAACCTTGTGTATATTGCTGCTAAATTAGTAAGCTAGCTTGTGTGCTGTTCTTTCATATTCATTAATGTGAGAAATGATTTTTAGCTCTTTACAAGGAGGTTAAACATGCTACTAAACAGTATATCAAAGAAAGAATAAAAGAATAGTACTGTCTAAAAGCTTGTTTATTCAAACCTAAAAACAGTAGACTTTGAGGAGCTCATTTCATCATGCTTATGGAAACAACAGAATGCATGGGACTTGTACTATCCTATTGAAGAAACAACTTGTTCAAAAATCTAAAACTCAGAATTATCAGAGGCAATACCCTGCAGAGAAAGTGAGAACAGATGTGAAGGAGATGAGACAGAAGTGGGCAGACAAGATCCAAGGAGAAAAATGTCAGAGAAATGTTGGTTGGAATGTAGAGGTATAGTGGGTGTTTGATAAGTGAGAAGGACAGAGGAAGTGGTACAAGAAAAGAGGGGGCCTCTTATACATTTATTTTATACATTTTGTATTCGGTTTAAAGCGTATCTTTGGTAAAAATGTAAAATCACTTATTTATTGCCACATTGTGTGCCAATTATTTCCAGCCTACTCCTATTAAAGTAGTAGTAACCTCTAACGTAAAACATGTGCCTACAGGTAATCTTATAACAAGTCTTACCTGTAGGTACCATAGTTATCTCTTAAACTTGTGCCATACAGGAGATATTCACATTGTCTCCTGCTGATGACCTCACTGAGCATGCACAGTGTTCCCTAAATGCGGAGATTGCTGTTCTGCAATTGTGACACCCGTGTGCATGAGTGGGAGTAACGTAATTGTTGCTTAGCCATTCAAATGGCCAGAGTGCATAAACCCAGAAGGAATACTGGATGAAGATGGAAGCACCAGGAGGGGTGACAACTCAGCGCTGGAGGACTCCGTTTAAAAGGTAAGTCTGTCATAATGTGCTAGTTTACAGTACATACTAGCACATTAATATTATTATACAGGATTTATATAGCGCCAATAGTTTGCACCGTGCTTTACAACATGGCATAAACCTGCAGGGACCCATTTAAAAAATCAGTAGCATCTACTACCTCTTTTTTCTGAACAATCTTAAAGTTTGTAAACTTACTTAGTGAAGATCCATTCCCACACATTTTGTTTCTTTTCTGTCATTCTGTGACCCATATTCGCAATGCCTTCTAAGAAGGCACTACTGTGTCACACATTTCACAGAGCCTGCCTTCTGATCTACAGAGGTTCTGAGAGGAGGAGTTTCATTAGTCGAAGTCCGTACAGGAATCACAGCTTACAGGCAGCAAGGTAACGTGGTATATGTAGTCCTTGGAAATAAAGGTAAACTGCAGAGGAGAAGCTGCAAAGCCCACAGGAAATCTAGGAGTTTGTGGAAAGAGATGGCCAGCAGACAGGCAGAACTCTGACGTTATAAATTGAAAGTATTTTCTGTGACCATATATTTCATTTAAGAGAAAATGATCTATTCCACTATAACATGGTTTATTCCAATACATCAGGGGAGGACTGGGAACCTTTTATCTGAGGGACAAACACAACCAATTAGCCTGCTCATGGTAGAAACAGAATTATAAAGCCTTCCGTGCAAAATGTACCATGGCGCCACATTGGTGGACATTGTGAAGTATGGGGGCTCCTAATGAACACTGGTTTATTGACTAACCAAGAAGCCCTCCACTCAATTAGTATGAAGCTGTCAGAAAAGGTGCATTCCTATGCGCAGAAGACTGGTTCGTTACCAAAACACCGGTGCGAGTGTGTACAAACTAGGTGAGCTATTTAAACTGCACTAGGGTCTGGTGTCAGTGCGGTTTGGTCTATTGCAGTGGTCTTCAAACTACGGTCCTCCAGCTGTTGCAGAACTACACATCCCATGAGGCATTGTAAAACTCAGACATTCACAGACATGACTAGGCATGATGGGCATTGTAGTTCTTGAACAACTGGAGGGCCATAGTTTGAAGACTCCTGGTCTATTGTGTCCCTAAAGTATCTGAGTATCTTTTCCTGTATTGCTTATCCGTTGCCAACCTGAACCTGCTCCTGACCCTGCTTGAACTCTGCCTGCATCGACCCCCTGGTTTGCCTCTGGACTTCGCTTCTGCCTCATCCATTTGCTCATTTGCCTTAACGTTACCGATCTTAGCCTGGTACCTGACTACTCTCCTGCCTGTTGCCTGAACCTGATCTGCTCGCTTATTGCTGACCCAGACTGTCTGACCCTGTCTTGTGTCTAATCCATACTGCACCTGCTGTCCATGCACTTATATGGCCCCAGCGCTGCCACCAGCGTGTCTGGTCCTGTGTTCCAGTAGCACACCAGCACCAGCCAGCAAGAGAATTACCAGACAGTCATGCCTCCTTGTGCTCTGGCACTCCAGGGACTCTGGAACCAGGGCTGTAAGAGAGACCTGCCTCAACACTTCAGGCTTCACCACCAGGCATGTGACAGAAGCACAGAACATTCTTTTTAGGACAGAAGGAATCTGCATGTCCCACAGCCATCACAAATGCAAAATAATAAAAAAAAATCATTCCACATTTTAGGGTAATCTGCAGAGCCAATAAGATTACCTATTGTGCACAGAGTGCAAAAATTCCAGGGTTATATGTACCATGTGGAGAATAAAAATCTGGGTCAATCTGTGTGATGGTGAAAGAGAGGTAAGAGGAAGGGACTGAAGAATTTCTTCCCAAACTTCCTCAGAGATAGTACCAATATCCTGTTCCCATCTTGCCCTGGCACGAATTGGAAACCTTAATAAAAAATTGTCTAATAGGACCGTATATGTTACAGAAATTAGTCCCTTAGTTGACTTTGCTTGCACTATTCTATCCAGGACAGGGGTGGGAGAAAAGAATACCTCAACTGAGGAAAACTTGGCACGTAATTCGTGACGCAACTGAAGGTATTGATAAAACCACCTTGATTGTAAGGGGTACTCTGTCCTCAACTGCTCACATAAGTTTTAAGTTGGCCATTCTCATATAGTTGGACTAGGGTGGTTACCCCTGCTTTATCCCATCTCTGAATACCCTGGAGTATAGAAAGCTCAGGGAACCTGTCATTCCCCAGATCGGAGTATATCTGGTAGGACAAGAGATCCCCATCATATTTTTAGCGGCATCCCATACTTTGTACATTAATACTAGGGTGGGCATAGCAGTAGATGAAAACCTCCCTCCCATTATCCCCTGCAGTACATGCAATGGTGACTGACCCCCAAACACATAGGAAAACAAAAAGAACACAGCACAGGATGGTAACTCAGAGTCCCATCACGCATAGTGCTGTAGTTGGGCCGCTAAAAAGTATATCCTCGGACTGTGTGTTGCTAAACGCCCAGCATCCTTGGGGTATTGCACTACTTTCAATTTTATACGGGGGCTTTCTTTCATCAGATTAAATGTCTAAATATGCTGTCAATTTACGTAAAAATGCGGAGGGGTATCCAAACAGGAGAATTGTATAAAAAATACAGAAGCTGAGGCATCCATATAATCTTAGTAGATTAATATGACCTACTATGGAGAGAGGTAACTTATTCCAAGTTTTACTTTGAATTTGGATTCTAAAAAGTAATGGAGCTATATTGTCTGAAATATTGTCCTGGGGAAAAGCAGACATAGTTATACCCAGGTACTTTATAGAGGACACTATCTAAAGGTGAGACAATGAAGATGGTAGCATATTTGGCAAAGGGTCTAGTGGCAAGAGCATACATTTATACCAATATACACCCAGTCCTGAAAACCTGCCAAACTCATTAATACAATTCATTACTGCTGGCAAAGATGAATGGATGTTAGTTATAAACAGAAGAATGTCATCTGCATATAGGGACATTTTTCCTCAATATCACCTCTAACCAGACCAGTAACCTCGATGGAGGTCTGCAGGAGACAGGCTAGGGGCTCTATAGCGATGGCAAAAAGCAGGGGAGACAATGGGCACCCCTGCCAAGTCCCCCGACAAAGTCTAAAAGGAAAAGACTGAAGACCATTGACCCTAACTGAAGCCCTAGGAGCAATATATATATAACAAGCAAACCCATTTACAGAAGGTAGAACCAAGACCAAATATGGCCACTTGACATTATCAAAGGCCTTGATGACAGGATAACTATTAGTCGTGCACTCCACAAATCTGGCCTTTATGGAAGAGTGGCAAGAAGAAAGCCCTTGTTGAAAAAAAGCCATTAGAAGTCCCATTTGCAGTTTGCGAGAAGCCACATGGGGGATACAGCAAACATGTGGAAGAAGGTGCTCTGGTCAGATGAGACCAAAATTTAACTTTTTGGCCTAACAGCAAAAGGATGTGTGTGGTGGAAAGCTAACACTGCACATCACCCTGAACACACCATCCCCACCGTGAAACATGGTGGTGGCAGCATCATTTTGTGGGAATGCTTTTCTTTAGCAGAGGCAGGGAAGCTGGTCAGAGTTGATCAGAAGATGGATGGAGCCAAATACAGGGCAATCTTAGAAGAAAACCTGTTAGAGTCTGCAAAAGACTTGAGACTGGGGCCAGAGGTTCACCTTCCAGCAGGACAACGACCTACACATACAGCCAGAGCTACAATAGAATGATTTTTATTAAAGAATATTCATGTGTTAGAATGTCCCAGTCAAAGTCCAGGCCTAAATCCAATTCAGAATCTGTAGTAAGACTTGAAAATTGCTGTTCACAGACGATTTCCATCTAATCTGACAGGGCTTGAAATATTTTGCAAGGAAGAATGGGCAAAAACTGTCACTCTTTAGATGTGCAAAGCTGGTAGAGACATACCCAAAAAGACTTGCAGCTGTAATTGCAGTGAAAGGTGGTTCTACAAAGTATTGAATCAGGGGGGCTGAATACAAATGCATGCCACGCTTTTCAGATATTTATTTGTAAAAAATTTTGAAAACCATTTATCATTAACCTTCCACTTCACAATTATGTGCCACTTTGTGTTGGTTTATCATATAAAATCCCAATAAAATACATTTACGTTTTTATTGGAACATGACAAAATGTGGAACATTTCAAAGGGTATGAATACTTTTCAAGGCACTGTATATGAAAAGAATCCTAGAACTCCACCTGATGTTTGGAACTAAAAATCAAAAATATTCAATATCATTTTAAGGGCTAGAATACGGGTGAAGTGGTAGGATTAGGTTAAGTGATAAGGTTTTATTTGACAGGTTAGGAACTTAGGACTATTTTACAGTTAGAGTAGTGTTAGAGGTTAGAAAAAAGGTAGACATATGGTTTGTTAAGAGGAATGTGGTTATGGGATTCATTTAAATGGTTGGGTTTAGGGGAGAAATAGGGATAAATGTTAGGATTAGGTTAAGCGTTAGGGCTAATTTTAAGGGTCTTCTAATTGTTTGGTAGGTAAAACAGATCTACTACACGTTTTTCAGCTGTATATTTAGCTGTAGGCTTGGGGTTCAGCTTTAATTATTTATATTGTACCTTTTATGTGAGACACAGAGGAAGTCACAAGTTCCTTTATTATTTCAATAGTATTTTCATACCATTTGTTTGTAATCAGAAACAACTGATAGCAGCATTTAACAAACTGCTACATATTCATTTACTTTTTATTTACCAAACACATGAAGAACATGCTAAGGAAAACATAAGAATAGGCAGCTATTGTGCAGATGATACAGTAAAAACACAGCAATGAGCCCCTGCTTTGTATAAGAGGAGAGAACACAGAACCGGTTGTGTCAGACTTTGCTGGGTTTATCATTGTCCAGACCTACCGCAAAAGCTGCCAGCTATTCAGTCACTGAAAAGTCATTATCACATGCCCTTAGTTGCCTCCATGATAAAGGAAACCTGTACTGAGAGAAATATAGGGGCTGCCATTGCTGATCTCCTCAAACAGCTAGATGCATGACTGTGTTTTACCCCCTTCATGAGCATTACATTGTTTGCGATACGGCACTGCTTTCATTTAACTGACAATTGCGCGGTCGTGCAACACTGTACCCAAATATTATTCATGTCTTTTTTTCCCCACAAATAGAGCTTTCTTTTGGTGGTATTTGATCGCCTCTGCTTTTTTTTTTTTGTGCCAACAACAAAGAAACTGACAATTAATAAAAATAATATTTTTTACTTGTACAAATCCAAATTTTTTCATCAATTTAGGCCAATATGTATTCTGCTAAACATTTTTGTTAAAAAAAATCCCAATAAGTGTGTATTAATTGGTTTGTGCAAAAGTTATTGCGTTTAAAAACGATGGGATATATTTATGGAATTTATATGTATTTATTTTTTTTATTAGTAATGGCAGCGATCAGTGACTTATAGTGGGATTGCGATATTGCGACAAACAAATCAGACACCTATCTGATGCTAACTGACACTTTTGAGACTTTTTTGGGAACCAGTGACACTAATACAGTGATCAGTGCTAAAGATCTGCACTGTCACTGTACTAATGACACTGGTTGGGAACAGGTTAACATCAGGGGCAATCAAAGGGTCAAATGCATGGCCAGCATGTGTTACTGTGTACTGTACTGTGTGTGCTGTTTTTACTAAGCAATGTGCTGTTGTAGGAAGAAAAAAACATTGTTTACCTACACAGGACTCTCTTCGGCAATGTCTGGAGCCGATCGTCGCGTGCCAACGACCAATCAGCGGCCTGCACCTGCTGATTGGTTTGTGCTGCAACCAATCGCAGCACTGCCGGGGCGGGCAGGCGGATCACGTACTAGATAATATTATTCTAGGTACGTAATCCGGCGCAGTAGAGCATCTTTGCCGTATATGTACTGTATACCGTCGGCAAGTTAAAGTGTATTTCCACTTTTGCAGCCGAATTGGGATAACATTTACTTTATATTTGTTACATATAGCCTACCTTAAAATCATTATTATTTAAAACAGGGGTAGGCAACCTTTTGAGTGTAGTGTGCCAAAAAATAATAGGCGTGCGCACAGGGTGTGCCGGGTGTGCCTGGGCACACCCTAATCACCTAGGGCACATTAGCATTATCGCTCTGTTTGCAAGTGAGGAGATGGGAAAGATCTCCCTCGGACCTGCTCTGCCATAAGAGAAGTGCCACACACTTCTATTTCACTTTGCCAGCAGGGAGAGTAATGTACCGGGGCCATATACATGTAGGCAAACACATGCATGTGTATTTAAACTTTGGGGTGCACACCCTATTGCAATAGGCTGCGCACACCTATGCAAAAAATGTTTGCAAAAGATTACAAGTGCCAGACAAATAAAACAAAATGGCTACTTCACAATGTCAATCAAGAAATGGAACATTTAGTAATTAAAATAGTGGTGCTCAGAGGCGTAACTAGAACCTTCAGGGCCCCGGTGCAGGAAACCATGAAGGGCCCCCTGGACCCCTGGCCGGGGCCCTTCCCTTCAAGCCTGGGACTCTTCCCACTGATCCTGGGGCCCTTTACTCTCGTTGTGGGACCCTTTCACAAGTTCTGCAGTGGGCCACCTTCCTGCGATGTTGGGGCCTCCCCACAGTGGCGGAATGCCAGGGCCCGGTTGCAAGTGTGACCTTTACGATCCTGGAAGTTCACCCACTGGTGTCAGTTGTTTTTATTTTTTTGGTATTTTAATTGTATTATTTTTTATCATTTTATTTTATTACAATGTCATTGACTATGACTCTGTCCATTGAGAAAAGGAAGGAGCTGGCTGGTAAATTACCTATTTACCGACCCCTTCCTGGTTCTCTATTGTGACACATCCCCTGCAGCAGCCGGCAGGAGAGGGTAGGGAGCACAGTAGGGGGGGTAGGGGGGGGGGCAGCACAGTGGGGGGGGGAGCTCAGTAGGGGGGGAAGCACAGTAGGGGGGGGGGACCAGGGGAGCACACAGGGGCCTAGAGACAGCAGAACACAAGTGAACTGGATGGATAGGAGGAGGGGCGGGGGCAGCATACAGAGGAACCAATCTCCTCCATTTTCCCCCTGCAGCTACAGTAGGAAAAAGGAGGGCAGTGATTTCTCTACATGCGGCCCCTGCTGCCCCTTCTATCCAGGTGTACAGGGGAGCCGCACAGGGCCCCCTGGAGCATGGGGCCCGGTTGCGACCGCAACCCCTGCAACCCCTGTAGTTACGCCCCTGGTGGTGCTTTAAACGTGATTCTGCAATAATAACCCCGAACACTGCTATCAATGACTACAATATAATACCTCCCAGTTTATGCAGTGTACACTTCTCAAATACTTTGGTCAGGAGTATGTAACATACAAAACAGCATACAAATGGCAGTTGTTCTAATTATGTAACTGTGCCCCTCGCCTTGCTGGCCTTTGAAAGGGAAACAAAATGCCCTGGTTTCAGTTCTCAGTGGAAGAAAGACATAATGGCCTTCTGAGTCAGTAATGCAGAAATCAGTGTCAGGAGTCAGTAATGCAAAGTGCAGGGCCAAGAGTCAGTAATGTAAAGTGCAGGGTCAGGAGTCAGTAATGTAGAGTGCAGAGTCAAGAGTCAGTAATGTAAAGTGCAGGGTCGGGAGTCAGTTATGTAGAGTGCAGGGAGTCAGTAATGTAGGGTGCAGGGTCAGGAGTCATTAATGCAGTGTGCAAGACCAGAAGTTAGTAATGCAGAGTCCAGGGTCAGGAGACAGTAATGTGGAGTGGAGGCTCCGGAGTCACCAATGTAGAGTGTAAGGTCAGGCGTGAATAATGCAGAGTACAAGGTCAGGAGTTAATAATGCAGGGTGCAGTGATAGAAGTCAGTAATGTAGAGTGCAGGGTCAGGAGTCAGTAATGTAGAGTGCAGAGTCAAGAGTCAGTAATGTAAAGTGCAGGGGCAGGAGTCAGTTATGTAGAGTGCAGGGAGTCAGTAATGTAGAGTGCAGGGTCAGGAGTCAGTAATGTAGGGTGCAGGGCAGGAGTCAGTAATGTAGGGGGCAGGGTCAGGAGTCATTAATGCAGTGTGCAAGACCAGAAGTTATTAATGCAGAGTCCAGGGTCAGGAGACAGTAATGTGGAGTGCAGGCTTAGGAGTCACCAATGTAGAGCGTAGGGTCAGGAGCTAGTAATTCAGGGTGCAGAGTCTGGAGTAAGTAATGTAGAGTGCAGGGTCAGGAGCCAGTAATGTGGAGTTCAGGGTCAAGAGTCAGTAATGCGGAGTGCAGAGTCAGGAGTCAGTAATGCAGAGTGCAGAGTCAGGAGTCAATAATGCAGAGTGCAAGGTTAGGAGTTAATAATGCAGGTTGCAGTGATAGAAGTCAGGAAGGTAGAGTCAAGAGTCAGTAAGGTAGAGTCAAGAGTCAGTAATGTAGAGTGCAGGGTCAGGAATCAGTCATGTAGAGTGCAGGGTCAGGAGGCAGTAATGCAGAGTGCAAGGTCAGGAGTCAATAATACAGAGTGCAAGGTCAGGATTTTATAATGCAGGGTGCAGTGATAGGAGTCGGTAATGTAGAGTGCAGGGTCAGGAGTCAGTAAGGTAGAGTGCAGAGTCAAGAGTCAGTAATGTGGAGTGCATGGTCAGGAGTCAGTAATGTAGAGTGCAGGGAGTTCCTAATGTAGAGTGCAGGGTCAGGAGTCAGTAATGTAGAGTGCAGCGAGTCAGTAATGTAGCATGCAGGGTCAGGAGTCAGTAACCTAGGGTGCAGGGTCAGGAGTCAGTAATGCAGAGAGCACTGTCAGGAGTCAGCAATTCAGGGTGCAGATTTAGGAGTCAATAATGCAGAGTGCAAGGTCAGAATTTAGTAGTGCAGGGGCAGAAGTTAGTAAGGTAGAGTGCAGGGTCAGGAGACAGTAATGTGGAGTGCAGGGTCAGGAGTCAGTAATGCAGAGTGTAAGGTCAGGGGTGAATAATGCAGAGTGCAAGGTCAGGAGTTAATAATGCAGGGTGCAGTGATAGAAGTCAGTAATTTAGAGTACAGGGTAAGGAGTCAGCAATTCAGGGTGCAGAGTCAGGAGTCAATAATGCGGAGTGCAGAGTCAGGAGTCAATAATGCAGAGTGCAAGGTCAGGAGTTAATAATGCAGGTTGCAGTGATAGGAGTCAGTAAGGTAGAGTCAAGAGTCAGTAATGTAGAGTGCAGGGTCAGGAATTAGTCATATAGAGTGCAGGGTCAGGAGGCAGTAATGCAGAACGCAAGGTCAGGAGTCAATAATGCAGAGTGCAAGGTCAGAAGTCAATAATGCAGAGTACAAGGTCAGGATTTTATAATGCAGGGTGCAGTGATAGAAGTCAGTAATGTAGAGTGCAGGGTCAGGAGCCTGTAATGTAGAGTGCAGCGAGTCAGTAATGTAGCATGCAGGGTCAGGAGTCAGTAACCTAGAGTGCAGGGTCAGGAGTCAGTAATGCCGAGAGCATTGTCAGGAGTCAGCAATTCAGGGTGCAGAGTCAGGAGTCAATAATGCAGGGTGCAGGGGCAGGAGTTAGTAAGGTGCAGGTTCAGGAGACAGTAATGTTGAGTGCAGGGTGAGGAGTCAGTAATGCAGAGTGTAAGGTCAGGAGTGAATAATGCAGAGTGCAAGGTCAGGAGTTAATAATGCAGGGTGCAGTGATAGAAGTCAGTAATGTAGAGTGCAGGGTCGGGAGTCCGTAATGAAGCGTGCAGGGTCAGGAGTCAGCAATTCAGGGTGCAGAGTCAGGAGTCAATAATGGAGAGTGCAAGGTCAGAAGTTAGTAATGCAGGGTCAGGAGTCAGTAATGTAGAGTGCAGGGTCAGGAGACAGTAATGTGGAGTGCAAGGTCAGGAATTATTAATGCAGGGTGCAGGGTAAGGAGTCAGTAATGTAGAGTGGAGGGTCAGGAAACAGTAATGTGGAGTGCAGGTTCAGGAGTTAGTAATGTAGAGTGTAGGGTCAGGAGCTAGTAATTCAGGGTGCAGAGTCAGGAGTCAGTAATGTATATTGCAGGGTCAGGAGCCAGTAATGTGGAGTGCAGGCTTAGGGGTCAGTAATGTAAAGTGCAGGGTTAGGGGTCAGGAATGTAGAGTGCAGGGTCAGGAGTCAATAATGCAGAGTGCAAGGTCAGGAGTCAATGATGTAGTGTGCAAGGTCAGGAGTTAATAATGCTGGGTGCAGTGTTAGGAGTCAGTAATGTAGAGTGCAGGGTCAGGGGTCAGTAAGGTAGAGTGCAGAGTCAAGAGTTGGTAATGTAAAGTGCAGGGTCAGGAGTCAGTAAGGTAGAGTGCAGGGTCAGGAGTCAGTAAGGTAGAGTGCAGGGTCAGGAGTCAGTAATGTAGAGTGCAGGGAGTCAGTAATGTAGAATGCAGAGTCAGGAGTCAATAATGCAGAGTGCAAGGTCAGAAGTTAGTAATGCACGGTCAAAAGTCAGTAATGTAGAGTGCAGGGGCAGGAGACAGTAATGTGGAGCACAGGGTGAGGAGCCAGTAATGTGGAGTGCAGGGTCAGGAGTCGGTAATGCAAAGTGCAAAGTCAGGAGTCAGTGATGTAGTGTGCAAGGTCAGGAGTTAATAATGCTGGGTGCAGTGTTAGGAGTCAGTAATGTAGAGTGCAGGGTCAGGGGTCAGTAAGGTAGAGTGCAGAGTCAAGAGTTGGTAATGTAGAGTGCAGGGTCAGGAGTCAGTAATGTAGAGTGCAGGGTCAGGAGTCAGTAAGGTAGAGTGCAGGGTCAGGAGTCAGTAATGTAGAGTGCAGGGAGTCAGTAATGTAGAATGCAGGGTCAAGAGTCAGTAATGTAGAGTGCAGCGAGTCAGTAATGTAGTATGCAGGGTCAGGAGTCAGTAATGTAGGGTGCAGGGTCAGGAATCAATAATGCAGAGCGCACTGTCAGGAGTCAGCAATTCAGGGTGCAGAGTCAGGAGTCAATAATGCAGAGTGCAAGGTCAGAAGTTAGTAATGCACGGTCAAAAGTCAGTAATGTAGAGTGCAGGGTCAGGAGACAGTAATGTGAAGCACAGGGTGAGGAGCCAGTAATGTGGAGTGCAGGGTCAGGAGTCGGTAATGCAAAGTGCAAAGTCAGGAGTCAGTAATGCAGAGTGCAAGGTGAGGAGTCAGTAATGCAGAGTGCAAGGTCAGGAGTTAATAATGCAGGGTGCAGGGTAAGGAGTCAGTAATGTAGAGTGGAGGATCAGGAGTCAGTAATTCAGAGAGCACTGTCAGGAGTCAGCAATTCAGGGTGCAGAGTCAGGAGTCAATAATGCAGAGTGCAAGGTCAGAAGTTAGTAATGCTGGGTCATGAGTCAGTAAAGTAGAGTGCAGTGTCATGAGTCAGCAATGCAGAGTGCAAAGTCAGGATTTAGCTACAGTATGCGGAGTGCAGGGGTATGCACTTGTGTATATGTTCTTTGTTCTTTTTCTTCCTCCACCACCTACAATATGTAGAGCAGTGCAGGGAAGCGGAGTTGAAACATAGCTACCTGTCCTGGCACACTCGTCCCTGGTGGTTTGCCTCTCGCATCCAGTCCAGGTGCTTGTATGTAATGTAACATACAATTGTCTGGAATGGATACATATTCATAAGCTCAGGTCAGAGTTGTTTTCTGAAAGCAATATCATAAGTTGTGCCTTCCCGTCTGGAAAAAGTGTGGCACAGCATGAGCCGCAGCAATAATTGGGTGTGATTTTCATTGCACTTGTTTTGTATTGCGAATGTTGGCTGTGGCTTAAAGGGACACAGAGTGCATGGGTTTAGATGTAAGTGACGCAAACGTTCAGTGAGAAGTGAGTAGTAGATAAAATAGGACCGCTACAATACCACATCCTAAATATGTACTGTATGCAAAAAAAGGAAACAAAAGCTCATGGGACATTAAAGGTCTTAAAGTTAAGGGTTAAAGTAGTAAATGATGCAGAGTTCCGGGGTAAGTAGTAGATACCGCAGAGTTCAGGGGTCAGTAGTAAGTGACACATACATACACATAATTATATGCACTACTGTGCAAAAGTGTTAGGCAGGTGTGAAAAATGCTGTAAATTAGGAATGCTTTCAGAAATACTGTTAATAGTTTATTTTTATCAATTAAGAAAAGGAAAGTGAATGAACAGAAGATAAACCCAAATCAATATTTGGTGTAAACACCCTTTGCCTTCAAAACAGCATCAAATCTTCTAGGTACACTTGCACACAGTTTTTGAAGGAACTCAGCAGGTAGGTTGGAGAACTAACCTGCCTCAAATCCTTCTGTCTTCATGTAATCCCAGTCAGACTTGATGATCAGGGCTCTGTGGAGGCCAAACCATCACTTCCAGGACTCCTTGTTGTTTTCTTAAACGGAAGATAGTTTTTAATGACTTACCAGGCCATCACTGAACAAACTGCCTCCTGATACAGCCAAATATTTCAAATTTTGACTTGGTTCCGAGCACCTGTTGCCATTTTTCTGGCACCTCAGTTCCTATGTTTTTGTGCATAGTTGAGTCACTTAGCCTTTTTTGGGTACACCTGAGTTGTCTGTTGTTGGTAACTCTTGAGTAGCATCTCCTGAAACGGGTGGTGATGCAGGTACAGGGTCACTCGGTTCTGGTGTTGGTAAAACCAGCCGCTCAGGTGCAGGAGAGCGACATAGGGTATCCTCGGGTGTCCAGTCTGTAGATCACCTCATGGGTAGAGCCAAGACAGAGTCCAGGAGTAGGGTGTACTCATCCCAGCTCAGTACACGGACAGAAGGCGGCGCAGCACAGCACAGCCCCGGCCTTGCCTACTGCATTCCTCCTCATCCTCTGCCAGCTGCAGCACAGAGCGAGACTGCAATACAATCAAAGACCACCCCCCCTCTCTTCAGCCCTCAAGGTGAGGATCGCTGCCTGGATCACCTGGGCGGTAGCTGAGAGGTTCCTGAATGCCTCCATTTCAGCAGCACACAGAGCGTGTGGGAAGAGGGGGAGCCCGGGAAGGAGCCTAGAGCCAAGTGAGAACAGGGGGTGGGGCCAAGGCCAGCAGAAGGCCCAGGAGGAACGGGATTGGCAGTGGTGTGGTACAGAACAGTCAGAGATAAAGATTTCTCTTTCCCATCTCTGTGAAAGGTGAGGCAAGCAAGCAGTGTATATTACTGAACCAGTCCTGCCTGTGTGCCATGCATGCAATCTCTGACTGCCCCGTGTGCCATGTATGCAATCTCTGACTCTCCCATGTTCCATGTATGCAATCTCTGACCATCCCTTGTTCCATGTATGCAATCTCTGACCATCCCATGTTCTATGTATGCAATCACTGACCATCCCATGTGCCATGTATACAATTTCTGACCATCCCATATGCATGTATACAATCTCTAACCGTTCCATGTGCCATGTCTGCAATCTCTGACCATCCCATGTGCCATGTATACATTTTCTGACTGTCCCATCTATGTATGCAATCTTTGACCATTCAGTGTGCCATGTATACAATCCCTGACTGTCCCGTGTGCCATGCATGCAACTCACAGCCCTGTGTGCCATGTATGCAATCTCTGACCATTCCATGTGCCAAGCATGCAATCTCTGACTGCCCTGTGTGCCATTTATACAATCTCTGACCACAATGTGTGCCATGTATGCAATATCCGACTGTCCCGTTTGCCATGCATGCAATCTCTGACCACCCTATGTGCCATGTATGCAATCTCTGACTGCCCTGTGTGCCATGTATGCAATCTCTGACCCTTATGTGTGCCATGCATGCAATCTCTGACTGTCCTGTGTGCCACGCATGCAATCTCTTACCGCCCTGCCTGCCATGTATGCAATCTCTGACTTCCCCATGTGCCATGAATGCAATCTCTGATCGCTCCCTATGCCATGTATGCAATCTCTGACCATCCCATGTTACATGTGTGCATTCACTGACCATCCCATGTGCCACGTATGCAACCTCTGACCATCCCATGTGCCACGCATGCAACCTCTGACCATCCCATGTGCCACATATGTAACCTCTGACCATCCCATGTGCCACGTATGCAACCTCTGACCATCCCATGTGCCATATATGCAATCTCTGACCATCCCATGTGCCATATATGCAATCTCTGACCATCCCATGTGCCATGTATGCAGTCTCTGACCATCCCATGTGCCATGTATGCAATCTCTGACCATCCTATGTGCCATGTTTGACATCTCTGACCATCCCGTGTGCCATGTATACAAATTCTGACCGTCCCATGTGCTATGTATGCAATCTCTGACCGTTCAGTGGGCCATGTATGCAATCTCTGACCGTCCTGTGTGCCATGCTTGCAATCTCTGATTGCTCCGTGTGCAATGCATGCAATCTCTGACCATTCTGTATGCCATGCATGCAATCTCTTACTGCCCCGTGTGCCATGTTTGCACTCTCAGACCGTTTCATGTGTCATGCATGCAATCTCTGACCACCCCATGTGCCATGTATGCAATCTCTGACCATTCCATGTGCCATGTTTGCAAACTTTGACTGTCCCATGTGCCATATATGCAATCTCTGACTATCCCATATGCCGTGTATACAATTTATGACTGTTCCATGTGCCATGTATGCAATCTCTGACCATCTCTTGTGCCATGTATGAAGACTCTGATCATCCCTTGTGCCATATATGCTGTCTCTGATCATCCCTTGTGCCATGTATGCAATCTCTGACCGTCCTGTGTGCCATGCTTGCAATCTCTGATTGCTCCGTGTGCAATGCATGCAATCTCTGACCATTCTGTATGCCATGCATGCAATCTCTTACTGCCCCGTGTGCCATGTTTGCACTCTCAGACCGTTTCATGTGTCATGCATGCAATCTCTGACCACCCCATGTGCCATGTATGCAATCTCTGACCATTCCATGTGCCATGTTTGCAAACTTTGACTGTCCCATGTGCCATATATGCAATCTCTGACTATCCCATATGCCGTGTATACAATTTATGACTGTTCCATGTGCCATGTATGCAATCTCTGACCATCTCTTGTGCCATGTATGAAGACTCTGATCATCCCTTGTGCCATATATGCTGTCTCTGATCATCCCTTGTGCCATGTATGTAGTCTCTGACCGTCTCTTGTGCAATGTATGCAGTTTCTGACCGTCCCATATATTATGTATACAATTTATGATCTTTCCATGTGCCATGCATGCAATCTCTGACCGCTCCGTGGGCCATCTATGCAACCTCTGATCGTCCCTTGTGCAATGTATGCAGTATCTGATCATCTCTTGTGCCATGTATGCAATCTCTGATCATCTCTTATGCCATGTATGCAATCTCTGATCATCTCTTATGCCATGTATGCAGTCTCTGATCATCCCTTGTGCCATGTATGCAGTCAGGGCCGGACTGGCCTGCCGGGATAGCGGGAAATTCCCCGGCAGGCCGGCTGCCCTGGGGCTGCTATCGGCTATTGAGCTGTGGGATGTTTTTTTTTTTCTCACAAGAGCAGCGGCCGACGGCCGGGTGCCGCCCACTTCATTAGAACTGGTGTCTGGCGGAGTGATATGCTTTGCAGTGTAGCCACGCCTCACTTTGTCAGCTGGCTGAGTCAGGGCTTTCACAGGGCTCCAGTACAGGTGGGCGGAGCTAGAAGAAGTTACACAGACAGCAGTCCCGATCATTGCTTCCTGCCCAGCACATATCTCTCCATGAATGAAGATCTGAGAGGACAGATGGAAGCCTTCATCTTCTCCCTGCGAGTCCTGACCTTCTCTGCCTTCCACCCTGTACTATGCTGTGTGTAAACCTGCCCTGCATCTTACATTGCAGGTTTACTAAGAGAGAGACACTTTCAGGAATAGGTTAGGGATATACTGGGACATCTGAGATGATTCATAGATGTATTCCACACACACATCTTTTAGAATAAGTTATAGTATGTATATGGAATACATCTATGTATCACCTCAGATGTCTAAGCAAATTCCTAACCTATTAGAAAATCGAAGTATAAACAGCACTGAATGTAATTGCATAACAGAGCCAACTATAGGAAAGTATAAGAAAAAAAAAAAAAAAAAAGTCCACCCATGCAGTGTAGGTATGGGGAGAAACGCCTCCCTTATTCCATTTAGCAGACAGCTCCAGTGCTCTCTTCCTCCACACAAAGTCCTGACATCATCACATACAATGCAGGGACATTAACCCTGTATAGTATGATGGGGAGCCTGGAGTGTGACCACAGACAGTACTCTACATAGAAGCTGAAGGGGACAACTCACAGCACTGGAGGAAGCCTAAAAGGGCAAGGAATAAGGTAAAGCTGGCTACACATAGATTGAGATTTGTCTAGTTCAGCAGGGAACAGCTGAATTTCAATCTGAGTGTAGCTCCACCAGTATTCAGGGTGTAACATGTTCTAGTTGCCCCCCTCTCCTCCTCAGGTGCCTGTACCATGTCCGCAGCCCATGACCTCTCCTGTACCATGTCCACAGCCCATGACCTCTCCTGTACCATGTCCGCAGCCCATGACCTCTCCTGTACCATGTCCGCAGCCCATGACCTCTCCTGTACCATGTCCGCAGCCCATGACATTTCCTGTACCATGTCCGCAGCCCATGACATTTCCTGTACCATGTCCGCAGCCCATGACATTTCCTGTACCATGTCCGCAGCCCATGACATTTCCTGTACCATGTCCGCAGCCCATGACATTTCCTATACAATGTCCGCAGCCCATGACATTTCCTATACAATGTCCGCAGCCCATGACCTCTCCTGTATCCTGTCCGTGGTCTCTGACATCTCCTGTACCGTGTCCACAGCCCCTGACCAGCTCCTGTAACATGTCTGTAGCCTCTGACCAGCTCCTATAACATGTCTGTAGCCTCTGACCAGCTCCTGTAACATGTCCGCAGCCTCTAATGAGCTCCTGTAACATGTCCGCAGCCTCTAACCATCTCGTCTTATCGTGTCTTCAGTCTCTGAGAGGGAGCCTGGAAAGAAGTTTGCTCTTATATTTATAAAGCCCTATGTGCTTTCATGTCTGTCTTATCTATATATAATACACTCTTCAAATGTACTTTAAAACTCATGGTTTTCCCTATTATCAACAAGAAAATAATGGCGTTATGCTGTTGGGTTCGGTATAAAAATGCTATGGGGCTGGTATGAAATTATTTCCAGGGCTGAATTTTATTCTCAGTCAGGTCCTGTATGCAGTTTCTAATCATCCCTTATGCCATGTATGGAGTCTCTGACCGTCTCTTGTGCCATGTATGCAATCTCTGACCGTCCCGTGGGCCGTGCATGCAATCTCTGACCGTCCCGGTTGCCATGCATGCGATCTATGACCATCCCATGTGCCATGCATGCAATCTCTGACCACCCCGTGTGCCATGTATGCAATCTCTGACCACCTGTGTGCCATGCATGCAATCTCTGACCGTCCCATGTGCCATGTATGCAATCTCTGATAGTTTTGCTGTTTTTCTTTTTTTTCTGTAAGTTAAACACACACTCTAAGCACTAGAAGCACTATAGCTTAATGGAGAACAAATAAAGTGTATGCCATATAGGAGAGGGTGGGAGGGTGGAGCAGGAGGAAGAAAAGGGGGGCACCAAAATGCACCTTCGTCTGTGTACTTCGTCATGCACTGGCCCTGCTTGTGGCATCACAGACTCGTAGTACAAGAATCACAGTCTCATAAATACCATACTCAGAAACTTCCTAACTAATTAGTCTTGGGCTGCACTACCTGCTCTTGCAGGTGGCTTCCTTGCACCAGGGTGGTAGTTGAGAATTGCTCTGGACTACATCTTCTTCTGGACTGGACCTTCTTCTCTTTCCCATGCAATCCCGCTCGCTCCCTGAGCCTGGCCTTCCCCCTGATTTATAGGCTGGACAGGGTGGAGGCCAGAACCCAAAAAATCCTGAGAACCCGGCAGACCCAGTATTAACACTTTTCCTACACAGACACAGAGCCGCGGTTCGGGCCCGCCCCTTTCTCTCCTACATAGCTCACAGAGTTTGATTGACCGCAGCAGGAGCCAATGGCGCCCCGCTACCATCGCAGCCAATGGGGAGGGAGAGTTCAGGGCAGCCGAGACACTCCTGTAACATCGCTGGATCGAGATGGGCTCAGGTAAGTATTAGGGGGGGCTGCTGAATACATAAGGTTTTTTATCTTAATGCATAGAATACATTAAAGTAGAACTATAGGCAAAACCTTTTTTTTTTCATTTTGGATAGAGTAAGAGAGGGATATAAATTATTTTTGACATCTGTATCCCATTGCGGAGATTTCCCTTCACTTCCTGTCCCATAGCCAAACAGAACGTGGGATGAAATACCTGCAAATTAGGGGAATCCCTTGGGGACCCCCAGGTCACCAGAACTAGTGTCCACAGTGAAAGATTTCCCAATTTTTACCTTTCTGGGGACAATCCAAAATTTGAGGTTTTCTCTTTTAATGATATTGGCAAACAGGAGAAATAGAGAGGGAGGATCTCCCAAATGAGGACACAAGATAGCAGTAAAAAACGACGTGTTCTAATCCCTCTCCACTCTATCTAAAATTAAAAAAAAAAGTTTTGCCTTTAGTTATACTTAAGGCCCCATGCACACAGGGCGTTTTTGCAGCTGCTGTTAGGAGCGTCAGACGTTTTTTTTGCAGCTTAAAAACGCCCCTCCATATTATTCTATGGCCTCATGCACACACAGGCTCTTAGGAGCTCCAAGTGGAATAGGCGTTATTGCAGGTTTCATTTTACTCTTATTATAGACATCATTTACAATTTTCTGTTGTAATAAAGATTCATATTTTGCCAGGATAATCCAAATATCTTTATGTAAAAAGTTTGGGCTTTAATTCTACTTGAAGTACTCATCCCTGTGTCCCAGTGGCAGAACTACCAGGGTCGCAGCAGTCGCACTTGGCCATGGCGTTCCACCACTGTGGGGGATGGGGGGGACCAAAATCCCGGTCTGCGTATACACGGCGGGGTTGCTGGCTGCAGTTGTAAGCGGAGAGTGTCGGTTACATTCCCTTACACTGATCAGAGCTAGCACTGACAGCCCACTCGCCTTCTTTTCAAATGTAAAGGGGAGCTCGGTGGAGTCAGATGTAAAGGGGAACTCTGGAGATTCAGATGTAAAGGGAAAACTCTGCAAGTTCAGATGTAAAGGGGAACTCTGCAGATTCAGATGTAAAAGGGAACTCAGAGTTTCCCCTTTACATCTGAATCTGCAGAGTTCCCATTTCCATCTGAACTCTTAGAGTTTCCCCCTTTACATCTGAATCTGCAGAGAGTTCAGATGTAAAGGGAAACTCTGTGGATTCAGATGTAGAAGGGAAACTCTGCGAGGTCAGGTGTAAAGGGGAACTCTGCAGATTCAGATGTAAAGAGTAACACTGCAAGTTTGGATGTAAATGGGGGCGCTCTGTGGATTCAGATGTAAAGGGGAACTCAACTCTGTGGATTCAGATGTAAAGGGGGACACTAGTGTAAACACTAATGTAAGGGGGACCCGTGTCATGAAATCCATATGATTAGAAATGTTATTTAACAACAAAATATAGAGTATACTACAAAAAAAATTGCTGTGTGCCGCTAAAGTGTTTGGGTTTGGCTTGAAGAATATTTGGCAACCCTACCCAAGATGGCATGAAGGCGGCTTTCTGCAGAACATGTGAAAGGGTCCCACTGCCCCAAGATCAGTGGAAAGGACCCAGGTTATGAGGTAAGGCCCTAGGACAAGAGGTCAGGGGGTCCCTTTATGGTTTCTTGCAATCAGGGCCCTTAAGGTTCTAGTTACACCTCTGCTATGTCCTATACATTAAGTACTTCCGAGCCCTGTACTCTGAGCATTGCTTACTCCTGAGCTCTTCACTATATACACTATGTTGTACATTTCATGCTCCTGACCACTGCACTCTAAGTACGTTATATACACCTAGCTCCTGCACTCTTCATGCTATAGTGTACATTAATACTTCTGACCAATGTGTTTGTCTCAGCAGTTGCTGGTTGCTAAATAGTCACTGACTATGATAATGAATTTCCTCTTTTAGGGATAAGTTCAACTTTGGAGCATGTAACATGTAACATGCTCCAAGCCCACCCCTTCTCCCCTGAGCACCCCCTTCCCTGTGACAGCGGACGGGGTTTCCTCTCCCCTGCACCTACTGTCACATTTCAAAATTGTCACGACCGTGATGGGTTCTGCTTCACATCATTCATTTACCTTAATCTGTGAGTGAGAATACTACAAGTCCCATCTCTCCCCCCCCCCCCCGACAGACAGCTTGTAGTTCTCAAGCAGAAATAATGGAATAACCTAACTTAAAAAAAAATATTGTTCTGATGTTTATATGTGTCTGTTAGACTCTTGCTTGTGGCACAATTTAAAGTGCAGCCAAAATCAAAAACAGAAAAATCTGCATACTTAGGCAGGCTATTCATTTTGAATGTGCTGCCAATTAATTTTTTTTAGGAGCTACGGAAAGAGCTTTCGTTTTTCCTTCTGCATCTCCACAGGATTTCTAGTAAGGCCTACAGACAATCCATTTCACCTCTCCTGCTTACAGCAGTGAAGGGCTGCATCCTGCTTTTTTAAAAGTAAGCACAGCCACATAACCAGCCATCTGGTTAAAAAAAGTAGCTGAAATCGAAATTGATGGAGGTTTTGGTGGCCACGGAGAAAGGCCTTTGTGAGAAATTTCTCAAAAAATGGTTTTACTGGAACAAATTTTTATATTTGTATTTGTACTAGAGACTATAATGTTTGGTCCCCAGGCCCGGAAGGAGTGCTTGGCAGGCTGAATGGCTCCCTTGCTACCTCCCCTTTGCCTCCACCCATCCCCCCCTTTTTTTTCTTTCTCATTCTTTTTCTTTTTTTTCTCATACTGTTCTTCTTCTTCTGTGAGACCCCTTGGGTCATTCTTGCTCTTCTTCTTTTTAAAAAACGGTGTCTACCGAGCACAATGCCACATTCGGTACAGAGACTTTCTAGTCCTCGGTGTTCTGAGTCATATTTTCACTTCCATGCTTCCCTCTTTTATACGCAATGGCTTTTGTTGTGAAGACCTGTTTTTGGAAATATAACATTTCAGACTTACCAATCCTGTGGTTTCTGTACTTACCATATGATCTTTAAATAATGTATTGAAAAAGAAAAATGTATATAATTTTTATTAAAGTCTACCACAGTGCTGCAGCACAGGTCCTTTGGCACACACTACACATGGTACAGCAGCGCACTGCATAGCTTGCCAAGCATTAACGGGGGTTGTGGTAACACGTATGGCTGCAACGCATAGCTGTTAAGGGGTCCCGACTTCCAATACTTTACTTTTTAACATTGTAGCAATATTCCACCCTTAGCATGATAAATGCATGTTTTGTAAAATTCTTACAATGCATAGTTAATGTAAAGAGCAGCTGGCATTTCATAAACATGCCTTGTTTATTTTATCTGTGTTCAAATGCTAAAATGAACGTAAAGCAGATTCCAAAATTTTACAATGAAAATTATGATTGCAATCAATTCCCTGGAGTTACTCTTTTTCTTGTAAATCTGCTGTCATTACATGCAATGTATAGCATTTACAGGTGGTGAGATTAGACTGCATGTCTGAGTTATATTACCCGCCAGATGTAGTACATATTCATTGTTATTTAAGGTCATCAAAGTGTCACATGACCTGTTCAGTGTTTTCATGGATAAACGGCGGATTCAAGAAGAGATTGCAAACTCAAGTCTGGAAGATACAACTATTCAGCGTCACTGCCGAACAAGAAAATCACTAGATATGCCAAAATTTCTATGTGACAGTAGTAATCTGCTGTCTGACTGCCTCTATTCTAAAAATGCATGTTATTGCAGTATTAAAGTAAAACTATGGGCAAAACTTTTTTTTTTTTTACATTTTTAGATAGTGTAAGTGAGGGTTATAACCCTGTCAGATTTTTTTCCCCCCACCTTTTCTGTCCCATTGCGGAGATTTCCTTTTACTTCCTGTTCCATAGCCAAAACAGTAAGTGAGAGGAAATCCCTGCAAATTAAGGGAATCTTATTGGGGACCCCCTGGTCACCAGAGCTAGTGTCCCCATTGGAAGATTTCCCATCTATTTCTTTTCGTGGGGCAACCCAAAATGTGGGATTTTCTTTTACTTTTGGTAAATTATGGTAAACAGGACAAATAGAGAGGGTGAATCTCCCTAATGGGGGGACCAGACAGCAATATAAACTGACAGATGTTCTAATCCCTCTCCACTCTATCCAAAATGAAAAAAAAACAAAAACATTTTGCCTTTAGTTATACTTTCACCTTACAGTGGCCATTTACCAAACACAGAAATACATGTTGCAGGCAGCACTGCATTCCCATCCATGACTGGCATTTGTAAAATCAGATCATTTTTGTTAAACTTACATTTACCTTATTTATTTCCTGGTTTCCCTGAGGCAATGGTGATGTAGCCCTGGCCCCACAGGTGAGCCCTGGGTTGGCTATGTTACCTCTGCCTTTCAGGGCGATCTTGCACTGTGCATGCACCATACGAGTATCGGGGTGACTTGTTAGAGAACCAAGCCTACTTAGATCTCTTAAGCCGGCCATACTTGGATCGTAATTATGATCCATGTATGGGCGCTGTGGTTGTACAGAAGTCAATCTACAGACTGTACAACCACCCTCCCGGATTTTCCTTGCACAATCAGTGCCTGCACTGCTGATCAGTGTATTCTGATGATGGGGAAGTCTTCCTGCCATCAGAATACAATGACTTAATGGGTCGGGGAGCATTCCCTCATCCACCTCGAATGTGTGGATGGGGAAATCAGGTCTGTTTTTTTTCATTCAACCTGCTAGTTGAACAAAAAAAAAAAAAACGGTTCCATGTGTGGACTGCCACAAAGTGCATGTGTAAGATCAAGATCAGCCACAACATTATCAGTGAGCCGGCAAATAACAAGGAAGAAGAAGCCACCCATTGATGACATCTTCTTTTGAAAATGATGGAGGAGAAAAAGCGTGTGTTAACACAGTAAAGTAGTAGGGTGGGAATTATTTTTAAATGTATTCACTTAAATATTTATGGTACAGTCCGCAGAATAGCTGGCAATCTGCTAATGCCCAGCGGAATCTCAGATTGGCACACAGAAATTCGCCAATGTTAATGCACACATGGGCACGAACGGCCATGAAGATTCGTGTGTCAGTGCGCACACATGTGGGCCAAGGAGCACGAAATGCATAACAGATTCTGGCATCCAGTGGCCTATTTAAAGCCAGCAGCATCAGCCCCCAGTTGCTGGATGATCTTCAGCTCCCCCTGTGTGTTCCTCTTCTTGCTAATATTGGATTTCCTGTTACCGACCCGACCTGTCTTATCTCCATTCCTAGCTTTGACCCTTGGCTTGTTCCAGTGACTCTGCTTTTGCCTGTTGATCCATGTATGACCTCTGGCCTGCTATTTTCACTCCGCTGTTACCTGATTACCAGTGTATAACCCCGGCTGACTCCTGACTCTGCTTGCTTCCTTACTCCTGGCTGATATTCCATGCATGACTTCTGGCCTGGCCCCTGACTCTGCTTTTGGCTCTCTCTTTTGCCAAGTCTCGCCTGGTACTCCTGAGGGACACTTGTCCAACAGTGTATCCTGCTCATCAGCCACCATAAAGCAGACATCTCATCACCTCAGCCAGTCGCAGCTGGCAACCCCTGCTTCTCTGAGCATAGCACTCCCTGTTACCACCTTCAGGGTGCACTGCACTTACCGGCAAAGAAGTCCTCTCAGCACTTTGGCCTCCGATCAGGTACATGACAGGTGGTATGATCAGATGAGGATGAGGGAAACTGCTTTAACCACTTGAACCCTGCTCACATTGCTGCTACTGCGGCAATGTGGCACGATCCCGTCCAGCGACGTAGACCTACTCCGCCCCTTGTGGGTGGTGCTCGCGCGCCGCCGGAGGCTCGCTCCCGCTGTGTTCAGTCACAGCGGGAGTCGGGCCAGGGGAGGAGCAGCGGCGATCGCCGCTGCTCTGCCCCGATCGTCGGGGAATCGAGTGAGAAGATCCGCCCGCCTGTGTAAACAGAGCGGGCGGATCTCCATAGTGACAGGGACTGACAGATCGGAGTGTTCAGCATAGCTGGACATCCGATCTGTCCTTCTGTCACTCAGTCACCTCCCCCCCACACGTCAGTAAGCACCAGGCATACATTAACCCCTCCCTCTCCAATAAAATTAACCCCTTCCCTGCCAGTGTCATTTTTACAGTAACAGTGCATATGTATAGCACTGATTACTGAAGTAATGTCACTGGTACCCCCAAAAGTGTCAAAAATGTCAGTCAAGGGTCCGATCTGTCCGCCGCAATGTCGCAGTCCCGCAAAAAAAATCGCAGATCACCGCCATTACGCGTTAAAAAAAAAAAAACACCAAAAATGACAAAAATCTTTCCCTTAGTTAGTAAACGCAATAACTTTTGCGCAAAGCAATCAAAATACACTTATTGCGATTTTTTTTACCAAAAATAGGTAGCAGAAAACAAATTGGCCAAAATTTTTTTAAAAATTTGATTTTTACATTTTTTTGGGGGGGAATTTCATATAAAAAAATGTGAAAAATATTGTTATTTTTTCAAAATAAATGCTCTTTTTTTGTTTATAGCGCAAAAAGTAAAAATCGCACAGGTGATCAAATACCACCAAAAGAAAGCTCTGTTTGTGGGAAAAAAAGGACGTAAATTTCGTTTGGGTACGGCGTCGCATGACCGCGAAATTGTCAGTTAAAGTCGCACAGCGCCGAATCACAAAAAGTGGCCTGGACGGAAGACAGCAAAATCCTCCGGTGGTAAAGTGGTTAAAGTTTTACACTCACAGATTATGCATCGCGATATTTGATGCTAGGTCAACTTTCAGGATCAGGTTAAGGATAAGATGTTATAGTAAAGGTTAGGTTGAGATTTAGGGTTGGAGTTGGCAGTTATATTGAAGATTTGGGGCCATGTCAAGGATTAGAGAGTGTGGTGGTTTTGAATTAGAGACTAGGGTAGGCTAAATGTTCAGGTGATCAGGCAATAAAACATAATACAGTATATACATAATAGCACTAGGGTTGTTGGCTCAAATTCCAACCACGGCACTTCCTATGCCTGCGTGAGTTTCCTCTGGATACTCTGGTTTCCTTCCACACTCCGTATACATGCTGCTAGGTTAATTGACTCCTGTCTAAATTGGCTGTAGTATGTGCATGTATGAATGTGAGTTAGGGACCTTAGATTGTAAGCTCCTTGGGGCAGGGACTGATGTGATTGTTCAATATATACTGTATATGCAAAGCGCTACGTAAATTGACAGAGCTATATAAGTACCTGTAATAAATAAATAAAACTTTTTGGGAAAATGCTCCTGTGCAAAAGATAACCACAACACTTCTCAAAAGCTAAAATGATGCTTGGAATTTTAAAATGCATTTGACAGGGATTGCAATAAAAAAAATATAACCTGTTACCTCTGTCTTTTTTACCATGTGCTTTTAAAACAATTATCAAAGTCCCAGGCCAGTGTAAATCTTTCTCTATTTATATCCAGCTTGTCTGCCCTTTGCACTGTAATTGCTGCTGAGAAGGCATCTGTTCCATATACCTAACCGACTGAGGTTTTTGCTGCCAGGAGCCATAAAGATAATTTGTATTCTGCAATGCACGTATGCAATCAGTGGAGATCACAAACTGCACGCAGCAGGCAGCTACTGCTTGACTTCACGTACCGCGTAAGGAGAATGTTTCTAGACCAGGACTGAGGACCAGAAGTCATTAGATATTCCTCTAAATGTGCTTTTTGCTTACAACAGTTTGCTGCATTGAATCACACGTCATGGAAGATGAACCAAACTCATTCAGCTGCCTGCTTTGAGTAGTAGACATGATCGAAGTAACATTTATAAAATTCTCCACAATGGAAATTCTCTTTCACTCCCTGAGCTGCTTAGATGAAATTTATTTGAAAGAAAAAAAAAACAATCAATCTACTATGTTTTTCTTTGGGTGTATTTCTTTGGTGGTAGTTAAAAGGAGCTTCATAAAAGCAATTTAAAGCCCATTGCACCATTATCATCCACTGTAATATCACCATCCTAATTAACACAATAGTGACATTTTGCTCAAATGGTTTGATTTTTTCTAAAATTTTAGGGAAATTAAAACTCTAAATTTTGCTCATTCTTTTGGTTAGTGGTCTTCACAAGTGCAGGGGTAGTATGTTATATTTGAAATGTCCATATCCTCTGATGAAATCTTGTACTGGGCGCAACCCCAATAATGTCATCACGCTAAGCAAAACCAACTGTTATCAGCGCAGAATGAGACAGAGATTTGGTGCATAGCACTGTGTTAAAAACTTTTTTAACAAAAGTTTGCAGTGATCACTATGTGATTGTTCTTTTCCTGAGTACTTGATGTGTTTGGAGCAAACTGCTGATTTTAACCCTTTGCATCTACTAAACTGATAGGTATAACAGGAGTCAGTGAATTAATTTAACCCCTGCACCACTTAAGTGCTTTTAGGTGGAGAGGGGGAGCACTTTGGATTATTCCTGCATAAGAAGATTACCATTAAGAGCACTTGAATTCAAATGTGCGCATGCTGGTTCAATGTATGTACATTGCACTGGTTTTTATGAGTGTATTTAATATATCACTCTAAGTGGAATCACATTGAACTTCATTGTTTGTTGACATGTCCCAAGAATTTCTTATTTTACATATAAAATGTTTCTTGATCATAATATGTTCGGGAACACTTGTATTTTCTGAGTATTGCACTTTATTATTGTTGTACCAGTTTATTCATTTTTTGAGTGCTTTTTTATTTTTTAGGTATTGAATCATATAAAGAGTATTGTATGTATATATATTGTATGTATATATATATATATATATATATATATATATATATATATGCAGTGCCTTGCGAAAGTATTCGCCCCCTGAAACTTTGCAAACTTTTGCCACATTTCAGGCTTCAAACATAAAGATATAAAACTGTAATTTTTTGTGAAGAATCAACAACAAGTGGGACACAATCATGAAGTGGAACGAAATTTATTGGATATTTCATACTTTGTTAACAAATAAAAAACTGAAAAATTGGGCGTGCAAAATTATTCAGCCCCTTTACTTTCAGTGCAGCAAAATCTCTCCAAAAGTTCAGTGAGGATCTCTGAATGATCCAATGTTGACCTAAATGACTAATGATGATAAATAGAATCCACCTGTGTGTAATCAAGTCTCCGTATAAATGCACCTGCATTGTGATAGTCTCAGAGGTCAGTTTAAAGTGCAGAGAGCATCATGAAGAACAAGGAACACACCAGGCAGGTCCGAGATACTGTTGTGGAGAAGTTTAAAGCTGGATTTGGATACAAAAAGATTTCCAAAGCTTTAAACATCCCAAGGAGCACTGTGCAAGCGATAATATTGAAATGGAAGGAGTATCAGACCACTACAAATCTACGAAGACCTGGCCGTCCCTCTAAACTTTCAGCTACTACAAGGAGAAGACTGATCAGAGATGCAGCCAAGAGGCCCATGATCACTCTGGATGAACTGCAGAGATCTACAGCTGAGGTGGGAGACTCTGTCCATAGGACAACAATCAGTCGTATACTGCACAAATCTGGCCTTTATGGAAGAGTGGCAAGAAGAAAGCCATTTCTTAAAGATATCCATAAAAAGTGTTGTTTAAAGTTTGCCACAAGCCACCTGGGAGACCCACCAAACATGTGGAAGAAGGTGCTCTGCTCAGATGAAACCAAAATCAAACTTTTTGGCAACAATGCAAAACGTTATGTTTGAGGTAAAAGCAACACAGCTCATCACCCTGAACACACCATCCCCACTGTCAAACATGGTGGTGGCAGCATCATGGTTTGGGCCTGCTTTTCTTCAGCAGGGATAGGGAAGATGGTTAAAATTGATGGGAAGATGGATGGAGCCAAATACAGGACCATTCTGGAAGAAAACCTGATGGAGTCTGCAAAAGACCTGAGACTGGGACGGAGATTTGTCTTCCAACAAGACAATGATCCAAAACATAAAGCAAAATCTACGATGGAATGGATCACAAATAAACATATCCAGGTGTTAGAATGGCCAAGTCAAAGTTCAGACCTGAATCCAATCGAGAATCTGTGGAAAGAACTGAAAACTGCTGTTCACAAACGCTCTCCATCCAACCTCACTGAGCTCGAGCTGTTTTGCAAGGAGGAATAAGCTAAAATTTCAGTCTCTCGATGTGCAAAACTGATAGAGACATACCCCAAGCGACTTACAGCTGTAATCGCAGCAAAAGGTGGCGCTACAAAGTATTAACTTAACCACTTAAGCCCCGGAGGATTTGGCTGCTAAAGGACCAGGGGTTTTTTTGCGATTTTTTACTGCGTGACTTTAACGGACAATTGCGCGGTCGTGCGACGCTGTACCTAAACGAATTTGACGTCCTTTTTTTCCCACAAACAGAGCTTTCTTTTGGTGGTATTTGATCACCTGTGCGATTTTTTGATCACGCGCTATAAACAAAAAAAGAGCGTAAATTTTGCAAAAATAACAATATTTTTCACATTTTTTTATATGAAATTCCCCAAAAAAAAAAGTAAAAATCAAAATTTTTTAACATTTTTCGGCCAATTTGTTTTATGCTACCTATGTTTGGTAAAAAAAATCGCAAAAAGCGTATTTTGATTGGTTTGCGCAAAAGTTATCGCGTTTACTAACAAAGAGAAAGATTTTTGTCATTTTTGGTGTTTTTTTTTTTAACGCGTAATGGCGGCGATCTGCGATTTTTTTTTCGGTACTGCGACATTGCGGCGGACAGATCGGACCCTTGACTGACATTTTTGACACTTTTGGGGTTACCAGTGACATTACTGCAGTAATCAGTGCTATACATATGCACTGTTACTGCAAAAATGACACTGGCAGGGAAGGGGTTAACTTTATTGGGAAGGGAGGGGTTAAGTGTGTCCTAGGGGCGTGCTTTCTACTGTGTAGGGACATTGCTATTGGTGTAAAAGCAAAGATCAACCGTTCTACATAGTAGAACGGTCAGATCTTTACTTTTACACAGGGAGAACTGACAGGCAGCTTGTTTACACAAGCTGCTCTGTCTTTCTCCCTTCACAGGAGCGATCGTAGTGTGGCCGGCGGACATCGAGTCCGCCGGTCACACGCACTGACTTGCCTGTGAACGAGCCGCGGCGGGCGCGCGCCTCGGCGGGCGCGCGCCCGCTCGCTATAGGCTCGCAAGTCAGTGACAGGCGAGTGACGTACCGATACGTCACTCTGCCTGGCCGGGGCTGACCGCCGCAGTATATAGTCGTGCGGCGGTCGGCAACCGGTTAAGGGGGCTGAATAATTTTGCACACCCAATTTTTCTGTTTATTTGTTAAAAAAGTTTGAAATATCCAATAAATTTCGTTCCATTTCATGATTGCAGTCTTATATCTTTATGTTTGAAGCCTGAAATGTGGCAAAAGGTTGCAAAGTTCAAGGGGGACGAATACTTTTGCAAGGCACTGTATATATATATATATATATATATATATATATATATATATATATATAGGGAGAGAGAGAGAGAGAAAACCTTTATCTTGTTGCACTTACATTCTGTTTTATTTTATACCTGTGATAGATAAGTTTGAATTATTTTAGATGTCATGACGTAAATTTTACAGTAGATGGTGATATGCTACCTTTATAAGTATTCCTTATGGAGGAGCACCACCTAGTGGTAGGAATAGAAACATACTGATTATGATTGGAAATATAGTATATTTGAAAGTTTAATGCCATTTTTTTTTACCCAAAAAACAAAAAAAAAAACAAAGCAATAAAACCCCACAAAAATCAAAACAAAGGAAAAAAAACAAACAATCTCATCCAAATGTATTATATCGATAGAATTTTAGCAAACCTTTTTGTAGATTCATCCAACTCTGAAGAAACCACTGTGTGTCTTTGTGCCTTACCATGTTAATAAACTGGTCTCAAAATGTAGAGGGGTTGCAGTGTTATAATAAGAAACACTGCAGATGTTATATGTTTACCATAAAATCACTGAAAATGTAATTTACTATATATACAGGAATAAAGCTAGTAGGACCCTAGCCAAAGCACTGTGGTCTTAATAATTAGTTTAATATCTGTAATACAGTTATTAATTCTTTTGCAGGTCAAACTGGGTACAGACAGACAGATATATATATATATATATATATATATATATATATATATATATATATATATATATACTGTATATATCCATATACAGTGCCTTGCGAAAGTATTCGGCCCCCTTGAACTTTGCGACCTTTTGCCACATTTCAGGCTTCAAACATAAAGATATAAAACTGTAATTTATTGTGAAGAATCAACAACAAGTGGGACACAATCATGAAGTGGAACGAAATTTATTGGATATTTCAAACTTTGTTAACAAATAAAAAAAACTGAAAAATTGGGCGTGCAAAATTATTCAGCCCCTTTTCTTTCAGTGCAGCAAACTCTCTCCAGAAGTTCAGTGAGGATCTCTGAATGATCCAATGTTGACCTACATGACTAATGATGATAAATAGAATCCACCTGTGTGTAATCAAGTCTCTGTATAAATGAACCTGCACTGTGATAGTCTCAGAGGTCCGTTTAAAGCACAGAGAGCATTATGAAAAACAAGGAACACACCAGGCAGATCCGAGATACTGTTGTACAGAAGTTTAAAGCCGGATTTGGATACAAAAAGATTTCCCAAGCTTTAAACATCCCAAGGAGTACTGTGCAAGCGATAATATTGAAATGGAAGGAGTATCAGACCACTACAAATCTACGAAGACCTGGCCGTCCCTCTAAACTTTCAGCTCATACAAGGAGAAGACTGATCAGAGATGCAGCCAAGAGGCCCATGATCACTCTGGATGAACTGCAGAGATCTACAGCTGAGGTGGGAGACTCTGTCCATAGGACAACAATCAGTCGTATACTGCACAAATCTGGTCTTTATGGAAGAGTGGCAAGAAGAAAGCCATTTCTTAAAGATATCCATAAAAAGTGTTGTTTAAAGTTTGCCACAAGCCACCTGGGAGACACACCAAACATGTGGAAGAAGGTTCTCTGGTCAGATGAAACCAAAATTGAACTTTTTGGCAACAATGCAAAACGTTATGTTTGGCGTAAAAGCAACACAGCTAATCTCCCTGAACACACCACCCCCACTGTCAAACATGGTGGTGGCAGCATCATGGTTTGGGCCTGCTTTTCTTCAGCAGGGACAGGGAAGATGGTTAAAATTGATGGGAAGATGGATGGAGCCAAATACAGGACCATTCTGGAAGAAAACCGGATGGAGTCTGCAAAAGACCTGAGACTGGGACGGAGATTTGTCTTCCAACAAGACAATGATCCAAAACATAAAGCAAAATCTACAATGGAATGGTTTACAAATAAACATATCCAAGTGTTAGAATGGCCAAGTCAAAGTCCAGACCTGAATCCAATCGAGAATCTGTGGAAAGAACTGAAAACTGCTGTTCACAAACGCTCTCCATCCAATCTTGCTGAGCTCGAGCTGTTTTGCAAGGAGGAATGGGCAAAAATTTCAGTCTCTCGATGGGCAAAACTGATAGAGACATACCCCAAGCGACTTACAGCTGTAATCGCAGCAAAAGGTGGCGCTACAAAGTATTAACTTAAGGTGGCTGAATAATTTTGCACGCCCAATTTTTCAGTTTTTTATTTGTTAAAAAAGTTTGAAATATCCAATAAATTTCGTTCCACTTCATGATTGTGTCCCACTTGTTGTTGATTCTTCACAAAAAATTACAATTTTATATCTTTATGTTTGAAGCCTGAAATGTGGTAAAAGGTCGAAAAGTTCAAGGGGGCCGAATACTTTTGCAAAGCACTGTATCTATCTATCTATCTATCTATCTATCTATCTATCTATCTATCTATCTATCTATCTATCTATCTATCTATCTCTATATATCTGTATATATACTGTATCTATATATATATATATATATATATATATATATATATATATATACTGTTAAAAAAATTAAAGGTACACTTTTTTATTAGGAGTATAACATGAAGTCAAATAAATTCCTGGTATATTGATCTGGTCAATTAAATAGCAGAGAGGGTTGTTAATCAGTTTCAGTTGCTTTGGTGTTAATGGAAATAACAGCAGGTGCACTAGATGGGCAACAATGACACGATGTCCAAACTTATCTTTTCTGACTCTTTTACACTAGTATTGCATTTGGCTAGGGTCAGTGTCACTACTGGTAGCATGAGGCATTACCTGGACCCTATAGAGGTTGCACAGGCAGTCCAACTCCTCCAGGATGGCACATCAATACGTGTCATTGCCAGAAGGCTTTCTGTGTCTCCCAGCACAGTCTCAAGAGCATGGAGGAGATTCCAGGAGAAAGGCAGTTAATCTAGGAGAGCTGGACAGGGCCGTATAAGGTCCTTAACCCATCAGCAGGACCGGTATCTGCTTCTTTGTGCAAGGAGGAACAGGATTAGCACTGCCAGAGCCCTACATAATTACTTCAAGCAGGCCACTGGTGTGAATGTCTCTAAACAAACAATCAGAAACAGACTTCATGAGGGTGGCCTGAGGGCCTGACGTCCTCTAGTAGACCCTGTGCTCACTCCCCCACAATGTGGAGCTCGAATTACATTTGCCATTGAACACCTGGCGTCCTGTGCATTTGACAGATGAGAGCAGGTTCACCCTGAGAACATGTGACTGATGTGAATGGTTTTGGAGAAGCTGTGGAGAATGTTTTGCTGCCTGTATCATCGTTCAACATGACTAGTTTGGTGGTAAGTCAGTGAGGGTCTGGGGAGGCATATCCATGGAGGGAAGCACAGATCTCTATAGGCTAGACAATGGCACACTGACTGCCATTCAGTATTGGGGTGAAATCCTTGGACCCATTGTCAGACCCTACGCTAGTACAGTGGGTCCTGGGTTCCTCCTGGTGCATGACAATGCCCGGCCTCATGTGACGAGAGTATGCATCCAGTTCCTGGAGCATGAAGGAATTGATATTATTGAATGGCCCCCACGCTCACCTGACCTAAATCCAATAGAGCACCTCTGGGACATTATGTTTTGGTCCATCTGACGCTGCCAGTTTGCACCTCAGTCTGTTCAGGAGCTCAGTGATGCCCTGTTCTAGATCTGAGAGTTAAAACCCCAGGACACCATCTGTCATCTCATTAGGAGCATGCCCCGACATTGTCAGGCATGCATACAAGTACATAGGGGCCATGCAAACTACTGAGTACAAATTTGAGTTGCTGCAATGAAATGAGAGTACCTGTCACTGCCTATTGGTGTCACAAGAATGTTTACATTCCTTATAACAGCAATAAAAATTATACAAAAAAGAGACAAATTGGGAACAGTGTTAAAAAAAAATGAAATAAAAAAAATTTGATAGCGCCCCATCCCTCCGTGTTCATGCGCAGAAGCGAACACATATATAAGTCGCACCCGCATATGTAAACAGTGTTCAAACCACACATGTGAGCTATCGGTGCGATCGCTAGAGCGAGAGCAATAATTCTAGTGCAAGACCTCTTCTTCAATTGTGTTTGTAGAATAAGGATATAGTTTAGTGTCACCTTAACAATCTCATAAACAGGGGCTGATGATTACTTTGGCAGATAGAGCCAATGTTACAAAACAGAAAAGGAAATATACCTACCACTCTGACAACCTGTGCAATCTACTCACTCTGCGTGGCTCATCAGAGCAGTCAGTACATTTATTTTTTTTCTGTTTTTCAACATTGTGGGATTATTATTTCCACAGGATCATCATTTACAGCTCTCCTGTGGCTAATGTATCTATGTGCAATACAGCAGCACTGGTGTTATGAAAATTGACCAGACTTTTCATAATGTATTAGGTCTCATTTCATTGGCAAGTGAGAGCAAAATATAAAGGAGAGTATAACTGTGCTAACTAATAGGTTCCAGCAGCAACTTAAATTGTGACAAACAACATAAACATAAATAGGGCTAAGTTGCGCTAAATTGTGCTATGATGACAATGGATGTCAAAAAAGACACAATAACTGATGTAATAACCACAAATGAATGTCCTCAAAAATAACAAGGGTAATGTCCAAATATCAGACACAGTCCAAAATCCGGAATCCCAAAGTCAGAAGAGAATAGGCCAACAATTATGTAGTCTCCTTACCAGATAAAGGAAAAGAATTCGCCCAAAAAACACAGATGTATGTTGAATCCACCAGCCTCAGATCAGCAAGCTCATAGTCATCTCAATATTGAGTGGCAATTGTATGTGGAAAGAAATTGAAAACTTCCACAGCATAATACTGTTTGGCATTAACCACTTAAGCCCCGGAGGATTTGGCTGCTAAACGACCAGGGGGTATTTTGCGATTCGGCACTGCGTGACTTTAACAGACAATTGCGCGGTCGTGCGACGCTGTACCTAAACGAATTTGGCGTCCTTTTTTTCCCACAAACAGAGCTTTCTTTTGGCGGTATTTGATCACCTGTGCGATTTTTTGATCACGCGCTATAAACAAAAAAAGAGCGTCAATTTTGCAAAAATAGCAATATTTTTCCCTTTTTTTTATATGAAATTCCCCCAAAAAAAATGGAAAAATCAAAATTTTTTAACATTTTCAGCCAATTTGTTTTATGCTACCTATGTTTGGTAAAAAAAATCGCAAAAAGCGTATTTTGATTGGTTTGCGCAAAAGTTATTGCGTTTACTGACTAAGGGGAAGATTTTTGTAATTTTTGTTGTTTTTTTTTTTAACGCGCAATGGCGGCGATCTGCGATTTTTTTGCGGTACTGCGACATTGGGGCGGACAGATCGGACCCTTGACTGACATTTTTGACACATTACATCAGTTATTGTGTCTTTTTTTATATCCATTGTCATCATAGCACAATTTAGCGAAACTTAGCCCTATTTAAGTGAGAGCAAAAGCCAGCTGAGTTATGTTATTTATAAGAACATTCAACCAAAACAAAAAATACCCAAGAACATTCAATTTTGCCCCATTATCACTACAGCTGGTTCATTTGTACAGAACGAATGCACATGCAGTTTTGCAGGACAAATAGCTGTGCATTTGTTATTTTTTCTGTTTTTATAAACAGACCCCAAATGTTAAAGATAAGACCACCCTTTTTCAACCAGGGTGCCCAGGCACCCTTGGGTACCTTCAGGTTCCTACAGGGGTGCCTTGGGAAAATGTCTAAAAATTGCCCAAAAATTATATACAAGCCAGCAGGTGGCTGAAACCTGCCTTTTAGTTACACAAAGCCACAGGTTTTCATTGTACTCCATTACGACCTTCTAGCCAAAAGGGACCTAATGACCAATGACATAATCGATTAATAAGATGGACGTCGAGCACCTGCACAGCCTCATTGTTTGCTCCTCTCATGCCCCTCTGTATCAGAACTGAGGTCACATTAGCTGAGTGAGGGAGGGAAACTGAAGGAGAAGAGAAACAGATCAGAATACTAGTCAGTACCAGTGAGAAAAAGTGTGTTTGGTTTGTAAGAATAAGTTAACTCTAATGTTGGTTGTCCTGCATGTGCGGATGTTGCTGCATTATATAAATCTATTAGTTTAATTTTTTGCATTTTAAAATTGGGGTGCCTTAAAATTTTGCAGAATGGGTTAGACTTTAGACTTATATTTAAAGTGATTGTAAAGTCTCGTTTTTTTTTTTTAAAGTGGTTTTACACAGAGCAGCCCAGATCCTCCTCTTCTCGGGTTGCACTTCAGCTCTCCTGGTCCCTCCCTCCTGTTGAGTGCCCCCACAGCAAGCAGCTTGCTATGGGGAAACCCGAGCTGAGCCACAGCTCCCTGTGTGCATTTAGATATGGAGCCGTGGCCTGCCCCACCCTCTTTCTCTCCTCATTGGCTGACTAACCTTGATTAACAGCAGCGGAAGCCAATGGCCCTGCGCTGTGCTGTCTCAGCTAACGAGGAGGGGAGTCCTTGACAGCCAAGAAACTCCTGCAACATCACTACATCTAGATGTTAAGTATTAGGGGGGCTGAGGGGGGAGGGGGGCTGCTGCACACAGAAGGCTTTTTATCTTAACCACTTGCCGACCGCTCACATTGAGCGTACTGCGGCAAAGTGGCTCGATTCCGTCCAGCGACATAGACCTACGTCGCTGGACTCCTCCCCTTGTGGGCGGCGCGTGCGTGCCGCCGGAGGCTCGCTCCCGCTGTATTCAGACACAGCGGGAGTCGGGCCAGGGGAGGAAAGGCGCCGCTGTTTCCCGATCATCAGGGATCGAGCAATTTGTGTAAACAAAGCGGGCGGATCTCCTATGTGACAGGCAGGGACAGATTACAGGATTCAGCATAGCTGAACCTGCGATCTGTGTCTATGTCACACAATCCCCTCCCCCCACACACGTCAGTAAGCACCAGGCATACATTTAACCCCTTGTTCACCAATAAAGTTAACCCCTTCCCTGCCAGTGTCATTATTAGAGTAACAGTGCATATTTATAGCACTGATTACTGTAGTAATGTCACTGGTCCACCCAAAAGTGTCAAAAATGTCAGTCAAGGGTCCAATCTGTCAGCTGCAATGTCGCAGTCCCGCAAAAAAAATCGCAGATCACCGCCATTACTCGTTAAAAAAAAACAATAAAAATGACATAAATGACATAAATCTTTCCCGTAGTTAGTAGCTACAATAACTTTTGTACAAACCAATCAAAATATGCTTATTGTGATTTTTTTTTACCAAACATATGTAGCAGAAAACAAATTGGCCTAAAATGTTTAAAAATTTTTTTTTTGTTTATAGCGCAAAAAGTAAAAATTGCACAGGTGATCAAATGCCACCGAAAGAAAGCTCTATTTGTGGGGAAGAAAAGGACATACATTTAATTTGGGTACATCGTCGCACGACCGCGCAATTGTCCGTTAAAGTAACGCAGTGCCGAATCGCAAAATATGGCCTGGTCAGGAATGGGGTAAAATCTTCCGGTCTAAAAGCGGTTAAAAATACGCTCATTGAGAAGTTTTTTTTTGTCAAAGACATGTAGCTAAATACATTTTGGCCTAAATATATGACAAAAATTGAATATATTGGATATTTTTTAACTGTCAAAGTAGAAGAATATTGTTATTTTTTCAAAATTGTCGCTCTTTTTTTATTAATATTGCAAAAAATGAAAAGCGCAGAGGTGATCAAATGCCACCAAAAGAAAGCTCTGTTTGTGGGAAAAAAAGGACGTAAATTTCGTTTGGGTACAGTGTTGCACGGCCGCACAATTTTTCAGTTAAATTCGCACAGTGCCAAGTTGCAAAAAGTGGCCTGGACGTAAAGCAGGAAAATCCTCCGGTCCTAAAGTGGTTAATACATAGAATGCATTAGGAAAAAAAAGCCTTCTGTCTTTACAACCACTTTAGGTGTTAGGGAGAGAGCTTAAGTGGTAAGGAGTTAAAAACTATGCTTATGCACCCTTTTTTCAACATTTGTTTTCAGTGCCAAAAACAACATTACCAGGCTTCCAGCACTGAAAACACGTAATCCACACAGATTTTACAAAGCACTGCAAATGTTCCTTTGGGATTTTGACACATTTAGACTCAAAGTATCAGAGTTACATCACCATCCCCAGCCCGAAGCTTTGACAGAAGACAGGATGTATTCATGAGTTCTGACTGTGTACAGTAAATTGTGGCCCTTCCATTCACAAGTCACAGTAGAAACCAAGGTTTCATCACATCCGAAGATGTTTTTCCATTTTTCAGTTGTCCAGTTTCAGTGAGTCAGTGCCATTATAACCGCATTGCATAGAGAATAAAGCAACATTCTTAGTGAACTTTGTGTTGGTTGTGCCCATCCTTTCTTGCTCCCTTCTGTGTAAATATATATATATATATATTTATATAGATATATATTTATATATATCTATATATATCTATATATATATAGATATATATAGTATCTCACAAAAGTGAGTACACCCCTCACATTTTTGTAAACATTTTTTTATACCTTTTCATGTGACAACACTGAAGAAATGACACTTTGCTACAATGTAGAGTAGTGAGTATACAGCTTGTATAACAGTGTAAATTTGCTGTCCCCTCAAAATAACTCCACACACAGCAATTAATGGCTAAACCGCTGGCAACAAAAGTGAGTACACCCCTGAGTAAAATGTCCAAATTGGGCCCAATTATCCATCTTCCCTCCCCAGTGTCATGTGACTCGTTAGTGTTACAAGTTCTCAGGTGTGAATGGGGAGCAGGTGTGTTAAATTTGGTGTTATCTCTCTATCTCTCTCATACCGGTCACTGGAATTTCAACATGGCACTTCATGGCAAAGAACTCTCTGAGGATCTAGAAAAAGAATTGTTTCTCTACATAAAGATGGCCTAGGCTATAGGAAGATTGCCAAGACCCTGAAACTGAGCTGCAGCATGGTAACCAAATTCATACAGCGGTTTAACAGGACAGGTTCCACTCAGATCAGGCCTCGCCATGGCTGACCAAAGAAGTTAAGTGCACATGCTCAGCATCATATCCAGAGGTTGTCTTTGGGAAATAGTTGTATGAGTGCTGCCAGCATTACTGCAGAGGTTATAGGGGTGGGGGAGTCAGTCTGTCAGTGCTCAGTTTATATGGCGCACAGTGCATCAAGTTGGTCTGCTTGGCTATCATCCTAGAAGGAAGCCTCTTCTAAAGAAAGCCTGCAAACAGTTTGGTGAAGACAAGCAGACTAAAAACACCGATTACTGGAACCATGTCCTGTGGTCCGATGAGACCAAGATAAACATATTTGGTTCAGATGGTGTCAAGTGTGTGTTGTGGCAACCAGGTGAGGAGTACGAAGACATGTGTGTCTTGCCTACAGTCAAGCATGGTGGTGGGAGTGTCATGGTCTGGGGCTGCATAAGTGCTGCTGGCACTGGGAACCACAGTTCACTGAGGGAACCATGAATTCCAACATGTACTGTAACATACTGAAGCAGAGCATAATCCCCTCCCTTCGGAGACTGGGCCACAGGGCAGTATTCCAACATGATAACGACCCCAGCACACCTCCAAGATGACCACTCCCTTGCTAAAGAATCTGAGGGTAAAGGTGATGGACTGGCCAAGCATGTCTCCGGACCTAAACCCTATTGAGCATCTGTGGGGCATCCTCAAATGGAAGGTGGAGGAGCACAAGGTCTCTAACATCCACCACCTCTATGATTTTTTTCATGAAGGAGTGGAAGAGGACTCCAGTGGCAACCTGTGAAGCTCTGGGGAACTCCTTGCCCAAGAGGGTTAAGACAGTGCTGAAAAACAATGGTGGTCACACAAAATATTAACACTTTGGGCCCAATTCGGACATTATACCTTAGGGGTATACTCACTTTTGTTGCCAGCGGTTTAGACAATAATGACTGTGTGTCGAGTTATTTTGAGGGGACAGAACATTTACACTGTTATACAAGCTGTACACTCACTACTTTATATTGTAGCAAAGTGTCATTTCTTCAGTGTTGTCACATGGAAAGATATAATAAAATATTTACAAAAATGTGAGGGGTGTACTCACTTTTGTGAGATACTGTATATATATATATATATATATATATATATATATATATATATATATATATAAATAAAGAAAGATAGTCTGTGTAGGATCTGGGTAAGGATCCAAACACTGAGACTATATTTCACAAATGAAGAAGGGTTGGGGAGAAAAGAGTGTAAAGATAAAAGAGGGAGAAAAGAGAGAAAAGGGAGAGGGCAAGGAGAGAGACCAGGAAACACAGGAACGTGGAGAAGAGGGGGAGGAGAAAGGAAATGGGAGAAAAAAAGGAAGGATATAAGGGGGAAAGAAGAAAAGGGGGGGAGAGGGCTAGTGGGATTTTTGAGCGGTACTGTAACTCTAGAAGGTAAACAACTGGTTTGTAAAAAATATAAATTTTATTTATACATGATTAAAATCACAAAAAACATACATTTAAGACATAAAGTGAAAATGCAGAAAATATATCAATACATCAAGTTTTGACATACAGGCAATAGTAGGCAGTCGAGCATACAACAAAAACCGGTGATCAATTGAGCACCTGGTATCTACCCAACATGTTTCACGGACAATGGAATCCGCTTCTTCAGGGGTTTTGATATAAGGTATGTTTATTGTTTAGCCTTGAGATTCCTGTATGATAGAAATATACATAAGACATATTGCACATAGATTAATACACAGGGGAGTCTTAGCAAGTGCATGCACACCAGTGTTCCTTGCCTCCTCCACCCCACACACGCAAACGGCCACCACCCAGTGAACGCCTCACCAACGGATGTGGAGGGGATATAGGCATGCATTGAGCAGTAGGTAGTGACTAGATAAGATTGTTCGAATTGGGAGGAACAGAGAAGAGAGAGTTTACTCAAGTGGTAAAAAAAACCTGTATAAACGTGATGATGGTAAATATTTGCTGCCAGGGATGCCTATAGTGCTGTAGCCAATTGGCATGGCATGGAAAATATCACTCTCTGTGAAGCAGAGAGATTCAAGATTAATAATTGTAATAATAAGGAGACAGGCCTCCAAGGTTAGGGAGAGATAAAGAAATTGTAGGACTGGGCTTACCAAGCCTTGTGGAGATATCTGTCCTATCATGCCAGACTAAAGGGACACACAGGGGCTGGGGCTCAATTGAAGTGCCGGAAGCCTATGTGAGGGGCTTCAACGTTAGAAGGATAGAATGAACTACTTTCCTGTGGAGGGGAATATACATACAATGAGACAACCCCCAAATCAGGAAGGACATTTTTTTTCCCTACTCATTTTTTCTGACTGTTTTACACTAGTTTTGCATTTGGCTAGGGTCAGTGTCACTACTGATAGCAGGAGGCGATATCTGGACCCTATAGAGGTTGCACAGGCATTCCAACTCCTCCAGGATGGGACATCAATACGTGCCATTGCCAGAAGGTTTGCTGTGTCTCCCAGCACAGTCTCAAGAGCATGGAGGAGATTCCAGGAGATAGGCAGTTACTCTGGGAGAGCTAGACAGGGCCGTAGAAGGTCCTTAACCCATCAGCAGGACTGGTATCTGCTCCTTTGTGCAAGGAGGAACAGGATGAGCACTGCCAGAGCCCTACTTAATGACCTCCAGCAGGCCACTGGTGTGAATGTCTCTGACCAAACAATCAGAAACAGACTTCATGAGGGTGGCCTGAAGGCCTGATGTCCCCTAGTGGGTCCTGTGCTCACTGCTCTGCACCGTGGAGCTTGATTGCCATTGAACACCAGAATTGGCAGGTCCGCGTCCTGTGCTTTTGACAAATGAGAGCAGGTTCACCCTGAGCACGTGGTGTACGTGAAAGGGTCTGGAGAAGCCATGGGGAACTTTATGTTGCCTGTAACGTCATTCAGTGCGACCGGTTTGGAGGTGGGTCAGTGAGTGTCTGGGAAGGCATATCAATGGCAGGATGCACAGCAGTGTTAATTTTGGCAGCAAATTTCAATTTAGTTTTAGTCTTAGTCTTAGGACTAAAATGGCATTTTAGTTTTAGTCCCATTTTAGTCTTCTGCAAGTGTTTTAGTTTTAGTCGTATTTAGTCGACTAAAACTCCAGTATATTTTAGTCGACTAAAACGCCCTACATTTTAGTCGACTAAAACTAATTTTAGTAATCTATAATCAAATGGGTGTAGTGCAATTGTAATTTGTAATGCATTATTTAAGCATTTCTCTACAATTTCCAAACTCATTATATACTACTGCTGGTCCTGGAGTGAAAAATCTAATATGTTATTATTTATGCTTTGAGCATGCACCAGTGTTAATTTTTGGCAGCAAATTTCGATTTAGTTTTAGTTATAATCTTTTGACTAAAATGCCATTTTAGTTTTAGTCGTATTTTAGTCTTAAGACTAAAATGCCATTTTAGTTTTAGTTGTATTTTAGTCATCTGAATTGTGTTAGTCAACGAAAACGTTTTAGTCGGTTTTAGTCGACGAAATTAACACTGATGCACAGACCTCTACAGGCTAGACAATTATACCCTGACTGCAATTAGGAATTAGGATGAGATCCTTGGACCCATTGTCAGACCCTACGCTGGTGCAGTGGGTCCTGGGTTCCTCCTGGTTCACCACAATGCCCGGCCTCATGTGATGAGAGTATGCAGCCAGTTCCTGGAGAATGAAGTAATGAATACCATTGAATGGCCCCTATGCTCGCCTGACCTAAATCCAATAGAACACCTCTGGAACACTATGTTTTGGTCTGCCCGACGCCACCAGGTTGCACCTCATTCTGTTCAGGAGCTCAGTGATGCCCTGTTCTAGATCTGGGAAGAAATACCCCAGGACACCATCTCTCATCTCATTGGGAGCATGCCAGGATGTTGTCAGGCAAACATACAATCACATGGCGGCCATACAAATTACTACCATTACTACTAGTACCATTTTGAGTTGCTGCAATGAAATTCGAACAGAATGGACTAGGCCTGCTGCATCATTTTTTCCCTTTGATTTTTTGGGGTGTCTTTGAGTTCAGCCCTCTGTAGGTTGGTAATTTTAATTTCCATCAAACAATGTGGCATCCTTCCATTCCTAACACATTACCCAGTCCATATCAGTATAGATATCCAGCATGATAGTTTTCGCCATTGAGATCTCATGTGTTTTCTGTGTTCCTTTAATTTTTTTTGAGCAGTGTGAATATATATATATATATTAGGGCTGCAACTAACGATTAATTTGTCTGTCGACTAATCTATCGATTATTTTTACGATAAGTCGACTAATCTAACGATTATTTTTATTTTATTTTTTTTGCTTAATTGAGTGTTTTTTTGATTAGCTAATTAATCCTGTAATTAATACAGACCCCTCAGTAAGCCCCCCTCTCAGTACAGACCCTTCAGTAAGTCCCTTCCCAGTACAGACCCCTCAGTAAGCCCCCCCTCCCAGTACAGACCCCTCAGTAAGCCCCCCTCCCAGTACAGACCCCTCAGTAAGTCCCTTCCCAGTACAGACCCCTCAGTAAGCCCCCCCTCCCAGTACAGACCCCTCAGTAATCCCCCCTCCCAGTACAGACCCCTCAGTAATCCCCCCTCCCAGTACAGACCCCTCAGTAAGCCCCCCTCCCAGTACAGACCCCTCAGTAAGCCCCCCCTCCCAGTACAGACCCCTCAGTAAGCCCCCCCTCCCAGTACAGACCCCTCAGTAAGCCCTTAAATGGAACCTGCTGGCTAACCAAGGCTGTCTGTAATAGAACAAATTACTGGACCTTCCTGACCCAGATTTTTACTACACAGGGTTGCTGTAGATGAAGTGGAGAGGCACTGTTGAGCACCTCAAATGTCTTCAACACAGGGATGCTGTAGTTGTAGTGAAGATGCACTGTCCAGCCTCTGTAAAATGTCACCTACGCAAGGCTGCTGTAGATGTGACGTGTAAGCAAAGCACTTTTTAAATGTCACCTACACAGGGCTTCTATAATTTTAGTAGAGAGGCACTATCAAGCACAAATGAAGTGCCCTCTACACAGAGCTGCAGTACATTTAGTGGAGCGGCACCATCAAGCACCTAGAAAATGTCACTTCTGCATGACTGCTATAGCTGTAGTAGAGGGGCTTTGCCAAGCATGTGTAAAATGCTACATGACATTGTATGAATATGCTGTTGTATACAGCATGTCTAGTTTGTGGCTGTACCACCATTTGACACACTCAGAAGAAATATAGAAGAATGACAGTTCATACTGAAGACATTTTTAGGTTTTGTGGCAATCTTTCTGCATTTTGTAAAAATATGGCTAAGCTTTAATTATGTCACAAGTTATGACAATGTTTTATTTCAGTAAGTAAAAAAAAAAAAAAAAAGGGCATAAGGGCATTTTACTAACTTTTGCACCAGCAGAGCATTGCACCACATCACTGCCTCAGTGTGCAGAGCGTCGCTCGCCTCCGGGATGTCATGCCGCTCGCCTCCGGGATGTCATGCCGCTCGCCTCCAGGATGTCATGCCGCTAGCCTCCGGGATGTCATGCCGCTCACAGCGGCTGGAGCACAGCGGGAGCCGGGGGCGGGGCAGTGCAGCGGCCCCAATCAATGCAGCGGCCGGCCGGCAATGCGAGCAGGGGGCGTGTGACGTCACGCGGTGACGCGTCGATGCCTTTCACGCACGTCGACGAATTTTTGTAGTCGACGTGTCGTGACAGCCCAAATATATATACATACATATATTATTGTTAATATTATTATACAGTATTTATTTAGCAATGTGAGGGCAGACAGTACAGTTACAATACAATTCAATACAGGAGGAATCAGAGGGCCTTTGTTCATTAGAGCTTACAATCTAAAAGGAAGGGTACAAGCGATTCAAAAGGTAATAACTGGGGGGAATGGTCTGATGGAGAAAATAAAAGTACAGTTGTAAGGTGGAGGCAGGATGGGCTTCTCTAAAGAGAAAAGTTTTCAGGCATCGCCTATAAGTGGATAGTGTTAGAGATAATCAGACAGTTTGGGGTAGGGAATTCCAAAGGATGGGAGAGGCTCGAAAGAAGTCCTGGAGGATAGCTTGGGAGGAGGTGATAAGGGAACTAGAGAGCAGGAGGTCTTGGGAGGAACGAAATAAAACATTTGGTTGGTATTTTGAGACTAGGTTAGTGATGTAGCTGGGGGCCAAGTTGTGGATGGCTAAAAGGAGAGTTTAGAGTCCAAGACCACACCTAACACCCTAGCATGCAGGGATGGGTTGATGGTTCAACCATAGATCTTGACAGAGAAGTCAGAGAAAGGGCCAAGTGGGGGAGGAAATATCATGAGCTTGGTTTTGGACGGGTTGAGTTTGAGGAAGTGGTGTGACATCCAGAATGATATGTCTGTTAGTAAGTTAGTGATGCGTCAGGAGACTGATGTTGTGAGCTGAGTGGTAGAGAGATAGATTTGGATGTTGTTAGTATAGAAATGATATTGAAATATTGATATTGAAATATAAAATGTTCCCTCCCCCTCCTCCTACCTATACTGCCTAACCTGTGTAAAAAAGATCTGTACACCTACGCATTTTATCTGCTCCATTTCAGTCATGTGATCACGCAGCTGCGGCTCCCCTGCCTTAGTGAGCTGCTTCTGCAGGAATTGCTAGCAGGGGCTATTCCTTCTGCGTCAGCAGTTTTTTTTATTTTTCGTGGCACAGCAGGACTAATAATTTTTAGGGCATAATTGCTGTCCCCCCAGTCTGCATCGCAGGTGCTATTCCTTCTGCGTCAGCAGTGGGTTTTTTTTTTTCATGGCACAGCACCACTAATAATATTTACGGCATAATTGCTGTCCCCACTGCTGCATCACATGTGCTATTACTTCTGCATCAGCGGTGTTTTTTTTTTTGTTTTTTTTTTCGTGGCACAGCAGCACAAATAATGTTTAGGGTATAATTGCTGTCCCACCTTCTGCACTGCAGGTGCTATTCCTTCTGCATCAGCAGGGTTTTTTTGTGGCACAGCAGCACTAATTTTATTTAGGGCATAATTTCTGCCCCCCTTTTTGCGTTGTAGGTGCTTTTCCTTCTGCATCAGCAGGGGTTTTCTTTTTTTGGCTTTATTAAGTTTTTCTTTATTAAAAAAAAAAACTATAATAAAACGGTTTATAGTCCACCAAGTACAAAGTATTGCACCCAAGCACCATATTCCCTTCCCACACTCTATAATAAAATGTTATAAAAATCCCCCTCAAAAAATAAAAAACAATAATAAAATGATTTGTATTGCACCCAAGCATCATATTTCCATGCCACATTCTATAATAAAAAGTTATAAAAACCCCCCAAAAATCCCCCATCATGTCCGAAAGGCCAACAAGGAGACGCAGACACTCACAGGCCACTAAAAGAGGGCTAGTGGTCTCTCTGTCCACAGCAAAAAGTGATGGTCACGGACATGGTGCATCGTCTGCAGGCAGGGCACGCTTGTCCTTTTTTTCCTGTGCTGGCCGTGTTTTTTGAGCTACAACTTGCAGAAGAGTTGGTGGAGTGGATAACTAAGCCGTCCTCCTCCTCCTCATCCTCTGTAACCCAGGCTCATACTAGTTTGCCTTCTACCGCAGCTGCCAAAGCAGCATAATCCACAGGCTCCTTGTCCACAGCTACTACTTTCATAGCCTCATGCATGGAGGAGTCACCTGAATTATTAGATCATAGTGCCAGTTACATGATGCTGGAGGATAAGCAGCAATTTGAATGCTCTGATGTTGGTTCCTAGGTTGGGGAAGGGAATAACGTGAGCCTAGAGATAGGGGGTGACAATGACGGACAAGAAACTAGCAGTTATGTTGCCACAGCTGCAGTATACTGCCAAGTTTGCTCCAGTGACGAGGAGGGAGGAGATGATGGGGTCACTGTATATACTTGGGTGCCTGAGAGAATAGAGGAGGAAAGTCAGGAGGAGGAGAAGGCAGCACAAGTCCAACGGGCAGGATGTCCTCCAGGGGCCGGCTTAAAGGCAGCCACCCTATTACATCACACCACAGAGCTCCACAGGTGCAGGGTGATGCTAACTCCCCACTAACTTCCAAAACTTCATTGGTGTGGGCTTTTTTCAACACGTAAACAGCAGACCGCAGTGTTGCTGTTTGCAGTCTCTGTCTGAAGTGGATCAAGCGTGGCAGAACACCAGCAGCTTGGGCACCACATGCTTGACAAGACATATGACGACCTTCCATGCAGTCCGTTGACAACAACACCTGAAAGACCCACATCATAATAAAATGCAGACTTCTTCTTGCTCCTCCTCTGGGATTTCTACCCCTACTATACCTCAAGTCTTCTCAAAAACCTGCACTGAGAGGGATGATGGTATAGCAATGGGTGCCAAAGGTAATTGTAAGCAGTACACCACCAATTGATTTGACCAGCAGGCAAATTTTACTACCCCAGTTGCTGGACCGTAAAAAAATACTGCCCCAGCCATCCACATGCTCAGTGTCTAAATGCTAGCTTGGCCAAATTGCTAGCACGACAACTGCTGCCTTTTCATCTGGTAGACTCTGCCCCCTTTCATGAATTTTCAGAATGTGCTGTACCCCAGTGACAGGTTCCAAAAAGAAATTTATTTTCACATAAGGCCATTCCAGGCCGTTGGACAGAGCGGTCAGCAGGAAGGTTCACAATACTGCTGACTCATGGTCCAGCAGGCATGGTCAGGGATGTTACATTTCCTTCACAGCGCACTGGGTAACTCTTCTGGCAGCTAGGAAGGATGCAGGACAGGGTTCAGTGCTGGAGCTTGTTCCACCACTATGGCTCCAAAAAGCTGATGGAGATTCTGCCACATCTGTCTGCTCCACCCCCTCCTCTTCTTCCTCTATGGCCTATTCTACTGTCTATTGGAATGTCCTTCCTGATACTAAGGGACAGAAGCCACACCGGGGCAAAGATTCTGTCAGCTCTGCAGGGGCAGGCTCAGGGGTGGTCGAAGCCACGGCAGCTTGAGCCAGGAATGGTTGTATGCGACAATGGCACCAACCTTCTCTCCGCCTTCCGACAGGGACATTTGACACATGTTCCATGGTTGGCACATGTCCTGAATTTGATGGTCCAGCATTTCTAGAACAGGTACCCGGGCTTACCAGATCTTCCGAGGCAGGCCAAATAAGTCTGTGGCCAGACTTTTCCGATGATCCTACAATGTCAGTGCTCGGCTGGCTGACATTCAATGGGAATTCAACCTGCCCACCAACCGCCTCCTTTGTGACATGTCCACCAGGTGGAACTCAACATTGGCAATGAGTACCTGTGAGAGTATGTAACAAGGACAGGCTCATGGGAGCTTGGCATCTTTTCGCCACGCCAGTGGCTGCTGATAAAGGATGCACACACTGTCCTGTCACTATTTGAGGAAGCCTCAAGGATGGTGAGTCATGACAATGCATGCATCAGTGACACTGTCCCTCTAGTCTTCCTACTGGAGCACACGCTTTGTGGAATCATGGACAGGGCATTTGAGGCAGAACAGCGGGAGGAAGAGGAGGACTTCCTTTACTCACAAGGCCCCCTTTATGCAGATACCATTCCTTCAAGGTCACAAAACACACAGGAAGAGGAGGAGGATTGTGGCAGCATGGATGTAGAGGATAACATACAGCAGTCTTCAAGGAATGGTTTTCATTCCCCAGAAACCCTAGGAGTTGTATGTGGCTGGGGAGAGGTTGCTCCTACTGACAATGTCATCCTTAGTGACCCAGAGGACTCAGAATCTCATGCCTCCTGAAACTTACGTTGCATGGGCTCCCTGATGCTTCAAAGCCTGTGAAAGGACCAGAGGATTTGTGGTATCAAGGAGAAGGATCATTACTGGTTCGCAACCTTTCTTGATTCACATTACAAGGGTAAAGTTGCAGACATCATCCTGCCTTCGCAGAGGGAGCAGAGGATTAAACATCTTTAAGACGCCTTGAGGTGGAAGGTTACCATTTCCTGGACAATGTGTTTCTGAGGCTTTTTTTGGTCAAAGAAGGAGTGGTGGAGAAGGCTTCCGACTGACCGATGCCTTTAAACAATTCTTTAGTCCTCAGCGTCCAGGGCTGTTAGGTTTAAGCAACCATTGTCAGCAACTGTAGCATATGGTGCAGGATTATCTAGGGGCAAGAGCAGACTTGGAGACCTTTCTAACTGAGCATCAACTGGGTTACTGGGTCTTTGGGATGGACCACTGGCAAGAACTTGCTCAATATGCAATCGAGCTACTGGCCTGTCCTGCATCCAGAATGCTTTCCGAATGGACATTCAGTGCTGCTGGAGGTTATGTGACGGATAAAAGAGTGCGTCTGTCCACAGACTCCATTGACCAACTGACATTTATCAAAATGAATCAGTCCTGGATCAACAGTAGCTATCAAGCCCCTGATGCTGATGTAACTGATTTAATTTGCTTGGGATCTGGGATCCCTTGAAGACTACCTATGCTGCCTTTCCTATTCCTGAATCTTGATTATGCCAGCTTCCAACACTGTTTTTGGTTTATGTCACTACCAACACCCAAGGCCCAATTTTTCTGCACCAGTATCACCAGAAGGGCCTGGTATGGACAGGGAGGGGGGGTGGAGGGGACCCTACGCCATTTTTTTCATTTTTTTTTTCATTTTCTTTATCTTTATTGCTGGGAGCCAACACTACATTACAACGGCGAGCAAATTTAAATTACATTTTTTCCATTTTCTTTTTAAATGTCAGTATTGCTGCAGCAAGATCTATACATCGTAAAAAAGCGCCACTTTTCATGCACATTAAGGGGACCCCCCCAGGCAAGATATTAAAGGAATTTCTCATTTTTATTATTTCACTTTAAGCATCATTAAAACCACTACTCCTGTAAAAATGATCATTTTAAAAGCCTTTTTTTGCATTGACCCATGTCCCCCAAGGCAGTACCCGAGTCCCCATCAGTGTTGGTCATCTTACTTTAAAAAAGTAATTAGTTACAGTTACAAATTACTTCTCCCAAAAAGTAATTGAGTTAGTGACTCAGTTGCCACATTGAAAAAGTAATTAGTTACTTTACAAAGTAACTGTGACTTTTTTTTACTATTCTATAATGCAATTACGTTCTATAAGATCTATAATAGTGGTGGCGGTGTGGCACACTGTGGGGGTCTGAGTCCTCCTGACTGTGTGAGTAACTGTATTTTTTTATTTTTTGGTACCTGATGCCTGGAGTGGCTAGCTGCTGGTGGTGTGGCACACTGGTGGTGGTGGTGTGGCACACTGGCGGAGTGGCACACTGGTGGTGGTGATGGTGTGGCACACTGGTGGTGGTGGTGGCAGTGTGGCCCACTGGTGGTGGCAGTGTGGCACACTGGTGGTGGTGGTGTGGCCCACTGGTGGTGGTGGTGGCGGTGTGGCACACTGGTGGTGGTGGTGGTGGTGGTGTGGGACACTGGTGGTGGTGGTGGCAGTGTGGCCCACTGGTGGTGGCAGGGTGGCACACTGGTGGTGGCGGTGTGGCACACTGGTGGTGGTGGCGGTGTGGCACACTGGTGGTGGTGGCGGTGTGGCCCACTGGTGGTGGCGGTGTGGCACACTGGTGTTGGTGGTGTGGCACACTGGTGATGGTGGTGGTGGCGGTGTGACACACTGGTGATGGCTGTGTGGCACACTGGTGGTGGTGGCGGCGGCGGTGTGGCACACTGGTGGTGGTGTGGCACACTGGTGGTGGCGGTGTGGCACACTGGTGGTGGTGGTGGCGGTGTGGCACACTGCTGGTAGTGGTGTGGCACACTGGTGGTGGTGTGGTGGGTGGTGGGTGGTGGCTGGTGGGGGTCTATGACCTGACTCCTGACTGTCTGTGACTGACACTGAGTCTGTGAGATTTTTTTGGTACCTGTTGTGCTGGGCTTGCTGGTGGTGGTGGACTGGTGGTGTGGCCTGGCAGGCACTGGCACACTGTTGTCCGGGTCCCTCTGGCTCCGTCCTCCTCCAGGCCTCAGGCCTGCCTGTCTGTGCCTCTCTCCTCTTCTGGGCTGGCTGTGTGCGTTGGTGGACTGGTGGTGGTGGACTTCCTGCTGCCCTGTGGTGGTGGTGGAGTCCTGGACTATATATTTTTGGATATGGTAGGGTCGCCGACACGCCGCCCGCCGGACTCTATGCCCTCCTCCTGGCACTCTGTGCTGCTGTCCGACTTGATTCTCGTGACTCAACTGAGTCTCCTCCTCTTCTCTCTCCAGTTTACAGTACCGCGGACAGCGGTCATAGAGAAGAGGGGGAATACAATTACATCCACTGCCATCTAGTGGCGGTAGATGTAATTGCGGTAACGCAGCCGAAAGTAGCGGCAACGGCGTTACAGGGAGAGGACTGGTAATCAGATAGATTACTCGTTACCCTGAAAAGTAACTGCATTAAGTAACGCCGTTTACTTAAACGCAGTTACTACCAACACTGGTCCCCATACACTTTTTATGGCAATAACATGCTTATAAGCCTTTAAATTGAGGACTTTTGATTTTTCATGTTTGTGTCCCCTAGACTTTAATAGAGTTTGAATGTTTGCTAGAACTTTTGTCCTGTTCGAGATGTTCTTGTGCAAACCGAACAGGTGGGTGTTCGGCCCATCACTAGTATTAAGGTAAAAAAACCTTCTGCATGCAGCCCCCCCCCAGCTCCCTTTATACTTACCTGAGTCCAATCTCAATCCAGTGCTATGTCCATGAGAACAGGCTCTCTCCGCTCTCTCCCTCCTCATTTGTTCAGATACAGCAGAAGGGAACATTGACTCCCACTGCTGTCTATCACGGAAAGTGACGAGGGAGTAGGGGGTGGGGCTGAGCCATGCTCTAAGTCTCTATGGACACAGAGAGCCAACAGCGAGCCCGCACAAGTGCCCCATAGAAAGTGGCTATTGGTTGGGGGGAGGAGCCAGGCGTGCTGATGGTGGCTCTGAGAAGAGTAGGATCGGGGTTGCTCTTTCCAAAACCATTGCACAGAGCAGGTAAGTATAACTTGTTTGTTATATATATAAAAAAAAAAAAATATGAGCCTTTACAATGACTTTAAGTCTTTGTGTAACTGCATTGCTTGAACTGAAAAATAATATCGTAGCTTTTGAACTAAGGGCATGTTCACACCAGTGCACTGTGGTTTGGCCGAAGTGGGAGTTTATGCACCATTTACTTCCATTTTAGCTGCAGTCCCAATGACTATTAGGCTACGTGTTTTTGACACATTTTACGAAAGCGCAACAAAAGTCCTCATGCTGCTGGCTAAAAATGTGTGTAAAATGCACGTAAACTGTGCATACACCTGCACTGTGGAAAATCCTTGAGTTTGAACTGCAAAGTCAATTCAAGTTTATCTGTAGGCCAAAAAAAAAAATTAGTTTTGGATTTGGAGTGGGGAGGGGTTAGACCTAGGACCGAAGGTCTGTATTTCTGTATGGACCTAGGACTAGAGGAATAGTCTGCAGGAACCTGTGCATTGCACCTGATATGCATTGATTAGGATGCTTTGCAGGCTCCAATACAACAAATGAATACTGACCCATTTATTATTTTTGCATTAGGAGGGCAAGTATTACTTTTTTTTTATAAACAGTGGACTGTGCTCTTAAATTATGTAGCTCCCTCCTAGATAGGGGAGCCTGTTGGACAGTGGAGGAAACCCAGCCAGTGACAAACAGGTTTTGTAACTGTCCCAATGGGTTGGAACAGACAGTGGTGCATCCTGGGATAGGTTATAAAAGCCAAGGGCACATGTGACAGGGTGTCTTTGGGTGGGAAGCCAGGTCCAGGGAGCAAGGTGAGCGCTGTCTCTCCTCCTGCCTACTGAGGAAGGTGGTCACAGGCAGTCGGCCTAGTGAATCAGTGGTGTGGCTGAACTCGGAGGTCCAGTGAAACTGACTGTGGAGGTGAAGGCAGAGCAACTCTGGAAAAAAAGTGTCCGTGAGTACAGGGGAGCTTGCCAAAGGGTAGGGGAACCACTCCAGTGGCCAGAGTCAGCGGACGGGTGTCAGCACACAGGCAGTGATAGTAAAGGGGGTGCCAAGTTGATAACCCTGAAGAGAATGGTCAAACAGGAACAGTCTATTTATCTTCACTTCTGTGGCAAGGGGAAGCAGAGGCCTTGCCGCACACTACAGATCGTTGTCCTCAAGTTTGTGCATAGTTCATAGTGGGAGTATCCCACTCATCACTTCTTTCATCCCATTTCTAATAAAACACAAAAACCAAATCCCCTGGACTGATTATTGTCTCAGAAAAGAACTGTTACTGCAGTTTATCTACTGTCAGTTGCTAATGGTAACCCAGGGGACCCAAGAAAGTGTAATTCTCAGCAGCTCTCTAGGGGGCAGTGCTACAATTATATAATAAGAAACTGATTTACTCACTGTAAGCCCCCGCTCACACCGGTGCGACTTGTCATGTGATTTGACAGGTCACATAACAAGTCACACCCTATTGTTGGCAATAGAACTGTTCAAATTGGGGCAACAATGACTTTGCGATGCCGCACTGATTTAAAGAAGAAGTTCCTGCACTGTTTTTGCCGGTTTTGGAGCGACTTGCATAGACATCTGTGCATGAAGTTGCACAGATGTCAGCCAACTCGCATCTGAAGTTTCACTGACATGTGGCTTTGAAATTGTGTAATTTTAAGTGAAGTCACACGATTTCACAGTCGGATTCGGTGTGAACAGGGGCTTAATCTGGAGCCATCATGGAGGTGTGCTACTACTCTGCCACTAGATGTCCTCGATCTTCTAGGTTGAGTAAGGCCCAGCATCATTCAACCCTCTCCTGTCCATCACTCTGCTTTCTCCTGCTATCAGTGTGCTTTTGGTGAGCTTATCATGCACTGATTGGCTATCTATTACTCTTCCACTTTGAGCCCTGTTGTAAACAGAGACCTCAAGAGGCTGATATCAGGTCAAATTCAGGTACTTGCATCTAAAAAAAAAATAATGATGTTAATGAGGATAGAGCTGCATCAATTTGTGAATTTTCCACGTGGAACAGAACTGGTTAACAGTTAAAAAGCATTTTACTAAGGAAACAGAGCAGATTACAAAACACATGTGTGCAATTCTTAAGCGTTTCAATTAGAGCAATCACACTTCACTCCTTCCTTTGAGGATTTATCTTTCCTTCAAGACAGCTTTATTCAATTTAATACATGAAAGATGGCTTTTGCACATTCAGCGGAGTATGAAATGATCACTTAACGTGGCTGAGCTCTCTGTCCGGTGTCTCCACAGTCCTAAATAAACAAATGTAGCAACTGATTACCAGCACTAAGCATATTTTTCTCCTCTCTGTCTCCCATCACTAGGAGGCTTGAGAAACACTCCAGGCGGCCGCAGCGATTCCTTCTGCATGGCAGCGTTTTCCTGGCATGCAAGCTGGGAGTGACCAATGGTGAGGACAACCTGCTGACAATAATGCTTTTCCTGACCTGACTCTGCTTTTCTAGTACACAGCCACTTTAGACCGGTGTCTTCTAGAGGTCAGGGGGCTCAGACTGATCTCCTGCGTCTCATAATTGTCCCCGAAGACAGAAAAGGGACACATGAAATTTATACAAGGATGCAGCATGCAAATAGTTTGTTCAGCCAACGATTGCTGCATATTCCCAGTGCAGAAATGTAATATAATTAAAGTAATAAGAGATGATTTAGGGCAAATAGGCTGCTCCCTTTGCAAGGGAATTTTCCCCTATCTTGGTGAATGTGTTGAAAAATTCACGCAATGGCATGCAAGGAAATTAACACAATTTTTGCATGCACATGATTGGATGATGGAAGTCAGCAGAGCTTTACCTCCTTCAATAAGCTACTGGAAAATTCTCTTGCAAAGTGAACAGCCCATTTGCTTTTAGTAAATCAACCCCATATAGTTTAACTGATCAGAGGGATTATGGAACTATTACCCTTTGCAGTGGAAAAACCTGTCTTGTCTTAAGCTTTAAATCTGAACTCCAGCTTTTGATACAGTTGACATAGTTAGTTTGTGCCAAGCTGGCCGAAACAAACTGACACTGACCTGTGAGGCCTTTGGATGTGTGGTAAAAACTGTATGTAGCTGAGGCTCCACACAGCATACAGCACTATATCCTGGGTTCTATCCGAGACTTCCTATGTCATACACGGAACACAGTAGAGTCTATCTGATCGACTCTCAGCCATTCAGAGAAAGCGATGTACTCTAGCAATGAATACAATGCATTGCTGGAATACATCTCTTTCTCTGAATGGCTGAGTGCTGATCGGATAGGCTCTATTGTGTTCCAGGTATGACACAGGAAGTCTCTGTTCGACCCCAAAATACAGTGCAGAACACTGTATGTACCCTCATTTACACACAGTTTATACAGCACATCCAGCGGCCTCACAGGTTAGTGAGGGACATAGTTTGTTTCTGCCAGTTTGGCACAAACTATGTAAAGTGTATCAAAAGCTGGAGTTCAGCTTTAAATATTAATATACAAGTATTTATATAGCACCGACGATTGCATAAGTCCCTGTCGTCAAAGAGCTTACAATCTAAAGTCCCTATCTCACATACTAGGACCATTTTAGGCAGAAGCCAATTATCTTCCTGGCCTTTGTTTTTAGTTGTATAATCATTTAATAGGTTGATTATATAATTGTAAATAACCAATCTGCTTCAAGGTGGAGTTTTTGTATACCGTATATACTCGAGTATAAGCCGAGTATGTCACCGCGCATGCGCCGCTTGGGACAGGCCGGGAATAGCCGAACGTATACAAGCAGCGGCGCGTGCGCAATGACGTGTCGGCGCCGGGCGGCACCATTTTTAAAATGAAGGCGCCTCTGGAACAGGTAAGTGAAACAGCTGCACTACCTGCCATTATGCAGGGCTGCGGGCATACTACAAGGGATGCAGTGCTGCGGGCATGGTCCAACTGTACCATGCCCACAGCACTGCATCTCCTGTAGTATGCCCACAACCCCGGATCCTCTTGTACCATGCCAGCCACCCTGCATTCTCCGGTACCATGCCAGTCACCCTGCATTCTCCTGTACCATGCCAGCCACCCTGCATTCTCCTGTACCATGCCAGTCACCCTGCATTCTCCTGTACCATGCCAGCCATCCTGCATTCTCCTGTACCATGCCAGCCACCCTGCATTCTCCTGTACCATGCCAGCCATCCTGCATTCTCCTGTACAATGCCAGCCACCCTGCATTCTCCTGTACCATGCCAGCCACCCTGCATTCTCCTGTACCATGCCTGCCACCCTGCATTCTCCTGTACCATGCCCGCCGCCCTGCATTCTCCTGTGCCATGCCTGCCACCCTGCATTCTCCTGTACCATGCCAACCACCCTGCATTTTCACCCTAGGCTTATACTCGAGTCAATCATTTTCCCCATCTTTTTGTGGTAAAAGTAGGGGCCTCGGCTTATACTCGGGTCGACTTATACTCGAGTATATACGGTATATACATGTCCTGTCATTTCAATATGTTATATGATATGATTAAGGCTCTCGCCAAAACGCGTTAGCTTCTCTTTTATGCCATTGTCATGTAGCTAATAAAACTGCAACACAGACTACAGAGTTGCTGGCTCTTCTTCTTCGTTAGAAGCCAGTTAACCTAGCAGCATGTTTATGGAAGAAACCCACACAAGCACAGGGAGAACATACAAACTTTGTGCATGGAGTATCTTGGTTGGGAATCAAACGGACGACCTTAGTGCAGCAAGAAGGAAATGCTTACCACTAATCCACTGTCTTCTTAGTTAGATAGTTTTTAGATCCCTATTTGTTATATCCTGTCACTGCAATTATGAAATGTTGATCAGAGGAGTTTACAGCGAAAGGGGTGATGTACACCGTAACCTCTCCAGCAACAGACACACAATAGCACAATAGCTCCTCCCTTGGGATGCATCCAGCTTGTTATCTCTCAGCAGGTCTGCAGCTCATGGAAGGGAACAAGGGAGCAGCAAAGAGGGACAGTGGTGTATAGGTTAGGGGGCGCTCTGATTGAATAACTTTTATAATTATTACACCTATGTAATAATATGTACACCGTTTTCTTTTTAGTTACTTTTAAAGGTTTTATTAAAAATAAAAGAAACACAAAATTCAAACAATACCTATAATGTTCTAGTAATAATAATAATAATATTATAAATTATATATATATATATATATATATATATGGAAACATTTTAGGCAGGTTTAAATAGAATAGTGTAAATTAGGAATGTTTTCAGAAAAAGAAGTGCTAATAGTTTATTTTTATCAGTCAACAAAATGGAAAATAAATGAACAGAAGAGAAATCCAGATCACAATATTATTTGGGGTAACCGCCCTTTGCCTTCAAAACAACATTGGTTGTTACAGTGCTTCAAAAAAGTATTCATACCCTTTGACATTTTCCACATTTTGTCATGTTGCAAACAAAAATGTAAATGTATTTTACTGGGATTTTATGTGATAGACCAACACAAAGTGGCACATAATTGTGAAATGGAAGGAAAATTGATAAATGGTTTTCAAAATGTTTTACAAATAAATATCTTAAAAGTGTGGCATGCATTTGTATTCAGCCCCCCTGAGTCAATACTTTGTAGAACCACCTTTCGCTGCAATTACAGCTGCAAGGCTTTTTGGGTATGTCTCTACTAAAGATCGACCAATTATTGGCAACACCGATATATCGGGGACCGATATGCACTTTCCCCGATATATCGGAATCGGCCTTTTGATTTACCGATATTGCCGATATTTTGGTGACGTCATTCCGTGACCAGTGTTCCAGCAAGCCAGCTACCCGCCACAACAGGCCAGGGTGAGCGAGTGAGTGAGTGACACCAAGCCAGCCACCCACACAACACGGTGACCCCAAGCCAGCCCCCCACCACAGTGTTCCAGCAAGCCAGCCACCCACCACAGTGTTCCAGCAAGCCAGCCATCCACCACAGTGTTCCTGCAAGCCAGCCACCCATAACAGGGTGACACCAAAGCAAGCCAGCCAGCCAGCCACCACAGTGTTCCTGCAAGCCAGCCACCCACCACAGTGTTCCTTCAAGCCAGCCACCCATAACAGGGTGACATCAAGCCAGCCACCCACCACAGTGTTCCTTCAAGCCAGCCACCCATAACAGGGTGACACCAAACCACCCACCCACCCACCACAGTGTTCCAGCAAGCCAGCCTCCCATAACAGCGTGACACCAAGCAAGCCAACCAGGCACCACAGATACTGTTTCTGAAAGCCAGCCACCCATAACAGGGTGACACCAAGCCAGCCACCCACCACAGTGTTCCTGCAAGCCAGCCACCCATAACAGGGTGACACCAAGCAAGCCAACCAGGCACCACAGAGACTGTTCCTGAAAGGCAGCCACCCATAACAGGGTGACACCAAGCCAGCCACCCACCACAGTGTTACTGCAAGCCAGCCACCCATAACAGGGTGACACATAGCCAGCCACCCACCACAGTGTTCCTGCAAGCCAGCCACCCATAACAGGGTGACACCAAGCTAGCCACCCACCACAGTGTTCCTGCAAGCCAGCCACCCATAACAGGGTGACACCAAGCCAGCCACCCACCACAGTGTTCCTGCAAGCCAGCCAACCACCACAGTATTCCTGCAAGCCAGCCACCCATAACAGGCTAGGTGACACCAAGGCATCCAAACAGCCACCACAGACTGTTCCTAAAAGCCAGCCACCAATAACAAGGTGACACCAGTCACCAAGCCAGCCAGCCACCCATAACAGGGTGACATCAAGCCAGCCAACCAGCCACCACACAGCCAACCAGCCACCACAGACTGTACCTGAAAGCCAGCCACCAATAACAAGTTGACATCAGTCACCAAGCCAGCCAGCCACCCATAACAGGGTGACATGAAGCCAGCCAACCAGCCACCACAGACTGTTCCTGGTTGCCAGCCACCAATAACAAGGTGACACCAGTCACCAAGCCAGCCAGCCACCCATAACAGGGTGACACCAAGCCAACCAGCCACCACAGTGTTCCTGCAAGCCAGCCAGCCATAACAGGGTGACACCAAGCCAGCCAGCCAGTGCCACCACAGTGTTCCTGCAAGCCAGCCACCCAGAACAGGGTGACGCCTGCCAGCCACCACAGTATTCTGGCACGCAAGCCACGCACAACAGAGTGACACCAAGCCAGCCACACTACCAGGCATCAGCCACCAGCCCACAACAGGGTGCCAGTGCTAGCATCAGCAGCAACTTCAGCTTCAGCAAGCCATTTCTTTAATCTTTTTTTGTGTCTTTCAAGTTGAAATGGAGATGGATGAGGACAGAAAGAGTAAAAGTGTGGTCTGGGACTATTTCTCATCTCAACCATCTCCAGGAAAAGCAGCAGTGTGCAAAACATGTACAAACAACATAAGCATGGGATCAGTAACTGAAGAAAACAAAAATATGTCAAATCTTTGGGCCCATCTAAGAGTTCATCATATTGAATTGTATCATGCAGCACAGAAAAAACAAAATGAATATCAATGTGATTTTGATTCAATACCTCCTCCACTATCCCAGGCAACAATAACAGATATGATTGTGAAAAAAACAGATGTCACTGTCTACATTCAGATGGAAGTTCCCAACTGCTGGACAAGAGTAATCACAGAGACGATTGTCACTGATAACCAGCCATTTACAACGGTGTCTGACTCAGGATTTAAGCGGTTGATGTCCATGCTTGAGCCAAGCTACACACTGAAGAGTGAGAAGTATTATCGAACTGAAATGCTGGCAAAGCTACACTAAAAGGTAGTTGACAAAGTAAAGGCTATGCTGCAACCAGAGAATGCTGGCAACTCACTCTCATTCACGACGTACTGCTGGTCACAAACAGAGTCCGAGTCACTACTCATTCTTACATGCCACTTCATTGACAGCGGATGGACAAAAAGGCAATTAGTGTTGAATACACACAGCTGAGTTCAGTAGAGAAATGTTTCAAGGCAAGCTTGAAGAATGGGGAATCAACAAAGACCGAGTGATGCTTGCGCAACTTAGAGACAGTGGAGCAAACATGCCTAAAGGAATGAGGCTTGCTGATACGTCAGACCTCTGTGTCATCATGGCACACAACACCCTGCAACTTTCAAATTATGGTCTGTCAAGCCAAAGAGTTTTGAGTGATGTATGTTTTGAGAAGCATGAAGAGATTAAACATGTTGTGCTTGCAAGTCTTTTGAATTCTCGATACAAGAACCATGCTTTCTCTTCTGATGATGTATTGGCTAAGGCGAAACAATGGCTGACAGAAGATATGGAGGTGCAGGAGGTTCGTGTCAAAAAAAAGATTCCTGAACACTACTTTTATGAAGAGCAGCATGCTAAAAAAACAGACAAATGTCCAAAAATACGTCAACGAACAGAAGAGAATCTGCTTCATCGTCGTCTAGTTGATCAGGACATTTTCTGTGTTTTATTGGGGCCTCATGCAGAGAATTCGAATTCTTCTGAATCTGCAATGATGAGCCTTGATGATGAACTTCATCTCTATTTGAAAGAAGCCGTAATTGACAGAAGAAGTCATCCTCTTTAGTGGTGGAGAGAAAATGAGGCACGCTACAAAAGACTTGCTTTCCATGCTAGAAGATACCTCTCTCTTTCTCTGCTCCTCTGTCCTCCACTCCTGAGCATGTTTATGAAGTTTTAGCATTGTTTCAACAAAACAGAAGACCTTTAACAGGTGACCATGGACATGCTGAAATGTTCTGCTTTCTGCATTACAATATTGTTCTACTTAAATGGGAGTATTGAAAAGAGTAGTGTCCACTAGGGATGATCGAACGGTTCGGGTCGACCATCGGTTCGACCCGAACATTGGCTGTTCGAGGTTCGGCCGAATTCCGAACTTTTTGCTGAAAAAGTTCGGAATTCGGCAACCAGAACCGACCAAAATGCAATGGGACAGGAAATGGGCTTTAAAAGCCAGTGATTGGACCAGAACCATTAGTAAAAGCCAATTGAGGGGGCAGGAGAATGCTAGGAATGTGATTGGAGTTACTAGGGGGTCCACAGGCTAATCATTAGTGAATACGCCCCCCAGTATATAAGACAGCCCCGCCAAATTCCTAGCATTGTAATACAGGGACACGGAAGAGAATGGGAGCAGTTCTGTTACTTCTGCTTCAAAAGTGTCATTTAGCATTTATTAGTGTGAGGAAAGGGATATCTAGTGTAGTTAGAGTGCTTTTTTCCACTTTAGTTAGAATCAAAAATTTAGTTTATGTAGGGAATGTATTAAGTGCCAGGGTGACTGTAATGTAGTGTAGGGTGAACTGACTCTGACTGCTATGGCAGGGTGACCAAACCCTTCCATGTCAGGGTGACCACTATAGAGAAAAGATAGTTTCTATTAGGTCACTTACAGAACAGCGATATGGCTTCTCGCCTGTCAGCCTGCTTTTTGGCTGCAGGCGTTTATAGGGCTTTTTTGAGGACAAGTTTGGAGTCAGGCATGACATCTGAACTTATGTATAGGGGTATATATACACACATACTTATATGTATATATACACCTAGACATATATAGGTGTGATAGTAGCAGAAATCTATGCTTGCGCTAATTAAATAATTAACAGGCATATGGATCCGCTCCTATCACACCTATATACTGTATTTGTAAGTGTATAAAAATATACACAAGTTCAGATGTTTTGCCTGCCTCCAAAGACCCCAAAAAAATGCCCAAATAAACGCCAGCGCCAAAAAAAAACCGCCCAGGTGTGTTATTGCAGGCTTTTTTTTTTGGGGCATTTTTTTGGGGTCTTTGGAGGCAGGCATGACATCTGAACTTGTGTATAAGAGTATATATCCACACTTACACATATATAGGTGTGAAAGTAGCAGAACACTATGCTTGCACTAATTAAATAATTAACACCAATATGGCTCCGCTCTTATCACACATATATATGTGTAAGTGTAAAAATACATATAAGTATGTGTGTATATATACCCCTATACACAAGTTCAGATGTCATGCCTTATTTAAAAAAATAATCACACTTATTTAAAAAAATTAGATTAGAATATATTTTAGATTTTAGATTTCTGCTACTATCACACCTATATATGTCTAGGTGTATATATACATATAAGTATGTGTGTATATATACCCCTATAAACAAGTTCAGATGTTTTGCCTGCCTCAAAAGACCCCAAAAAATGCCCAAAAAAAACGATTGCTACTAAACCGGCAAGGTGTGAAAATAGCGGAGCCATATCCCTGTTCTATATTAATTCTAATAAAAATTATCTTTTTTTTTCTGGTTCTGGACATGCTACAAAGCTGTAACTTCACAGGTACACTTTTTAGACCCCCCAGACACTAAATCCAAAGTCAAAATCAAAAAATCTAATTTTTTTTTTGTTTAATTTTTTCAATAATTGTCTCTCTATCAAAAATGACAATTTTTAAGAACTTTTTTTTGTGTGATTAATAGTCCCTGGGGCATGACCCAGAACCCTAGGCACTTTTTAGGGGCATTTATTGGGTTTTAGGGCTTCAAAATGGTGTTTTTTGATTACCGAAGTTCGGGTTCCATTGATTTCAATGGGGTTCTGAAATCCGAGCCGAACTTTCGGGAAGTTCGGATGTTCTGGCCGAACCGAACTTTTGAAAAGTTCAATCATCCCTAGTGTCCACTCCACTCCAATCCACTGTCTAGCTGTTGCCTACTTTTTTTTCTAGCAGTTTTGCACTGACTGCTGTAGTTGCAGTGAGTGCCCTACTGCTAAGAGCCAATCCAATCCAATGTGTAGCTGTCGCCTAGCTTTTTTCTAGCAGTTTTGCACTGACTGCTGTAGTTGCAGTGAGTGCTCTACTGCAGAGGTAGTCCACTGACTCCAATCCAAACAAGTCTGTCTAGCTGTTGGCTTTATTTTTTCTAGCAGTATTGCACTGACTGCAGTAGTTGCGTTGATTTCCATACTGCAGACAGAGGTAGTCCTCCACTGACTCCAGTCCAGTCTAATCCACTGTGAAACGTGTAGCTGTTGCCTTGCTCTTTTTCTAGTAGTTTTGCACTGACTGTACTGCATTAGTTGCAGTCAGTGCCTTACTGCAGAGGTAGTCCTCCTTCACTGACTCCAGTCCATCCAATCCACCGTGTATGTGTGGTCACGGTGTATATTGTGAAGCTGTTGTTGTTGCCTAGCTTTTTTTCCAGCAGTTTTGCACTGACTGCATTGCACTCCATTAGTTGCAGTCAGTGCCTTACTGCAAAGGTGGTCCTCTTCCACTGACTCCAGTCCATCCAATCCACTGTGTATGTGTATTTTGTGTAGCTGTTGTTGTTGCCTAGCTTTTTTTCTAGCTGTTTTGCACTGACTGCACTGCAGTAACATATTGCAGTGTGTGAGTCCACTACTGCAGCACTTTCTTATGCATTAATCAGATGATGTGAAATGCAAAGAAAATGTCCCTGCAATTAAAGTTTTTATATCAGTTTTTATGCAGTTAAGGTGTGTAGAATGAGCACTTAATGTTAAAAATGTTAATAAATAAAAATTAACATGTTTATTAAGAGATTTGTGTCGAATTTTGTGGTTTTTTTTGGGTAATTTTTACATGTGTGAAAATATCTGCCAATATCGGCCGATACCGATATGCAATCGGCAAAATATCGGCCACAAAAAAACGATATCGGTCGATCACTAGTCTCTACCAGCTTTGCATGTCTAGAGAGTAAACTTCTGTAGCACCCCCCTAAGTAGGTGCTAGGTAAAATATATTCGCGACCCTGTTCTGCTTACCAGGAGGACCTGATCTGTCAGTTAGCCTGTCACATGTTTCCAGGTGTCTCCTGTTGAGTCTGAGGAGTCTCCCCACTGTATCCAATGAGGGACATTGTTGGGCAGTGGAGGAAACCCAGCTAATAGCACACCATGGTTTATGACTGTCCCAGTGGGTGGGCATTGCTGCAATGCATCCTGGGATTGGAAATAAATCTGAGGGGAGGATGTGACAGGGTGTCTTTGGGCGGGAAGCCAGGTCCCAGGAGGAGGGTGACGGCTGTCTCTACTCCTGTTGCTGAGGAAGGTGGTCCAGGCAGTCGGCCTAGGGACCAGGGGTTGAGCTGTGCTGCAGAGGATCCAGTGTGTGCTGACCAAGTGGAGCCAGTGGGCAGGATTGTTCTGGAAAAACAGTAGTGTGAGTACTCAAGCACCTGCCCAGGGGTCTGCCTAAGAGAGGGGACCATTCCAGAGAGATCAAGGGGATCAAGGAGCCAGCTACCCAGTGTGTTATAGTAAAGGGGGTGCCAAGTTGTGAAGCCCTGAAGATTAGGGGTTAAAGGGGGTGCCCGGAGGGCCCTGAAGTTACTCAGCAGTGCAGTCTGCTATTAAAGTCAGCTACCTCAGGAAAGGAGTGCCTTAGGAAGCTAATAGGACTCTTTCACAGTCAAAGGTTAAATATAGTAAGCGGCCTAGCCGTAACTAGCTCAAACAGCGTTAATCAGTATCTAACCAGTGTTAATCAGCATTTAACCAGCATTAATCAGCATTTATCAGATCATCCCTGCTTGTTGTGCATAGTTTAGTTCTGTTGGAGTATGCCATTCATCCCTTCTCCTATCCAAGTTCCTAATAAAACCTAAAAACCAAAGAAACTGGACTGGTCCTTGTCTGAGGTAAAATCACTTGGAAACATGTCTGGATGTTCTACTGTTGCTAATGGTAACCCAGGGGAACCCGTCTTCAGCAGCTCCCTTGAGAGTAGTGCTACACTTCTTTGCAAAGTAACTCAAGCTCCGTCAGATTGGATGGAGAGCATCTGTGAACAAAAATTTTCAAGTCTTGCCACAAATTCTCAATTGTATTTAGGACTGGACTTTGACTGGGCCATTCTAACACATGAATATACTTTGATCTAAACCATTCTACTGTAGCTTTGGCCGTATGTTTAGGGTCAGTATCCTGCTGGAAGGTGAACCTTCAAGCCCCAGTCTCAAGTCTTTTGCAGACTCTAACAAGTTTTCTTCTAAGATTGCCCTGTATTTGGCTCCATCCATCTTCCCATAAACTCTGACCAGCTTCCCTGTCCCTGCTGAAGAAAATTTTCCCCACAGCATGATGCTGCCACCATCACGTTTCACAGTGGGGATGATGTGTTCAGATTGATGTGCAGTGTTAGTTTTCTGCCACACATAGTACTTTGCTTTTAGGCTAAAAAGTTACATTTTGGTCTTATCTAAATAGGGCACCTTCTTCCACATGTTTTTTGTGTCCCCCCTACATGGCTTCTTGCAAAGTGCAAACGGGACCTCTTATGGCTTTCTTTCAACAATGGCTTTCTTCTTGCCACTCTTCCATAAAGGCCAGATTTGTGGAGTACACGACTAATAGTTGTCCTGTGGACAGATTCTCCCGAGTTGCGTATCTCTGCAGCTCCTCCAGAGTTACCGTGGTCCTCTTGGCTGCTTCTCTGGTTAATGCTCTTCTTGCCAGACCTGTCAGTTTAGGTGGACGGCCATGTCTTGGTAGGTTTGCAGTTGTGCCATACTCTTTCCATTTTCGGATGATGGATCGAACAGTTCTCTGTGAGATATTTAAAGCTTGGGATATTTTTTTATAACCTAACCCTTCTTTAAACATCTCCACAACTTTATCCCTGACCTGTCTGGTGTGTTCCTTGGCCTTCAAGATGCTGTTTGTTGACTAAGGTTCTCTAACAAACCTCTGAGGGCTTTACAGAACAGCTGTATTTATAATGAGATTAAATTACAAACAGATGGACTTTATTTACTAATTAGGTGACTTCTGAAGGCAATTGGTTCATCTAGATTTTAGTTATGGCTAGCAGAGTAAAGGGGGCTGAATACAATTGCATGCCATACTTTTCATATATTTATTTGTAGAAAAATTTTGAAAACCATTTATCATTTTCCTACCACTTCACAATTATTTGCCACTTTGTTTTGGTCTATCACCTAAAATCCTAATCAAATATATTTATGTTTTTGGTTGTAACATGACAAAATGTGGAAAATTTCAAGGAGTATGAATAAGCATTTCAAGGCATTGTAAAATGAGATAGAAGGATTATAATTATAATTACAATTATAAAATGATAGATTCTTGTGATTTTAGAACCTATAAAGGTTAAGGAAAAGGGTTAACGTTAAACACTATGACTGCAGTGTAATGTCTGCTCTATGAAATCAGTTGACAGTTGTGAAGGCAAAACTTTTCCACTTTCCATCAGGCTCAATTTTCCATTATCATCGCGGTTAAAATAACACTACCTACAAAACCGCTAAAACAATAGACACATTACATCCAGTGAAGAAAATGAAGTTACCTGATATATTTGGCCGTATTCTCATTCAACACTTTTGGCTTTTCTTGGCTTGGCAGCTCAGGGAAGTGGTATGTCCTGTGGAATGTACTGTAGGTTGAGGACAAACATATAGGTCTGCTGGTTACAAGAGTATGAGTGCAACTGAGATACAGTATGTGGGTTTCATGTGAATGTAACTATCCTATGTTTGCTTTCATTATTCAATTGTTAAAATGCAGCTGAAGGGTGTATTCCACTTCCCAGATATTGGAAAATGTCAGGTGGTCCTGTATATCAGAAAGACAAGAGCAAAAACAGTGCACATATTATGTTTCCGGTGTGCTGTGTATGTGAAAATTTACCCAAAGTGGTGCTGAAATCAAAAAGTGAACATTTGCTATATTATAGGGAACTTTAACACAGAACTCTAGCCAAAAAAATAATAAAGACAAATAACCAATTAACAGATAAAATACAAAACCAGCTTACTGCAATAGTCACCTTTAATCCAGATATTACCCCTACAGTACTTTTTATCTGCCACTAGATGTCCTCAGTCTGATAGACTGCATCAATCAACCCACTTCCTCTGTGCCCAAATCATCCTGAACCCACTCCAGACTGTGACTGGGCAGTGATGAGCTCATCTCTCAGTCACTTTGCGTTCTCCTCCTATTAGCATGCTTCTTGCCAACACATTAACTGATTGCCCCCTTGTACTGCTTCTTCCTCTCACACTCCAGCCCTGCTGTACAGGAACTACAAAAGGCTGATACCAGGTCAAAACCAGTTATCTATACTGCTTGCATTTTAAAAATACATTTAGGACTGGTTTAGTAGGATGCCAAGAGTGCTAGAGCACCCATCATGGCCCATCAGACAGATTTTTTTTTTTCAAGAACTTTATTGAGAAATCACACAGTGACAATTCAAATAGGTTCTATTGGACGCAGTTCAGTGTGAGGCAGTAGATATATTATAGAAACATTTTGACACAAATACATTGTCAGGTAAAATAACTCCCTTATGTGTCTATCAACTATACATTGCTATAACTTAGTGTAGACTGAAGTAGTGCACCACCTCAGTGTGGTAGATGTGCTTCAATAATTTTATCAAATTAGTAAGCACCCCTTATCAATTCATTAGGCTTTAATGGCCATGCTGAAAAATTGCATTCCTTCACTGTGCTAGAGCACCCATCATGGCCCATCAGACAGATTTTTTTATCAAGAACTTTATTGAGAAATCACACAGTGACAATTCAAATAAGTTCTATTGGCCGCAGTTCAGTGTGAGGCAGTAGATATATTATAGAAACATTTGGACACAAATACAAATACATTGTCAGGTAAGACCCCGTTCACACTGGGGCGACCTGTCAGGCGACCTGGTCGCCTGACAGGTCGCCGTAGGTCGCCTGCCATAGAGAAGCTGTGGACCCGTTCTAATAGGAGCGACACAAGTCGCTCCGACTTAGAAAAAGGGTCCGGAGCTTCTTTGGGGCGACCCGGAGCGACCTGCATTGACTTCAATGTTATGAAGTCCGTGCCGGCCGCTCCGAGGTCACGGTGCGAGCTGCGCACCGCGACCTGTGAGGTCGCCCCGGCAAGTAGCGTCGCCACAGTGTGAACGGGGTCTAAAATAACTTCCTTATATGTTTATCAACTGTACATTACTATAACTTAGTGTAGACTGAAGTAGTGCACCCCCTCAGTGTGGTAGATGTGCTTCAATAATTTTATGAAATTAGTAAGCACCCCTTATCAATTCATTAGGCTTTAATGGCCATGCTGAAAAATTGCATTCCTTCACTGTCTTTGATGGTGTTCTTTGGTATACAGTATATCCTTGGATTGAGAGTAACTTGTTTTTAAAGAGTTTTGCAAGACAAGCAAAAATGTTTAATAAATGTTGACTTGATAAATGAGCGATATCTTGATATACAAGTAGCATCATGTCACAACTGAGTATAAAAGAGAAGAGAGGTGCCTCTAAGTTTAGCCATATGGTTACATTTAATGAAGGTACAACATTTAGCAACTCAGATGGTTGATGATTAAAACTGGCACATCTAAGTATGCAGGTATCCAGGGTAAAGTTGTCCACAGAGACCGTCCTCCTCACTGCCATCAATGTCATTCTTTCCACACTGCACTCAACAAGCGCTTCAAGCCTTAACTTCAGATCGCTCTACTGCAGGGTAGTCTTCCTGGTCACATTTTCAGACTGACAGTGGTGGGAGCCGGCGGCGCGAAGGATGGTCTATGTGGATAGCTTTATCCCGGATGCCGGCATACTTAGATGTGCCTCTTTTAGTCATCAACCATGTGAGTTGCTAAATGTTGTACCTTCATTAAATGTAACCATATTGCTACACTTAGAGGCACCTCTCATCTCTTTTATACTCTGTAGCTCCTGTTGGATTTTACTTCTAATTCCCTTGTGGAGGCTGCCATTTGTGGATGGACAAATTTATGGTTACACAACCTATCACATTGCTATAATCTTTTTATATGGACTATAAACTGAAGTATCTATGAATAAATAGTTGTGGAATGAATCATCTGAATTTCCATTCCTTTTATGGGGAAATGCACTTTGATATACGAGTGCTTTAGATTACAAGCATGTTTCTGGAACGAATTATGCTCGCAATTCAAGGTTTTTGCTGTAATACATACAGTATATGGGCTGCAATATTTTTGCTTTTCATGTCTACCTGTTGGATATCCCTTACAGTGTGCACTCAGGACTTTATTATATACAGTACCCTGCAAAAGTGAAGAAATGCTGTAAAATACAGTTCCTTGTGTTTGTTTCTATTAAAGAGCATGTATTGTTGCTGAAAAGCATTGTGCAAAACCTGCAATTTTGTGAAACATCGACAGAAACACCACAACAAATGCAAAACATATAATATAGATAATTTCTACAATTACTCTACTGAGTATGTAGAGTATTGCATTACCTGCCCCTGAAATCTGTTGTACGTAGGATGCACAATTATACCTCTAAGACAGCGATTTGGTGAACAGGAGGCAGGCGAGAATCCAGAGGAGATTTAAGGTCAAGATGGGCCAAACACAGGCAGGCAGGAAGCAGATCAGGGCACCGGTAAACAAGAAAAAGCTGAAAGACGACTCAGCAATGTGTTCCTGTCATTGCCCAGCTTAAATAGGTTGTTTGGCGTCAGTGCGTGCGCGTGGGCGCTCACACATTCGCGCATGTGCATATGTATAATTTTTCTTGTGCACACATTAATGACAGCCTTAATGAACTTTTATCAATTCCACTTACTAAATGGACTTTAATAACACCCACTAACCACCTATACGCCTGCATTACCCTAATTTGTAAAATAAGAATGCTTTCAAAATACAAACACAATTCCAAAAAAGTTGGGAAACTGTACAAATTTTGAGTAAAAAAGTAATGGACTAATTTACAAATCTCATAAACTTATAGTTTATTCACAATATAATATAGATAACATATCAAATGTTGAAAGTGAGACATTTTGAAATGTCATGCCAAATATTGGCTCATTTTGGATTTCATGAGAGCTACACATTCCAAAAAAGTTGGGACAGGTAGCAATAAGAGGCCAGAAAAGTTAAATGTACATATAAGGAACAGCTGGGGGACCAATTTGCAATTTATTAGGTCAATTGGCAACATTATTGGGTGTAAAAAGAGCCGCTGAGAGTGGCAGTGTCTCTCAGAAGTCAAGATGGGCAGAGGATCACCAATTTCCCCAATGCTGCAGCGAAAAATAGTGGAGCAATATCAGAAAGGAGTTTCTCAGAGAAAAATTGCAAAGAGTTTGAAGTTATCATCATCTACAGTGCATAATATCATCCAAAGATTCAGAGAATCTGGAACAATCTCTGTGCGTAAGGGTCAAGGACGGAAAACCATACTGGATGCACGTGATCTTCGGGCCCTTAGACGACACTGCATCACATACAGAAATGATACTTTAATGGAAATCACAACATGGGATTCTGGAATACTTCCAGAAAACATTGTCGGTGAACACAATCCACCGTGCCATTCACAATTGCCGGCTAAAACTCTATAGGCCAAAAAAGAAGCCATATCTAAACATAATCCAGAAGCACAGGTGTTTTCTCTGGCCCAAGGCTCATTTAAAATGGACTGTGGCAAAGTGAAAAACTGTTCTGTGGTCAGACGAATCAAAATTTGAATTTATTTTTGGAAAACTGGGACGCCATGTCATCCGGACTAAAAAGGAAAAGGACAACCTAAGTTGTTATCAGCGCTCAGTTCAGAAGCCTGCATCTCTGATGGTATGGGGTTGCATGAGTGCGTGTGGCATGGGCAGCTTACACATCTGGAAAGGCACCATCAATGCTGAAAGGCATATCCAAGTTCTAGAACAACATAGGCTCCCATCCAGACGTCATCTTTCAGGGAAGACCTTGCATTTACCAACATGACAATGCCAGACCACATACTGCATCAATTACAACATCATGGCTGCGTAGAAGAAGGATCCGTGTACTGAAATGGCCAGCCTGCAGTCCAGATCTTTCACCCATAGAAAACATTTGGCGCATCATAAAGAGGAAGATGCGACAAAGAAGACCTAAGACAATTAAGCAACTAGAAGCCTATATTAGACAAGAATGGGACAACATTCTTATTCCTAAACTTGAGCAACTTGTCTCCTTAGTCCCCAGACGTTTGCAGACTGTTATAAAAAGAAGAGGGGATGCGACACAGTGGTAAACCTGGCCTTGTCCCAACTTTTTTGAGATGTTTTGATGCCATGAAATTTAAAATCAACTTATTTTTCCCTTAAAATTATGTATTTTCTCAGTTTAAACATTTGATATGTCATCTATGTTGTATTCTGAATAAAATATTGAAATTTGAAACTTCCACATCATTGCATTCTGTTTTTATTCACAATTTGTACAGTGTCCCAACTTTTTTGGAATCGGGTTTGTATATATTTTATTTGTTTTGAGATCGGGACTCTGTGGGGGCCAAGCCATCACTTCCAGGACTTCTTGTTCTTCTTAATGCTTAAGATAGTTCTTAATGACATTGTATTAAGTAATGTATGTTGTATGTTTGGGGTCATTTTCCTGCAGCAGAATACATTTGGGGCCATTCATATGCATTCCAGATGGTATGGCATGATGTATAAGTTTCTGCCTGTATTTCTCAGCATTGAGGACACACCATTGATTGGGCAACATCGAGGACCGTAAATGCAGTGGTTGGTAAAGAAATGCAGCAGATGAAAGACACATCATGCCTACTTCCCTGCAACATCAACTATGTATGAATTGGGGTACAGAAAAATGGCAGCAGGTGCTCTGGACTGATGAGTCAAAATTTGAAATCTTTGGCTGTATTAGGAGGCAGTTTGTTCAGGAAGAGCTTTAGATAAGTACAATAATGAGTGCCTGCAGGCAACAGTGAAGCATGGTTGAGGTTCCTTGCAAATTTGAGGCTGCATTTTTGCAAATGGAGTTAGAGATTTGGTCAGCATCTTTGGTGTCCTCAATGCTGAGAAATACAGGCAGGGTCTTATGCATCATGCCATACCATCAGGGAGGCATGTAATTGGCCCCACATGTCTTCTGCAGCAGGACAACGACCCCAAATATACAGTCAATGTCATTAACTATCTTCTGTGTAAAGAAGAATGAGTGCTATCAGGTCTGTCTGGAATTACATGTAGAGACAGAAGGATTTGAGGCAGTCTGTATCCACAGAAGATATGTGGTTAGTTCTCCAAGATGTTTGGAACAACCCAACCAAGTGAGCCCGGCGTATGCAACCATTCCGAGATGGTCTCTTCCCTCTCACATCCTTTTGTTTATTAGTAAACTCCCTGGTTGCCTGTGGTTCCCGGTTAACTTAACCGCTTAGGTTTTAGTTTGTCACTAGACCCCCCTGACATTGACGGGTCTGACGATCCCACTCTTTTTCCATGTTTTACCCTCATTTGCACGTTTGGAACAACCCACCTGCCAAGTTCACTCAAAAATTGTGTGCACATGCATTGTGTGTACCTAGAAGAATTGATGCTGGTTTGAAACCAAAGGGTAGTCATACCAAATATTGATTTGATTTTGATTTCTCCTCTGTTCATTTACTTTCCATTTTGTGAACTGAACAAAAAATATATATATATATATATTAACGCTTTTATTTCAGAAAGCACTCTAAATTTACAGCATTATTTCATACCTGCCTACAACTTTTGTACAGTACTGTAAATATATATACACATACGTACATATATATATTTTTTTTGCAGGAGGCAAAAGTGGCGTGGTTTGACTGAGAACTGTGGTGGAAGGGTCAGTAATATCTATTATCTGATAAAACAGAAAGATAAAAATGCAAGGCTAATACCCTCGTTGAGAGCAGGCAGCTTCCTATCAGTGTGGTGTGTTCTGATCGAGAACTGATAACTAATGTATGTATACATGGCTAATGCACCGTATTCAGCAGCTCTTATCTGCAGTTTGTTTTTAGAACAGTTAATATGCACATGATTGCAGATTAGTGCAATGATCGGGTAACCTCTCTTATCTCCTATATACTGCAATGTATTTTCATTTCCAAGGTTGCTAAGAGATAATAGTGTGTGTTCCTAAACTAAGCCTCTTGAGAAAAATTTTAAAGAAGAACCTGCAAAGTAAAGGCATAATGTGCTAGTAGCATTGCATACTAGCACATTATGTGAAACCTACCTGCAAACAAAGCCCTCATCATCCCCGCTGGAGGCCGCATCGATATTCGCCCTTTTTCCTTCCGGGTCCGAGGATTTCGGCTGTGTGACTGGTCCGAGCCGCGTGACGTCACTCCTGCGCATACGCGCAGGAGCCACCGGTCACAGAACAGGGCTCTCAAGAAACGGCACAGACGGCCTTTCCTTCAGAGCGCATGCGCCGATGAGGTAATTGGCACAGTTTACAGTAAATATCTCCTAAATGGTGCAAGTTTAGAAGATGTTTACAGTACCTATAGGTAAGCCTTATTATAGGTTTACCTATAGGAACAAATATTAGAGGGAAGTTTACTTCCTCTTTAACTGATCAACTACATTGCAAAACTGTAGGTTACTCTGCTACAGTATCCCATCCAGGCTAATATAATGGTGGCCTTTAGTGCCAACAGTATGCATAGGCTTATTCTGTCCATTAGTTATGTACACTGTCACCAGCTTACAAAATGCATGTTTAGAATATCCACATGGAGGAATTAGAGAGAAGGAAAGCTTTAGGCCTCATTCACATGGGATTTGATCCTTGCCCCATGCCCCATGCCCCATGCAGGGCTGTGTAAACCCAAACAGGGATGCACAGGTGTTCTGTGCATCACCGTGTGGGCAGTCCCATTCATGTCTATTGTCTGTGTCTATTGGAACACAGCAGCTGCATGGACACAGCCATTGCTCTTACTATAACATTTGTGTAGGTTAAGGCGTGTGTCCCCAAACTCACCTTGGGTGCATTCAGGTCCTGCACCCGCACAGATGCAACTATGGGACAACCGAACGGGGGATACACGCAACAACTGTGCATCCCTGTGCTGGCAAAACATGGCCCTGCATGGGTCATGAATCAAATCGCCCTGTGTCAGTATTGCATTTGTCCTTTTAATCATATTTCTTTTTCTGGTAATGCAGTAGAAAATAAAAGAATACAGAGGTGTTGCATTGATCACCGCTTTCTTCTGGGTCCCTTGCCTAGTGGCTACCCTGATACTTATTGAATGCAGGAGGTCACTCTCTGGACATGGGCACCATTCACAGGACAAAAGTACATGAGAAAGGCAGCGCATGAATCACACCGGGATGCAATGGATAAAGGAGTCAGGTGAACATCCAGTATAGAAAGGGTTAACAGTTTATTGGTATTGATAACCAGAAAACAAAGTACATAAAATGCTTACATCCCCCTGGGCTGGAGTGGACAAGGGCACCTGGCAGCAAGTAACACGAGTGCGAGGAGGTCAGTCTCCCAGGACTGCTGAGCAGTGTGGGCACAAAGCCGGAAACCAGCCGGCGCGAGGATGAAAGGACTCTGCTGTAGATCCGGAGCGGTGACATCAGCCGGACAGGCGCCACTTGCGGGAAAACACCAGGAACCAGGGTGGGACACAAGCTATATGGTTGCCATGACTACATGTTTTGCGCCATTCACAAAACACTTTGCATTTTCTTAATTGTGACAGAAACTTCTTAACCTCTCTGCTACATTCAATTAGAGAACATTTTTCATTCATTGAATTGGAATGGTCCCTTTGCCAACATCCCAGTCCCAGGTCCATATGGAGGTATGGGCCTTCTGTTATGGGGCTAGAAGATGTAAACATAAAATGTGGTCACAAAGAAATGAACACCCCAAGTTTACCTTCACCTAGCATATGCCACCTCCTAAATCTACACACCATTCTTAAGTTTTGGAAATACAACATTGTGGAAAATAGATTCAAAACGTCATACTTTATTTTCTTCCCTAATTAATTTATCTTATGTTTTACATTGTTATTACCCATCCTTTTGAATGTATGTTGCTCTAATTTTTTCCTTTTTTATTTCCTTTTTGTTTTCTGCCTTGCAATATCACATGTTATGCTTTCTATGCTTGTTTTGGGTTCCAGCTGATTTGCCGTCTCACTCTCTAAATATATATTTTTATTTATATTTATTTTGTATTCTTGGTTCAGTAGTATTTCTTGTCCTTGTGTCTCCTTCCCCTATAGCTGTTACTATCATCCTGTTTACTTCCTGGTTTTTCGGCCCAACTCCCCATATAACTTTATGCGTTCCTCTTCCCTGTCATGGTCTGATGAAGAAGCTCTACTGCACATGCTCCGAAACATGTTACCGCCCCCTGACGTTACTACATTCCTTGTGGTCCATGAGCGAGGCGTGCATTCCACCGAGGCCTCGGACGGAAGTACCTGTTCCCGTGTGGTTCCCCCCACTTCCATCTACCCCACTGCTGGATGGCTGAGGGCTTCGGAGCCGCAGGGTTAGAAACAAACCCCTAGTGACGCTGTTATGTGCCTGTTTTTATGATCATTGTGTACGTTTTCACCTTTCATGTGCCAAAAAATGATTGTTTGTGCTGCACTTAGAGTCACCTTCTCTCTTTTCTTATGCTCTCTAAATATATGCCCCATCTTTCACTACACTCAGGTTTGACAATTAAGTGTATACAGCCCTAAAAAGCATATATATCAGTGGCGGCCCGTGCATAGGGGGCGCCAGGGCGCCGCCCCCCCACCCCTAAATAAAAGAAAAAAAAAAAGAAAAGAAAAAAAATTACAAAAAGAACAAATAAAGTTTTGAAAAAAAAAAAATTGTGTTCGCCGCTACTCCGGCCTATGTGGAGGCTAGGGGGGGGGGTGGGGTTTACGACCCAGAAGAGGCGCCGATTGGCTGCCTTCTGGGGGCGTAACCTGGTCGCAAGTCATTGCGCTAGGACACCCCCACTTTCCTGATATCCTGGCTGTGATTGGTCCAATCTACAGCCTGGACCAATCATCATCCAGGACATCCCATGGCCCCCACTGACCCCGCTGACGTCGCGTGCGTCAGTCACGCTGCCGCACCGACTGGAGTGGACACTGGACGCGGTGGACGGACGGTCACGGCGGGAGTGACAGCGGCACCGGCATTGCAGAGAGCGGAGCGGAGACCGGAGAAGAGGAGAGGGAGAAGCCGCTGTGACTAACAGGGCTCCAGCCTCCAGGTAAGTGCACTGCTCTGTCGGGCACGCACGCATAGCTCTGCATTGGGGGACGTATACTGGTGGTCACTGGCTGCACTGGAGGCACGCACGCATAGCTCTGCATTGGGGGACGTATACTGGTGGTCACTGGCTGCACTGGAGGCACGCACGCATAGCTCTGCATTGGGGGACATATACTGGTGGTCACTGGCTGCACTGGAGGCACGCACGCATAGCTCTGCATTGGGGGACGTATACTGGTGGTCACTGGCTGCACTGGAGGCACACACGCATAGCTCTGCATTGGGGGACGTATACTGGTGGTCACTGGCTGCACTGGAGGCACGCACGCATAGCTCTGCATTGGGGGGCGTATACTGGTGGTCACTGGCTGCACTGGAGGCACGCACGCATAGCTCTGCATTGGGGGACGTATACTGGTGGTCACTGGCTGCACTGGAGGCACGCACGCATAGCTCTGCATTGGGGGACGTATACTGGTGGTCACTGGCTGCACTGGAGGCACGCACGCATAGCTCTGCATTGGGGGACGTATACTGGTGGTCACTGGCTGCACTGGAGGCACGCACGCATAGCTCTGCATTGGGGGACGTATACTGGTGGTCACTGGCTGCACTGGAGGCACGCACGCATAGCTCTGCATTGGGGGACGTATACTGGTGGTCACTGGCTGCACTGGAGGCACGCACGCATAGCTCTGCATTGGGGGACATGTATACTGGTGGTCACTGGCTGCACTGGAGGCATGCACGCATAGCTCTGCATTGTGGGACATGTATACTGGTGGTCACTGGCTGCACTGGAGGCACGCACGCATAGCTCTGCATTGGGGGACGTATACTGGTGGTCACTGGCTGCACTGGAGGCACGCACGCATAGCTCTGCATTGGGGGACGTATACTGGTGGTCACTGGCTGCACTGGAGGCACGCACGCATAGCTCTGCATTGGGGGACATGTATACTGGTGGTCACTGGCTGCACTGGAGGCACGCACGCATAGCTCTGCATTGGGGGCATGTATACTGGTGGTCACTGGCTGCATTGGAGGCACGCACGCATAGCTCTGCATTGGGTACATGTATACTGGTGGTCACTGGAGGCATGCACGCATAGCTCTGCATTGGGGACATGTATACTGGTGGTCACTGGCTGCACTGGAGGCACGCACGCATAGCTCTGCATTGGGGACATGTACGCTGGTGGTCACTCCATTGGAGGCACGCACGCATATCTCTGCATTGGGGACATGTACACTGGTGGTCACTGCATTGGAGGCACGCACGCATAGCTCTGCATTGGGGACATGTATACTGGTCACTGCATTGGGGACATGTATGCTGGTCACTACATTGAAAGGGGGCATTTATACTGGTCACTATATTGAAGGGGGCATGTACTGTGGGGTTTGTGCTAGGGGCCTGTACTGTGGGGTTTATGCTAGAGGGCCTGTACTGTGGGGTTTGTGCTTGAGTTGTTTGTGCGGGGTTTGTGCTTGAGGGGTTTGTGCTGGGGGGGTCTGTACTGTGGGGTTTGTGCCACTCTCAGTCCATGTATCCCATAATAGGATGTCTCTCACAGTATATCCCATAGCCCCTGTTCCCTATTATGGGATATACTAGTACTGATGGACCCCTTAATATGTGATATATTGGGAGAATTGGTTCACGCAAGCAAAATACAGGGGACAAAATGGGTGGAGTCTATAAGGGGTGGGGCTTCTGAGAAATGGGAGGGGTCAAAATGGAAGGGCGGGGTCTTGCGCCCCCCATCTTAAAACTTCACCAGCCGCCACTGATATATATATCCAAACCAGTGTCAGCGTGTGATGTCACCCGCCGAGTCTGGAACCTCCAGCTGCTTCATCGCACCACCTTGCGTTCCACCCTGGCTAAGCCTTTTGCCGCCTGGTGCAAAGCAGCTTCCTGGTGTTTCTCTGACAGCTTCAGTGGTGATCTCTACTGATTAGCTCTGGGCTCCATGTCCTTTTCCAGCCGGGACTGAGGGATGAAGTTCATTCTTCATACTAGCTATCCTGTACCTTGCAGTGAGTACGCATATATATTTTTACTACTTTGATTCATCAGTAATGAAGCCTGGTACACACTATCATTTTTTGCAGTTTAAACCAGTGAGTTGAACGAAAAAAAGCTGATATATGAAGTTAGTATAGCGATCTTCCCCGCTGAGCTATTGTGTTCTGACAGGGGGACGGCCCCCCCACCAGAACCCTCCGATCAGCGCTCTCTGCAAGGACAGACTGACATGCACACTGGCCGAATATTGGCTGTTTTTTTTCTAACCTGGCAAGTGTCTCACGACATTTGGCCCTTGTATACCCAGCTTTAGATGGTGGTGCCCTCTCTCATCTGTTTGGAAATACAACACTCACTGACGCACTACAGAATTCTACACATTTGCAACTATAATGCAGCTAAATTATCCCTATTGTAACTAAATTATTTCTGTCCTTGAGTAATTAACCTAAATATTACCATGAACATTATGCTCTGGAATTTGTTAATCTGTTTTTCATTGTTTCACTAAAGATTAAAAATACAATTAGACATGTGCAGAATGGAAAAATTTGTTTAGTTTCATTTTGGACAGATTCGTTATGCTACTAATTTCGATTCGTTGATTCTTTTGGAACTCTTTTCTTTTCATTTAATTTTGTTTTGTTTATTAATTTTCTAACAAATTCCAAATGTTCGTAATGATTTAAATTCAGATCGGTATACAAATTATCAACAGATTAAATTCTGTGTGAAGAACAGCTGGTTATTAAGGACTTAGCCAACAGCTGAAATGTAAACAAAAGAATGCCAGCAATGAAAAATGCGGAAAAAAAAACAACCCAACGTGGGTCCCCCTCCAATCCATACCATGCCCTTTGGGTCTGGTATGGGTTTTAAGGGCCTCCCCAATCCATACCAGACCCTTATCTGAGCATGCAGCGAGCGAGCACTCCCCCTGAATTATACCAGGCCACATGCCCTTAATATAGGGGTGCTTTGGAGCAGGGGGGGGGCTCTTTTGATGGGGACAAGGGCCTCTTCCCCACAACCCTGGCCGGGGGTTGTGAGGGTCTGTGGGCTGGTGTTTATTGGAATCTGGAAGCCCCCTTTAACAAGGGGGGCCCCAGATCCTGCCCCCTATGGTATTGAGTATAGTATCCCTACTCATTCACCAAAAAAATTTAAAAAATAAATAAAAACACAAGTCCTTTATTAAAAAAATAAAAAAAATCTCCTGTTATAGATCCATTGTCAATCACGCCACCGCTGACCCAAAAAAGAAAAACTCCTGGACCTGATGAAGGCTCTCACAGCCTGCCAGCTCCGCCGACTCAAAGTTCTTAAATAGCTAAGGGGCGGGGCCACCCAATGACATCCTGGGTCAAAGGCGGCGCAAGGGGCGGGCCACCTGGTGATGTCGCCAGGTGGCTCCGCCCCTTAGCTATTTAGGAAGACTCTTGTGACGGCATCCACCCAGCATGCTCCAGTTGATGATGTCACAAGGGGGTGGGGTCACCTGATGACGTCATCAGGTGGGCCCCCCCTTAGCTAGTTAAGAACTGTCAGTCAGCAGGTCTGGCAGACGGCAGGAGCCTTCATCGGGACTGGAGGCTTTTTTTTCTTTTTTTCGGGTCAGCGGTGGCAGCAGGCATCTTGATTTATGATGCATCTACACCAGGGGACATTTTGATTTTTTAAAGACTTTCAAAAAAGTTGTGTTTTTATTTACTTTTTACACTTTTTTAGTGAATGAGTAGGGGTACTATGTACCCCACACTCATTCACATAGGGGAGGCCAGGATCTGGGGTGCCCCCTTGTGAAGAGGGGCTTCCAGATTCCGATAAACCCCCTGCTCGCAGACCCCCACTACCACGGGCTAGGGTTGTGAGAAAGAGGCCCTCGTCCACATCAATATGGGAACAAGGTGCTTTGGGGGGTGAGAGCCCACCCTGCTCCAAAGCACCTACTCATGTTGAAGGCATTCACCCCTCCCCTTTCCTGGTCTGCCAGGCTGTATGCTCAGATAAGGTTCTGGTATGGTTTTTGGTATCTATTTTGAGGGGGACACTACGCCTTTTTTTTTTTTTACATTTTGGCGTGGGGTTCCCCTAAAATCCATACAAGACCCAAAGGGCCTAGTATGGATTAGGGGGCCCCTATGCTGTTTTTTTCTGCATTTTTCATTGCCAGCATTCTTTTTTTTACATTCATTTGTCAGCTGGAAGCCCGCTGACAGCTGATGAGTCATCAGTTGTTAAGGACGTGGTGGCCAGCTTCCCAGCCCGTTCCTTAACAACCAGGTATTCTTCACACAGAATTTGAATTGGTCGATAATTTTACGACCAATCAGAATTCAAATTGTTGCGAAAATTTGAAATTCAATAGAAAACGAATATGTGAAATGAAATTCAATGAATTTGAACTAAATGTTTCACTATTTTATTTGGAGATTCTGATACAGCTGAATCTCCTAATAACCCAAAATTTTTAATTTTATATTCAGTCTGAAAGGAATTGCACGTGTCTAAATACAATACATACCTTTATAACTTCTAAAAAACATAAAATAGCTAGCTACAGTATATACTGTATATATTTGCAGATACATATAGAAGCCACACAACACATATACTGAATAAAGACTGATTGAACAACTCACCAGTTCTCTTCATTGCCATGAGTAGTATTTACCCATAAGAGGTCCAGAACTGTTTCATCAAGCCTGCTTCTTCTGTAGGTTGCTATGGTTGGTTGGGGAAGCCTTTAGTACAAATAACTTACATCTTTTTCATTTCCACAACACATTAAGCAGGTATGACCCCCTGTGATCATCGCCATAAAACCCATTGGGAAATGCTTTGCAGCCATCGCTGGAGTGAACACATGTAGGCAGAAAGTGGCTGAATGAGATTAGAAACACTGAGATGCTACAAAAGGATGAAATAAGGTGACAACAGTTATTTAAACAAAAACTGGAAATCAGGAAAGTAAAGTTATCAAATTAAAGCAATATTAGGCCAAAAAACAAACATTTAATTTATTTCAGATTACCAATTCTTAAAGGAGTTGTAAAGTCATTGTTAAACAAATATATAATACGATCTCTAAAAAAAATTATATCAATAATCCATAGTTATGAATTTAAAGAAATGGCACTTATATACCTTTTTAGAATATGTTTGATACAAGCTACGTAATCGATTTCCCTTCTTCAGTGCATCACAGACCTGCAGGTGGGCGTGACCACCTCTGAGGCATTTACTTTTGCAGTTTGACAGTGAGGCTGCAGATTGAAGCCACTGTCAATCAATAGAGAAGGGATAGACAGGCTACAAACTGACTACAGAAGATACAGGCATACTTGCACATTGTGTCTGTAACTTGGAACAGGAATAGAAGGGATGCAAACTGACCACGCTAGCATGAATCGGCTTCCATGCTTAGTGTGGTCAGTTTACAACCAGGAGGAAGGGAACTGGCAGGATCAAGCAAGTATTACATAACAAGTTCAGGAAAAAATAATATATTTTTATATGAAAAAGCCCAGAGCACAGCCTTAAAGAGACTGATTATCAAAATTGAATTTTTACAGTTACAAACACTTGAACAACTTCAAAACCTGACTGTTTCACTTCAACTCCTTTTTGTCCAGGCCATTTTACAGTTTTCTGCACTGTCCTTATTTGAATAACAATTATTCAGCCAAAAGTTATTTTATATCTTCTTTTTGAAACAGATAGGGCTTTCTTTTGGTGGTAATTAATCACCACTGTTATTTTTTTTTTTTTTTTCATTTTTTGTTATATAATGGAAAAAAGACTGAAAATTAAAAAACATCTTTCTTTATTTCTGTTATAAAACTTTGCAAATAAAAAACCTTTCTTGATAAATATAGGCCAAAATGTATTCTGCTACATTACTTTGGTAAATATAACTGAAATTAGTGTATATTATTTAGTCTGTAGGAAAGTTATAGAGTCAACAAGATATGGTATATACAGTATATATTTGAAAATTGATTAATCCTGATGTACTGACTGCCTATCTTATTTGTTGAGGCCCTAAAATACCAGGACAGTACAAATATCTTGAAATTACCCACTTTGTAAAGTAGACAGCCCAAGGTATTTAGCAAGAGCCATGGTGAGTTTTTTCAAGGTGTAATTTTTGTCACAATTTTTTTGTTACAGTTTTCAATTTTTTTGAAGAAATTAACCACTTAACGACCAGCCACGTAGATCTACGTCGGCTGACTTTGAGTGGTTATACCCGGATGATGCCTCTAGCTAGAGGCATCATCCCGGTACCGTTGTTTGAAGCCGACGGTCGGCTTTCCGTAGGTAACGATCGATGCGGCTCGGGAGCCGCTAGATCGTTACCCGGGGGGGGGGGGGCGGGAGGGGACGCACCCCCCCCCTCCCGCCGCCTTCCTCGGCTTTGCTCGGGGCTCCCGTCCCACCGGGAGCCCCGAGCACCCAGCCGGCGCGTCTGCCGGCTGGATGGAGTCCCGATGAATGCCGGAAATGGCATTGATCGGGTCTCCGATGACGTAACCCGGAGGCGGCGTCCATGACGTCACATCCGGGTTACTCTGCTGCAAAAGGCGGCAGATTTGAAAAACGTCTGTATGCAAAAATGCCGTTTTCGGCGTTTTGCATACAGGGAAGTGTAGTGGAGGGGTCTAGGGTCTTTTAGACCCTCGATCCCTCCATAAAGTGTACCTGTCACTACATATTGGTGTCACAAGGGATGTTTACATTGCTTGTGAAAGCAATAAAAGTGATCAGATTTTTTTTTTTTAAAAAACCTGTAATAAAGTTAAAAAAAAAGAAAAAATAAATAGGAAAAAAAAATAAAAAATTTAGCCGCCCCCGTCACCGTTAGCTTGCGCACAAAAAAAACGTATACGCAAGTCGAGCCGCAAATGAAATCGCTGTTCAAACCACACATGTGAGGTATCGCCGCGATCGCCAGAGCGTGGGCAATAATTAAAAAAAAGAGCTACACTCTAACTCTAAACTGGTAACCGTTAAATAAATTTAAAGCGTCGCAGATTGAGATCTCTATTGACCGTAGTTTGTCGCCATCCCACGGGGGGGGCGCAATTTTAAACCGTAACATGTTTGGTATCTATTTACTCGGCGTGACATCATCTTTCACAATATACAAAAAAATGGGCTAACTTTACTGTTTAGTATTTTTTAAATGCAGTGAAATGTGATTTTTCTATTTTTTTCCAAAAAAATGGCGTTTTAAAGACCGCTGCGCAAATACCGCGTGACCAAAATATTTGAAATGACCGACATTTTATTCTCCAGAGTGTTTGCTAAAAAAATATATATAATGTTTGGGGGTTCTAAGTAGTTTTCTAGGAAAAAATACTGGTTTTAACTTGTGAACAAAAACTGTCCGAAATAGGGCTGGGGGTAAAGTGGTTAAATATTATTATTTATTTTATTTTTTTTGCTCACACAGCATAGACATTCATTCAGTTGCACAACAAAACACATTCTGCTACGGCTCCCAAGTATGGGATACTACATGTGTGAGACTTTTTTTAAGCCTAGATGCATTGAAGGGCCAAAAATGCAAGGAGAACCTTCAGATGTTATATGGACATAAATTACATAGCTAGTTTTCTGATACCTATCACATTTTTGGAGGCCCTTGAGGACCAGGGCAGTGGAAACATTTTGGAAACCAAACACCTCAAGGTATTTTCTAAGAGACATGATGATTCTTTTGAAGACTTTATTTTTTGCCACACATTTTTGGAGAATGCAAAATGAAAATGAAAATGTATTTTTTTTTTTTTTACACAAAGTTGTCAATTAATACAATATTTATAACACACAGCATAGGCATACTTTTATGCCAAAACACATTCTGCTACTCCTTTCCAATGTGGTGATTCTACATGTGTAATGTGTTTTTCACAGCCTAACTACATAGAGAGGCTAATCCAAGGAGCACCTTCAGGCTTTCTAGGGGCATAAATTAAACATCTAATTCCTGAACACGTATCACATTTTTGGAGTCCCTGGAGCACCAAGAAAGTGGAAACACCCACAAAATTGGAAAATAAAATAAAAATTAGGATAGTTAGATAAAAGATATTTTTTACACATAGCATGAACATAGTTACACCTCAAAACACATTCTGCTACTCCTTCTGAATATGGCCATACCACATGTTTGACTTTTTTAATGTTTGGACTGATTATGTACCTGACATTATATTGTGTGTATTATGCAAATCAACCAATTGTATCAAAACCAATGTACTATACTTGTCGCCTCTATACAAGTTGTCAGGGAATATAGCTGAGTGTAGCAGCAACTATAGCAGTCCCTGTTTTTCTAAGCCATGCTAGCCCAGCCTACTGGTATATGGCTGCCCCAGGAATGCCATGTTCATTGGCCAGGAAGTACAGGAGGCTGAAGAAAGGGTGAACAAAATAGTTCATGTGGTTCCCGGGGTGCAGTTGTCCAAAGGGGATGGCTGGGACTGGTGTCTCACAGGAACGTAGTCAGCCACACATGCAGATGAGTCAGTTCAGGTGGCAGGCAGAGGCATGGTCAGCAAACAGATAAGGGTTTGATCCAGACAGCCGGCAGAAACATGGTAAATAGACAGGCCAAGGTCAGTGCAGGTGTCAGGCAAAGGAAACCCTTTACTGGTGTGGCGGTGATCAGAAACATTGCTGCTGGCTGCACTGGCTCTGGTGACTCTGTATTGATGTGGCAGAGATCAGAGACACTGTTGATAGCTGCACTGGCTCTAGTAATAGTGGCACTGGTGTGGCTAGAGAACAGGAACATTGTTGCGGCTGCACTGGTCTGATGACACTGAGACTGGTGTGGCAGCAATCAGGGACATATTTTGCTCACTTTTACTGGTCTGGTGACATTGGGACTGGTGTGGCAGTGATCAGGAAAACTGTTACTGGCTGCACTGGTCTGGTGTGGTGGCAATCGGGAACACGGATTCTAGCCCCACTGGTCTAGCGACACTGTGACTGGTGTGGTAATGATCAGAGACACTGTGACTGGCTGCACTATTAAGGCTCACACATGAGGTTGGGGAGTGGTAAAACCTCGCAGTTGAGTAGTGATTTTACTGCCCCTATACCGCTACCCCCTTTAGCTGTAGAGGCAGTGGCTGAAGATGTACACATGGCTGTGGGTGTACACATGCCATGGCTGTGATGCTATGCAGCTGTGGAAGGAACTATAACCCCTGTATGCCCACTGATCATGACCCTTTAAAGTGAATGGGGACACTTGTGTGTGGTCCAAGGGGTTAGAGAAGGCAGTGAAGAGGCAATAGAACTCCTCACTGCCTGTCAAATGCTCTCTGAAGAGTGTTCCAAACATGGATGGCTCTTCAGAGAGCATCACACAAGTAAACAAGTCCTTATGATGATACTATAATAGATATGTTGGTGATCAGGGACACTAGGACTGTTATGGCAGTAATCAGGGACACTGTGACTGGTATGACGGTGATCAGGGACACTGGGAGTGGTGTGCTGGTGATCAGGGACACTGGGAATGGTGTGCTTGTGATTAGGGACACTGGGAGTGGTGTTGCTGTGGTTAGGAAAATATGACTGGGGCGGCAGTTATCAGGGACACTGTGACTGGTGTGATGGTGATTAAAGTTGCTGACAAGTGTGGGTGATTAGGGGCACTGACTGGTAGCACTGCTCTGGTGATATTATACTGCTGTGGTGATGATTGTACATGATCACTGTCACAGCAGTACAATGTCACCATAGTGACACTGCACTTGCGCTGGTTACAATTCTTTTTTTCCTTTTTTTTTTTACATACTGTCATCAGAGCAGTGCAGTGTCACCGTATACACTGTACTGCTCTGGATAGGCGGAGGAGGGTTACCAGATTGTTGTTTTTTTTTTTAAGTTATTTTTAAAGTTATGATTTCTTATACAGTCATGATGACTGCATAAGCAAGTGGTTCAGCATGGTACAAGGCAATTTCAACAGCTGTATGAATGACAGCATTTTTTTTACTACCAGTACTGTGATCACTGTGATTGGTTACACTGATCACATAATAAAGGGCCAATGGCAGTGGCCCTGTACCCCAATCTGTGATCTGCTGTATCAAGGAGATCATGCCACTGAGCACCCCTGAAGGCATGCACAAAGCATATGTGTGGGAGGACATACAGATACATCCTCCCAGAACGCCACTTGTCCTGCTTCCCCGCCATACAACTACGGCTGGGCAAGACAGTGGCCATATAGGGACAGGCAGGAAGCTGATAAATGTGGTGGCTGTTTAGGTTTTTTTTTGGCTTTTTTTTAATTATTTTCACCTGTTGATCCTGCCAGTAACACTTCCTGTTTTAGGGTGGCTCCGTTCAATAGCAAGGCAACAGTGTCACCCTTGGATAGCAGCACTGCTGTTACCAAAATGAAAAAAGCCGACTCTTGTAAGCACCTCTGTTAGTGGTAAATGGTTTGTCTAAACCTTAGACAGCTTGTTTTGTTAAAGTGTAACTCCACTTTTGTTGAGAAGAAAACATTTCCCTCTGTGTGATCTATGTATATTACAAAGATTTGAACAAACTTTGTTGCAGATTTGTACCTTTTGTTATTCTGAAGAAATCCCTGTTTGTTCCTCTGTGCTGAGTGGGTCAAATGAGAGTGGTTTCATAACTTGGCAGCTACAGGGCTCTAATGAGGAAATCTGCTTGGTCTGCATCCCTTTAGATGTGTTCCTATTGGGAGTATCTCACCAAAAATTACATTTTTGTTGCAAGGGATGCCAGAAATCTGACTTGTATCTTAAGGCCCGTACACACGTACCGATTGTCGGCCGTAAATATTCGGCCGACGACCGATCGGCCGATTGTAGGCTTGTTAGTATGATGCTTCCGACAGCCGACAGCGCACTTTCGGCCTAAAAGAATCTGATGTGCATGCTTTAAAATTTTTGTAGGCCAACACCAGAACGGCCGATTGTTCGCCAGTCAGAACAGAATTCGGCCGACAGACAGCAGATTTGCAAGACTGGGCATGCTCAGAAAAGACAAAACACACGGAAAGTTAACCATCACATGACATCACTTCTGCAGTCGGCTGCTGTTGGCCGACAAAATTCATGTGCAGTCTTTTGCAGTTTTCAACAGACACGACAGCCCTGGACAAAAGACGGCCGATCGGTATCGGTTAGTGCAGACTTCTGGGAAAATTGGTAAACCAATCACACAAGCAGGAAATTATGTTTCTGGGTGGGGTTTCTGTGTACAGAACAGCTCCAGGTTGCCATATTGCATTAAATTTTCAGAAAATTACAACAGCTGCAGATTGAAAAGGAAAGGTCATTTTTAATAACATTCAATGACAATATGATTTATGTCGCAATTGTATACGCTATATTGTTTTTTCTTTATTAGCTATTTTTTCCCCCACGAAAGTGGAGTTACCCTTTAAGAAAGTTGAACCAGACGTACTCTTCAGATCATCAGGTAAAAATAAAGAAGACTAAAGAGATATAATGCAGCTGCCACATCTAAGGATTGGTTAGCTGCAATGTATTACATTTTGTGTTTAATACTGCTTTTAGTAACTCAGAACTGCAGGTCTACAGCTCAACAGCAGGGGTCTTTATAATAAGTGAAATGAGTAGGAGGCTCTAGTTCATTTTACAGGTACATGCTGTAATCTTGTAATAGACATGTCCACAATAAATATGGAAAATACCTTATTAACCTCAAAAGTATTAAATACATTTGTAACAGTTATTTTTCTTGGCAGAATCCCCCCCCCCCTTTTTTCCTTCTATCTATCCATCTACTCTTTTTTTCATCTATCTATCTATCTATCTATCTATCTATCTATCTATCTATCTATCTATCTATCTATCTATCTATCTATCTATCTATCTATCAGTTTATTTATTTATCAATCTATTTTCTTCTCTATATATCCATCTAGCTATTTGTAGCAATTATTTTTCTTGGCGGAAAGAAATAATTTCTTTACTTTACTTCAAATCTATCTATCTATCTATCTATCTATCTATCTATCTATCTATCTATCTATCTATCTATCTATCTATCTATCTATCTATCTATCTATCTATCTATCTATCTATCTATCTATCTATCTATCTATCTATCTATCTATCTATCTATCTATGTCTTTTTGCATGCACCTTTAGGCATACTGTTAAAGTCATTACAATAGACACAGGACATGGCATGCTCAGTGTCTGATTCTTAAAAACAACCAAAATGAATTATATTTTTCTATTTCCCATTGCTCATATTTATGTTTCATTGTAATTTGAAATCCAGCTGTTTGCGATAAGGAATCTCATCCACATATCTTCACAGGAGAGGTCACTCTTTCGTTGAACTTGTACAAGTAAGAAGTATTTTTAAAGCAAACATTGATGTGGACTCCCTGTCAAATAGCTGTTATAAAAAGTTTCGATTTGATAAAAGATGTTCTCCTAGATAGAGCCATCATAAATCTGTCTCTTCCTCTTTGGCTTTATATACCACTGACTGCTCGAAGGAGAGGAAAGGTTTGTGTTGCCCATGATTTATATTGACTCATTTTTTCTGGCCATTGTTCTGCCTATGGAAACTTGTATGTTTTACATTAGACAGAAGTGTATCCCAATGATTTATTTGAAGTGATTCACAACATGTTGCAATCCCTCTTAAGAAAAGATACTTCATATGACCTCTCAGGAACATGTATATGTTCTCTGCTCTGTTTATCCATCCTATAAACATGGAGTCATTTGTTTTTAAGCAAAACATTAAAAACAAATAAGCTATATAAAATCCATCTTTTGTTTTTCTACATGTTTATCATTTTAAGTTCTTGTATGGTTAGCTATCTAGATGTGGATCAGTGGTGGAGATACATTAAATAGTGAATGGACAATTATGACCACACCGTGAAGGAATGGGGCACCGTCCTGAATGTTGTACACAAATGGCAATGTTGGCTGGTTTTCAAGGAAGGGGAAGAACCACTGAGCTCCGAATGTATAAAGCTAGAAATAAATATCACTTTTCTATGGGGGTCAGGTTCAACAAGCATAAAAAAGCAGCACTTTTAGGGCTTGTTTATATGAGCATTTGGGTGCTAAAGAAAATGATTGAGCCACAGTTTTACAGCCCCCTGACCACCCACCTAAACTAAGGTACCCAGCTGCTTAGGACAGTATGCATGCCATAGATGTGATGCTTTGCTTTGCAGTCACAGAAAGAATTAAACAGCATGTCACATTCAGCAGACAGTACCACCACTCAAACTGACCAATTCAAGTGAATAGAGCCACAATGAAATAGCCCTGAAACTGTGTTCAGTGCATGCGGTTGCACAACGGTGGGTGGGCATTTTGATGAATATATCACTTCCTAACTGCCTGTCAAGTGTTGGCAGTAATTATCCAGGACATTGAAACTGTGGCTTGGAGAAGCTACAGAACGTCTTTAGCTTCACAGATCAAATCCAGTTGAATGTGACTAAATACTACTAGATATATCATGTTAGGTATCAGTGGAGACTTTTCCATTAGAAACTACCTAACCAGCTACCTTATAGCAATAGTACTTCCTGCAGGTCTTGTTAACTGTCTTAAAGTGTGCCAACAGTTACTGGGCCCCACATTTAGCCGGCTGAATAGTCAGGACTAAAGACTTCCCCTAACAGTTACTACCCAGGGACCTTTTGCCCTTTTGCTTAGTTAAAGAGGAATCTCTTAGGAGATGCTGCACCATACACCAGCCAATCACTTGGAGTGCACTCTAAATCAGTGTAGCGTTAGTATCATTCATACTACATTTAATGTTTTCCACATTGTTTTTTGCAGATTTGCTACTTCTCATATTGATTTCAGTTAGAGATATGGAACCTGAGCTTAGTCATTCTGGTATAGTTATTACTCTCTCTAGCAGACTATGTTCAAATTTACCTGCTGTAAATGAAGTGCATTTATCACAAAACGGGTGTGTCTATTTTCTGGTAACAACCAACAGCTAGGTAAAAGGTATTTATACTTGTGTCTCACTCTCTATACATGCTTGCTGTAGTATTTATTCAACTGGATGTGTAAGAGGGGCTGGGGTTTTTCTTGGAGTTGAGGCCCAGAACAGAGAACCCAAAATTACCAAGCGACTCCTTCGATGGTGCTACATATGATTAATATCTACTGGCTCTGTATAACTGACCCCAACAAACTTGGGTGTTCTAAAAAATATTGCAACACAATCTTTATAACAATATCAGAATGAAAAGTCCAATCACATTATAATGAGGGCTCAGCAGAACACCAGGGCTGATACAAACTCCTTGTAGGCTTTAATAATGGAATATTTTTTATATCTTAGCTGATGGATCACAATGTTTGTGCAAAATGTGCCACTTAAAATTTATAAAAGCAATGCTTCATGCTAGTTAATAGGCACTGCATAATGGATGTACAAATCAATCAGATCTTTCTAGCACAGACAGACAAACCACAAAATCAGTGACCCACAATATTATCATATGAGTTGATTGGCTAATCAAAAAGCAAAGTTCAGCCCAATCTTAGTGGAATCTTAGCAAAAGACTCCAGGCAGATTCCAGTGATGAAAGTGACAATATGTACATAGCAATTTAACTAGTATGGAGTAGATCACATTGTTTGTTCATAATGTGCTAGTATGCATCGCATACTAGCACATTGTGGAATACTTACCTTAGAACAAAGCCCTCCTGCGGCTGGCTGACATCTTCCCTCAGTCTTACTTCTGGGTTCATGCGCTCTGGCTGTGTGATTGGCCGGAGCTGCGATGATATCACTCGGTTCCGGCATGAAGCTCTGAAGTTCAGTGATGTCACTGGCTGCATGCAGGGTGAATATCTCCTAAATAGAGATGTCCCGAACTATTCCCCGGCGAACAGTTCCCGGCGAACATCGCTTGTTCGCTTTCGCCTCGGCGGGCGAACATATGCGATGTTCGGTCCGCCCCCTATACATCATCATTGAGCAAACTTTGACTCTGTACCTCACAGTCAGCAGGCACATTCCAGCCAATCAGCATACCCTCCCTCCCAGACCCTCCCACCTCCTATAAAAAAGCAAGGACAGCATCCATCTTAGATTCATTCTGAAGCTGCAGAGTTAGTTAGAGCAGGGAGAGTGCTGCTGCTGCTTCTGAATTAATAGGGAAATCATTAGCTAGGCCAGTGTTCTGTGTCCACTCCTGCTGTAAGGACAGCATCCTGACAGCACCCCAAAAAGCCCTTTTTAGGGCTGGTATATCAGTCTGCTTTTATTTATTTTTTTCTATATATATACAGACTGTACTGTGTGCAAACCACTCATATCGGGTGGCACAGTACCTTGCAGATAAAAAAGTCATTTAATTTTTACCCTTTAATATAATTGCAGTTGCCTGCCAGTGTGTGTCAGGCCCACTGACTGAACTGTGCCCACTGCCAGTGCCCACCACTCATATAGGGTGGCACAGCACCTTGCAGATAAAAAATTCATTTAATTTTTCCTCTGTTATATAATTGCAGTTGCCTGCCTATGAGTGTCAGGTCTACAGACTGTACTGTGCCCACTGCCAGTGCCCACCATTCATATAGGGTGGCACAGCACCTTGCAGATAAAAATTCATTTAATTTATCCTCTGTAATATAATTGCAGTTGCCTGCCTATGAGTGTCAGGTCCACAGACTGCACTGTGCCCACTGTCCACCACTCATTTAGGGTGGCACAGCACCTTGCAGATAAAAAAGTAATTTCATTTTTTCTCTGTAATATAATTGCAGTTGCCTGCCAGTGAGTGTCAGGCCCACAGACCGTACTGTGCCCACTGCCCACCACTCATATAGGGTGGCACAGCACCTTGCAGATAAAAAATTCATTTAATTTCTCCTCTGTAATATAATTGCAGTTGCCTGCCTATGAGTGTCAGGTCCACAGACTGCACCGTGCCCACTGCCCACCACTCATTTAGGGTGGCACAGCACCTTGCAGATAAAAAAGTAATTACATTTTTCCTCTGTAATATAATTGCAGTTGCCTGCCAGTGAGTGTCAGGTCCACAGACCTTACTGTGCCCACTGCCCACCACTCATATAGGGTGGCACAGCACCTTGCAGATAAAAAATTAATTTAATTTTTCCTATAATAAAAAATAAAATTCATCCAGAAAAAACAGGAACTGGCTTTTTCATTCGAATTTTAGTAGCGCAGGGATGGTGATAACCTCTTACCAAATAAATAGGATGATAACATATACCAAAATATATGAATCAGATGTGATAAATATAAGCAAAAAATCATAAATACATAAAAGCATGAAATCACATCAATAGGAGTCCATAAAGTCCATAGGTATAAAGTGCATAGAGCAATGAAAGTGCAAACATGAAGGATCACAGGTGCGACTTATGGGGACCACTCTTGCTTGCCACCACCACACAGTGCCGGGAGAAGTATCTGAAATTCAGACTCACTAGTGCACTATAAATTTACCAGGAAATCTTCCAGAGGAGTCTTTGCAGCACAAATCAGAGATCTGGAGGAAACCTGATTTTACTATATGCTGTTGTTGCCTAGTCCATGAGAGTGGTTAGGCATAGGCGTCTGGTGAGTCTGAATTTTAGATACTTCTCCCAGTACTGTGTGGTGGTGGCAGGCAAGGGTGGTCCCCATAAGTTGCACCTGTGATCCGTCATGTTTGCACTTTCATTGCTCTATGCACTTTATACCTATGGACTTTATGGACTCCTATTTATGTGATTTCATGTTTTTATGTATTTATGATTTTATACTTATATTTATCACATCTGATTCATATATTTTGGTATATGTTATCATCCTATTTATTTGGTAAGAGGTTATCACCATCCCTGCGCTACTGAAATTCGAATGAAAAAGCCAGTTCCTGTTTTTCCTGGAGGAATTTTATTTTTTATTATATTTACTCATTTAAGTAGCAGCAATTTGTGTTATTCTGTCAGGTTTGTCTTACCTGTATTTCCTAAAGCGCAGTGGATTACAACATCGTCTATTAATTTAGTACAAGTAGTGATATTTATATATTTAATTTTTCCTCTGCAATATAATTGCAGTTGCCTGCCAGTGAGTGTCAGGCCCACAGACTGCACTGTGCCCACTGCCCACCACTCATATAGGGTGGCACAGCACCTTGCAGATAAAAAATTAATTTAATTTTTCCTATAATAAAAAATAAAATTCATCCAGAAAAAACAGGAACTGGCTTTTTCATTCGAATTTCAGCAGCGCAGGGATGGTGATAACCTCTTACCAAATAAATAGGATGATAACATATACCAAAATATATGAATCAGATGTGATAAATATAAGCATAAAATCATAAATACATAAAAGCATGAAATCACATCAATAGGAGTCCATAAAGTCCATAGGTATAAAGTGCACAGAGCAATGAAAGTGCAAACATGAAGGATCACAGGTGCGACTTATGGGGACCACCCTTGCTTGCCACCACCACACAGTGCCGGGAGAAGTATCTGAAATTCAGACTCACTAGTGTACTATAAATTTACCAGGAAATCTTCCAGAGGAGTCTTTGCAGCACAAATCAGAGATCTGGAGGAAACCTGATTTTACTATATGCTGTTGTTGCCTAGTCCATGAGAGTGGTTAGGCATAGGCGTCTGGTGAGTCTGAATTTCAGATACTTCTCCCAGCACTGTGTGGTGGTGGCAGGCAAGGGTGGTCCCCATAAGTTGCACCTGTGATCCGTCATGTTTGCACTTTCATTGCTCTATGCACTTTATACCCATGGACTTTATAAACTCCTATTGATGTGATTTCATGTTTTTATGTATTTATGATTTTATACTTATATTTATCGCATCTGATTAATATATTTTGGTATATGTTATCATCCTATTTATTTGGTAAGAGGTTATCACCATCCCTGCGCTACTGAAATTCGAATGAAAAAGCCAGTTCCTGTTTTTTCTGGAGGAATTTTAATTTTTATTATATTTACTCATTTAAGTAGCAGCAATTTGTGTTATTTGTGTTATTCTGTCAGGTTTGTCTTACCTGTATTTCCTAAAGCGCAGTGGATTACAACATCGTCTATTAATTTAGTACAAGTAGTGATATTTATATATTTAATTTTTCCTCTGCAATATAATTGCAGTTGCCTGCCAGTGAGTGTCAGGCCCACAGACTGCACTGTGCCCACTGCCCACCACTCATATAGGGTGGCACAGCACCTTGCAGATAAAAAATTAATTTAATTTTACCTCTGTAATATAATTGCAGTTGCCTGCCAGTGAGTGTCAGGTCCACAGACCGTACTGTGCCCACTGCCCACCACTCATATAGGGTGGCACAGCACCTTGCAGATAAAAAAGTAATTTAATTTCTCCTCTGTAATATAATTGCAGTCGCCTACCAGTGAGTGTTAGGCCCACAGACTGTACTGTGCCCACTGCAAATGGACTGTTTGCGGTTGTTTGCAGTGCCTTAAACAGGGAGTTTGGTCTGTCAGAGTTTGGTCTGTCACTGTGAAGCGGGCGTAACCCTTACACTACCTAATCGATACAACATCATACCTGATCGTATTCACACACTGGATGTTTTAAAGCACGTTATTCCAAACAATTTAGGAATGTTAGGTGATTTATGCCCTTTATGGATTAAAACCCGACTCTGCGTCAACTACATAATTTTCCATGGGAGTGTTGCCATGGACCCCCCTCCGGCATGCCACAGTCCAGGTGTTAGTCCCCTTGAAAAAACTTTCCATCACTATTGTGGCCAGAAAGAGTCCCTGTGGGTTTTAAAATTCGCCTGCCTATTGAAGTCTATGGCGGTTCGCCCGGTTCGCCTGTTCGCGAACATTTGCGGAAGTTCGCGTTCGCCGTTCGTGAACATAAAATTATATGTTCGCGACATCTCTACTCCTAAACGAGTGTTTCTCAACCTTTTTTCAGTCAAGGCACCCTTTAAAATTGTGGATAACTTAGAGGCACCCTTTAAAATTATGGACAGTCTCAAGGCACCTTATTCTAAAATGTAAAAACTATTCTAATAATTGTACATAATGCAACAGAATCCATACACATAGGACACTCAACATTAGAGGTGATTTATTCTTCCAGAGTAAATACACCTTTGCACACTGGTACTGACTTGTTTTTTTTGTTTCTCATCTCCCTCACTCAGCTAATGAGACCCTAGTGCCGATGGAGAGTGTCAAGGAAGGGAAAACAAGGATGATGTGCAGGCACCTGACTTTCTCCTTATTAACCAATGATGTCCATAGTTTGTAGGATGTTGGCGGCTACAAGGTCATAATGGTGCACAATGAAAACCTGTGGCTTTGTGTGTCTAAAACAATTTTTGGGGCAATTTTTAGGCATTTTGCTAAGGCACCCCTGAAGACTCCTAAAGGTACCCCAGTGTGCCTGGGCACCCTGGTTAAAAAGGCTGTCCTAAACGGTGCATGTTTAGGAGTTATTCATTTTACCTACAGGTAAGCCTTATTATAGGCTTACCTGTAAGTAAAAATTACCAAGCAGGGTTTACTACTGCTTTAAAGTAATACTTCATCAGACTCAGAGATCATTTGGTGGAATCTTGACAAGGCAAATTAAATAGTATACACTCCATACAAATGCTAAAATATTCAGAGCAGCTTTAATAATATAGAGTAGATCACACAATTTATACAAAGTGTGCCATGTTAAATCTTATAAAAGTATTACTACACCGGGCTCAGAGGTCACTGCAGAAAAAAAATATAAATCAAATCCTTTCAGTGTAGGTGGTTAACAAGTATGGTTAAGGTAAATGACAAAGCCAGTCATCTACGACATGTTTTGTTACCATATAAAGGCAGCTTTCTCAAGCTGGTATTGGTATTGGGCTGGTATTGGGAAGGTGGGGTGGCGGTTCCCCATCCGGGCAAGGTGATCATGTGCGCTTGGACCCTTACTTCGTACTGAGTACCTTTACCAGGCGCAATATCGGCACTTCCTTTGAGGGCTAATCTTACCCATATGCTCCTCATTTTTTGAACTCAGACGTTGTAGAGATCGGGCTTCAGGCTAGGCTGGTTCTATGTACCAGCATGTCCTTAAATAAATCTACCTTTACAACTCTCTGATACTTGGAATCCAACCGCAATCATTGATCACCTTTCTCGTTAACTCATTATGATGAGCTCAGCCACCTGGCTCATGATACTACAATAAAGATACAGTGCTATGATTAACTCCTGATGAAGCTTTATACTTAAAGCGAAACATGTCGAGCATCGTAAATACCGAGCATCGTAAACACTGAGCATCGTAAATACTCACCATTCACTGTCCCAATTTAGTAGGATTTTATTTCCTCAATTTTTGTATATCATGATATGTACCTATTTTCCTTCCCTTTGAGATATATGCACTCCTTATTGTTGATTTTAATGTAATGTTTTTCAAATAAAATGTCTTTTTATTCAATTGTGCCTGAAAAGTCCTTGCCTGGTTCACACTCAAATGGTATTGGGAAGGGCCTAAACCTATGGGTCAGAGCGGTGGCACTGCAAGAGGAAGCCAGGAGGCTGAGTTTGGAAAACCCATTCGTTTTGTGAAAATTTATTTTAATAAAAGTGAGCAAGGAAAGCTGTAAAAAGAAGGGTGACTGAGTCCCTGAAAGCACCACCTTGGGCTAATATTTCCACAACAGGTTGAAGGTGTTCACATAGCAAAGTAAGTTATTGCTTTAGAAAGTAAATGCAAAAGAACACAGATTAACTTTATTTTCTAACATTCGCTTTGCTAAAGTCTTTTTTTTTCTTTTTTTGTAAATTCGTTATTCTAATGCTATTCTAAAACTTGACATTTTTGGAATATCTATGACCTTGGTTTTGAAGAGAATTCTGGATTTTCCAAAGAGTACAAGAGTAGCTACATACTTTGCCTTTCTATAATTCAATTTACATATGAATCTGTATAGCTCATGGAATAGGTTGGCATAAGTCTCCCCTTTGACTCATTCAGCTACGTGTGTAATTTGAGCTTCTATTACTCAGCTCTGTAAACAAAAAGACTTTTGCAGTGAAACAGTTCAAACTCTAGCTTACTTTTTAATCTTTGCAGTGTTTTTGCCCTTTTATGTGTGTCTCATTCAATGCACTACTTATCATCCCCACAAAACTGTGTTACTCTCAACATCCTGCATGGGCATTGGCTGCTGCCTTACTTTCTGATCGAATGGCGTTTAGCGTCTCCCAGCCTTCTTTCTGTGAGCCCAGGCAGTCATGGTCACACCCCCTGGTCCTCAAGACCATAGGTACCGGAATTTTGATACTGCCTGTGTGTGTAAATCCAGAATTGTCTATCTAATGAATAATATGCCAGCAACAGTCCTTGGGTGGCAAGAGCATCCATTAATCCCTGTAAACTGAGCCCTAATTGGATGGATTTGTTTGCAGACACTGTATACAGGGCTGATCCAAGCCTCTCTGCGCCATGTGATCTCTGGGATGACCAATCACAGCAGTGAAATTATGTAAACAGTGTATGTTTACATCTGTGAGCCCTCCTCTTCCTCTTACAATGGAGGAAAGGGAAGAAACAGGAACTAAGGAATTAACCACTTTAGCCCACGGAGGATTTGGCTGCTCAATGACCCTTTTATCACCTTTACCTGTAAATGAGCACTAAGGATACCACTGCAAAATGCAACTAAGAGCATATTTACAAGTGCTGCAGGCACTACTGCTCCCCTGAAAAGTGATCCGAGTGTGTTTGACAGGTGGTGAGGAGGCGATATATTGTCTCCTCACCACCTGATTTAAACCCATGATTGCTGTGTAATACAAGCAATTGCGACACAGCAGTACGGCAAGTAGAGGTTTAAATCAGATGTAAGGAAGAAACACTGGGCGACACTGTGCCCGGTGATCTCTGACTTCTCCCATGTCATTCAGGTAGATTTCCACCTCTTTAAGGTTGCCTACCCCTGGTTTAAAGTGAATTGGGGTTGTATATGTCCTGTGAACAATAAATAGGTTACTCTCTGAGAGCCTGATATTGAGACGGGAAGAATTGCTTTTATCTCTAAACCAATCATCCTCTTCAACATTGTCTGTATGCCAGGACAGTTGCTCTCTACATTTCAGGGGATATTTCATTAGATATTTATACTTTAGTATATTGTATACAGAGGAAATTATACCCATGGCACCATCAAATGACACCATATCCTCAATTACTGGGATCTTACTTTATCTCATAGATGTTATCTTCTCCTGGGAGCCTATTGTATGATGCAGTTGTAAATACTGATAAAAACTTAGTTTAGTTTTAGAGCAGTCCATAATAAAGCATATCTAAATGCAAAAATAAAAATGTATTAAATTACCAGTTCTTAGATGCAGGGGCTGCAATATTTTCTAATTTAGGATTTTTTCCATTTATTTTCAGCATGTGATCCTACCATTAAGTCTGTTATTTTTCACCTTCCTTTACCAGACCAAGCTGTCCAAAAAGGTAGAAGTTAGAGGGCTGAGACAAACTATTTGCCACTGATAGGGGTACTTACAATTGACAGCTTGTATTCGTTTATGTAAAACCTTTATTTCAAAAGGAAACAAAAATATTGCTGTTACTGCTTAAGTGTTAGCTGGAGTTTGACTTTAATTTGTTAGTCATTTATGTAAAGGCCATATAACTCAGGAGTATGTTACTGCCTAGATCAGCAGGTGAAAATAAAGAAAAAAAGTTAAAAAAAGAAAACGAATGTGGCCACCACATATTTAATTCTTATATTTGGATTTAGATACACTTTAGGTACTTCTACAAGTCTTAAGGCAGCACAAATGCAATTATTCATAGGCCAGTAGATGTTCCAAGGTTACAGCCCTGTTTGCTTTCTAACATAAAGTGGTTCTAAAGTCTAAACATTTTTTACCTTAATGCATTCTCTGCGTTAAGGTAAAAAATGTTAAGGCATCTCACCCCCCCCCCCCCCACTTATACTTATCTGAGTCCTAACTTGATCCAGTGCTATGCCCATCTGCAGTGGACCTGTCTCCCCCCCCCCCTCTAACAGGACAGACTGAGAGCAGTGATAAGCCATTGGCTCCTGCTGCTGTCAGTCAAACCCTGTGAAGAGAGAACAGGGGGCATGGCAGAGTTGAGCTGTCTGTGTTGATTGCAACAGGCAGTGCGGCTCAAGATTGAGCCTGCACGAGTGCCCCCATAGCAAACAGCTTGCTATGAGGGGCACTAGGAGAAGTGGAGGAGCACCAGCAGGAGGCCTGGGAGGAGTAGGGTCCGGCCTACTCTGTGCAGTTCTATTGTACAGAGCAGGTAAGTATACACCTATTTATTAAAAAAAAAAAAAGTAAGACTTTACTATCATTTTAAGCAATTCAATTGCCATATAGCAGGACTAGAGACAAAGAAATAGACCTGCCACATTGGAGCCAATATTTGTATGTGACCAAACCTTGGTAAGTCGGTTGTGGTAGAATATGTATTGACATCAATGCTGACTTGTCTGGTTCATTTTCAGACTGCAGAGGCTTTTCTGTTTTATTAGGACAGATGTATTTGAAGTTGGGGGAAATAAGGATATAACAAATGCCTTAAAAAATAATAATAAATAAATTCCAGGGTACCTGCCCCTCTGGTAAGTGTCAGAACTGCCAGCTTGCCAGCCCAAATTGGGAATGTGGCTTTTATTTTTCTATTGTGAGCTTCAAAATTAAAGAAATCCTGAATTTTATTCCAGGTGCCCAGAAATGTATGATTGTCATTAGCACTAAGCAAAATTGTATATCCTGACTACCCCGGCAGAACCTTATTTTATTGTACCAAATGTACCGATGGAGTTCAGCTTTTCAGCACAGCTAGTGATCATTAGGGCTGTATAAATACTTTGACTCCTCCTTGATGAGCTGTATTAAAGACATCTCAACCACACAGCAGCAAGCCAATAAAAATAGGTGCAAGGTGCAGGTTTCAAATATTTCGCCCATAGCATGCAAGTAGCAGTTATTATGCCTTTTCTCTACCGTCTGCCTGCACAAATTAAAAAAGGTTGATGACAGTTCCTGTCATTACCATGCAAGTTTCTGTCTGGATCCTGTGCCATTTACAGTAGAAGTTGATTCTAATGAAGATAATTTGGTGTGCAAGGAGCCAAAATTCACATCTGTAGGTGATTTATTCCTCATTTAAACTCTTCTTCTATTTTCCCATACTTAGGTAAGACATGCACACAAAAAGAAAACTATGAGCGCGGGAGGGAGGGTGCAAGAGTTCACAGGCGGGAAAAAAAATGTGAAATCATCTGTCATTTTCTAAGAAAAATATATGAAGAGAAAAAACACACATGTGCCTATTGCTAAATTTTACCAAAAAAAGTATAACAAAAGAGTTTAATAAAGTGCATGTCTATTTTTCTTGTCTCTTGGTTTTATTATATTTGGTTTTCAATATTTCACAGCACAATAAATTAAATAAAAATCCCAAAAAAAAAAAAAAAAAAAAAGATCACGACAATAGAACAATTCAGTAATTTGCCAAGAACTCACACACGGCTTTGAACCTTTCACAAACAAGAGCCCTAGACATGGCCGTCTGTGTTAAACAATTTTCATTGTTTTCTCCCAAGTCCAGCTGGAAGTGACTGCGAGTGGGGACATTGTTGTAAAGCACATTGAAAGTGTTTGAAGGCATGCCAGAGGCTTTCTTTATTCTACAGTTGTGTGGGCATGGTAAAAAAAGGAGTAAAACTAGAGAAATATGTGGGCTGTGAAAAATAACTAATGATTTAACTACTTCTATCAGTGACAGATCTGAACATTAGTTAGTAAGACCGGTCATTGTTTGAAATATAAAATTGAAACTAAAAAAAAAAAAAATTCAAATGTGGATCCCTTGTAGGAATAAAAGTCACAGTTCTAACGCTTAGATCTCCTGTGGTATACATCCTCTTCATATCTTTGACAAGGTAAATATACAAAAGAAAATTGAATAAACCTTGCTGTCATTGTTTAATTAGATAACTGGCAATAGGTTGGCGCAGGTTTTATCCAAAAACCAAGGTGGTCTGTAATCAGTTTAATGGCAGAAAGTTTCTGACAATACGAAGGGTGATTTATGGAAGAAGTCATATCTACAATGGCCCTGAAAAGCTTTGTTTAGTTCAAGCATCCAATATTGTTCACATAAGCTTACTCCTTTTCTTATTTTTTCATAGTAATAACTTATTACAATGAATTGTCAGTGTGAGAGGTGCAATTTTCTCCATAGCCTAGTAAGGCACAGGAGATTAAAAAAAAAAAAAAAATCAGGTATTCTGCACTTGATTGGGTAACTGAAGTGAACACATGCTAGGGGAACATTTTTCCTTTAGTAAGGTATCCTCTTAGCACCAATTAAAATAGAAAATGTGGAAAAACTTTGTATTATTTTAACCAAGGCGTAATAATTTAGAAATCTGATAATAATAATGAGGGAAAATACTTAATTCTAAAAAATATTTATCACTTATAAAGCCCGGTAAGCCTTTGTTTACTACAAAATCCAAAAGGATTAAGAGAGAAAATAACTCTAATCCATTTGCATCCTCAAACAAATACAGGTTTGCAGAGATGTATTTAAATTGTACTGTTTGAGAGTTATGCACATATTTACCAATGAACGTCTATTGCTCATACGTTAAATATATTGAACTTGAGTTACAGAACTTCAATGTTAAAATAAAAACATAAGTCAGGTAAATAAAGGGTAAATTTCAAGTTGCATTATTTGTAAAAGCAAACCATCTTTGTCCCTTTATTTAGTGGGGATTTCAATTTTTACATTTATATGGTTCTTTAAAAAGTGGATGAAGAAAATAATGGATTATTAGGATAAAATATTCAGGTTTAGCCTTTTCTCTTTACTTATTAATATCTATCTATCTATCTATCTATCTATCTATCTATCTATCTATCTATCTATCTATCTATCTATCTATCTATCTATCTATCTATCTATCTATCTATCTATAAATATATATATATATATATATATATATATATATATATATATATATATATTTATAAATATATATATATATATATATTTTTTATAGTATATATAATAACTTACTAGCAAATATTTAGAAACATTCTTTACTATATAGGTATAGTTTACATTAAATACTTTGAATCATGTCAAAATTTAAATAACATTTTTATTTAGTTTTTAAATAGAGGTGAAAAACAGTTTCGTTCTTACAATTAAAACTAATTAATACAATTAAAACTAGCCAAACGTGCACTAAAAATCCTGGCCTTTTTCAATTAAGGGATCTACTTGCAACTCCGAGCAATATTCCTAATCAATATTGAAGGATATTAAAAAAAAAGAAACATATGTTTGGCCACTTTAGCTTCACTATAGTATTCAATTATCTGACTCAAAATACTGCAGGGAATAACAAACAATTATTGAAGGAAATACAAGTTTACGAATTATGATCATAACTGTATGTATTTTTTTCATTTTAGGTGGTGGTTTAGTGGATGGTTATTTGAACCCTTGCTCAGCAATTTTGTTTTGTTTGCATTTTTTAATTGAGAAAAAAAATGACATAAGCTTCTATATCTTTACATATTTTTTTAAGAAAGTTCCAAAAATTGTAATATTTGGTATAATTGGTTACTGAGTTGTAATGTGTGTGTATGCCTTTGATATACATAATTCCATTAATAAAAATCTGTAGTATGTCAAGGAAGATTTTGATCTTATAGAGCAGAACGAGATACTGAGGAAATAATGTACTATTTTTAGTCAATACTGCTAAAGCCGAGTAATCAGGGGTGGAAAATCAGTGGATCCGATGCCATTTATATAAATTTCAAACCGTTTTGCAGATGGTTGTACTGAACCTAGATACTGTTCTGTGCCCAAATGTGGCAAATAAGTGTTCAACACTGCTGTTTACAAAGTGAATTTTGTATTTCTTTGATAGATTCAATTAAAATATAACTGTTTTATTCATTAACAGGTGAATGGCCAAGGCCTTTTTCATTTGTGACAGATTCTGTTTGGAAGAGCAAATTCAAGTCCTGTTTACCTACTTTATGACAGTATGTAAAACACATTTTATTCGGTTTTTGGTCTAAGGTTGATTCTAGTATTTTTCGTGGTGGTCAAGAGAGCCAGTGTCCACCTCCAGAATTAATTTAGAGTAAATACTTTTTTTCCTTTTATTTTTTTAATTTTAGTTATTAAAATTGACAGCGTTGAAAGCATATACCCCCAATTTTGTTTTTCTTTTTTGATACATACAGTTTCTATTGTACATACCAATTTCAGGGCAGCTCTACACTACCTATACTTACTATAAAAATAACATTCATTCCTTTAGCTTCAAATAAAATCTTATCATGACAAATGTCAGTGTAAAAATATATTGATATGAAATACAATAATTATACAAATGACACTTATTGTTGTACATTACGATGAATTTGCAGTAATAATATGATTTCTAAAACATGCATTAAAGTAATAATGAGACTAAATAATCATCTGAAAATAGTTAAAATAATTTTCCTGATGGAAATTTTGTTTTCTGTGATATTTTTAAGACATATAATTGTGCAAAGTTACTGTATATTAGGCTTAATGAACTTAAGAAAATGGAGATTTTAGAATAGATTTGGAATGCAGTATGATTTTTCCAATGTACTAAGCTTTCATTTTGAAATGTTGTGGTATGAAATGCAAACTCAGAAGTACATTGCATTAATTATTGGCACATTGTATGGGCTGTTTATATTTGTTGGGCATTACAGGAGACACACCAAAAATTATTTATAAAACTTAATAATAATTTTATTTTTTTAAAGTTAGCTTTGTTTCATGCATTTATTATGTTCATTAAAAATATTTTGAAGCAGGAAAATCAGTATTTGTCATAACATCATTTTAATGGGTTTAAAACAGCTACATAGTTCACATAACATGCGTAACACTAACATTTCATATTATGAACCTTGGATTGGTTGTCCTTTTCTTCAATGTTTTATTGTATACGGTTGAAAGAAACAGTATTTTTTACTGTATTTCTATTAAAAAAAGGAAAAATAAAATACATACAAATATTAATATTATAATAATAATAGTTGGTAATTTCTAAAAAATGCTAACTTTTTTTTAATGATCAGTCTGTGCGTGGTAAAAAAAAAAACAGGCCAGGCAGTCAAATGAAATTATATTTTTGAAGTAAGTTCCTGTTCTAACTGTAAATCGAATTATCACTTCAACAACCTACCTAAAACTTAAAGTTTGGGAGTACCATCATTACTGTGAATTTGATCATAACATGCTCTCATACACTCAAAAAAGCTCAGTAATATATCCATAACATCAGAATCTGCCCTTCATGTCATATTACATAGTCATTTGTTCATTCAATAAAAGTATTACAGTAAAAAAAGACAACCTTTTAAAGAAAGCAGCTTTGGACTGCCCATTCTCTATTAAAGCCATGTGTACGTTTGACTGCTGCTCAATCTACAAGTCTTACTTTGGGATATAAACATATTTTGCCTAATTTACTAAGGTTGTGTGTTCGTTTGCTGTGGCATCAATCTCTCTGAGCATATGAAATGTATGCACAGACCTTGTATGGAACTGTGCAGAGGGAAATTCACTAAAGTCTGGAACATATCTCCATGTTAAAAACAGTCTATTTCCAATTGAACATTGTCTTGACTCACAGAAACAGGCGAGCAGACATTTTTCAACTAATTATAAATTATTTTTACAATTTATTCATACACTTTTTTTTACCTAATGTATGTGGAGGAATTAAGCAAGAAATATGTGATTTAAAAAAAAAAAAAAAGACTTATCCTGGACAATTGTAATGAACCTGTTGCTTCCATGTATAGTATAGCTATAGTTACATTTTTTTTTTTAAATTACATTATTAATCTGCACATTTGAAAACTATACATTTAAAATTATACTTACATGATCAGGGACCAGTATATTTAGTTTATAATAAAATCCATGTAAAATGCTAAAAAAAATATGAAGTGACTACATGCCGAAAGAGGCTCACATCCGTCCCTCCTTAAAATGCCCACATCACAGCCAATGTTTGAACATGCAGATGTGTGTGTCACCAACGCTTGCTCACTGGCTGTAGAAAATCTTAGGAAAAATTAATTGCCATTATCATCAATGCTGGTGAATAGTATGAATTAACAAATCATTGTAAGGTTTGAAAATTCTCACACCATTAAAATGAATGTATTTTACTACTTTCAAATGAGTTGGTTACTGGCATTATTTATTATTCCATATCTATGGTAAACAGGGGATCGATTTATTTTAGATTTTGTCATAAAATCTAATTTAAAAAATGATTTATTTACTAAAAAAAAAAATGTCAGCATTTCTATTTTATCAACTAGTCTATATTATTACAACTATACATTTCTATAATAGCAATTTAAATACACAAAAAAATGTATAGGAAATTATTCCAAATAAAAATATTCTTCTCTGAAACATTTTCTTATGGGATCACCATAGTAAATGATAGCCCAGACATACACTGAACATGGCTGTGTTTGCATTTGGATAGGTAATGAAATTGGAATTGCTGGTGAGGAGGGATGAACAAAGCACACATTGCTTGCTAGACTTGAGTAAATCAGGCCTATCGGATCCAAGATCATGTACAAATATGTGCTCCACTCAGCTTTTTGTATAAGGAAAATGGATACAGCTTACCTTTAAGATTTACTCATTTTCACTATATGCTTATTATTATTATTTTTATTATGCATATTATAGAATCTGGATATTGAGGTTCCTATATTTTGTCTAATACAGAAGATGCTACCCTTGTTTTTAAATTGTATTTTTTCATACAGTTATATATGAAGCTGGTGCTACATAAAAAGCAAATATATAACTAAACATACACTTTTAAATAACTGGCTGTCTGAAATAAACACAAGGGTTCTTTATTCACCATACATGTATATCTTTACAAAACTAGCATCTTTGCAAATCTAATTGTGCATATCTGTAATAATCTATCTATCTATCTATCCAGCCATCTAATTAACAATCTGATATATACAGTATCTATCTATCTATCTATCTATCTATCTATCTATCTATCTATCTATCTATCTATCTATCTATCTATCTATCTATCTATCTATCTATCTATCTATCTATCTATCCAGCCATCTAATTAACAATCTGATATATACAGTATCTATCTATCTATCTATCTATCTATCTATCTATCTATCTATCTATCTATCTATCTATCTATCTATCTATCTATCTATCTATCTGATATATACTGTATTTACATATGTATTGAATTATCTATCTATCTATCTATCTATCTATCTATCTATCTATCTATCTATCTATCTATCTATCTATCTATCTATCTATCTATCTATCTATCTATCTATCTATCTATCTATCTATCCATCTAATTAACAATCTGATATATACAGTATCTATCTATCTATCTATCTATCTATCTATCTATCTATCTATCTATCTATCTATCTATCTATCTATCTATCTATCTATCTATCTATCTATCTATCTATCTATCCAGCCATCTAATTAACAATCTGATATATACAGTATCTATCTATCTATCTATCTATCTATCTATCTATCTATCTATCTATCTATCTATCTATCTATCTATCTATCTATCTATCTATCTATCTGATATATACTGTATTTACATATGTATTGAATTATCTATCTATCTATCTATCTATCTATCTATCTATCTATCTATCTATCTATCTATCTATCTATCTATCTATCTATCTATCTATCTATCTATCTATCTATCTATCTATCTATCTAATTAACAATCTGATATATACAGTATCTATCTATCTATCTATCTATCTATCTATCTATCTATCTATCTATCTATCTATCTATCTATCTATCTATCTATCTATCTATCTATTTTTTTTCTCCATCCATCTAATTAACAATCTAATATATACAGTATTTACATATGGATCTATCTATCTATCTATCTATCTATCTATCTATCTATCTATCTATCTATCTATCTATCTATCTATCTATCTATCTATCTATCTATCTATCTATCTATCCACATTCATATTTCTATTGTGATTAAATTTTATGAAGTTGACCTTTGTGATTTGTGTGCATATGAATACCATTGGTATTATTATACGCCCACTCCAGTTCTAAGACTGAGTTTCCACCCAATCACTCAGTGACATTAGTAAAATGTTATTTTCTTCTTAACATGATTGAGAGAAAACACAGTTAAACACATTGATTGATTGGTTATTAAAGTTATTAAAGGACAAAAAGTATTGGGTATAGATAAGGTGACAGTTCTAATCTGATATAAATGTTATCTAAACATCAGATCTGGGAACACTTGACTGCACTTTGCACACACTGCTCTAGCAGGAAACCTTTCCTTCCAGCTCCTTACCTGTTACAATGACATAGCAAGTTGTGAATTGATCTGTACAGACTGAAAGGAATTTTAAGCCCTGGCTTCTATTTCACAATGGCTAAAGTTTATTGGACTCATAAAAATGATAGTGTGTTTCTCAAGTGTCCACAAAGTTTTAAACTGTTGAACAGGTGAGGTTTAGATCTTATTGAGTTCACTAAAATATTGCATCATGTGTCAAAGATTAACGATGAAGTTCTTAGCAGGGCTGGTAGGAAAGTGTGGGGCATTTTCTACTACAGTAAGCAAGAGGAATTCACGGCAGCAAGCAAGTGTGTGAAATGCTGCCGTGCTTGGAAAGTCACAAATAAATGATAAAACTTGTAGCGTACAGTTATGTTAAACAGCATAAACACCTCCTAAATTAAATAGATATTTTACAACACAAAGTTGTTTCAATATTCTATAAATAACAGTGGACCATTTCTAGACTTTTTTACTTTCTTTGCACGCCAGTATAGAATAATGTTGGGTTGTACTAATAGAGTTTTGTTGCTCATTACAAAAAATGATCAATAGCTGACAGGATAGAATGTATGTTGGTTATTTTACAATAAACTGTATCTAAGTATAAATTATTGTGTTACTCTATGTATAATATGCTGTTTTCATAGCCAATTTCCAAATTGTATAATGCCTGAAGAAGGAATCCAATGTGTTTTGTAAGCTTGCATATTGCAAAAACTGAGGCTAACCAATAAAAAGTATCTGCTAAACCCCAAACCTTCCACATTTATTGATATCTAAACTGGTACAAGTCTCTACAACTGATAAAGCCTGCTATTCAATTGAAAGCAATTTCAGCACCACCAGGACCTTTAAAATGGCAGATTTTCACAACCTATTACAAGCCATGTGCTCTTAACATGTTGCTGTAAACATTAATAGATGTGTATGCAAATATTTTAAGGGTTGATCAGAATTGAAGATAATTGACACACAGCTCTGGTTATAAGGAGAAACTTTTCCCTGCACACAGCTGTCTTCCTGTTAGTAATCCCACCGAAGGAGATTGTGAACAGTCTTCATTAACCTTTTAGCCTAAAAAGGCTGATAACACGGAGCAAATGTTTGCTCTTAACTTATGGAGAAGGTAAATACAATGCAAGTTGTATTTAAATAAGGGTCCATTTATATGTATATGTTTTATCATTATTAGTAGCATATAAAAAATTATATTTCGAGTCTTAAACCTAGAAAAAATTGTACTAAAAAACAGGTTTTCTAAGTTGTAGAGTTTGTATTTCAAGATATATTATATATTTAGGGATTCAATATATACAATTTATCTATCTATCTATTATAATTATAATTATTATATATTATATATATTATAATTATCAACCTGATATATACACATATTACATATGTATTGAACTATCTATCTATCTATCTATCTATCTATCTATCTATCTATCTATCTATCTATCTATCTATCTATCTATCTATCTATCTATCTATCCATCATCTATCTATCTATCTATCTATCTATCTATCTATCTATCTATCTATCTATCTATCTATAGATCTATCCATCTATCTATCTATCTATCTATCTATCTATCTATCTATCTATCTATCTATCTATCTATCTATCTATCTGTTATTGATGTGTGTATATATATATATATATATACTGTATATACTGTATATACACACACACTCATTCACTAGTAGTACTGGTTGTCCATTTAGGGAAAAATAAATAAATAAACTGAAGTTTTGTTTAAATACTCAATCATCTGCAAGGAAATAAAAAAATAAAAAAAAGTATATTGGAACATCAACAAAGGTTTAACTGTACTCGTGTCATTCAATGTTCACACTTCTGTCTTGATGTGATGTCTAAGAATTGTTTCAGCAATTTACTATGTAAGTAACTGCATACTGTTATTGTGTTTTCAACAAAACTCACAATCAAAAAAACATATTTAAAAAAAAAAAGAAAAGAAAAATCAACATGGTTGATTTGCACATAATGGGATGGTTAAGGTAAACACAGCATTAATTCATTTTCTAAGCCAACTTTTTTTTTTTTTTTAATTTTTAATAGCATTTGTGACACCCGGTGTCTTTTTATTTTTACTATTTGAATGTGTGATTCTGAGTAATCTGTTCCCCATCTGTAATGACTGCTCCACTAACAGCCTTCACTGCAATGTTTTCCCCTTGTCTGATGTTGCAATCTATAATTAATCACCCCTGTCACAGCGTGTGTTATGATTAGCTAGTGTCAATTTACTGATGTTTTTCTTAGCAAGTGATGTTAGTACAGTATTGAACTCACACACATATACATCTGCAATAATAATATTTGTGCTATCTTCTTGCACTCACATTTTTATGAAGCTGTGTAGGAGACACTCTATACAAATACACGGGTGGAATGCAATTTCATTTTGAATAACAAAACATAAGTGGAAAAATTCAAATACTGTTAGATTAATTTCACTAATTCAGGTAGGTTGTCTGCATTGACTGGGTCAACGAAAGGCAACTTAACTACCAAAATGATGAATAACACTTGAGATACAATTTAATTTCAAAATGATTGACTAATTTAAAAAATTCATAAAGATTTTGTTTTTGTATCATGCCTCGTATACACGATCAGATAATCACATGTAAAAAATTGCTTTCGAATTGATCGCACGATAATCTGATCGTTAGTCCACAGTTTTTGACAGCCGATCACAACATTTCGTCCAAAAAAAATCCAAAGGGACAAATAAGAAAACTTTTGTCGTACGATAGCCTAGCGAATGACAATCGTTTAATCAGTACAGTATGCATCCGCTAAAAATCGATAGACAAAGACCACGCATGATCAGTAACACTAAAAAGCCCTGAAAAAGCCTGGCTGCCATTGTTTTTGTTTTGCACTATCCGATACGTAGCTTCACGACCAGGAAGCTTTTCCGGAATCGTACGAAAAAAATCATACGGTTAGTACGCATTGTTGAATTTGATACTAGTATCGTGCAACAAAGTACGAACGATAAGTCGTCCGATTATCTGATCGTGTGTACGAGGCATTAGAAGAGGCAATTATCTCTTGATAAATGATTACAACGAATGCACGTAGCCCCTTGGTGACGATAAATGCGACTACAATCTCATGGCTATGGCTATGTTTACTTATTGGGATGTAACTTTGTCCAACAAAAGGGATTCTACCATTTCCTTTTTTACAGGATATTAAAATGTATGTAGTAGTAATAGTACAGCTCTGAAGTGAAAAACATGTTTTTAAAAAAACACCAAAATTGCATCAACTGTTTTTTTTTTCATTTTTTTCATTTTATTTACAAGAGTCAATGGGGGTCAGTAGAAATTGACACATTGAATGTGATATACGTATACAATGAACATGTTCATTGAGATCATTTAGCATATCAATTCTCTATAGGTTTATATATGATCAACTATATCACCACAGAAAATGGCTTATGTAAATCACATAATTCAAACATATCTAGCACAGTTTAGTTAAAAAGAGAAAACACGGTTGCATATTTTCTATGATCTACTCAATCAATTGGAATTTTTCACATGATACCACATTATCAATGCTTTCTCATTATGGAGAGTGCTTCATAATGCACAGTATTAGAGGCTATCTATAGGGAAATATAATTATGCTGAAAGCTCCCAATTCTCTTCTCCTATAAGGCTGGTTATTTATCTATTTAAACTTATTAGTCATGCAGTCATATAGTTATTGTTATGTCTTGGCAGTATAGTACTGTTTTCATTGTGCTTCAAAATGACAATGCACTCCTGAATCTGTACAGTAAGGTTCTATGTATGTGTGTGGTACTTTTATAGCTTTATTTCAATTAAACCATAATGATAATAACTGAATATGATGCGCTATAATGAAAGCAAAAATTGAAATCTTTGGACAGTAAACACAGGTCTTTTGTGGATTGTTCATTTTTTTCTATTCATAATTCAAAAGGCTTTTTAAAGCAGTTTTCTGTCTTGATTAATGTCACTGGCTTGACAACAGATTTGTATTGCTGCATTTGTGATCTGTTATGCAGATCAGTATGTCCTGTATTGTTATGATGAAGTAATTATGCCTGCTGTGGAAACATTTACAGTGAATATATAACAAGGATTCAGCAGCTGTCATCTCCCTCCCTCTGTCTAGCCAAGTACACATGCATTTACATTACTCCCACCAGCACTATATACTTTTATGTTGGTGGCCATGTATATTATATGTGTGTGCACAATATACGTATTTTCTTTTTTAGGTTCTCGAGAATCTAGGTAACCGTGGAAGCATCTATAAAATAGTTAGCAAATATGTTCTCTTGAATTACCCAGCCATTTTTTACAAAATGAGTGCCATATCAAACAATTTACCAAAGTGTAAAGTGAAGTGAAGAAATTCTGTTATCACTTTCGAAATGCAACTGCTGAAAGAAGTTCTAGTTGGTCAAATTTCCCTACACATTATATAATATTTGTTACCACAGACATACCTCATCTGATTTCCAGTACAGTAAAGCCCAAAAAGAATGTACTGCATTCCTGATTACCAGTACATTAACTATATACTGCGGCGGTCAGCCCCGGCCAGGCAGAGTGACGTATGGGTACGTCACTCGCCTGTCACTGACTTGAGAGCCAATTGCGGGAGGGCGCGCGCCCGCCGAGGCGCGCGCCCGCCGCGGCTCGTTCACTTACAAGTCAGTGCGCCGATGTCCGCCAGTCACACTACGATCGCTCCGGTGAAGGGAGAAAGGCGGAGCGGCTTATGTAAACAAGCCGCCCGGCATTCTCCCTGGTGTAAAAATGAAGATCAGACGGTTCTACTATGTAGGACCGTTGATCTTTGTTTTTACACCAATAGCAATGTCCCTATACAGTTAGAATCACGCCCCTAGGACACACTTAACCCCTCCCTCTCCAATACAGTTAACCCCTTCCCTGCCAGTGTCATTTTTGCAGTAACAGTGCATATGTATAGCACTGATTACTGCAGTAATGTCACTGGTACCCCCAAAAGTGTCAAAAATGTCAGTCAAGGGTCTGATCTGTCCGCCGCAATGTCACAGTCCCGCAAAAAAATCGCAGATCGCCGCCATTACGCGTTAAAAAAAAACACCAAAAATGACAAAAATCTTTCCCTTTGTTAGTAAACGCGATAACTTTTGCGCAAACCAATCAAAATACGCTTTTTGCGATTTTTTTTACCAAACATATGTAGCATAAAACAAATTGGCCGAAAATGTTAAAAATTTTTGATTTTTACATTTTTTTGGGGGAATTTCATATAAAAAAATGTGAAAAATATTGTTATTTTTGCAAAATTGACGCTCTTTTTTTGTTTATAGCGCATGATCAAAAAATCGCACAGGTGATCAAATACCACCAAAAGAAAGCTCTGTTTGTGGGAAAAAAAGGACGTCAAATTAGTTTAGGTACAGAGTCGCACGACCGCGCAATTGTCCGTTAACGCAGTAAAAAATCGCAAAAAAACCCCTGGTCTTTTAGCAGCCAAATCCTCCGGGGCTTAAGTGGTTAAAGGCCATCAAAGTAATCCAGGTCCACATGAAAGCACAGGTAAAGAGGCAGGAGTAACTTTATATATAAACCATGATCTTTTGTAATCCAAATTTGTGTGTTTATAGAATATATATATATATATTAATATATATAGAAAGATATCTATCTATCTATCTAGCAATTCACAAATACCTCAACGGTGATCTCAGCTTAGAAAAAAAAACGATTCAGTCGCAGGGAGTGCAAGAGGACGCGAGGCCATTCAATGCGATTAGAGGAGAAGCGATTTAACCTCAGGCTACGCTAAGGGTTTTTTACAGTAAGGGCAATAAGATTTTGGAACTCGCTTCCACAAATGGTAGTAATTGCGGGGAGTATGGCTACTTTTAAAAGACTCTTGGACATACATTTCCAAGATCAAAACATTCAGGGGTATGGGAAATTAATACGTCCACACACACCTACACAGGTTGAACTGGATGGACTATTGTCTTTATTCAACCTCAACTACTATGTAATTATGTAACTATGTAACTATGCCTGACGAAGGGGTCCTACGTGACTCCGAAACATTGCACTTTTTTTCTTTTGATATGATCATGCTGAAATAAAAACCATTTGGGCTGAAGATCTGAGGTGTGCTGGCAAATATATTCTTTGTGGTGTTCATGATCCAGTCTTCAGCTGGTGGTTGTTACAGCACCCATTATCCTAGAGCTTTCCCCAGGAACGTGTGCAATGGCAAAAAAAAACTATTGCTTGAATCTTCCAAGCAGGGACTCAGACAAAAAAATAAATAAATAAAAAAGACAGAATGGAAAACCCTTCCTACTCTTTTTAAAATTGAAAAAAAGTTTTGACTTTCGGTACACTTTAATGTGAGCCTGTGCTTTGCCTATGCAGGGCATAACAACAGAGTTCCTTTAATGCACAACTTTACTCTTCCTTATTTTCAACTTTCCTTTGCTTTCCCGCTGCACTGTTTGCCACTGCAATCAAAGAGAAATACCCGCCACTTCAGGGCATGGGGATCTTGTGACTTAATCCCTCTCATATGACAGGCCTATTGCTTGGTGATTGGTCCAGGGCTTGATCTAATTATCTGATCTGGAGTGCAGTAAAAAATATTTAGGGGGGGGGGGCATACTGTCAAAACTTTGTGTGAGTCACTGACAGTTTGTCGCAGATGCAGGGATTTAGAATTCTGTTATTCGCTTGTTATTCGCTTGGCATGCTTCTGAGTCACAACCCAGAAGTTATGTATGACTAGTAGTGCAGAGGCAACACTAGTATGTATCAGGCTGTCATTAGATTTGGATGAATAAAAATAACCTGTTTCCCTTATATTAGGTGTCCCCATGTGAGTGCCCACTTATATCAGTTGTCCTCATCGAAGTGCCCTCCTTACATCAATTGCCCCCCTCAGAGTGGCCCCCTAAATCAACTGTTCCCATCAGAGTACTCCCTTACATCAAATGTCCCCATCAGTGCCCCTTTACATCAGTTGGCCACATCAGAGTGTCCTCTTACACCAACTGTCCTCATAAGAGTGCCACCTTACATCCATTGTCCCCATCAGACTGGCTCATCAGCCAGATCAGTTAATGCACTCTCAGAGACCTGGGGCAGAGTAACTAGCACAGCCCATCCCAGCACCCCCCCTCTAGATCCAGGCCTGCCCAGCCCTATCCCATGGGTGTGGGGAAAAAGTCCCCTGGGGTCTTGTGTAAGCTGCAACTAGAGGGGACATATAGAAGTATATCAGGGTATTGAAACAGATGACCGCCCACTACAATATAGAAGAGCCAGAAGTTTAATTGTAATGATCCACGGAAAAAAACATCATCATCACACCTCCAAAAAAGACAAACCGTGACTTGTTTCAAGCTATAGAGCGCTTATTCGCTTTTGCTCCTTACTCCTTGTGGCAACTACAATGGTGAGGAAACAAAGGGACGGTACAGTAAGTATAACATGTTGGCTTTAAAGTAAACCTATTGCTCTGCCCTGCAAAGCCAAAGCAGTTGATTTTATTTTATTTTTAAATGGTGGTTGTAGTCTGAATTACTTTAGGATTATGTTACCAGTTTAGACCAAAATAATACTTAACAGAGGTCTTCTTTAAGGATTATTGGTTTCATTTTTGTGTCTCTTGCCCTCCTTTTACCAGGAGTCTACACTTCTTGTGCCCTTGCACTATACTTTCCTTTGTTCCTTGTCAAAGCTTTCGCAATGTCCTTGCTTGGCAAACACAAAACAAGATGACAAGGCTTACACAGTGTCTGGACTGCGAGCAACATAAAGATTGGCTTTGCTCTTGTAAACAGCCCATTGTTTTGCCTTGAGCCACCACATAAAATAAACCTGCAATCTACCTGGCAAAACAAGGTGTAATTTCAGTTTATAGTGCTCACTTTAACTTGAGGATAATGGTTAGTTCAGACATAAGGTCTTAAAATGTTTGTGAATTGTGATAAAATCCCCTAATCTCTTTTAATGTTTGTGATTGGAGGGATTGCATGGAAATGTAATTTCCTATTTATTTTGGTCAATTGGGTCCTTTTCACAATTAGACAAGAACGTCCCATGATCACATATAGTTCTTAGGATTATTTGCATGTTGAGCAATATTTACTAATCAAATAACCTAACTCACAAAGAGCAGTTTTAAGGATTTAGGTACAGGCGCCTCAAGGAAGCATTAGTCATTTAATTTGACTAGCATTTTAAATTGAGAAACCTTTGCTTCCAGCAACTGTCATCCAGCGCATATCAATATTTATGCTGTTCATATTGTCAAGAAATTCCAGAGTCATATCAACTCATCAATGAAATGCACCAAGACTAATTGTAGGCAACTTTTGGAGTACAAGGAGGACATAAAGAGATTCCCATATCCTCATCCCTCTTCTACAGAACCCTTACCCAAGTTTTACTTGGGATAAAAATCTCATGTATTTTAGTCATTTTTATTAATCAAATGTAATATATTTATAAAATGTATCTGACTGGACATAGCTGTGATACCAGCTGGCAACAGCAGGTGTCTCTGCGGGCAAAAACTAGATATAGAACTCCCTTTCCTTGTAAAACTGTGTGTTTAAAATGGAAAGGAGAAATTGAGGTCTATTAATTTGAACCAAAATACTTAAACTATCTATTAACTGGAACAACCTAAAGAGAATAAATGTTTTTTCTGAATATTTAACATACTTTTAACCTCCCTGGCGGTATGATTCTTTCCCGATTTTAGGTGCTGAAAGCGGTACAATTATTTTGCATGTAATTCTTAAGAATGAGCAGCCCAAACCAACTATTTACATATGATTTTTTTTTTCTGTGCGTTCTTTATAACATCTCGGGTATGATAAAGTTTGAAACACAAAATCATAAATTATAATACAATAAATGACTATAAATAAGTTAAAGTATGTATGTATGTATATATATACAGTGCTTTGCGAAAGTATTCAGCCCCCTTGAACTTTACAACCTTTTGCCACATTTCAGGCTTCAAACATAAAGAAAAAAAAGTATAATTTTTTGTGAAGAATCAACAACAAGTGGGACACAATCATGAAGTGGAACGAAATTTATTGGATATTTCAAACTTTGTTAACAAATAAAAAACTGAAAAATTGGGTGTGCAAAATTATTCAGCCCCTTTACTTTTAGTGCAGCAAACTCTCTCCAGAAGTTCAGTGAGGATCTCTGAATGATCCAATGTTGACCTAAATGACTAATGATGATAAATAGAATCCACCTGCATGTAATCAAGTCTCCGTATAAATGTACCTGCACTGTGAGAGAGGAAAAAGAAGGGGGAGGGGATATCTAAAGATTCCTTTTCTTTTTCTATTTTTCCCCCCTCTTATGGTGGTGATCCAGAGGTCCATTTAAAGCGCAGAGAGCATCATGAAGAACAAGGAACACACCAGGCAGGTCCGAAATACTTTTGTGGAGAAGTTTAAAGCCGGATTTGGATACAAAAAGATTTCCCAAGCTTTAAACATCTCAAGGAGCACTGTGCAAGCGATAATATTAAAATGGAAGGAGTATCAGACCACTGCAAATCTATGAAGACCTTGCTGTCCCTCTAAACCAGGGGTGGGGAACCTATGTTCGGGGGGCCGTATGCGGCCTCAAAGTCATTTGGTCCGGCCCCCCGTGCAGCTAAATCTGTTTCTCTCAGCTGATCTGTCAGAATGGAGCCGATTCTTCCTGTATAGTTTTGGCTCTGTTCTGACAGTCTGAGTGAGTCACAGGTGAAGTGATAGCAAATGCACTCCGCCTGTGACCAATACAGGAAACATTGCTTCTTCCTCCAGCGCGGCCCTGCTGCTAGCCAGCATTTCCCGCCAGCAGCAAACACAGCAGTACCAGCCAGAGCCAGCAGTACTCACAGCAGTACCAGCCAGCTGTACCCATGAGCAGTACCAGCCAGCTATACCTACCAGCAGTACCCGCCAGCAGTTCTTTTCAAAACTTACCACCACAAAGAGTCGACTGCGCTCCAGAGTAACCGACTCAAACCTGGAAAACCAGTTGTGAGTAGCAACATCATCAATACCAGCTAACATCACACACTTCACCAAAGAGAAGCAGTTGCAGCCATCACATTAGGGTGAGTTAAATGTTTGACCAAATATAACATGCACATTTTTAAGTTGATAATTTTGTACGGCCCCCCCATGATTTTATAAATACCCAAATGGCACTTGGCAGAAAAAAGGTTCCTCACCCCTGCTCTAAACTTTCAGCTCATACAAGGAGAAGACTGATCAGAGATGCAACCAAGAGGCCCATGATCACTATGGATGAACTGCAGAGATCTACAGCTGAGGTGGGAGACTCTGTCCATAGGACACCAAACATGTGGAAGAAGGTGCTCTGGTCAGATGAAACCAAAATCGAACTTTTTGGCAACAATACAAAACGTTATGTTTGGCGTAAAAGCAACACAGCTCATCACCCTGAACACACCATCCCCACTGTCAAACATGGTGGTGGCAGCATCATGGTTTGGGCCTGCTTTTCTTCAGCAGGGACAGGGAAGATGGTTAAAATTAATGGGAAGATGGATGGAGCCAAATACAGGACCATTCTGGAAGAAAACCTGATGGAGTCTGCAAAAGACCTGAGACTGGGACGGAGATTTGTCTTCCAACAAGACAATGATCCAAAACATAAAGCAAAATCTAAAATGGAATGGTTCACAAATAAACATATCCAAGTGTTAGAATGGCAAAGTCCAGACCTGAATCCAATCGAGAATCTGTGGAAAGAACTGAAAACTGCTGTTCACAAACGCTCTCCATCCAACCTCACTGAGCTCGAGCTGTTTTGCAAGGAGGAATGGGTAAAAATTTCAGTCTCTCGATGTGCAAAACTGATAGAGACATACCCCAAGCGACTTACAGCTGTAATTGCAGCAAAAGGTGGCGCTACAAAGTATTAACTTAAGTGGGCTGAATAATTTTGCACGCCCAATTTTTCAGTCTTTTATTTGTTAAAAAAGTTTGAAATATCCAATAAATTTCGTTCCACTTCATGATTGTGTCCCACTTGTTGTTGATTCTTCACAAAAAATTACAGTTTTATATCTTTATGTTTGAAGCCTGAAATGTGGCAAAAGGTCGCAAAGTTCAAGGGGGCCAAATACTTTCGCAAAGCACTGTATATATACTGTATATATACATATATATATATATATATATATGTATACCTATATTATATATATATATATATATATATATATATATGTATGTATGTATGTATGTATATATATATATAAAAAGTACAGTAAAAACTGCAGGAAAGGGCACTGGGGGGGGGGGGACAATCTAATGAGAATTTATTTTATTTTGCAATGTATCAATGTGTTTGGTGTGTTTTACTTTTGAATTTGCCGCCGGTTCCAACCCCCTGCGAGCATCACGTCGCAGGAGACGGAAGCCGGGGCACAGAGAGCATCGGGAGGAAGATCTGCTGCTGCACACCGCCCGCATACATTGCTGGATCCCGGGGATAAGGTAAGTAACCCCTCTACCAGGATCCAGCGATGCTTCTGGGCTTTTGGCACTGAAATGTAACCCTGAGCCACACTCGAGAATACCGCTAGGAAGGTTAAAATACCCTTTTTTTGACCATTTAAAACATATTTTATCCAGGAAAAACACGCAGTATTACATATAAATATTTTATTACACATTTCTTGCAGCCAGACTACATACCTACTATCAGGATGTCACCTTACACACAACTGAATAACTCAGAGGAGAGACACACCCTAGTTCTGACTTTTCAGAAAGGTATGACATCTGACCTTGTCAGTATGATAATAAGGCTAGCCAGTCAACTGGGGTACAAAGGGTGGCAGAACCTTGTTTTGACCATACAAGGCTTGCATTTCAGCTGTTTCTTGCTGAACTGGCCAAAATTTGAACCATGGGTGGCCCTGTCTGCTTCCCCCAAGTCAACAGAGTTTGATCTTACAATCAAAGGAGCTGGGGAGAAAGCCAACCACTGTTTGAGAAATCAGACAGAAGCAAGAGCAGTGGGTATACAGTAGTCAGCAGTGGAGATTCCTCCATCCATGTTGCTTAGTGTGAATGGGGGAATCCATTGATTTCTATCGTTCAGCCTGCTGGCCTGAACGAAAGAAATCTCAATGTATATGGCTAGCCTTAGGGGCAAGTACTGTGAGAGACATTATTGTACAGGTTTAAAGAAATGAAAACATTACAAAAGACTAACCCTTAATCTTTTTATACCTTTTGGGTTAACCTCAAGCTAATCTGTAAACTTAACTATTCCAAAATCTTTGTAAATTCCCATTTACCTTTTTTGCTCTTACATCCTTAATAACCATACTTACACACCCAGTACATCCTAGTTTGTCTTCTTCCAATCCACTGCTGGACCTGCGCTGGCATCTTCCCTTCCTAAGTTTTTGGGAGCTGGCTGTTGCTTCCTGGTTCTTGCAGTAAGCCCCCTAATGGTACAGTGCCAGATCTTGCACATACACAGAGCAAGATCAGGCACTGGGACCTTTAGTTCATGTGTCAACCATGAAACCAATTGCTTCTCCAAAACACTGTACTCCTCCTTAACACTTCACAAAACACAGTACAAAATAATTTATATAAATCATTCTCCATGAAGTTGGCAACATCAGCATGACCGTCAGGGGTGATATATTGCGAGACTTGTGTCCTGGGATATCCACATCACATATCCCAGGAGGCTGCAATAGTAGGCTGACAGCCGTCCTTGCCTAGGTAGGGATAAAGGAAGAGGCCATATACAAGCCAAAGATTAAACAAAAAAGGTAAATAAATGCACAGAGATAAAATTGGTCTACTTTTTAAAGTGATCATAAAGCCTCTGATTTTTTTTATGCATTAAAATACATAATCAATAATATCATACTTATATGCTTGGTGCAAAGGTTTTGCACCAAGCATATAAGTATGATATTATTGACAGAGTAGCCCCGATCCTCTTTTTCTGGGGCAGCCTGCCGGCAGTCCTGGTTCCTCCTCTTCAGTAAGTACCCACTATAGAAAGTCGCTTTCTCGGGGGGCAGTTGTGTGGGCTTGCTCCTGTGCTGCCCTGTTTGCATCTATAAATATAGACAGGGCGGCTCGCCCCCCCCACCCCCACTCCCTCGTTACAGTATTTGATTGACAGCAGCAGGAAGCAATGACTACTATCAATCTGCCCAATGAGGAGGGAGAAAGCAGAGACAGCGGCTACTCTTGAGCACAGCGCTGGATAGAGAATAGGCTCAGGTAAGTATAAAGGTGGGGCTAGGGAGGATTATCTGGCACAGAAGGTTTTTTACCTTAATGCATAGAATACAATAAGGTAAAAAAACTCAAGGCTTTAGAACCACTTTAATAATGGAGTGGGGAATAGAGCATTATGTTGTTTTAGCTAAAAGGTTTGCTTTAACCCAATACCAGTGGTGTAGTGGTTAGCACTTTCACCTAGCAGCAAGAGGGTCGCTGGTTTGAATCCCAACCACGACACTACCTGGTTGCATGTTCTCCCTGTGCCTGCGTGGGTTTCCTCCGGGTACTCCGGTTTCCTCCCACACTCCAAAGACATGCTGGTAGGTTAATTGGATCCTGTATAAAAAAATTGGCCCTACTGTTTATGTATGTGAGTTAGGGACTTTAGATTGTAAGTTGCTTGAGGGCAGGGACTGATGTGAATGTACAATGTATATGTAAAGCACTGCGTAAATTGACAGCGCTATACAAGTACCTGAAATAAAAATAAACACCACTGATAACACATATATAGTTTTGTTTGTAATGAAAAAAGCCCAGCATCAAAATCTCCATGCCCAAAAATTCATACCTAAAAGTGACAATCCAAAGACTTCAGTAACGGATTTTGGAACCTAAAGCTGAGCTCCAGGCGAACAGTTACAAATACATAGTATCAAATACATTTACAGCAGCTGTTTTACCCGCCGAAGGATGTGATTTCTGTCCATCCAGTTCTGGGATTTGTACAGTCATGCCAGACTGTAGATCCAGGTTGGTGACCTAACTTTTCTCTGCAAATGTTTGGGAAAAAAAATAGGTTGCTTCCCTGCCTCAAGCCTATGATCGAACAGTGATGTGGCAACTGTAGCTCACCCCTTTGCTCACTCTGCTCTCCCTCACCAGCATACACCTAGCCAGCTCCTAACACACTCCTTCCTTCTCTTAAGCTGGCCATACATTATACAATTTTCTTTAGATTTACCTTCAACTATGTAGTGCAAGAGCCTGCCTAATTGCATACAAATTGAACGTGTTTAGGTTTGACCTCATATTATATGGTTTTGTTAAATCTAAAGGAAAATTGCATAATGTATGGCCAGCGTAAGTCTTACTTTATGACAATTACAACAGGCTTATATCAAGTCAAATCCAGGTACTCATATGGCTGCATTTTTTAAAATAAAAGTATTTTTAATGAATACATTACTGTATAAAATATATTTTTATATATCTTGCTGAAGGACAGTGATCCTCAAGCAAAATAAATCATACCTTAATTGTGAAGTGGCCAACAATATTATGCCCATCCTTTTCCTCTTTCTTTTCTTCTGATTCTTGAACCCACGATATATACTAAAGCAGCATGTTCACTTATGGTGATGAAAGTTGAGGGATAAATGCTGAAAACTCCCTCCCTCTGACTGCCAGGCTATACTTCTCTTCCTCTTCTGCTTCCTACCAGTGCCAGTTATTCATCACAAAATGCCTGGCGAGGAAGCAAAAGTTTGTGCCAAAGATACTGGTACTACATGCCTGCAGTCACTGTTGTACAAGTCTGTGGAATTTAGCTCCATCCACCATCTCATGGAATGCAGCAGAGCAAATTTTACACTGTTCGTTCAAGACCTTTAAAAACTTTAAAAGAGATATGAAATTTCATGTTACGATTTAGTATCAGAGCCCAGGGGCTTTTAATTGTCCATCTGAACAATATTCACACCCAATAATGTTATGGCATTAAAATAAATATGTTATTTTATAATTTTGTATAGTAATATTAATGTTTTTTTATGTAGCAGAATTCCCAGCCATTTTTCTGGATATGGGTCCGCCAGGGTTACCGCTAGCAACAGCAGCACAGTTAGGCATATTCTCCAAGTGTGAGCACTGAGACAAGGATCAGTCCAGTATCTTTGGGTTTTTAGGTTTATTGAGAACTGGGATGGGAGAAGGGATGAGTGGGATACTCTTCTGGCTCAACTATGCACAATATTAGGGGGACAACAGAAAAAAATGCCTGCTGATGCTGACTTGATGCTGGCTGAATGCCGGTCAACGCTGGTTGGCGCTAATGAACGCTGACTTGCAGTATGTTAGCACTGAACTGACTCCTGTCACTTTCTTGTGGCACAAAGTTCTTGTAGAAGCTCCCTTAACACTTTCCTTTAAGTGAGCTACTTATACATCTGCTGCAATGCTTAACACTTCAGGGCCCGCACCAGCGCCCTCTTTACACACACACTTCTCTTCAGGGCTTAGACTCTGCCACCCCCTTTCTAAGCTTCCTCCTGGTTAACTGGCTCCTGGATCCCTCCGACCCTCTGGAGTGGTCCCCTATCCTAGGCAGACCCCTAGGCAGTTTACAGTACTCACGACACTGCTTTCTTGGAAACTTCTGCCCCAGCAGCTCCACTTGGTCCACAGCACACTGGATCTCTCTCTGCAGCTCAGCTCAACCTTCTGTTCTCTAGGCCGACCACCAAGGACACCTTTCCTGACTTTGACAGGAGGAGAGACAACCATCACCCTCCTCCTGGGACTCTGCTTGCCACCAAAGACACCCTGTCATGTGCTCCCCTCAGACTTATACCCCCTCCCAGGATGCACTGCGGCAGATTCTGCCCTCTGGGGTAGATACAAGCCCTGGTGTGCTATTGGCCAGGTTTCCTCCACTGTCCGATGAGAGCCCTCATTGGATACAGTGGGCAGACTCCCCAAGCTCAACAGTCACACCTGGAAACACATGACAGCCTAGCTGAACAATTAGGCCCCCCTGATAAGCAGACAGGGCCTCCCTTATGGTTTTCCTAGCATCTACCTAGGAGGGTGCTACCGTGTTTCCCTGAAAATAAGACCGGGTCTTATATTAATTTTGGCTTCAAAAACCACACTAGGGCTTATTTTCAGGGGATGTCTTATTTACGGTTTGTACAATGACTATCTTCAAATGATTGTAACCCGAAAATAAATATCCTGATCCTTTAAAGCAGTGGTTCTCAAATCCGGTCCTCAGGACCCACCAACAGGCCAGGTTTGCAAGATAACTAAATTACATCACAGGTGATCTCATTTGCTTCTCAGTGTTTGCAGTATTCTAGTCTGCATCCCCCAAGGTAATACTTAAAATCTGGCCTGTTAGTGGGTCCCGAGGACCGGAGTTGAGAACCACTGCTTTAAAGCATGATAGACAGCACAGTGCTTGTGCTGTGTCATTTAGCCCTCTCTATGTTCTAAAAAGCCTAGAATAAAACAATAAAATGTTAAAAAAAAAGTTCTCTCCCCCTGTCAGCTCAGAAATCAGCATTATGACATTCTGCAATCCCAAAAATAAACCTTGGATAAAGTCATTGTAAAATTATGTAATCGATTTTGTAAAAAGATTATATAATGTGCAGTGTGTCTCCTTTTGTAACTTTATTGTGGAAAATACCTTATTTACAGTGCTGCTGGGTGCTCACGTGACCCTCTGGAGCTCTACTTTCCCTCTCTGAATACTGCAGATGAAGGGGCTGAGATCAAGGATTTTACTAGGGCTTATTTTTGGGGTAGGGCTTATTTTGCAGCCATCCCTGAAAATCATGCTAGGTCTTATTTTCGGGGTAGGTCTTATTTTCAGGGAAACAGGGTACATCTATTAAAACATAACCTGTATGTAGTTCCCGAAAAATAGCATTTTTTTCTATAGGTAGATGTATTTAATTAAAGAGAGGTTTCTTCAAATTGTGGACACATTCTACATTTTTGGAATTTACAATTTAATAATAGCATGATGGAGACTGCTTGTAATGGTGCCATTGCTAATTACAACTTAGACTACAGTGAAGTCACATTTAATTTGTTAGTCCCACATGCCCAGACTTCCTGCAAGTCTTAGGGCTTGTAACAATTTGCAAATGCAGCTTACTTTTAAATCAGTTTGAGATGCCTGTGAGATAATTTAAACTTCATGGCAGGTGCATTTGAACTGCTTTCAAGCTTTTGCATTGTGAAAGACATGTATTAGGAGAAAAGCAATCACGGACAAGCAAAAGCCTGTACACGCTTGCATTTATACTCAACCGTTCTAGACCTGGTGATATCTCAGCTGTGTGCTGTACTGGGTACCACACAGCCTCTCTTCAGAATCTTCTCTGCCAAGACTACACATGCACAATACAACCTCCATTTCTGCCCACCATTGGGGACTTGGCTGAGCACAGTCACATTTTACAGGCTTTGTCATATGTCTTGATTGGTTACGCACCATTTTTAATGATAACTTGCTACACGTACAAGTTTTGATTTGCAACTCTTTGCCATTTCTAAAAATGACTTTTGTTGCTGACCTGTACTTTGCTGTAAACCTGACCAGCTGAGAACACTACATTTGCTCAAATCTGGAATTGACCCATGGCTTGGGTTACCATCGGCAATTACATCTTTTGACTTAAGTGTGTAGCTTCTGGTAAATACCTTTTTTTGTTTGAGTTCAACTACTGTAACTAGCTATAGTATGAAATAATTAAAAAAAAAAAAGGCTTAGGTATGGCCACTTGTCTACTTGAGCTTGTTCTAGCTGTGAACAGTGGAATGAGCAGAGACACAGTACGGATCACACTGCCTACCAGGGATCTTAAAGTATAGGTGCACTCCTTGTGGTAAACATTTTGCTTATAGCATATACTAACCCTAACAAGAGGGCTCTAGGCAGGGCCGCTGATAGGGCAGTACAACCGGCCCTGTTGTACCGGGCCCGGCCATCAGCTACACAGTGGGGGCCCGGCCCCGGCCACATTAAAGTTCGTTACTGCATATTTTAAAAAAATAGCTTTCTAAACTCTCTCACTTCTACTTGCCTATGGGGTGGTGTTATATAATTTTCCTGGGCCCCATCAGGTCTACAAAGGGGCCCAGGAGGTGAGCGCAGTGGAGGGACTATTTCTTTATTTTCGGGCGCAAGTACATCATGCCGCCCCACTATTCAAATAGTCCCGGCCGGCGGAGTGATACTACTGTTCTCCGTTCGGCTCCCGGGTTCTGTCCTGAGGAGATATGAAGCAGTTGAGCGGCTGTCAGCGAACAGCAGAAGGAGAGTGCAGCAGCAATGGACACAGTGAGTGGAGAATAGAGGATAGAATCCTCACTGTGTCCTATTATACCACCACAGCACAGCAGGTTATCATTAGCAGCACAAAAAGCAGGGGCTCTATCCTGTCTCTGTGTCACACGGCTGTTGGGTGCTGACTTTGTCAACTCATGGCTGTTGGATGTACTGAGTTTTACAGACTGTAACACACCACAGCCATAACAAAGTTAGCATCCAACAGCCATGTGACACTGAGCCATGATAGAGCCCCTGCTTATTGTGCTGCCTGTGTGATGATCATAGGACACAGTGAGATGCTACTTTACAATTCAGTTGGGGGAGCAGTAAACATGTGCAGCAGAGCTGCACTTTTACTGCCCCCCAAACCAATCCCCTACATACCAATATGTCACTGGATTGGAAGGGTGATATCTTGGTCATTACTACAGCAATGAACAAGATATCATTTTTTTTTTTTTTTTTGCCTCAGTGATTCTGAACACAGTAAAAGTAACCCTAGTGGCTAAGAAGCCAATGGATTACTTTTACAGGCAGTGGCATCCCTGCCTTTACCACCTTTAGGATGCAAACAGTAGCATCCAGTTCCTGAGACACAGTGAGAGGGGCGGATGTCGTTCCTCCCACTGTATGGCATGAAGCGACAAGGATTTTATCACTTCCAGTTTCGGTCTCGTAGCCATTACCAGTTTGAACAAGCATCTGATCAAACTGATCTTGGTTTGATCAGATGCTTTGGACAGATATGGGGTCTAAAAGACCCCAGATCTCTCCATAAAGAGTACCTGTCGTGGCTCATGCTATCACAAGGCATGTTCATCCCTTGTGATAGCAAAAAAGAAAAAAAAATGTAAAGATACAGTGTACAATTTTTTTCTTTGTAATAAAATTAATAAAAATACAATTTTAAATAAATTTAAACTGCCCCCACTACTTTATGCTTATGCGCAATTGCGAACGCACACGTTGGCTCCGCAAGCATTTATATAAACGGTAACAAACCTGCCTTTTGTTTCGAGTCGGGATCAGGGGGCGGGGCAATGGGTGGTGTCAAGGGTTTGATTGAGGGGGGCCCCATCAGGTGGGCTGTATGGGGCCCCATGATTTCTAACAGCGGCCCTGGCTCTAGGGATCTTAACATAGAATACAGGCTAGAACTAACTAAGCTTAAAACTGCTGCCACCCCCTCCCCTCTTCTAACGCCTATACTAACTACCCTGTAAAAGGATGATGCGTATACTTACCTATTCTCAGACTTCTCCGATGATCCCCCCCCAGTGGCCAGCTTCAGGAGAGAGGACAGAGCGCCGAGAATGGATAGAATGCCTGGGTGGTGGCATCACCTATAGGCTTACCTTCGGGCATCCACTGTCGGCTGTCCATCCTCTCTACTGAAGCCAGCCGCTTTGAGCTAATCACATGAATGGACTGGAGTGCCCAGAGAATAGGTATGAAAAGGCATCTTCCTTCTACAGGGTAGTTAGTATAGATGGGTCGGAGCAGTTTTAAGCTTTGTGCCGCATCAGTTGGTGATGGACAGAATTCTCCAGGGATAGCCCTCCTGTACGGGCTGTCGGCAATATGTAAATGACTCAGTGGGTTAGTAGTGCCCTGATCCGTAGTATTTCGAACAGTCCAGGTTATTTTTTCTTTTTTTCTTTTCTTCTTAATGTTGTGGTAATTATAACCTTGTTACATGATCGTCAGGTATGTCTGCTTTCTTCAGTTCAACTATTGTGACACTGATTATAATCATTTGTATTGTTTATATTCTCACTTTTATTTTGTGATGCTGGTGCATGTCTCAATCGGTGTCTGTATGCTTGTATAATTGCCTTTTTTGTGCTTTGCACCTGCTGACTTATTTAATTAACACTTTTCTTGATAAAAAAAAATGAGTTTGTTCTAGCCCAGACTTCGACTTTAATATCTGTAATGATAGTATTCAGTATATGAATTCCTTTTTTATTTTACATTCCCTTATCTATATTTCTATACAAATGTTTGCACAGACCAAGTTGTTTAGCAAAAGTGACAGTTACAGAGATTTGAACAAAATATTATATTTATGGAACAAAAAATATATATATACTGACAGGAGAGTTTACAATGGTTATTTATCATATTTTTATTAATTTTATTAAAAGCTTACTTTTTTCATTTCATTCATTTCTTTGTTTTGTCCAAAAGAAAAAAAAAATCTGTTGCTGTAACTACGTTAATTGTAGTCGGGCTTAAATTTGTTTGTCGCTTACTTAATGCCACCCAAAAACTACATGTCCAGTGAAGACTACCCTGTGCACAGCGCTGTCATCCTTTTAAAGGAAGTAAAAAAACCAAAGGATCTCCTAGTGGAAACTGCAGATAACATTAAGGGAGAATAAAACCCAAAAACTGTGCTATTGCTAGTGACAAATAGCATCATAGGTGCCATTTCTGCTTTTGCCCACAGTTCTGTTATAAGAAAAAATACATCTTGCCGTAGAAGTTTCAATTTAAATCTTCCTGCTAAGGGTACCTCTTTAGTCAGACTGGCTCAGAGCAGAAGGAGAAAGTGGATAGCCTGTGCTGTCATTCTCTTGTAACTCTCTTAACTTTCTTCTCTGCTGTGTGTTTGTATTGGGTGGATTCTTGACAGGGTCTCCCATTCCTTATTTTCTCACCTCTGATTCCCAGTCCTCCACTGTCTGTATCTCAGTGTCCTACTCAAAGCTGTTCTGCCTGCCCCCCTTCCCTGAACACTAGTGTTCTCTTGTACTAATGTCTGGGGACATCTCACTTCATTTGTCACCAATTCTGTTCGCCTCTCCAGCTGTCAAAACAGGGGGTGTCTTTTTCATTCCAGCTCACAAAGTACCAAAGAGAGAAAAGGCTTTAATGCTTATGTTTGGACACAAGCAATTATCACTAATTATTGTTTTTCTTTTGAGACTGCCTGTCTTGCCAGAGAGCCAGCAGATGAACATACCATAATCCTCCCCAGTTGGTTGATCTCAGTGGGTTTTGCTGACCAGTCCTGGCGAGAGGCTTTGTGCCTTTCATCTCAATGTGAGTTAAGAGCTGATTCAAACTCATTGCGATGGCAGAATTAATCTCACAGGCCAGTCTTTCAATGGACTGTGCTAGAAGATTACATGTGTTACAGACCCTTTCATGGCTAGAAGATGTCAAATTAAGGCGTCATTCAATTGTCAGTTGTTCTCTTGCCACCCCCCACCCACAGACATGCAATCAATGATCATTCTATACTTGGACGTGTATATATTACATATTAGTCACATTCCATTATCAAGCATTTAGTAATAAACAGCATAGTATTCATAATGCACACAAATATACATTAAAAATGCATACAAGGTTTTATTCATCAGCATGACTCTCAGAGCAGTCTTGCTCTGTAAAATGTGGCATCCAATCAGATATCTGCTTTTAAAATGTGCTGCTGAAAGATGAATGGTCGCTGTGGGTTACATCACAGTGTTAGAAAAAAAAAAAACAGGGGAGATTGACCTAATTTACTTGAATCAAGGAAATAAAAAACACCTCTAGCCAATTCCTTATCCTAATAGGGCCCTGCAGGATCAGGAAACAACACTTGTGATCTATTACACCCCAATCACAACCAGCACCAATTTTCCACAAACTCCTTCATCTTGATCAATATACACCTCTTGATAAAATTGTCACATCCCTACATTCTACTAATTCTCTAATTTTTTTCATGCCCTTTTGGCTTAAGGAGATCTCATTGACAGATTGATGTTTTATTCCTATCACCACACAGCATCTCATGTACCTTATTACCATCATTTGTAGATTCTGCTGTTCTCTTGGCTTCACACCAATGCTGTGACTCTTATGCCTCGTACACATGCAAGGATTATCGGCCGACCGATCGTCTGATTTTGTCCAGAGTGGTGTTTCGTTGGTTGGAATGTGCCTAGACTGCACTCGAATTTTCTCGTCCAACAAAAACCAACTTCAGATGTGATGTCATGTGCTGGTTTACTTTCCGTGTGTTTTTTCTTCTCTGAGCATGCCCAGTCTTGCTCATCAGATTTTTGTCTGCCGAAATCTGTACTGACTGACAGAAAATCGGCCAACAAAAATTTTATAGCCTGCACACCAGATTTTTTTCGGGCCGAAAAGTCGGAGTCGGTTGTCGGAAGCATCATACTAACAAGCCGAAAATCAGCCGATCGGACGTTGGCCGAAAATTCCCGGCCAATAATTGATGCGTTTGTACGGGGCTTAACCCTATCCTCCCTTTGGGCCACTCCTACTGACTACATCCAATATTCAATCTAAAACTATATCATGCACAATCTGACCCCAGATACCTCCCCACTTACTGTCAGGTCTGACTTAGGAAGTTGATCCATACAGACAAAATAGTTTTCATGCCCTGGTGTCAAGTGGGCGATAACATACACAGGATTAGCCTCTTAATTGAAGCAGCATGTAAGAGCAATATACCATTTATGCTATTGTCGCTTCACATTAAAAAAGCATTTGTCTCTTTTTCCTGGTATTACTTATTTTAAATCTAAAGTTCTTAATGTCTTATTGCCACAACACCTTGATCGTACCAAGCTGATCAACTAGCTACACTGACCAAGTGCCATGCCCCTATGGGTATCCCTGGAAGCTGTTGACTGTGACCCTTTAGGGACAGATAATCTACTCTGACTCCTTTCCGAAAGTTAAGTCCTTTTTGTGGAACCCTGTATTGACTCATTGCCTGAAGTTGTAAGACGGACTTATATACTTTGAAAGTTTTTTTTTACCCCATCTTCCCCTCATATCCTTCCTTAGACATCCCTCACTTATACCTGTAAACAGGATGAAACTGTTTCAGGTTCTACAAACATCCCATAAACTTCCAAATGCAGAACTGTTTCGTTACTTGCAAGCCAAATCAAATACTTTGTCAACAATCCACCGGCTAGTCGATGGGGTGACTCAGACTCCTTTTGAACAATAATCTTGGGATGATCCCCACTCCATTTTACCTTAGCTGCATAGGCACATATTTCCACGTTTGCCCAGACCCTGGAATAAACTTGCACTTGTGGTGGACCTGCCTGATACCTCAATCTCTGTGGAAATACATTTAAAAAGATGTTACATATGCTATTGGGCACCCCTGTACCTATGCACCCATGTGAGGAACTACCTAATTTAAAACCAGATGGTATCTTGAAACACAAGTTCAAATTAATGATATGACATTTTGAAAATTTGCCATTTTGTGTCAAAGCAAACTATAGCTAAAGCTTGGTTGTCCGACTCACTTTCATTGAACAAAGTTCAATGAAACTTTAACGCACTGGAAATTTTTTTTAACAAACTCATAGCAAAACTTTCAGACAATATGATTACATTTAAGAAAACCAAGGACCCATAGTTTCACACTACTTATCAGAAAATTTTGACTGCCATCTGAAAGACTGTGACTTCTGATTATTATAATCGAAGGGCCAGTCTCACCTTTGATCCCAGACACTCACCTTAAAACTCCCCCCTGCAACTACCCTTTCCCGTCTCTTCCCTGTAAACACCCACTTACTCCTAACCATATGAATCTGTCTAAGATTTCTCCTTCACATTGACTTCTGGATCTCCTTGAATAATCCTAATAACCTCATTTTTAAAGGGGTAGTAAAAAAAAAATGGGCCCCTGGGTGGTTTAAGCCATAATGTGTTCATATACACCACATACTAACATATTATAGCAGACTTATCTTAAAACAAAGCCCTTAAACAGTGCGCTTTTATCTTAATTTGGTCTTCCTTCTGGGCTGCGGGCTCTGACCTTTTGAATGCTGGGCAGCAATGACATCACTCCCGCTCCTGAGCACGGAAGTCACAGCCATGTAGCAACACTCTGAATTTATGGTATACTTAGTATACCGTCAATTCAGAGTGCAGTGTGTATGTGCCTGTGACATCACCGGCTGCTTCCTGTGTGAATATCTCCTAAACACTGCAAGTTTAGGAGTTGTTCACTGTAACTACAGGTAAGCCCTATTATAGGATTACCTGTAGGTACAAGTTCAAAAGCGGAGTGTTTATCTCAAAAAGGTCCCATGCTATATTAAGCTTTGACAGTTATTGGAATTTGAAATGTGACTGCTCAATTTTATGTATAGCAAAGTACTCTAAAAACTTTTGAAGAAAAAAAAAAAAACAACAGTAAATCTGTCAAAAATCGGAGCAATTCATGGAGCTGTATCTAAGGTTAAGTGCAAATCTTGACATTTCCCACCTATCAAATTAAAAGACTGGTAGGGGGGTTCTGGAAATGAAAGGGTGGCACCAAGCTGGATATTTGAAAAAAGATTTGAGATCTACAATTAAATTCAGCCTATAGAAAAACAGATTATGGTCTGCCACACCTTGCATTCTTAAAAAACCTCCATCCCTAATATGTCGAAAAAATGGGGGAAAAAGAAATGGGACTTTGAATGAGGCATTTAAGTGATAAAATTGGGGAAATTTTATTGTATAATGGATAAATTAATTATAATACATGTAATTATAAACAATTAACAATTGCAGAGTTTATGAAGAAACAACATATTATACAGTATACAATTTATATTGAAAACATAAATACATAAAAATAGGATCACACAGGATCTCTGAGCATAATAATGTCAATATAAAAACTGTTTGTTTGTCAATTCATAGAAAAAAATGAGATAGGATAAAGTAACTGAGTTATTCGTAGGCTCGACGCGTTTCTTGGACCTCCGTCCATTCATCAGGAGCTTTGGGTACAGGAAAAGTGTCTAAAAGAGGGGAAATAAATTTATGCATTGTTGCACCAGAACAGCAAAAGGATAAAAAGGGTACCAAAGAAAAAATGTACAAAAAACATTTACCTTAAATGTCTCAAAAAATCTATTTGGACACAAAGTGTAGCCCCAAATGGGAGAGAATAGTGAAGGCATCGCAGGCATGGTCTCCCCCGGGGCTGAGGTGCAGATAATACCAGGCGCAACGGGGATAAACACTGTCCGGGTAGTAGACGGAGCTCCTGAGTGATATACCTAATGGTGGCAGTGAGTGCTCCCTTGGACCAAGAAATTTTCTAAAATACATAAGAATACATAAAAAGTATTGGATATGGTTCAGTTATTAATTCTATATATGGATACATCAACTGGTCCGAAAAGAGAGTGCTCACCAAGTGTAGAAAATATTCCTGTGGGTGATATGAATGAGATAGAGAGGAAGAAAAAACATGAGGGAATTGAAAATAGAGTGTTGAAAAGATAGAGATGACCATCCAGGTCTTGCAAGTGATAGTGCAAGTGCATCAGTAAACCAAGTGAACTGAAACCAAGTGAAAAGGTGAAAAAAGATAGAAAAGGGTAAGAAAACTTACCGTGAGTGAAGAAAGTACAGGAAAGGTAGTCCCCATATAACGTGGGATAAAAAACAGGAGAGCCGAATAGGTCCCGGGCGGGTGCCCCCGACGTGCAGGCAAGTCTGCACCAACGCCATGTATGCCGCCAAATATAGACGGAAATCCGCCCACCCACCTCCGGTAAGGAACCGGAAGTGGGTGGGGTCAGACCGTCCGAGGCGTGGATGACAAGAAAATGGAAGCTGTCACGGGAGTGCGACATGGATATGTCGTCATATCCCGGGCAACTTAACATGACGCCGATGGGCAGTGGGAAACCCCACCCCCGGCATGGATGCAAATGCAGAGGCAGGACGGAGGGGGAGCCCCAACCGCCCATCGCAGCCCCGATATGGTAGACATCCCCAATGCAACACTAAAACTCTCTCGCGGGTCATGTAGGTGGTACCTACTAGATTAGGGGAGTACATATTGGCAAGATAGAACCTAGAAATTATAAAAATATTTTACAGTAGGGCATTGTTCAGGTGCAACATGGCCATTGACCTAAATTTGAGCATAAGGGAGTGGCAGAGCATGAGAACCGGGGTGTGTTAACCACCCAATATCAAAACAGAAAAACAGATTATGGTCTGCCACACCTTGCATTCTTAAAAAACCTCCATCCCTAATATGTCGAAAAAATGGGGGAAAAAGAAATGGGACTTTGAATGAGGCATTTAAGTGATAAAATTGGGGAAATTTTATTGTATAATGGATAAATTAATTATAATACATGTAATTATAAACAATTAACAATTGCAGAGTTTATGAAGAAACAACATATTATACAGTATACAATTTATATTGAAAACATAAATACATAAAAATAGGATCACACAGGATCTCTGAGCATAATAATATCAATATAAAAACTGTTTGTTTGTCAATTCATAGAAAAAAATGAGATAGGATAAAGTAACTGAGTTATTCGTAGGCTCGACGCGTTTCTTGGACCTCCGTCCATTCATCAGGAGCTTTGGGTACAGGAAAAGTGTCTAAAAGAGGGGAAATAAATTTATGCATTGTTGCACCAGAACAGCAAAAGGATAAAAAGGGTACCAAAGAAAAAATGTACAAAAAACATTTACCTTAAATGTCTCAAAAAATCTATTTGGACACAAAGTGTAGCCCCAAATGGGAGAGAATAGTGAAGGCATCGCAGGCATGGTCTCCCCCGGGGCTGAGGTGCAGATAATACCAGGCGCAACGGGGATAAACACTGTCCGGGTAGTAGACGGAGCTCCTGAGTGATATACCTAATGGTGGCAGTGAGTGCTCCCTTGGACCAAGAAATTTTCTAAAATACATAAGAATACATAAAAAGTATTGGATATGGTTCAGTTATTAATTCTATATATGGATACATCAACTGGTCCGAAAAGAGAGTGCTCACCAAGTTTAGAAAATATTCCTGTGGGTGATATGAATGAGATAGAGAGGAAGAAAAAACATGAGGGAATTGAAATTAGAGTGTTGAAAAGATAGAGATGACCATCCAGGTCTTGCAAGTGATAGTGCAAGTGCATCAGTAAACCAAGTGAACTGAAACCAAGTGAAAAGGTGAAAAAAGATAGAAAAGGGTAAGAAAACTTACCGTGAGTGAAGAAAGTACAGGGAAGGTAGTCCCCATATAAACGTGGGATAAAAAACAGGAGAGCCGAATAGGTCCCGGGCGGGTGCCCCCGACGTGCAGGCAAGTCTGCACCAACGCCATGTATGCCGCCAAATATAGACGGAAATCCGCCCACCCACCTCCGGTAAGGAACCGGAAGTGGGTGGGGTCAGACCGTCCGAGGCGTGGATGACAAGAAAATGGAAGCTGTCACGGGAGTGCGACATGGATATGTCGTCATATCCCGGGCAACTTAACATGACGCCGATGGGCAGTGGGAAACCCCACCCCCGGCATGGATGCAAATGCAGAGGCAGGACGGAGGGGGAGCCCCAACCGCCCATCGCAGCCCCGATATGGTAGACATCCCCAATGCAACACTAAAACTCTCTCGCGGGTCATGTAGGTGGTACCTACTAGATTAGGGGAGTACATATTGGCAAGATAGAACCTAGAAATTATAAAAATATTTTACAGTAGGGCATTGTTCAGGTGCAACATGGCCATTGACCTAAATTTGAGCATAAGGGAGTGGCAGAGCATGAGAACCGGGGTGTGTTATCCACCCAATATCAAAACAGAAAAACAGATTATGGTCTGCCACACCTTGCATTCTTAAAAAACCTCCATCCCTAATATGTCGAAAAAATGGGGGAAAAAGAAATGGGACTTTGAATGAGGCATTTAAGTGATAAAATTGGGGAAATTTTATTGTATAATGGATAAATTAATTATAATACATGTAATTATAAACAATTAACAATTGCAGAGTTTATGAAGAAACAACATATTATACAGTATACAATTTATATTGAAAACATAAATACATAAAAATAGGATCACACAGGATCTCTGAGCATAATAATGTCAATATAAAAACTGTTTGTTTGTCAATTCATAGAAAAAAATGAGATAGGATAAAGTAACTGAGTTATTCGTAGGCTCGACGCGTTTCTTGGACCTCCGTCCATTCATCAGGAGCTTTGGGTACAGGAAAAGTGTCTAAAAGAGGGGAAATAAATTTATGCATTGTTGCACCAGAACAGCAAAAGGATAAAAAGGGTACCAAAGAAAAAATGTACAAAAAACATTTACCTTAAATGTCTCAAAAAATCTATTTGGACACAAAGTGTAGCCCCAAATGGGAGAGAATAGTGAAGGCATCGCAGGCATGGTCTCCCCCGGGGCTGAGGTGCAGATAATACCAGGCGCAACGGGGATAAACACTGTCCGGGTAGTAGACGGAGCTCCTGAGTGATATACCTAATGGTGGCAGTGAGTGCTCCCTTGGACCAAGAAATTTTCTAAAATACATAAGAATACATAAAAAGTATTGGATATGGTTCAGTTATTAATTCTATATATGGATACATCAACTGGTCCGAAAAGAGAGTGCTCACCAAGTGTAGAAAATATTCCTGTGGGTGATATGAATGAGATAGAGAGGAAGAAAAAACATGAGGGAATTGAAATTAGAGTGTTGAAAAGATAGAGATGACCATCCAGGTCTTGCAAGTGATAGTGCAAGTGCATCAGTAAACCAAGTGAACTGAAACCAAGTGAAAAGGTGAAAAAAGATAGAAAAGGGTAAGAAAACTTACCGTGAGTGAAGAAAGTACAGGGAAGGTAGTCCCCATATAACGTGGGATAAAAAACAGGAGAGCCGAATAGGTCCCGGGCGGGTGCCCCCGACGTGCAGGCAAGTCTGCACCAACGCCATGTATGCCGCCAAATATAGACGGAAATCCGCCCACCCACCTCCGGTAAGGAACCGGAAGTGGGTGGGGTCAGACCGTCCGAGGCGTGGATGACAAGAAAATGGAAGCTGTCACGGGAGTGCGACATGGATATGTCGTCATATCCCGGGCAACTTAACATTCAGCCTATATTTCTGAGTCTACTGATCATTCTGAAATAAGGATGTATGATGTGCAGTCATGGTTGGGATAAAGCTTTAAAAAATATGAAAACTGTGGTATACCTGCAATTATGTTTTTGCACAATGATGTTACCATACCTTGCTACTGCACTAATGGGTCTAAGGTTTGGCATTGCTGTCTGCAGGAGATACACTTTAACCTATTCTGTTTACCACTATATAATTTATCATGATCCTGTGTTTATGTTATTGCCAATAAATGTAAAATCACTTCATAAAAAACCTACATTCTATATCAGATCTCTGTGACTGCCATAGATGGTAAAAAGATTTGTTAATAATGTCAAAGTAAGATAACAAGAATAGCTTCTTCCAGATAGAGATTCAATGCAGTAGATTTGTAACAGAACGATCTGAAATAGAGTGAATCTGGCACTAGTTTATCCAATTAAGAGGTCAAATAATGGATTCTGGGTAATTTAAAACAGGTGGCATGCTAACCTGATCTTTCTACAACTATCCTGTGTTCTCCAGCCTGAGACAATTTATTAATGTTGTCACAGATGTACCAGGCTCAAAGAAAAGTGCTTCAGACAGCAGAATTTGTCCAGAACGATTAAAATGTGATAGGAAATATAAAGTGTGTTTCTAATTTTCAATATACACTAGTAAATAGACATAGATATTAGATATATGTATGTTGTTCAAAATTAAAAAGCTTGAGGTGCCTAAAACCATACTTGGCTCAATATGCAATATATCGTTTCTTTAATTCTGCATCCATAGGACCTAGATTATCAAGCTGCTACGCACCGCAGTACTACTGCAGGAGCTGGAAGCCCTCCAGATAAGATTCTGAGTTTGTGGAATATCACTATACCATTAAAATCTTGTGTTTGCCAGCAGTACCTGTTTTTTTTGTTTTTTTTTTTTAATAATGAAATGAGCAATAGTGTATAAAGTTTCAGCTATCCTCAAAAATAAACTAATATAATAAACAAAGGAAACGTTGTTTTATAATGCACACTTATTTTACTACCTATTACAATTTTATCAAAATATCTTATTAGAATAACAGTATCAATATTTCTTAAGCCACAAAAGTTAAAAACATTAAAATAATAAAATTAATTTCCACCACATTCCCTGGTTAAAACAATGATATAGAATGATAAAAACATCTATAGCAATGGATAACATTTAACTCCTGCCAATCTGATGACCTAAAACAAAGTAAAAGTTGAGCCCTAGTTGATATATTCAGTACAACATAATCAAGATTGTTCTTGTATAAACATTGCCCCCCCCCCCCCATGTGAGAAATTGGAGTAATACAGTGAGGGAAAAAAGTATTTAATCCCCTGCTGATTTTGTATGTTTGGCCACTCACAAATAAATGATCAGTCTATCATTTTAATGGTAGGTTTATTTTAACATGAGAGACAGAATAACAACAAAAACATCTAGAAAAATGCATTTCAAAAAAGTTTAATTTGCATTTTATGAGTGAAATAAGTATTTGACACCTTTGCAAAACATGACTTAGTACTTGGTGTCAAAACTGTTGTTGGCAATCACAGATATTAGACGTTTCTTGTAGTTTTCCACCAGGTTTGCACATATCTCAGGAGGGATTTGTCCCGCTCTGCAGATCCTCTCCAAGTCATTAAAGTTTTTGAGGCTGATGTTTGGTAACTCACACCTTCAGCTCCCTCCACATATTTTCTATGGGATTAAGGCCTGGAGATTGGCTAGGCCACTGCAGGACCTTAATGTGCTTCTTCTTGAGCCACTCCTTGTTGCATTGCCCATGTGTTTTGGGTCGTTGACATGCTGGAATACACATTCAGGACTAATTTTCAATGCTCTGGCTGAGGGAAGGAGGTTCTTACCCAAGATTTGAAGGTACTTCAGTTCAAAAGTAGGGTACAATCCACTTGCAAACTCAAACCACAGTTTAAAGTAGTCAAACATGCAAACTCTTGTAATAGTTGACTCATTAGGGATGATTTACTAAAAATAAAGAGTGCAAAATCTGGTGCAGCTCTGCATAGAAACCAATCAGCTTCCAGGATTTTTTGTCAAAGCCTAATTGAATAAGCTAAAGTTAGAAGCTCATTAGCTACCATGCACAGCTGCACCAGATTTTGCACTCCCCCATAGATTTTATGATTGAACAATATATCAATCAAGATCAGTGGCATAGGTCTCCAGTGTGCCAGTATCTGTGTGCCAATATATTATAGCTGATATACTTTACCCCATCCAAGTGAACTTTATCTCACAGGAGTTCCACTTTGTAAAGGATTGCTCTCAAGCTTACTTGCATCCATAGAACAGAGTCATGATGGGTAAAATACACATGCAACAGGAGATGTGGCTCAAGCTTTTGCTTGAGAAAGTTGCTGCTAATGGTGACATAAAGTTGTGATGGTGTTATTACTGTCACATCTCCTGTTGAATGTGTATTTTGCCCATCTTGCCAACTTTGACTCCATTCTATGGGGTGATATATCATCCTACTCCCCCTGGCTAAGTGAAGTTACATTGACTTGGATGGGACGAATGATGATATGCTGTGAAACATATACAGTATGTAGAATTTGTATATAACAGTATATGTTTGTGTACATGAATAGCTTCATGATTTTTATGTTTACACGCATGAAACTGAAGTATTGTTAGTTAAAATATGCCACACATTTTAATATTTTTACAATAAATGGATACAGTTTAACAGTATGGCATAGCAATGGCATTATTAGGCACCTTTAACCACTTGCCGACCGCCGCAAGTAAATATACTGCGGCGGTCAGCCCCGGCCAGGCAAAGTGACGTATATATACGTCACTAGCCTGTAACCGGCTTGTGAGCAAATAGCGGGCGAGCGCACGCCCGCTGAGGCGCGTGCCCGCCGCGGCTCGTTCACTAAGCAGTCAGTGCGTGTGACCGGCGGACCCGATGTCCGCCGGTCACTCGGCGATCGTCGGTAGAGAGGGAGAAAGGCAGGCGGCTAATGTAAACAAGCCGCCTGTCATTCTCCCCTGTGTAAAAATGGAGATCAGACGGTTCTACCATGTAGAACCGTTGATCCCTGTTTTTACAATAGTAGCCATGTCCCATCACAGTTAGAAACACGCCCTTAGGACACACTTAGCCCCTCCCTCTGCAATACAGTTAACCCCTTCCCTGCCAGTGTCATTTTTACAGTAACAGTGCATATGTATAGCACTGATTACTGCAGTAATGTCACTGGTAACCCCAAAAGTGTCAAAAATGTCAGTCAAGGGTCCGATCTGTCCGCTGCAATGTCGCAGTCCCGCAAAAAAAAAAATCGCAAAAAAACAAAAATGACAAAAATCATTCCCTTTGTTAGTAAACGCCATAACTTTTGCGCAAACCAATCAAAATACGCTTTTTGCGATTTTTTTTACCAAACATATGTAGCATAAAACAAATTGGCCGAAAATTTTTAAAAATTTAGATTTTTACATTTTTGCAAAATTTACGCTCTTTTTTTGTTTATAGCGCATGATCAAAAAATCGCACAGGTGATCAAATACCACCAAAAGAAAGCTCTGTTTGTGGGAAAAAAAGGATGTCAAATTCGTATAGGTACAGCATCGCACGACCGCGCAATTGTCCGTTAAATTCACGCAGTAAAAAATCGCAAAAAAACCCCTGGTCAGGAAGGGGGTAAAATCTTCCGGGGCTTAAGTGGTTAAAGTCCCATGTTGGAGGAAAATAGTTTTTGGATTTTAGGGATGGTGATGTCTAACCAAGCAAACCTGGCAACATAAATGTATAAGGTTCTTTCAGTCTATGGGAGTTCTCAGGATACCTCCAATTTTATTAGCCTACTACATACTGTTTTTTTGTACCCAGCTCTGATGCTAGAGGAACATTTGAACTCTTGAAACATGTTGCTTTTTTATGATATAAAATTGAGGCTTAATAAATTGAATCTGGACTTCATATGTTCTGCTTTTGGTCTCTGAGCAGAGAGCCAACCTTCAGTCACCACTGCCAGAGGAGAATAATTTCCTTCACATTCCTTATGACCTGACTGAGAAGATCCTATTGCTTTATGAGATCGAGCACCCTTTATCTTTCCTTTACTTCCCAAGCAATGGACATTTGACAGGGGGTATTTCCTTCTTCTACTCTACTAAAAAGAAGTGTTATTTCATTTGTTATTTTATGTTATTTAGTATGCTTATTTCTGTCTGTGGTCTTGTTGGAGATTTTCCCTCACTTTCTGTCTTATGAAACCGGCACAGAAAATGAGAGGAAATATTTGTAATTAAGCCCCAGATAGCACTATATTATATAAAAAAGCAACAGGGGCTATGATACCTCCCCACTCTAAATCTAAAACATAAAAACATGTTTTGGCTGTACCTTCTTAGCATTCTGCTTTAGGCACTCACCTCTCAAATGGCTTTCTTGTGGCTACAACCCTATGCATTGAGATAAATGACCATGATCAAAATGCAAAAATGTGTCTACGTATATTGTAGTTTAATTTAAAAACAGACCCCTGGGAATGTTTTATTGCCTGACATTTATATGTAAGATTTTCAAAAATGTTAACTGTTATGGAAACCCCTCCATGCTCAGAAAAGTTTGAAGATTCCTACTTCCCAACTGGCAATCTGAATGTTATACTACCTGCTAGGATGGCTGGGATTTATCGGAATTGGGATATGCTTCTGTGGGCTTAGACCTCTCTACACCCCATTTTATTGAAATGGTATTTTTATATCACCTATTGTACATGCACAAAATGTGGCTTCAGTACCTAACCACCATCCATTATTACACATGACTATGTTCATCAGAATTTGGGTGTTGCTAACTTTGGTCATGTGTCTTAGTAAACTAGTTTGCATTAATTTAATTATGAAGGCTGCATATGAGTTCCAGACAGCATGTTATAGGAGAGTCTTGATTCTTCTATTGACAATAGTTTCTTAAATTTAACATGATTATGTTACTGAACTAAACTAATAATGACATTACATATGTTAGATTTTATTTTACAGAGAACCTAAACTTAGTATAAAATGTAAATTTGTGAGTCTCCATTACCCTATCAGAATTATTAAATTATTTATACCAGGTTGCTCACGATCCCTTTTATTCTTTATTGTTACATTTACTGTATCCCAGCAACTTCTAATTACCAAATGTTATGCTTTTTTCTTTATGTAATTACGATTTATATTATGTTTGAAATATAAAACAGTAGAAAGATAAAATATACTAATCTTGTAGAGGGTACCAAAGTGCTAAAAAAGCACAAATACGCTGCACAGATATCCTGCACACCCAGATCCTAGAGTTATCTAAAAAATGAAAAGTGAAAAAAGAAAACAAAAGCAAAACAAAAAGCAACAATCTAAACATATACTTTAAAGAGGAAGTAAACCCTCCTCTACAACTTGTACCTATAGGTAAGCCTATGATAAGGCTTACCTATAGGTACTGTAAATATCTCCTAAACATGTACCGTTTAGGAGATATTTACCTTACATGCCGCCAGTGACGTCACTGGCGCATGCACTTTGAAGGAACGGCCGATCGTGCCGTTCCTTCAGAGTCCCGTGCCGTGACTGTCGGCTCCCGTGCGCGTGCGCGGGAGTGACGTCACCGCGGCTCCGGCCAATCAGATGGCCGGATGCCGCGATCCCGGAAGACGGGCGACTGGACATGTCGCCCGTCATAGAGGTGAGTGAGCGGCACGGCGGGGGCTCATTCTAAGGTAAGTATTGCATAATGAGCTAGTATGCGATGCATACTAGCTCATTATGTCTTTCTCTTGCAGGGTGTAAAAAAAAAAAACAAACAAACGAGTTTACAACCTCTTTAAACTAACAGATAGCTTCATGTGTAAAGCTTCATGTGTAAAACATGTGTAGTAACTAAAAGCCCAAAACTAATAGCTTTTTTGCTGTTCATAGTATTTGATCAATTATTGGATTACACAGAGTGACATGTTTTTAGTTAGAATTCCTAGTATAAAATAGGTTGTGGTCCACATAATCTTATCAGTTATTATCAAAGGCTAAGGATTCCTGTCCAAAAATGTTTCAATCTGGGGGTGTCCAAAAAGAGTGAGCTTAATTTCTGGCTCATTTGGATGTAAGGTATTTATGCCTTGAACTGGCATATTGGAGTCTATATAGGCTTGGTGTTACATATTGTTTAGCATCATAGATATAGCATTGTATGTCTCTCTAATGTCCAGTTTGGCCACATTTTTTGGCTCCTTACTTCCTTAGCAAAAAATGATCTACCCACTCTTTTAGATATATACTTTGGAATTGAAGAAATTAGATGAATATTTTACCTCTCAGTTTATGAAATAAATGATCCAATATTGATTTTGATTCAGCCCTATAGCCCATCTCTGGGCACAAAAAAAAAACAATCCCTCCAACCCCACTTGCTCCCACCCCACTTGCTTCCACCCATTCACAATAAAAGGAAAAAAAATGCTATCTACTTTTATACTTACCAGAGTCTGCCTTTAGTAGTAGAGACAGGTAATCTGCCACTAAGATTCAGGCCCCCACAACCGCTCTTGTTGCCATCCCTCCTTTCGTGGCATCATGATATTGCTGCTTGAAGTCCTCAAAACCCTGTGATATCACTTTTAAGAACAGCCAATGGAAAGTGTCTATGTCACCAAAGAGAGAAGTGGACACTCAAAGAGGGATCCTTGCACAGTACAGCCCAAAAAAAAAGAAAACGCTGGACCTGGCTGGTCACATGACAAACCACAGTACCCAGCTGATTGTACCTGGATGGAGCTTTTATTTTGTGTTTGTGCTTAGGTGACTTTTCTCTGGGTTTTCTCTATCAACACAGAACATTGGGTAGATTATTTGGTTTGTAACTATATTTGTCCTCGTATGTATGTGTATGCGTGTGATATAACTGTGACAGGACATTAGAGTACACTTCTCTGCAAAGCTTACAGTCTAATGTTACATGTAAAAATGCAAATGGTCTTAAGAACTCTTTAAAGCAGCAGGTAATATTTTGGCACTATACAGTATAAATATGCAAAATACCTAATGCCCTTAATACTTTTCTCTTTCTCCCTGCTTCTTACCACATTTTCTATTTTCACCTATCCATTTTTTGCCCTTTTCTTTTTTCTCTTATCCTCTTTTATCAGGTGTGTCTATTCCTGTTGACTCTTCCTCACACCCTCTTTTACATTATTTTTGACTGTTCACACCCTTTAAAAGTTTAAAAAGGGTCTCACCAGGACTTAGCTGGCTTGATCAAGGTCCAAACAGGATGAGATCCTTGAAAGACAGTAAACCAACCATAGATGGTTTGAATCTTGGCCAGTCCCTTCTATGGCAGGCTATATGTACCCAAGTTGATCCATTGATCAACTTGTGACAACCAACATGTCGGATTATTGCCAGCAGCTATAGCTGCTAGGAATAGTCCTTAAGTTCTCTCGGTAGGGTCGGCTCCCTGTGCCCCCCCTCCGGTGGAGAACACAGAAGCTCTGCAGGAGGGATTCCCCATCAACGCTGACTGTGTTGATCGGGAATCTAGTGATTTTCTTTCTGGCAACCCATGGATGCTGGAAAGAAAATCGTACCATCTATGGCCTGCCTAGGATTTCGCTTCAAGTCTGAATTATAAATTAAAACTTAACTACTAATGTATACATGAAGAGAAAGTGGCCAAACACCAAACGATGACTTGATAGTAGAAAAGGGTATATTGTACAAAAATGGATACAAGGTACAACAGAATGGAAGTGGTAGACGCGTTTCACGGGACCAACAGCGTGCTTATTAACTAGATAGGAAGTGAACAAGAAAGCTGTTGGTTGTGTGAAACACGTCTACCACTTCTATTCTGTTGTACCTTATATCCATTTTTGTACAATATACCCTTTTCTACTATCAAGTAATTGTTTGGTGTGCGGCCACTTTCTCTTCATGTTCCTGTTTGCAGTGGCGATCCGAGGTCCAGCACCCACGACTGATTGTGGATATAGATCCACCTGAGCTGTGTACATCTCCCTTCCAGTACTAATGTATACAGTTTGTTACCATGTTGAGTATATGTAATAGCCCTTGACATTGAGTTGAGCCATTTATGAATGCAGACAATACCTCCTTTATATTCCCTAATTATAATGCTTTGTCTTCATGAGACTCATGTTAAAAAAAATAAAATTATGGTTCTTGAAATATCGGTAGTTAACTACCTGAATTTTTCACCAATATCTGTGATTTTACTGAAATTAGGCTGAAGGAAACTACTGCCAGAAAAGTTTTCTACAGAATCTCACAAAAGTGAGTACACCCCTCACATTTTTGTAAATATTTTATTCTATCTTTTCATGTGACAACACTGAAGAAATGACACTTTGCTACAATGTAAAGTAGTGAGTGTACAGCATGTATAACAGTGTAAATTTGCTGTCCCCTCAAAATAACTCAACACACAGCCATTAATGTCTAAACTGCTGGCAACAAAAGTGAGTACACCCCTAAATGACAATGTCCAAATTGGGCCCAATTAGCTATTTTGCCTCCCGGTGTCATGTGACTCATTAGTGTTACAAGGTCTCAGGTGTGAATTGGGAGCAGGTGTGTTAAATTTGGTGTTATTGCTCTCACTCTCTCATACTGGTCACTGGAAGCTCAACATGGCACCTCATGGCAAAGAACTCTCTAAGCATCTGAAAAAAAGAATTGTTGCTCTACATAAAGATGGCCTAGGCTATAAGAAGATTGCCAAGACCCTGAAACTGAGCTGCAGCACAGTGGCCAATACCATACAGCGGTTTAACAGGACAGGTTCCACTCAGAACTGGCCTTGCCATGGTCGACTGAAGAAGTTGAGTGCCCGTGCTCAACATCATTTCCAGAGGTTGTCTTTGCGAAATAGATGTATGAGTGATGCCAGCATTGCTGCAGAGGTTGAAGGGGTGGGGGGTCAGCCTGTTAGTGCTCAGACCATACGCCACACACTGCATCAAATTGGTTTGCATGGCTGTCATCCCAGAAGTAAGCCTCTTCTAAAGATGATGCACAGGAAAGCCCACAAACAGTTTGCTGAAGACAAGCAGATTAAGGGCATGGACTATTGGAACCATGTCCTGTGGTTTGAGAAAACCAAGATAAACTTATTTGGTTCACATGACTGGGCCGCAGGGCAGGATTGCAACATGATAACAACTCCAAACACACCTGCAAGATGACCACTGCCTTGCTAAAGAAGCTGAGGGTAAAGGGGATAGACTGGCCAAGCATGTCTCCAGACCTAAACCCTATTGAGCATCTGTGGAGCATCCTCAAATGGAAGGTGAAGGAGCGCAAGGTCTCTAACATCCACCAGCTCCGTGATGTTGTCATGGAGGAGTGGAAAAGGACTCCAGTGGCAACCTGTGAAGCTCTGGTGAACTCCATGCCAAAGAGGGTTAAGGTAATGCTGGAAAATAGTGGTGGCCACACAAAATATTTATTACACTTTGGGCCCAATTTGGACATATTTCACTTTGTGGTGTACTCACTTTTGTTGCCAGCGGTTTAGACATTAATGGCTGTGTGTTGAGTTATTTTGAGGGGACAGCAAATTTACACTGTTATACATGCTGTACACTTACTACTTTACATTGTAGCAAAGTGTCATTTCTTCAGTGTTGTCCCATTAAAAGATATAATAAAATATTTAGAAAAATGTGAGGGCTGCACTCACTTTTGCGAGATACTGTATATGCTTTATTGAATTCCAATGTAAATAACCTGTGTCTGTGAAGGAGCATTTTTGTCACCCTAGGCTGCTTGATCCTGATTTGGACTAAAAAACATCTACCCTTCTTATGCAGGGGCAGCAGACTCAATGTACACTGCTCAAAAAAATTAAAGGAACACTTTGAAAACACATCAAATCTCAATGGGGGAAAGTATCATGCTGGAGATCTACACTGACATGGACGGGGTAATGTGTTAGGAACGAAAGGATGCCACACGTTTGATGGAAATGAAAATCATTAACCTACAGAGGGCTAAATTCAAAGACACCCCAAAAATAAATGTGAAAAAATGATGTAGCAGGCTAGTCCATTTTGCTGAAATTTCATTGCAGCAACTCAAAACGGTACCCAATAGTTTGTATGTCCCCGCGTGCTTGTATGCATGCCTGACAACGTTAGGGCATGCTCCCAATGAGGCGACGAATGATGTCCTGGGATATTTCCACCCAGATCTGGACCAGGGCATCACTGAGTTCCTGAACAGACTGAGGTGCAACCTAGCGGCATCGGATGGACCGAATTATAATTTCCCAGAGGTATTCTATTAGATTTAGGTCAGGCGAGCGTGGGGGGCCATTCAGTGGTATCAATTCCTTCATCCTTCAGGATCTGGCAGTATACTCTCACCACATGAGGTCGGACATTGTCATGCACCAGGAGGAACCCAGGACTCACTGGACCAGTGTAGGGTCTGACAATAGGTCCAAGGATTTCATCCCAATACCTAATGGCATTGTCTAACCTGTAGAGGTCTGTGTGTCCCCCCATGGATATGCCTCTCCAGACCATCACTGGCTCACTACCAAACCGATCATGCTGAACAATGTTACAGGCAGCATAACGTTCTCTGTGGCTTCTCCAGACCCTTTCACATCTGTCACATGTGCGCAGGGTAAATCTGCTCTCATTTGTAAAAAGCACAGGGTGCCAGTGGAGGATTCTTCCAATTCTGGTGTTCAATGGCAAATGCCATTCAAGCTCCACAGTGCTGGGCAGTGAGCACAGGGCCCACTAGAGGATGTCGGGCCCTCAGGCCACCCTCATGCAGTCTGTTTATGAATGTTTGGTCAGAGACATTTACACCAGTGGCTTGCTGGAGGTCATTTTTGTAGGGCTCTTGTAGTGTTAATCCTGTTCCTCCTTGCAAAAGGAGCAGATACCGGTCCTGCTGATGGGCTAAGTACCTTCTACAGCCCTGTCCAGCTTTCCTAGAGTAACCGCCTGTCTCCTGGAATCTCCTCCATGCTTTTGAGACTGTGCTGAGAGACACAGCAAACCTTCTGGCAATTGAACATATTGATGTGCCATCCTGGAGGAGTTAGACTCCCTTTGCAACCTCTATAGGATCCAGGTATCGCCTCATGCTACCAGTAGTGACACTCACCCTAGTCAAATGCAAAACTAGTGAAAAACAGCCAGAAAAGATGAGTAGGGAAACGTCTGTGGCTTCCACCTGTAAAACCATTCCTGTTTGGAAGTCGCCCCATTGTTGCCCATCTAGTACACCTTTTGTAAATATCATTAACACCAAAGCAACTGAAACTGATTAACAACCCCCTCTGCTACTTAACTGACCAGACCAATATCCCAGGAGTTTATTGACTGGATGCTATACTCTGATTAAAAAGTGTTCCATTTTTTGAGCAGTGTATTTTTATTGAGAACAACAGGTGTTTTATGTACTTATTGAACAGATACAACAAAATACTCATAATGATATACATATATTCCCTCTGGAGGAGAGGCACATAAAAGGGCATATGAGCACAATAAACAAAACTTTAAATGATAACTTTAGCATTGGGAGGAAATTATTTAACCTTAGGCTTCTAATGAAAATTATGCCACACAATGAAGTTGGAAGAGAGGTGATCCAATCTTAAACTATACAGTGATATTATAATTTTAATGGTAGGTTTATTTTAATAGTGAGAGACAGAATAAAAACAAAAATATCTAGAAAAACGCATTTCAAAAAAGTTATAAATTGATTTGCATTTTAAGGAGTGAAATAAGTATTTGATCCCCTATCAATCAGCAAAGAATTTTGGCTCCCAGGTGTCTTCTATACATGTAACAAGTTGAGATTAGGAGCACTCTCTTAAAGGATGTGCTCTTAATTTCAGCGGGTTACCTGTGTAAAAGACACCTGTCCACAGAAGCAATCAGTCAATCAGATTCCAAACTCTCCACCATGGCCAAGACCAAAGAGCTGTTCAAGGATGTCAGGGACAAGATTGTAGACCTACACAAGGCTGGAATGGGCTATAGGACCATCGCCAAGCAGCTTAGTGAGAGAGTGACAACCGTTGGTGCAATTATTCACAAATGTAAAAAACACAAAGCAATCTCCCTCGGTCTGGGGCTCCATGCAAGATCTCACCTCCTGGAGTTTCAATTATAATAGGAATGGTGGGGAATAAGCCCAGAATTACACAGGAGAATCTTGTCAATGATCTCAAGGCAGCTGGGACCATAGTCACCAAGAAAACAAATGGTAACACACTAGGCCGGTAAGTACTGAAATCCTGCAGAGCCAGCAAGGTCTTCCTGCTCAAGAAAGCACATGTAGAGACCCGTCTGAAGATTGCTAATGAACATCTGAATGATTTAGAGGAGAACTAGGTGAAAGTGTTGTGGTCAGATGTCACCAAAATCAAACTCAACTCGCCACGTTTGGAGGAGGAAGTGTGCTGCCTATGACACCAAGAACACCATCCCCACAGTCAAACATGGAGGTGGAAACATTATGCTTTGGGAGTGTATTTCTGTTAAGGGGACAGGACAACTTCACCACATCAAAGGGACGCTGGATGGGGCCAGGTGCCCTCAAATCTTGGGTGAGAATCTTCTTCTCAGCCAGGGCATTGAAAATGGATCATGGATGGGTATTCCAGCATGACAGCGACCCAAAACACACGGCCAAGGCATCAAAGGAGTGACTCAAGAAGAAGCACATTAAGGTCCTGCAGACCTTAATCCCATAGAAAATATGTGGAGGGAGCTGAAGGTTCAAATTACCAAACTTTATCCTCAAAACCTTAATGACTTGGAAAGGATTTGCAAAGAGGAGTGGAACAAAATCCCTCCTGAGATGTGTGCAAACCTGGTGGCCATCTACAAGAAACATCTGATCTCTGTGATTGCCATCAAGGGTTTTGCCACCAAGTACTGAGTCATGTTTTGCGAAGGGGTCAAATACTTAGTTCACTAATTAAAATGCAAATAAATTTATAACTTTTTTAAAATGCGTTTTTCTGGATATTTTTGTTGTTATTCTGTCTCTCCCTGTTAAAATTAACCTACCATTAAAATTATAGACTGATCATTTCTTTGTCAGTGGGTAAACGTACAAAGTCAGCAGGGGATCAAATATTTTTTTCCCTCACTGTATATAAGATTATATACATATGTAAATATATATATATATTTATATATACAGTATATATATATATATATATATATATATACATATATATATATATATACTGTATGTTATTTTACCGTCCCAAAGAGGGAAAAATAGGAAGTTTATTGTTAGGGTTCATGTAAACTTTAAGTAAATAAAGTGTCTAAAACATTTTACTTTTTCTTAGAGTGGAGAAGAAATAGAACCTCAGTAGGGTGTTTTGTTTTACTGCTATCCAAAGATCTTTTAGAAAGATTTCCTCTGACTATTTCCGGTCATGCGTGATGAGGTTCTACAGATGTCAAATGAATGACCTTAACACCAACGTATAGAATATCGCTCATTCGCAAACGAGACGACAGAATTTTTCGTTTTTTTCAAATGGTATTTTTCGTTCACAATATCGATATCGGTCATTGATGGCTGTGCATTAACGAGTAGAATATCGGCCGATCATTCGCTGATCGGAAATTTTCGGCCGGTTTTCTTATTGTGTATTCCAGCCATTACTGTCACTGTGATAATGGTTTCACCAGACAGAAAGTGAGAGAAAATCTTACACTGGGACACAGCAATGAAGAGTTGTCAAGGGTTTTTCCCTCCCCTACTCTACTTTTAATTCTAATTTTCTAACTCTAATTTTTATTTCTGTCTGTGTTTTTGGAGATTTTTCCCTCACTTCCTGTTTGGTGAAACTGTTATCAATGGGACAGTAAGTGAGATTCTCTATAACTCAGCCCTTGATGGCAGTAAAAACCCAATGGGGAGTTCTAATCCTTCCTCACTCTATCCAAAATAAAAAAAAAGCTAATTTTGACTTGACATATGACTGAAATACTCATTTGAAATGAAATTACATAGTAAAATAGATTTGTATTTCTCTATAATTTTTTGCCGTTTTTAAATCCTGTGTAATATCTTTTAGTGAGGAGAAGGTCAAATTAGCTTTCTATCTGTTACAGAAAAATCGTAAACCAATGCACAGGTAATGAATGAGGATGCTGAATCTGGAACAGATTTTCCATTGGCGAATTACACAGCTCATATGAAGCAGTTTAAAGCCACTTTTCTTTGTGCAGGGAACACATTCCTTGATGCTTCATTAATTACAACAAAAACTGCTGAAATGTCTTTTTGAATGTTAAATTAACAAAAGTTGCCAAGCACTAGTGTCTGACCTTCGACATGCAAACAAGCTCAATAAATAGGATAATTGCTTTCTAAACCATTATGCCTCAATTAAAGATAACTTTCATGGCTAGTGAACACATCAACTACTTTACAAGAGGACCTCACTCGAAGACCTCTGTGAGAGGTGCCTTCTCTTTCACGTACTAGAGATGTTCCCCTACACAATGGTTGTTAATAAGACAAGCTCTTAAAGAACCCTTTCTACATAAGCAGTTTGTGTTTGATAAAAATGGCCAGGCTACATACTTAGGTTACCTGTATTTAGTTATATGGGGATAAAATTACTACGGAAAATGAAATACAGATGAGTATAGATACCAGCGAATAACTTAAAATATCTTGATGTCTTGAAGCCTCGAAAACGTTACTAATACCAGCTTCATCTTGGAAGGTGGTACTCCTGACCCACCCAAGGCAGCTAAAGTGCCTTTCTTTTGACATTTGAGGCTGCCCAGTGGGACAAAGTGGCACATTTTATGATGAGGTTGCTATTTGCCTAAAAGGGTGCTTTGAGTTTTAGGGGTCCAGAGCAGTCTAGATGTTCAGTTCTTTCTACACAATAACGGTAGCTTGTTTGTAGTTTGAAATGCAGCTAAACTTTCCTATTATTTTATGGAAAAAAGAATGTGGTAAATCTACAAATCTTTAAGCTTTCCTTCTCCTACTTCTCCTCATTTGAAACTACCATCATTATTATAATTAACTATTGCCAGATAAACGCATCTAATTATATTTACTTGTTCCATCTATTTATCTTTTTCCACATGCTAATGAATGCCTTCTCCACCTTCTATACTCCTGCGTCATAATTTTTTGGTTCATTGGACTTTGGTGACCAGCTTCTTCTTTCAGGTTTCCACTTCTGGCTCACTGATGACATCAGCACCAGATCTGTGTAGAAAAGAATAAGAATGAATTGGCTCTTTCCCAAGATCTCAGGAAAAAGCCATGTAGAATATTGTGCTTGATGATGAATATCTATCAAACACACACCCAGCGCTAGTGGTCCCTACGAAATACTAGATAATTCCGCAAAGTATTAACATGCAGCACAATACTGGTGTATCTCAAAGTATTAGCATGTAACACTAAAATGGTGCAACAATAAATATATAAATAAATCAATAAATATATATCTCTGATTAGCAGCCGCTGTAAATAAACAGTACTATAAATAAAGTGCAGTTAATATCATGTCAGTACAAAAAATCAATCACACTCAGCAGCGCTATACTCGAAGTCATCCGCTCTGAGTATCAAAAACGTCAGGAAAAAGCCAATTCCTTCTTTTTTTCTACACAGATCTTGCAGTTTACCTATGAGAGTTCCTAGATTTTAGTATTCAGAGGAAATAGGCCATTTTAAAAGAAAGTATTGAAGTGTATTTAAAATCCCAATGAGTATCTTTTGGCTGAAATTAAGAAAACTATTGCAGTTACCATTTTTAAGAATTGGTATACAACAATATATTACATTTTTGTTCTTAGAAGAAGATACTCTTTAATCATAGAAGATATGATGACAGAAAATGTTGGAGGATAATGAGAAATACTGAGATGGGCATCACAGGATGCAGTAGGTAGGTCATTTTCAGAGAATTAGGAATTCCAGATGTACAGTGAACTTTCCACTCAGGGCACACCTGGGCGCATGCTTTCTAAATCTGTGCCATGGAATTCTGATCATTTGCTTGGCTGAAAGAATTATGCTGGTGTAATATGCTGCAATTTTCTCCATGGGTCTTTCATTAGTAGCTCACACCTAGTTAAAAGAGGAATATACAAACACATTCAATGCGGAATTGGATCCAAACAGTACGTTTTTGTCTGTGTAAACCCAGTAATATTTTACAGGAACACTTCTCTAAAACACAAAACCAGCAAATTATGTCATCAGTATTCCAAAGGAAGTAAGCGCCATCTGTGAAAAATATGCACAACACTTATGGGTTTACATATAGAGGTTTGTGGGTTGTTAATAGTAGAACATATCAAATAAAATCTACCCAAAGCAGGTTTTGGATTATTTTATTTGTTTAATACATCTGGTGTTGCTTTATGCTGCAGTTTTGCTAACTTAGAAGGGATTTGTTGTGAAAACATTTACATTATGTTTTATTCCTTTAAATGTATGAAATATCATGTTTACCGTTAATAAAATGGCTTTTAGGTTATATGACCCTGCTTTTATCAGCACATGGGTATTGTTTGATGAAGATATCATAAATAGAGGTCGTTGTATGGCATGGGTGTTTTGTCCTTCTCACAAGACCTCCAAATCTGTGGCATTTATTTTATGCCAGAAATTATGTGCACTTTTAACCAAATATGATATAGTAGGAATCAGAAATGTACACTTATAATTAGATTTACTGTTTAAAAATGAATTTCTATTGCTTGCTATGGGTTACATGACACAGTTTACAGCTTGTTTGATGCTTCTGCATGGTTACAGTAATACTTATGGGCAGATGAACATAACAATAAACTGTTTTACCTCTTTTTGTAGGTAGGGAAACATACAATAAAAATGCACTTGTCATCACATATACAAAATAAAAGATAGCCTGGTCATAAGTCAAGATTAGACGTATATGACCAGTTTGGAGGTCTTGAATAAAGGTAAGGATAGGTAGGACAGGCCAGGGAAACAGGGCTCCAATTATTGTCCCAACATTCTATTGCTATGTATTGCATATATAGTCCAATTGTTGTCCTTCTTTTAAAACAAAAACCTTTTGTTGCCCCTGTATTATAATGTGCAACCATTTATTAGACACGCGTTGTCATAACTGCCTGTTACCTGCCCACATATTTGTTGCCCACATAGTGCTACAGTTGCCTGTTTGTTTCCCATCTCCTGCTTGTCACTTTGTTGCCCTTGGATTGTCTGGCCTTTCAGTTTGTTTCCCATTTATTTCCATGATTGCCTACCATGTTTGTGTACAACTTGCTGTCACAATTGCAACCGTGTGTTGCCTGCATTTGTTGCATGTGTATTATTATCCACTTTAAGACCGCTCACAGTAATATTACTGCGGCAAAGTGGCTCGTTATCGTCTGACGACGTAGTACTACGTCGTCAGACACTCCCCCTTCTGGAGGGCGCTTGCGCGCCGCCAGAGGCTCGCTCCCGCTGTTTTCATTCACAGCGGGAGTCGGGCCAGGGGAGGAGCAGCGGCGATGGCCGCTGCTCTTACCCGATCATCGGGGATCGAGTCTGGAGATCCGCCCGCTGTGTGTAAATACAGCGGGCGGATCTCCATAGTGACAGGGAGTGACAGATCGGACTGTTCAGCATAGCTGGACATCCGATCTGTTCATGACTCACTCAGTCACCTCCCCCCCTACACGTCAGTAAGCACCAGGCATACATTAACCCCTCCCTCTCCAATAAAATTAACCACTTCCCTGCCAGTGTCATTTTTACAGTAACAGTGCATATATATATAGCACTGATTACTGCAGTAATGTCACTGGTACCCCCAAAAGTGTCAAAAATGTCAGTCAAGGGTCCGATCTGTCCGCCGCAATGTCGCAGTCCCGCAAAAAAAATCGCAGATCGCCGCCATTACGCGTTAAAAAAAAAACACCAAAAATGACAGAAATCTTTCCCTTTGTTAGTAAACGCAATAACTTTTGCGCAAACCAATCAAAATACGCTTATTGCGATTTTTTTTACCAAACATAGGTAGCAGAAAACAAATTGGCCAAAAATTTTTAAAAAAAATTGGTTTTACATCTTTTTTGGGGGGAATTTCATATAAAAAAATGTTAAAAATATTGTTATTTTTTCAAAATAGACGCTCTTTTTTTGTTTATAGCGCAAAAAGTAAAAATCGCACAGGTGATCAAATACCACCAAAAGAAAGCTCTGTTTGTGGGAAAAAAAGGACGTACATTTCGTTTGGGTACGGCGTCGCACGACCGCGCAATTGTCAGTTGAAGTCGCACAGCGCCGAATCGCAAAAAGTGGCCTGGACGGAAGACAGCAAAATCCTCCGGTGGTAAAGTGGTTAAAATTGCCATTGTGCTACCGACATATTATCATTATTGCCGGATACTGTAAATGCATTGTCAGATGAAATGCTGAAATTTCTCTGAGAGGTAACAAATATCTGTCATTGTAAGATGTCATTGTCAGATGGAAATATATATAGTATCTGATGCTAGGTCTATTTTAAGGTAAACACGGCCCAAGCTTGCGCAAATTAATACTTTTCGAATAGTGGAAAACTGAACTAATAAAGTTTAACTGCAAGGGGTTGTAAACCCTCGTTTAAAAAAATAAATAAAAAAATAACAAACATGTCTATACTTACCTTCTCTGTGCAATAGTTTTGCACAGAGCAGCCCCGACCCTCTCCTTCTGGTAGGCCCCTCCTCTTCATTGGGTTTCCCCAGGGAAGTCTGCTTTCCCTGGGGGGCACCCGTGCGGGCTCACTCCTTAGTCCCGCTGCTGCGTCCATTGACAGAACAGCTCAGCCCGGCCTCCTACTCTTGGTCACTGGATTTGATTGACATCAGCGGGAGCCAATGGCTCCTGCTGCTATCAATCTGTCTAATGAGGAGAGAGACATCGGCTGGAGCCGCTGCGCTCGTGCACATTGCTGGATCGGATCAGGCTCAGGTAAGAAAAGCATCATAGAATGCATTATAGTGAAAAACCTTGAGGCTTTACAACAGCGCCTGCTAGCTAACAGCATAATAGCAACAGATAACCCATCCCTGCCCATTCAGTTACTGGCCAGGAGATTCCCTAGCCAGCTGCTGAATGTAAACAAAGGAATGGAGATGCTGACTGATTACACAAATATGCCCAACTCTGAGCACTGGTGTCTCCCTGTATGACAACTCAGAGTTGCTATTAATTACCACCAGTGGGATTAAAAGGAAACTGGTAGTAATTATTTTTGAATCTGTTGCAAGTGTCAGTAATTGTACCGAATCAGGTGCAAAGCTTTCATAAGTCATGAACAGTCCATGCCAAAGGAGCCATGCCACCGGAAGAATGTTGTTGCTTTTTTAGATGTCCCCTCTATAACTTTTGTTGGACAGTTTGGTTTGCATAAAAATATTAATAAAAGTATGCATAAAGGCCTATGAGATTAAAATGCAAAGGTCTGCATGGATGTTGTGCTAGAAGGAAGCCTCTTCTAAAGATGAGGCACAAGAAAGCCCACAAACAGTTTGCTGAAGACAAACAGCCTAAGAACACCGATTACTGGAACCATGTCCTGTGGTCTGAAGAGACCAAGATAAACATATTTGGTTCAGATGGTGTCCAGCGTGTGTGGAAGCAACCAGGTGAGGAGTACAAAGACAAGTGTGTCTTGCCTACAGTCAAGCATGGTGGTGGGAGTGTCATAGTCTGGGGCTGCATGAGTTCTGCCGGTACTGGGGAGCTTCAGTTCATTGAGGGAACCATGAATGCCAACATGTACTGTGACATACTGGAGCAGATCATGATCCCCTCCCTTTGGAGACTGGGCTGCAGGTCAGACCACAGGACATGGTTCCAGTAATCCATGTAGTTTTTTTATATTTTTTTATTTTTGGATATGTTTTAGCAGAAAGTAAAAAAATATATATGTTGTAAAGATAAAAGCAATCAGCGCAAAATTTTCTAAAATTGGTGAACCACACAGACTCAGATAAATAGATGGAAATTCTGGCTGATGAATAAATGTGGATAAAACCAATCTTAAATCACAATAAAATCAATAAATAAATAAATAGTCTTCTAATACACAGATAAATACCATAACTGATATAGAAAGTGCAGACGTGATATATGAAGTGCTTATGTGCTAGGACGATGATTACAAAATGATAATCACAATAGGAAAATAAAAATAAAATTGAAGTGATCACTATAGTGAAAGGATTCCAAGTAAAGAATGGTAAAATGCAGCTATTAAATAGCTGATAAAGTGACAAAGTTACCCTTGATAAAGTCACGTGTCTGTGACGCAACACGTCGGGAAAAGCTGTGGTGACGTCACTTCCGGTCTACGGCTGAGACTGGAAGTATCGGAACGGACCGCATCGGCGGCATCCTAAGCTGTACATGCAAAGCATTTTTTGTCTACTCAAATTGTAAGTGTATTTCTTTGTGAAAATATTAAACTTGATTTAATATACTACACTATGAGAGACCTCCCCTGTTTTCTCTGGTGAATGAGTATCGTAGGAGCATCGCTATTACTGCTGTCCATGGGATGTTAATACAGAGGACATCTGATCCACCTATGTGATACACTGTGAGGATTAATTGGTGAATATCGAGGTTCCCCTACAGATGTGAGACGTGTTCAGAGGACCACCTGTGGGGTTATTGAATATACCCAAAACGCTTGTTTGAGTGTTAATGGAGGTGAGCGGCCATTGCACTTAGTTGTGGATTTTTAGCTCACAAAAATCGCACTGGGTGGTCACCGGAAGTGTCCTGTGTTATCCCATCACCATTGAACTGTTTTATCACTGCCATCCTTGGCGTTTTTTTTGCACTAGCTGCATTTCTTTGGGACTCAGCGATTTTCTATGCGATTTTATATTTTATATTCTATATGAATTTTATGGCTTTTTAGCTTGGCACCTTATTTAATTTATCTTATTACAGTGAGCACTTTCTATGCACTGTCACTTACTGTATTGTTTCACTGATTTATTTATTTAGTGACTTTCTGGTGCTCTGGCACTTTTCTATTTTCTCACTGGTCATTGATTCACTCAACTTTACCATCACTGTGCAACCTTGAGTTGCTATTCTTCACTTTGTCACTTTATCAGCTATTTAATAGCTGCATTTTACCATTCTTTACTTGGAACCCTTTCACTATAGTGATCACTTCACTTTTATTTATTTTTTCCTATTGTGATTATCATTTTGTAATCATCATCCTAGCACATAAGCACTTCATATATCATGTCTGCACTTTCTATATCAGTTATGGTATTTATCTATGTATTAGAAGACTATTTATTTATTTATTTATTGATTTTATTGTGATTTAAGATTGGTTTTATCCACATTTATTCATCAGTCAGAATTTCCATCTATTTATCTGAGTCTGTGTGGTTCACCAATTTTAGAAAATGTTGCGCTGATTCCTTTTATCTTTACAATTGTCTATATGTGGGGACATTACTGAATTGGCTGCAGATTTCTGGTGCTCCACATTTCTCTCACTATTCCCGTTCTTCATCCTTTTCTTCATTTACCTATTGGTAGCGCATAGGTTCTCTTTCATACAAAAAAAAAATATATATATTTTTTTCAAAACTGTTGGTCTTTTTTGGTTTATAAAGCAAAAAAAAAACAACAAAAAAACGCATATGTGATCAAATACCACTAAAAGAAAGCTCTACTTGTGGGGAAAAAAAAGGAAATTGATTTTATTTGGGTACAGCGTCGCACGTCCGCATGGGCATCCGCAGGTAGGGGCAAGATGGGGCAAATGCCCCCCCCTGAAATCTCAACTTCCCCTTTCAAGTAGTTGTTAAGCCACTTTATACCATCCTGTCTGGTCTGTTTAATAATCCTGTGTATGTATCACTGACACAGGAGCATACAGGCAGGGAGAGAAGACAGAGGAGGACAGGAGGGCTGCAGATGACAGAGGCACGTACACTGACCACAGTGTTAGGGCTCAGCAGCCATGCTATACCGTGGTTAGTTTACAGAGGGGAGGACATAGCCAGGCAGGATCAGCAAGGTATTTTAGGTGATAGAAGGGGCCAAATTACACAGCAAAGCACTGTGCTGTATAACATGCTTTAAGGGAACAGGATAATTTTTTTTTTTTTAGGTTAACAAATGCTTTAAAAATAAATGCTGCTGTTTGCTCTTTAAAAATAAATACTCAAAATAAGTATAATGGTTAAGCCCCTCCCCTTCATGACATTGTTGAAAAGCGGCGTAGCATGGGTGACCTTAAAATGATGCCCCCCCCTGAAAAAAGTTCTGCGGACGCCCATGCACGTCCGTGCAATTTTCGGTTAAAATAACGCATTGCGATATCGCAAAAAATGGCCTGGTCATTAAGGGAGGTAAAAGCTTCCGGGGGGTGAAGTGGTTAAATACCTAGTCTTTTTTAAAAAAGATATAGAAGAGAGGACGAAGGCTCAGCTTCATCTCAGTTACTCTGTGGGCTCACTTGTAATCGAACACACATTTTTATCAGCTAACCACAAGTTATACACAAACATAAGCTGTCAGATCATAGCTGAAGTTTGGCTTCCAGCACACACAGCTAAGCTTAAATAGAGGTAGATCTGGCCTGCTCTGCCGATACTTATTCATTTACTGGTCTACTTTAACAAGTTTAGAAAGTGCAAGCTAAAATCCATGAACTCTGCCGCATACTTGACCGCGATAATAAAGTGGAACAGGTCCAACATAAAACAAGCAGGAGGCAGCCAGGAATACAGGAGAACAGCATGAAAATAATTGACCCTACTGGTACTTCTGCTATAAATCCTGTCCTGATACAGTAGGTAAAAGCCTGCAACATATTAAAATGTTGTAAATATTAAACATAACATGACATGCATGACATACGGATCTTAAGTAAATCCCTGGGACCCATTTTTATTCTAAAGAATGTACTTTATTATTTGGCTTACTTTTCTTTTTCAAATATCAGCTTTACATCATTGGGGTTAGCGAGAGTCCTTTGTGAATTTTAAATACAGGAAAACGTTAAAACCAGCAATGTAATATTAAATAAACACATGCATGCTGTATTTATTTTTAGAATGGAGAATACGTGTGGTAATATCGCATGTGGATAATGTATGTGTTTTAAGAGAAAATATATGGGTTAGAATGCTTTCAGTGAGGCAAGTTATTCTTTCTCTCGGCAAATGGTATTCCAAACGTTTGTAATGAAACAATTTGACCTTATTTTATTATCGCTTGGCTAGCTGGGATTTCATAGGGAGTTTACTTATGCTCTGTGTGGTTATAGGTGCAGAGCTAGATAATTTCTGTGCAATTTGAACTGCCAATGGTTGAAAAGGAGGGTAAAGGCATCTTAGAAAAGCAAAATATTTAGGCTGTGAGAGAATAATGGGCTATTGAATCGCCAGGCTATGTCATCTAGATCTCTAGGGCAGCAAATCAGAAAGTAAAATTGATCACCTTTGGATACTGAGGTCTGTATGTACTGCTAGAGTACAGTCCTGTCTTTATTAAGATTGAGCTGTATCTACTAGTCTTGTTTCTGCAGTAGCCACTTCTCTATTGCTGGTCGTTAAGTGCCAACCAAAACCATTGGCTTTTGATGGACAGTGTTGTATAGAATCAACTAATATTTTGTATTATTTCTCCAGTCGTGAGATATCCCGCTGGAGTTCCCAGTTCTACTACCACACAATCCAAGTCCTAGCGAAGGTGTCCTGCTCTCTTTACTGGATATTTAATATTATCAGGTAGATCGATAGGTATAGAATAATTTTTTTATTTTCTTTATCATTGACCATAAACTACCATTTCTAAACATACTTTTCTTTAATTAAATAAAGAAAACTAATGAAATATATAATTAATATATAACTAACTACTTACCGACCAAACTATAGCCAAAATGGTCATTAATTTCTAGGAGGGCCTCTATTGATGTCCTCCCAGGACCCCACCCCCCTGGGCGCCCCCGGGGCATACATCAAATGCGCCCTGTAATCACTGTGTTCTTCGGACACAGCTGATCACAGATCAAGGTAAAGAGTAATCACAGCTGTCCTTTATCATGTGATCAGCTGTGTCCAATCACAGCTTATCCCATGTAAACAAATGCCGGTTGTCAGCATTTCCTTTCCTCATCAGTGCCCATGAGTGCAGCCTATCAATGCTGCCTCAACTGTGGCCATCAGTGCTGCCTCATCAGTGCAGCTTTATCAGTGTCCTCACGTTGGTAGCAGAGTTTGGCTGTTCCTCACTTAGTTTTAAGCCTCCAACACAGCTGTTTCAGTTAATGACTGTGCTGCAACCTATATATGAAGTTGATGATCATTAACACTGTTTGGTATATTTTGCTTAATCATACACCTGGCTCTAATGGGCCATACACACTATACAATTGTCTTTAGATTTTTTCCTTTAGATTTACCAAAACCATATAATATGAGGTCAAACCTAAACAATTTCAATGTGCATGCAATCAGGCAGGTCCTTGCACTACATAGTTGAAGGTAAATCTAAAGGAAATCTAACAACAAAAGTTGTATAGTGTGTATCCAGGTTAATCCTACAAAATCTCTGACTTTGTGAAAGTGTACAAAGTGTGCATGTGTAAGAATTGATGCTGGTTTGAAGCCAAAGGGTAGTCACACCAAATATTGATTTGTTTTAGATTTTTCTTCTGTTCGCTCACTTTGCAAATTGATAAAAATAAACAATTAAAACGATAGGTATAGCATTATTTTTTGATTTTCTTTATCATTGACCATAAACTACCATTTCTAAACATACTTTTCTTTAACTAAATAAAGAAAACAAATGAAATATATAATTAATATGTAACTAACTACTTACCGACCAAACTATAGCCAAAATGGTCATTAATTTCTAGGAGGGCCTCTATTGATGTCCTCCCAGGACCCCACTCTCCTGGGCGCCCCCGGGGCATACATCAAATGCGCCCTGTAATTGCTGTGTTCTTCGGACACAGCTGATCACAGATCAAGGTAAAGGGTAATCACAGCTGTCCTTTATCATGGGATCAGCTGTGTCCAATCACAGCTTATCCCATGTAAACAAATGCCAGTTATCGGCATTTCCTTTCCTCATCAGTGCCCATGAGTGCAGCCTATCAATGCTGCCTCATCTGTGGCCATCAGTGCTGCCTCATCAGTGCAGCTTTATCATTGCCCATCAGTGAACCCTTATCAGTGCAGCTTCATCAGTGTCCATCAGTGCAGCCTCATCAGTGCACATCAGTGAAGAAGAAATATTACTTATTTGCGGAATTTTATGACAGAAAATAAGAAAGAGGTTTTTTTTTGTTTATTTAACAAAAATAAAAAACCCAGTGGTGATTAAATACCACCAAAGGAAAGCTCCATCTATCTAAAAAATGATAAAAATTTCATTTGGGTACAGTGTTGCATGACCGCACAATTGTCATTCAAAGTGCAATTGCACTGAGGGCTGAAAATTGGCCTGGTCAGAAAGGGGGTGAAAGTGCCCAGTAGGCAAGTGGTAATTAAATATATATACATATACACTACATTACCAAAAGTATTGGGACACCTTCCTTTACAAGCACATGAACTTTAATGGCATCCTAGTTTTATGCCTCGTACACACGCAACGATTATCGGCCGACCGATCGTCCGACTTTTGTCCAGAGTGGTGTTTTGTTGGTTGGAATGTGCCTAGACTGCACACAAATTTTCTCGGCCAACAAAAATCTACTTCAGAAGTGATGTCATGTGCTGGTTTACTTTCCGTGTGTTTTTTCTTTTCTGAGCATGCCCAGTCTTGCTCATCAGATTTTTGTCCGCCGAAATCTGTACTGACTGACGGAAAAATGGCCGTTCTGTTGACGGCCAACAAAAATTTTAAAGCCTGCACACCAGATTTTTTTCGGCCGAAAAGTCGGAGTCGGTTGTCGGAAGCATCATACTAACAAGCCGAAAATCGGCGATCGGACGAATTCACGGCCAATAATCGATGCGTGTGTACGAGGCATTGGTCTGCAGGGTTCAATACTGAGTTGGCCCACCCTTTGCAGCCAGGACAGCTTCAACTCTTCTGGAAAGGCTGTCCACAAGTTTTAGGAGTGTGTCCATGGGAATGTTTGACCATTTTTCCAGAAGTGCATTTGTAAAGGTCAGGCACTGATGTTGGAAAGAAGGCCTGGCTCGCAGTCTCTGCTGCAATTCATCCCAAAGGTGTTCTGTCGGGTTAAGGGGTCAGGACTCTGTGCAGACCAGTCAGGTTTGTTTGTCCACCCCAAACTCGCTCATCCATGTCATTATGAACCTTGCTTTGTGCACTGGTCCAAATATTTTGGTGGAGGGGGTATTATGGTGTGGGGTTGTATTTTCAGGGATTGGATTTGGCCTCTTAGTTCCAGGGAAGGGAACTCTTCATATACCAAGACATTTTGGAAATTTTCATGCTCCCAACTTTGTGGGAACAGTTTGGGTATGGCCCCTTCCTGTTCCAACATGACTGTGCACCAGTGCACAAAGCAAAGTCCGTAAGGACATGGATGAGTTTGGAGTGGAGGAACTTGACTGGCCTACACAGAGTCCTGACCTCACCCTGATAGAACACCTTTGAGATGAATTAGAGTGGAGACTGCGAGCCAGGCCTTCTCGTCCACATCAGTGGCTGACCTCACAAATGTGCTTCTTGAAAAATTGTCAAACAATCCCATAGACACACTCCTAAACCTTGTGGACAGCCTTCGCAGAAGAGTTAAAGCTATTATAGCTGTAAAGGGTGGGCCAATAGTGCTAATGTAATGATGAATAGGCACCATTCAGTACAATACTGGGAACCTTTGCTGGCGTGATAATGCACCCCCAAATTTTGTGTTCATAACAGCCTGGACTCACAGGAAGGGCTTGAATGAAGCTGGCCATCATTCAACCTGGTAGTGGGCAGCGATGAGCAGTGGAGAAGGACATGAAGGTCAGCTCTGGGGTGTAGAGGGTGAGCCGTGCTAAAAGACTCTTTTTTAGTTGATATATATCAAACATCATATGTGGTAGGGATCTCTGAGATGGCTTGTTCTACGAAGTATGTGTGCTTTCTCAAGTGTTGAATTTGATGCCTTATACGTTTACAGAATCTAATGCTAATATATTGCATTAATGTTACACTAGGGGTTATCACCTATTCTCAATTTACTTACAGATCTTAGAAGATGTTCATTACCAGCCCAGTATTCAATGGCATGTATTTGTTTTACTGGGTTGCTAAAACACCTGTCAAAAGTAAAAGGCCTCTGTCTTCAACTGCTTTCAGCCATTTGTGTTTGGTGGCTTGACCCTTCCCATCCTTCAATCACCTCATAATCGTCTCACGATGGTTAGGGCAGGCCACATGGAGGAACATTCACAAGGGATTATGCTGCACAGGTGGCTCTCATAAAGCATACACCGATATTCCTTTGACCTTCTTGGTAATTAGCTTGTCATGAATTAAATTATAATAATTCATGCTGTTATATATTTTATTATGCAATACACTGCAATCTGTTGTCTCTCAGCCTATCTAGGATTGCCATTCACAATTCTGTACTATTGCCTTACTTGTGACCTGTAAACCTTTAGAGTAAAACTACAGGCTACTTCAAGGAACATTTTTTCACTCATAGTTTAGGAGCATTTCTACTTTTTATGTCACATCTTCACTGAAGATCTTATATTTAAAAGTTACAGTTTAACTGCTCCACAACAATAGATACAGTGCCTTGCGAAAGTATTCGGCCCCCTTGAACTTTTTCGACCTTTTGCCACATTTCAGGCTTCAAACATAAAGATATAAAACTGTAATTTTTTGTGAAGAATCAACAACAAGTGGGACACAATCATGAAGTGGAATAACATTTATTGGATATTTCAAACTTTTTTAACAAATAAAAAACTGAAAAATTGGGGGTGCAAAATTATTCAGCCCCCTTAAGTTAATACTTTGTAGCGCCACCTTTTGCTGAGATTACAGCTGTAAGTCGCTTGGGGTATGTCTCTATCAGTTTTGCACATCGAGAGACTGAAATTTTTGCCCATTCCTCCTTGCAAAACAGCTTGAGCTCAGTGAGGTTGGATGGAGAGCGTTTGTGAACAGCAGTTTTCAGTTCTTTCCACAGATTCTCGATTGGATGCAGGTCTGGACTTTGACTTTGCCATTCTAACACCTGGATATGTTTATTTGTGTACCATTCCATTGTAGATTTTGCTTTATGTTTTGGATTATTGTCTTGTTGGAAGACAAATCTCCGTCCCAGTCTCAGGTCTTTTGCAGACTCCATCAGGTTTTCTTCCAGAATGGTCCTGTATTTGGCTCCATCCATCTTCCCATCAATTTTAACCATCTTCCCTGTCACTGCTGAAGAAAAGCAGGCCCAAACCATGATGCTGCCACCACCATGTTTGGCAGTGGGGATGGTGTGTTCAGGGTGATGAGTTGTGTTGCTTTTACCCCAAACATAAAGTTTTGCATTGTTGCCAAAAAGTTTGATTTTGGTTTCATCTGACCAGAGCACCTTCTTCCACATGTTTAGAGTGTCTCCCAGGTGGCTTGTGGCAAACTTTAAACAACACTTTTTATGGATATCTTTAAGAAATGGCTTTCTTCTTGCCGCTCTTCCATAAAGGCCAGATTTGTGCAGTATACGACTGATTGTTGTCCTATGGACAGAGTCTCCCACCTCAGCTGTGGATCTCTGCAGTTCATCCAGAGTGATCATGGGCCTCTTGGCTGCATCTCTGATCAGTCTTCTCCTTGTATGAGCTGAAAGTTTAGAGGGACGGCTAGGTCTTTGTAGATTTGCAGTGGTCTGATACTCCTTCCATTTCAATATTATCGCTTGCACAGTGCTCCTTGGGATGTTTAAAGCTTGGGAAATCTTTTTGTATCCAAATCCGGCTTTAAACTTCTCCACAACAGGATCTTGGACCTGCCTGGTGTGTTCCTTGTTCTTCATTATGCTCTCTGCGCTTTAAAGGGACCTCTGAGACTATCACAGTGCAGGTGCATTTATACAGAGACTTGATTACACACAGGTGGATTCTATTTATCATCATTAGTCATTTAGGTCAACATTGGATCATTCAGAGATGCCCACTGAACTTTTGGAGAGAGTTGGCTGCACTGAAAGTAAAGGGGATGAATAATTTTGCACGCCCAATTTTTCAGTTTTTCATTTGTTAAAAAAGTTTGAAATATCCAATAAATTTCATTCCACTTCATGATTGTGTCCCACTTGTTGATTTTTCACAAAAAATTACAGTTTTATATCTTTATGTTTGAAGCCTGAAATGTGGCAAAAGGTCGAAAAGTTCAAGGGAGCCGAATACTTTCACAAGGCACTGTATATATTGAAAACAGCAAGTATTCATTTTCATTAATTCTTAAAACATGCATGCTTTAGACAACCTTATCGAGCACTATGACTCTGAGTTCAGTCTACCTGATGTGCCCTGCATTTCAATCACACAGCCCCCCAAATACCTGTGGATCCACTGGACTTTGAATAAGGGCTGTGTATGTATTTGTATACAGTATATGATTGACTGACTGCAAATAGAGCATTCTGAACTTTGCTAGGACATGGTCTGATCAAATGTTTTCTGTAAGAGCCAATTCACACTACAGCATTAACACACATTACATGTGTCAGCATATTGTGGTGCAGTTTATTTTCAATGGCACCCAACACATTAAGGGAAAGCACATGTATTGCAGCGTATTGCAATGCATGGTAAAACATTAGCCTGCATTCTAGTGTATTACACTGCAAAAATTGCTGAATGTATGTTTTTTTGGACATTTTGGTGCATTGCCAGGCCATTCTGATGTCAAGGTGTGTAGGCCACTCAAACACTAATTATGAACACTAATTATGAAATGATATACTAAATACATAAGCTTAACGTTGAACTCCAGGATCAAGCCAGCTTTCTTCAACTGCTCCCTCTCCCAATCAACAAAATCAAAACTCCATAAAATCCTTTAGTTCGTTCATTAAATGCTAATTGGTAGGGGGATCCAGAGAAGCCCCACACCTCAACTCTCCCTTATTTGAACTATCAGAAAGAGAAACACAACCAGTTGCCAAGATATGGGCAAAAATAATAACGTATTAGGCTATGGTAAGGCTTTGGCTCTCATAGCATTTTTTATAACTGTAGTTCAGATTAAAGTAAACCATATTAGTGCAATGATATTAGACTGTATTATGTAAGCATAATGTACTTATGTTCTAGAATATTGTGTCTAATGGACTTCATTATCATTAAGTATGCTCTGGAACATGACCAGTGGCTACACTCCTATCTTTTGCACAAGTTGGGCCTGTGGTCTAGCTGGTGTCACATTCTGGAGGTTGTGCTATTTTTCATCTACTTAGTAGTCAATTAGCAAAATGAGTGAAAAAAAGTAAATGAACCGAAGAGATGTACACTTGCACACAGTTTTCAAAGAAATTTGGCAGATAAGTTATTCCAAACATCTTGGAGAAATAACCACAGATCTTCTGTGGATGTAGGATGCCTCATATCCTTCTGTCTCTTCATGTAATACCAGACAGACCCAATAATGTTGAGATCAGGCTCTGTAGGGCCCAAACCATCACTTCCAGGACACCTTGCTCTTCTTTACACTGCAGATAGTTCTTAATGACATTGGCTGAATGTTTGGGGTCATTGTCCTATTGCAGAATACATTTGGGGCCAATCACACACCTCCCTGGTGGTATGGCATGATGGATAGGAATCTGCCTGTATTTCTCAGTATTAAGGACACCATTGATCCTGACCAAATCTCCAACTCCATTTGTGGAAATGCAGCTCCAAACTTGCATGGAACCTCCACCATGCTTTATTGTTCCCTGCAGACACTCATCATTGTACTACTCTCCAACTCTTTGGTGAACAAACTGCCTCTTGCCACAGCCAAATATTTCAAATTTTCACTCATCGGTCCAGAGCATCTGCTGCCATTTTTCTGAACCCAAGTTCCTATGTTTTCGTGCATAGTTGAGTCACTTAGACTTGTTTCCAAGTCCGAGATATGGCTTTTTGACCGCAATTTATCCAGGAAGACCACTTCTAGCCAGACTTCTCTGCACACTAGATGGGTGTACTTGGATCCCATTGGTTTCCACCAGTTCTGTGCTGATGGCAATGTTGAAGGGAAGTAAGCATGGTGTGTCTTTCACCTGCTGTATTAAGCTTCCTTGGCCGACCATTGCGTCTATGGTCTTCAACACTGCCTGTTTCTTTATGCTTCTTCAAAAGAACTTGAACAGTACATCTTGAAACCTCAGTCTGCTTTAAAATCTGATGCAGTATAACTACCTTGTGTGGTCAGTCTTCGCATGGTGTATGACCTGTGACATAAAACTGTCTTCCCCAACCTCACCTTGGTAGCAGAGTTTGGCTGTTCCTCACTCAGTTTTAAGCCTCCAACACAGCTGTTTCTGTTTCAGTTAATCACTGCGGTTCAACCTACATATGAAGTTGTGAATAGTGGGGTGTCAAAATAATCCATGTATGTTTTTTTTTTTTTTACTACATATGAAGTTGATGATCATTAACACCTGTTTGGTATATTTTGCTTAATCAAACACCTGACTCTAATCCTACAAAATCTCTGACTTTGTGTAAGTGTACAATGTGTGCACGTGTAAGAACTGATGCTGGTTTGAAGCCAAAGGGTAGTCACACCAAATATTGATTTGTTTTATATTTTTCTTCTGTTCGCTCACTTTGCATTTTGCAAATTGATAAAAAGAAACAATTAAAATATATATTTTTTGAAAGTATTCTTACTTTACAGTATTTCTTCACACCTGCCTAAAACTTTTGCACAGTACTGTACATTGATTAGTTGATTGTGCTCATGTTCACACTGCAGCCCTGCGGTACAAGGACTACAAGAGTTCTAATTTAAAGTCGGAGTAAACTCCCTTGTATAATTTTTACCAATAGGTAAACCTATAATAAGGCTTACCTATAGGTACAGTAAATAACTCCTAGACTTGCACCTTTTAGAAGATATTTACTTTAGATGCAGCCAGTGATGTCACTGGTAAGAAATAGCATACCTGTGCCGTTACTTCAGAGCTGTGCCATAAACAGCAACTACCCCGCATGACATCATCGCTGGCTTGGCCATTCATATCGCTGAAACTCGCAAACGTGAAAGGAAGCCTGGTGAAGCTGGAAGCATCTTGAGGGATGACAGTGTGCCGCTGGAGGGATTCGTTTTGAGGTAAGTCTGTCATAATGTGCTAGTAGGCAATGCATACTAGCAAATTTTAACCTAAACTGCCCAGTGCCTATTTTTTTGATGCGGTTTACTACAGCTTTAAGACATAATGTCTGTGGCCAGGGCCAGTTAATTTGGTACCCAGAAAGGAAGAATGGCACACAGAGACCAAGAAAAGTGGCGCAATTATTTTTTGGTTAAAGTGATACTAAAGTCTCCTTTTTTTTTTTTTTCTTCAAAAATAACAATCATGTTATACTTACCTGCCCTTGCAGTGTTTTTTTTACAGGGCAGCCTGAATCCTCCTCTTCTTGGGTCCTTCTTCGGCGCTCCTGGCCTCTCCCTCCAGTCAAGTGCCCCCACAGCAAGCAGCTTGCTATGGGGGCACTCAAACTGAGACGCAGCTCTGTGTGTCCATTCAGACATGGAGCTGTGGTTCAACCCCGCCCCCTCTCTCCTCATTGGGTAACTGACTTTGTGTTTGACAGCAGCAGGAGCCAATAGCCAAGGCATTTGTGCATATCGCTGGAATGAGATAGAGCTCAGGTAAGTATTAGGGGGGCTGGGGGGGCATTTTATGCATTAAGATAAAAAACCTTCTGTCTTTACAACCACTTTATGTTTTAGGTAAACAGACAACCAGGGGAGTAACAGCAGCAAGGTACTTGGCTTAACAGTTCCAAACAATATGGTATCAGCTGCACAGTACCCTGGGCAACGCTGATGCAGAAGTTCTCAGCAATGTTAGTGGCACATTGGCATGTTTCCAGCAGTAGGGTTGTCACTTTAGTAAAGCTTACATTAGCGGTGCAGCATCTAAGTGGAAGGGTGACTGTAGACAGAATAGACATGTAAGCGGCATTTAGAATTCTAACGCAGGTCCTATGTCACAGCAATAATGTCTTGAAGATTGCAGAGCAGGCAGCAGTGTCTCTAATTTGTCCTCCTCTCCAGGAACTTCCCCCTTGGGCCAAGTAGGCTGTTCCTATCCAGCATGGATCCTGTCCCTATTCTAACAACCTCATAACTCTGCACAAACCAGAGCGAGCACTGCTAGTTACTAGCACTGCCCACACCAAAGATGGCCACCGGGGTTACCCAGTGTTGCAGTGTCTAATGGCGCTTTTCCCCTGCATGGAACCGAACGGTTCGGCTCGCTTTTGTGCTTTTCCACTGCTGGTACCGCATGGTATGGTGTAGGAACGGTTCGGTACGGCAGCGCTTTTGCACTGCATGGAACCGAACGGTATGTTGTTATCCCACCCACTTAACTTTAGTACTACTTTAGTGGAAAAGCAAACCATACCGTACCGTACCGAACCGTTCCAACCCCGTACCATGCGGTACCAGCAGTGGAAAAGCAAACCGGGCCAAGCAGGGCCGAGTAGAGCCGAACCGGTACTTGCAGTGGAAAAGTGCCATAATTGAACCACTGCTACCCTGGTAACACCTATGGAGACTGCAGAGGAACAAGGTCAGCAGCACAGTTCCACCTACAGAGGGGGAGGGTAAAATGCACCTGCCTACATGTTTCTCTCTAAAACGTACAAGTGCCATACAGAGGGAAAGGGGGAGGACAGGGATGAGTGACTTTTCTGTTTCGCTCAGTTGTGTGTGTAAATTGCAGTTTGTGCTGTTGAGCTCTGTAAACAACAGATTTATTTCAGCAGATAGGAAATAGAAGCTAGAAAAATCTTTACTGAAATGAAGAATAAAAGCTATAGAAAATTTTTTCTATTTTCCTGTTTTTTTTTTAGTTTTGAGTAAAATAAAGAAAAAAAGAAAACATACAACCACGATAAGTTCCCTTTAAAAGAAAAAAAAAACACAGAGCTCCTTTCTATATAACCGTTTACATTAGCAAATAACATATGTGTTTTTATAACACAGTCCAAAAACAGTATGTCAGCTCTCTTGTTCTCATCACCAACACATTCATATTACATGAATAAATAAATATAAAACACTGTACATATACAGTATATATTTAATTATGGTGTAGGCCATGAATTGGAGGAAACGTAACATTTAATGTGTTTGAATTGACCACATAAATATAGGAAAATCCTAGGAAGGGCTGGAAATGTGCAGCTCACTCTTCGGTCACACTTTACTCTGCTGCTATATTTAACCCTGGAAAAAAGTATTCCAGCAAGCTTTTCCCCTTTTATCCTTCAGGTTACACAGTAACAGAGATCACAGAGGAGTTTACATGAAAGTCGCTTTCAATTACAGAACTGATCCCTCACAGGCATTAAAATACAGTATTAAGTAATGGTAAAGCCCAGACAAATGCGGAGAGTTGTAGACCGTAGGAGACCACCCTCAGGTGCTGTAGACGCATTTATGTTGCTGCAGTTTTCTAACTAAATGCACAATGTCATTGTATCACATACAAAACTAGAAACATGGTGATTAAAGAGGGTTTCCAGGAAACTGGAAATCCTCATGTATGGTTAGAATGAGTTCATGTAGATTAGAGGCACAGGTTGGATCAAGTTCACGCAACTCCCAGATTTTCTTATTGCAGATTTATGTTATGTACCACCTAGTGGTAGAAGCTAGTATTGAGATACTACTATAATATACAATGGTTCTCCAAGACAACTGCTGTGATTCACTGGTTGAGCTGCATTTTGAATTCCAAATTTCTAAAAGTTACGTTTTTTGTTTTTATATAAAAAAGAGGTCATAATTACTTGCTCTGTGCAGTGATATTGCACAGAAAGCACCATCTTCTGCACTTCTGCCAGTCCCCCACCAGCGTTGTCACCTTCTCACTGCCCCAGGTGCCTTCTTTGCAAGCCAGGTGCTAAGGTGGCACCTGTGTGCTTTTTTGGCTGGGCAGTTGTGTCAATAGACACACTTAGGGCAGGTAAGCCACACCCCTGCACCCTCCTCACAGAGGTTTGACTGACAGCAGTTGGAGTTCTCTTGTGAATGAAGGAAGTGAGGCAAGCAGTGCAGGAACGGTGAAAGAAGCAGGTAAGTGTTTAGGGATAGAGGGGGCTGGAAAAGATAATAGAGTGTTTTTAACTTAATACAGAGAATACGTTAAGGTATTGTGACAAGAAGTCAGGTAAATCTGTGAATGTAGTCACAGACAGGAGATACATTTCCACCTGGTTTAGAAAATTCACCAATTACTATAGGGTGTCGGATGAAAAGGTAGCCAGGACGGCTTAAGGAAGTTGAAAGGCCTTCAGCTGTTCGGAATGAGGAAGTTAAGGCCTCTATAATTTGTCCAAAGGAAGTCTATTGATTGCTGCCTCCTGACACCGTGTAGGGAGAGGAGGACAGTCAGATGTGTGCCTCCCGACGCTGTGTGGGCATGGGAGAAGGGATGCCCCCTGAAGCTGTGTGAGCATGGGGAAGACCTCCTGAAGCGATGTGCGCTGAGGAGGGTAACAAGTGTGAAGACTACTCAAGGTGAGGTCTTGGATCGTTTCTATGTGAAAAGAAACCAATGGACATTTCCTGTGTGAAGGGGAAATTAATTAAGAATGAAGACTACTCAAGGTGAGGTCTTGGACTATTTCTATGTGGAAGAAATAAATGAACTGTTTGCTATGTGAAGAGACAAGCAAAAGGACATGTTCAATGTGAAGAGGAAAAGGGACATGATCAATGGACATTTGTTGTGTGAAGAAAAACATGGACTATTGAGTGTCTGCTGTAGGATCAGCAAATTCTGCCCAACAGTAGGTTGGGGACAGATTCCGTAGGTAGGTTCCTGTATGTGAGAAGGTAGCCACCCACAGTGGCAAGGATTTATTTTGTGTTTTATTTTTTTTGGATGTTTTTGAGGCTTGCACTTGTGTGAAGAAAATCGCAATAATAAACCAAACTGTTGTTTGCAACCACTTCTCGGCTATCTCCCTGTGTAAACGCACCCCCCAAAAGGGGTCATCCATACCTGCCACCGAGCTAATCTCCCACATATGGTGGAGGTATGCATTGGGCAGAAGCAGAGATCCCTGCAAAGAAGTGCATCTGTTCGATGAACTTTGTCTGGTGCATGAGATTGCACAATCTGTGTCTGCAGGAAAGGAGATCTTGCAAGAAAGAGAAAAGCTACTTGATTTAAAGAGACAGTGGTCTCAAATTTTTTTGCTGGACTGAGAAAAATTTATCGTGGAGTTATTGAAGATGGGGCGATCAAAGCGCCTGAAAGATGCAAAGATAGCTGAAATGAGAGACCGGATTCTATGGATGGAGGGGATGTTACCGTCTGAACAAACCCCATCCATGCCTAAAGAGAGTCTACTAAAGAGGAAGGTTGTTGTCCCTAGCAACACTGGGGCAAATGCGGATTTTCAGCGGAGCTTTGCAGCTCAACAAAAGGCTCACCAAGAGAGCATGGCAGGCTGGAAGCAGAGACGCCAGCAGCAAATGGAGGTCATCGGTTTGGAGGAAACCGAGTATGTGTGCAGGGCTGAGCTGGATGCCTTGCAACGGAAAATGGAAGAAAAGGAACACGCCCTGGAGTTGCTTAGGATGGAGCATAGAAACTTGCAGGCTCAGGTGTTACAGTGGGAAGAATCCACTGCTCTTCTTTTTTCCGAGTTACAAAAACGTAGAGAGACTATAATGGAGAAAGATACCATCCTCATGGAAAAGGAAAGTGAAATTCAGACTTTGCAGGAGCAAAGTATGCGTGATATGTTGGAGTTGCGTAATCAGCTGGAAAAAAGTCTTCAGTGTTTGGAAGCTACAAAAATAGACCTGCAGGGGGTGCAGGAACAAAATGTCTCTCTGAAAATGACATTGTCTCTCAGTGACAAGGAGAAAAGTGAGAGAGAGGCTAAATTACTGAGTACTGTGTATGAGCTCACCACTTTGAGCAATGTGGTAGATGAATTGCGTACGGACTGTGAAAGTTGGAAAGATAAAGTCCAACGGGTCCAGCAGCAGCTAAAGGAGAAAGAAGCCTGTGTGGCAGAATTACAGTCTCATTCCTAGAAACTAGCCTATGAGGTGAAGGCTCTTATGCAGGGAAAAGGAGATTCTGAACACAAGAGGGAAAAAGTAGAGGCACAGCTGCAAGAATCGCAAGTCAAGGTGTCAGAAGGTGGCCGATTGTGTGCTAAGCTGTCAGAGAAGGCAAACCGACTGCAGGTTGAGTTGGACAATGTCACAAATCAGCTTTCTCAAGCAGATAGCAAATATAAAGAAATTGTCAAAGATTTCTCTATCTTGGAATCGCAGCTGCAAGACACGCAGGAACTCTTACAGGAAGAGAGGTGTCAAAGGCTGAGTTTTAGCACAAAGCTCAAACAAATGGAAGATGAGAAAAATGGTGTCCTGGAACAATTAAAAGAGGAGGAGGAAGCAAAGAAAAACCTATCACAGCAAGTCGCAACATTGCAAGCTCAGATAGCGGATATGAAAAAAAGCATGGAAGAAAGCGTTGGTTCATTAGAGAGTGTTGAAGATGTGAAAAAGAAGCTTGATCAGATGCTTGGTGAGGAGAAGACTGTGTCTACAAAATATGCAGAAGAACGTGACCGTGCAGAAGCGGAGGCGTGTGATAAAGCGAGCAAAACCCTGTTCTTGGCTCGCTCTTTGGAGGAAGCTCTAGAGTGTAAGGTTGAACTAGAAAGAGTTAACAAACAGCTGTGTACAGAGATGGAAGATTTGGTCAGCTCCAAGGATGATGTTGGGAAAAGCGTTCAGGAGCTAGAAAAGTCTAAGCGAGCCTTAGAACAGCAAGTAGAAGAGATGAAGAATCCGTTGCAGGAACTTGAAGAGGAATTACAGGCAACAGAGGATCTGTCCCAAAGAGGGGATAGTGTGCCTGATGCAGTTTATAAAAGGATCAGTGTTTTGGGGTCTGTCCTGAGTGAGCATCAGAAATTTGATGACATGTTGCTTGAATCACCCCTCTGGAATAAACATTTCCTTCAAAAACGCCACCTAGTGGAGAAAACTAAGGCTGTTGGTGAAAACGTAAAGCAAATGAATAAGTGCCTTTCAGGGAATATTTCCAAAATTAAACTGGTGAAAGACAGGTGGAAGAAGTTTGATCGTGATCTTGAGATACATTCCATGTGGAGTTTAGATAAAGAAAAGGAGCTACAAGGGAAAAGTAATGCAGTGGCAGAAAGTGCATTGAAGAAACCTGTAATAGACTGTGTTGCAGTTCCATGCTTCTTCACTGATGCAGAGAGGAGGTCGGTAATGGATACCACCCAGATCGCTGGGTTCAACTGTCTACGGCTAATTAATGAAGCTACTGCCTTTGACCCATATGTTGATGGAAGGAAAGTTGATGATGTCGCTGGAAAAATTAACAGGGGTCACTTTGAAGAAATGTGTGACAGCCTGTTGTCGCAAATGGAAGACCTTCTGCACAGCATCTTAGAGCAAGCCAAGCTCAAGAAGGCATTTCTTGGAACAAAGCCAAGTGAAGCAGAGGTTCTCAAAGTTTTTTGGAAATCATTTATTGATTGCAGAGAGAGGCGGCTCAAGAATGTTGAAGACTTTAAGACTAGCACAATTGAGTTGCCTATGGATCACGGTCCTCCTTGGTGGATAGAACAGACGGTTATGCAGGACAAACTTGAGAAGGAGCGAAATGATGCCAAAAATGCAGTTGAAGAATGTGTATATGAGAAATCTGTCAATGAAGATGACAGAAACAGTTTCATCCTGAAGCTTAAAGATACAGAGAATTGGCTACATGAAGATGGAGAGGATCAGCCAAAACAAGTGTATATAGACAAGCTAACGGACTTAAAGAAAGAGCCACCCCTACAAGCTTTTTAACAAAGGGTAGCAATTGTTAATGAACCAGGGAGGGAAATAAATTCATATCAGCATGAAAGACAGTGGCTGAATGAAAAAGCAAAGCAGATTGCTCAGAAGGATGTATCTCTGGCAGCTGAAGCAGACAAAGAATCGAAAGGACTGAACATTACTAGGGAAGATACTAGGAGGATTATCAGTGAGAGTCAAGAGAAGTGCCTGACACATGCGTGCCCTAGGGTTGAAACAAGAGGGGGGGGGGTATGTGACAGGAAGTCAGGTAAATCTGTAGATGTAGTCACAGACAGGAGATACATTTCCACCTGGTTTAGAAAATTCACCAATTACTATAGGGTGTCGGCTGAAAAGGTAGCCAGGACAGCTTAAGGAAGTTGAAAGGCCTTCAGCTGTTCGGAATGAGGAAGTTAAGGCCTCTATAATTTGTCCAAAGGAAGTCTATTGATTGCTGCCTCCTGACACCGTGTGGGGAGAGGAGGACAGTCAGATGTGTGCCTCCCGACGCTGTGTGGGCATGGGAGAAGGGATGCCCCCTGAAGCTGTGTGAGCATGGGGAAGACCTCCTGAAGCGATGTACGCTGAGGAGGGTAACAAGTGTGAAGACTACTCAAGGTGAGGTCTTGGATCGTTTCTATGTGAACCAATGGACATTTCCTGTGTGAAGGGGAAATTCATTAAGACTGAAGACTACTCAAGGTGAGGTCTTGGACTATTTCTATGTGGAAGAAATAAATGAACTGTTTGCTATGTGAAGAGACAAGCAAAGGGGCATGTTCAATGTGAAGAGGAAAAGGGACATGATCAATGGACATTTGTTGTGTGAAGAAAAACATGGACTATTGAGTGTCTGCTGTAGGATCAGCAAAGAGTTCCCAACAGTAGGTTGGAGACAGATTCCGTAGGTAGGTTCCTGTATGTGAGAAGGTAGCCACCCACAGTGGCAAGGATTTATTTTGTGTTTTATTTTTTTTTGGATGTTTTTGAGGCTTGCACTTGTGTGAAGAAAATTGCAATAATAAACCAAACTGTTGTTTGCAACCACTTCTCGGCTATCTCCCTGTGTAAACGCACCCCCCAAAAGGGGTCATCCATACCCGCCACGAGCTAATCTCCCACAGTATAAAAAAATATTTTAGACTTTAGAACCATGTTAAGATAAAACTTTATTTTAATACGGGGAGTTAAAACTACATTATTTTTAACCACTTCTGGACCGGAAGGATTTGCCCCCTTAATGACCAGGCCATATTTTGCGATTCGGCACTGCGTTATTTTAACGGACAATTGCGCGGTCGTGAGACGCTGTACCCAAATAAAATTGATGTTCTTTTTTTCCCACTAATAGAGCTTTCTTTTGGTGGTATTTGATCACCTGTGCGATTTTTATTTTTTTGCGCTATAAACAAAAAAATAGCGACAATTCTGAAAAAAAAACTATATTTTTCACTTTCTCAAAAACAAATGTAAAAATCAATATATTTTAACATTTTAGGCCAATTTATTTTCAGCTACATATTTTTGGTAAAAAAATCGCAATAAGCATATTTTGTTTGGTTTGCGCAAAAGTTATCGTGTCTACTAACCATGGGAAATGTCATTTTTATTGTTTTTTTTTTACTAGTAATGGCGGCGATCTGCGATTTTTAGCGGGACTGCGACATTGCGGCGGACAGATCGAACCCCTAACTTACATTTTTGACACTTTCGAGGGGACCAGTGACATTACTACGGTAATCAGTGCTAAAAATATACACTGTTACTGTAATCATGACACTGGCTGGGAAGGGTTAACATTGTGGGTGATCAAGGGGTTAAATGTGAGCCTAGGGGAGTGATTCTAACTGTGGGGGAGCGTGGCTTGTGAAATAATTATAGAGACCTGTGATCCTATATAGAAGGATCACATGGGCTCTATGATCATTCCAAGAAAGGTCAGCTGTGTTTACAACAGCTGACCGTTCTTCTCTCTTAGCGGGGAGCAATCGCGGGTGTCAGGCGGCAATCAGAGCTGCCTGCACTGTGCATCGGCTTCCCGTGCCCTAGCTGCAGGCGCGCGACCAACCTGCGCAGGAGGGCCACCCTGCCGCAGTAAAAAGGCGGCGAGCGGTCCGGAAGAGGTTAAAATGACAAATAAACCTTTACAGTTGTGTTTTCTGTATAACATTAGCTGCTAACTGACTGTTTTTTTTCTTACTGTCTGGAATTGCTCTTTATTGAATGTTGATACATAGTTTTACCTACATCCTTGCTGCAACACCATCTAAATCAGTGATGTCAAAGGATGACTTGAGGTGTTTCAACTGTCATAACTGAAGGGATCAAGAAGGAGGGCGTAATAAGAGAATCAGAACCTTTGCAAAGTGGGTTGAAGAATGGGTTTGATAATAAAGCTGGCAGTGTCTCCATTCAAGACAGGGCCATTGTGAACAGAGGAGATTTTTTCCCTGGGAAATTAACCAGTAATCTATTCAGAGTATTTGGGAGCAGAGGAACTGCTGCAACCAGCATATAATTCTAACTATAAGTATATAGATGCACACCCATATGCAAATAATACAAGCTTTATATAATAAAAGATTAGTAATAGTACATATATCCATTGCACAAAACAGGTATTATCAGCAAAGGGCCCAACAGGAGTCCTGGTGGAATTGTGCACATACTGTATACCTGGGTATATATAGGCATTATTAAAGAGGAAGTAAACCGTCAGGAAAAAAATGAGATAAATAAAAACCTGTAAAGACAAAAGCACAATGAGCTAGTATGCATCGCATACTAGCTAATTATGAAATACTTACCTTAAAACGAAGCCCCCGCAATGTGCCGCCCACTCAGCGACAGGACAGCTGACATGTTCAGCCGTCCTGCTTCCTTGTTCGCATCCTCCGGCCATCTGATTGGCCGGAGGCGTGATTACATCACATTCGCCGGGGGCCGCCGTTCACGGCACAGGGCTCTGAAGGAACGGCACGGCTGACCATTCCTTCAGAGCGCATGCGCCGATGATGTCATCGGCTGCATGCACTGTAAATATCGCCTAAACGGTGCAAGTTTAGGAGAAAGTTACAGCACCTATAGGTAAGCCTTAATATAGGCTTACCTATAGGTAAATGTCAACAAAGTGGGTTTACACCCACAAAGAAATCCACATACATCCAAAACTGGTTTAGAGGCACTCATGGGTTTTGTAGAAGGGGGAGATCAAAAACAGTAGTGTTTTTATTGTCAACGTTTCAATGAAGCTTAGTCCATTGTTCTCAAGACCAAGAAGTCTTCTTTATCGAAACTTTACCAATAAAAACACTGCTGTTTTAGATCTTCCTCCTCTGCAAGACCCGTAAGTGCCTCTAAACCAGTTTTAGATTTATACAGTTATTAATAAAGATACCTCCAGATGAATGTTGCAGGAAAGTTAATTTGCAAGGGCCCCAAGAATGATCACAATGTAGTGTCTATCTTGATTGCCAAGACCTGAAGACAGGATCAGCAATGATTGGGAGAACCAGAAGCCATTGTCCAACCAGCCTGGAATGCAGCTTCTCACCAGCAGAATCAGTGGTGTGACACTGGAACTCCAAGCCAATCTCTCTACTGTGTATCCTAAGCTGACCATAGACTAATTCTAATTTCTCTATGGCTAGGCTGGTTGTACTGAATTTGATCTACCGACTGTTTTTTTGTGCGATCAATGCTGCTTGCTTATTGATCATTGTATTCTGATGATGGGGAAACCTCCCACTGTCAGAATACAATAGCAGCTGGAGGGATTCCCCCATCAATACTGACTGTGTTGATGGGAGAATCAAGCAATTTTCTTTCCTTCAACCCATGTTTGGAGGAAAGAAAATTGCATAATGTATAGCCACATTAGACCATATTAACTTCTAATTTGCCATGCATCTGGACAGCTAACTACCTAATGAGCTGTCGGATGCCTAACCTGGCTCTAGACTATACTGGTTTTTGAGCCCTGAGCTAAAATTAGCCATAGAATCTCAGAAAAGAAGGGACAGGGTTAACTAAAATTACAGGAGCTGTATATAGACTCTGTTGTGATAAACAGGTTCAGCTAAAACCATACAGCCAGGTGACCACTACCACTGGTCTGGGTTCAGCAGCAGCTATCCCAGAGCAGGACATGTGTCCCAACTTCTTATTTTTTACTTCCTCCCTCTGGGGTTTCTGACCCAGCCCCACAGTGACAGAAAGTATAAAATACTCTGTTACAATAGAAAGCACAATAGGTAGCATAGAGGGCAGATCCCTACGGAAATAAATTCCCCTTAGCCATTTTACTGTTCCTACATACTGTATATATTTTTTTCACAATGTTTTTTTTTTTTTTTTAATTGTAAGCAAATATAAAATGTCTTGGAATGGTGATCTCTAGTATTGCAAAAAATACCTGCTTATAAATAAACTGCATCATGTAATGACCAGCATTCCTAGGAGTTTTTAACCTGAATTTGTTCTCAGCTCCATTTCTTTATACTCCACTCATGCTCATTAATAAGATCTCTGGAGACCGCCATACAAGAAGTCAGAACATGCTCCATTTCAATAAATTCCTCCCTTATTCCATTCCCAGTGTACAAATAACCATTAATGAAACCATTAATTTCAGCTTCTGGCTAGCACAGGCTTCGTATGCTCTGGTTGCCAGAGACACAACCACCCACTTTTTACAGTATTCTACTTTTCACCCAGAACATGCTAAATCAAGTAATTCTAATAATAAAAAACAAACCATTTTTTGTCAAGCACCTAAAACAATTCTTTTCCTTTGCCAATGTTTACAGAAATTGCTTCTAAATATAAACTATTTCGCTTTGGAACAACTTATGTCCCTTGCACACAGGGCTGTCAAGCTGCAGCACATTCCTCCTAGCGTTTTAGTGCGCCTTGGAGGGACAAGTGCACCATTGCAGGCAGCCTGTCATGGTCTATAGAAGACTACTGCTGTAAGGGGCTGAATGCCATACCAAGTGGTATCAGCATTTAGGGCCCTGTGCTTTCAGTTGTGAAGGTCTGGAATGGAGAAGACGTGGTACAGCATTGAGCCCGTTCCAGACGTAGTTCACCGTAGACTTTGACTTGCAGCGGGGCTGGGCGCTTCACCTGTCCTTCCTGGATGCACTAAAACTCCAGGAGAGATGCACTGCAGCTAGATGGCAACCTGTGGAAGGGGCATTAGGTGCATAATTAGTAGAAAATAATAATGCTCTGGTCTGTCTCCAGAAACCCAGTTATTCCCCTGTCACTGTGCCTTGAGATGTCTGAATTAAAGACAGTTATTCTGCAAGAACCTGGTGCTACTGGAAATCTCTATATACTTCAATAACAGATGGAACTATCCCTCCAGTCCACTGTAGCACCCTGACGTTACTGGGCATTGTGCTGTAAGATGTTCCACTGGCACCATTTATATGACCATCTTACCTCTTACACAGCTTAGTGAAGGCAAGTTGTCACAGCCCAACAGAGTGGCATCTCTGCCCTTCCTGTCCTCTGCCATGAAGGCACAGCAGCAAGTATGCTACAGCAGTCAGAGGGATTGAATTTTGTCTGGAAGTTATAATTCAGATTGTTTGGCTGTTTTATAGCTCTGTGCAATATATTGTAATATATTGGTATTTATTTTATAAATAAAGATGTAGGATAATAATAGCTGTAGTTTCCCAGTATGAAATGATTTCAAATTATCGACATAAATCAATTCTTTTCAATGATGAAATCAAAATTGTATTAATAAAATCAAATGATCAACATTCACAGATTATACAGTGTCAACTGTTTTTATACCTGCTGTAAAAATATACGTGATTAAAACAATGTGAAATATAGGCATTCTTCACAATAAATATGAAAACCTAGGTTGCTTAAAATTTGGTGAAAATGGAAAAACTAATAGGTGGAAAGTAAAAATCTGGAAGACATGCCCTCATCAATTAGCTGCTTTAATTTTTCATGCCGGACAGTTCTGAAGCTACTCGGTTAACTTTAATTGGCTTAGGAACTTATAACTGTGAATTCTCATTTATCTGCCATTTGAGTGCAGCAGCTGCCACAAGCTGGAAGTGATTGGACAGAGCTGGGATTGAGCATTACCCACCAACAAGCGGAGGACTGGAGAGCAGCAGGGTCCCTTCCCTCTCCCCCATACAGAGGAACACGGAAGTAGATGACCTTTAGGAACTTACAGTTTCCTGCTGTGGCTTACAGTACAATATACCCTGCCTAATACCCCTGTGTGGTGTTGGGCACTCTGGTGAATGCAATCTATTTCACCATCCACTTTGAGCACCTATCCTAGTGCACGAAGATTGGGTACCAACACCACTAGGAGATCAAGCACTCCATTATACAAACTTTATTTGTTATGCCGCATCTTTTATGCGTTTAAATTCATTTGAGGTGCACTTTTGATCAAGGAGTGGGGTGCACTTATTTATCTGCACTCATTTTTTTGTTGCTATGATATTTTGGGAATATATTTCCCACACACCTATCACTGGGCACTTTATTACGCACATATTTGGATTCACCATTCACCTTGCACTTTAGTGCTTATATGCATAGATCACCTTTAGAATAAACACAGAATTGAATATAATTAGATTTATTTATTTTTATATTTATATTTATTCATTTACATTGTGTCACCTAACGGGAATATCATAGTATACGTGTTTTTATATATATTTCATTTTTTTATTGGCTTCATATCTTATTCATTGCACATCAGTATATCACTTCTATATCACCAGTCACCTTATATTTATATAAAAAAGGGGTATGATATCTGCGCTTAGACTGAAAGTATAAAATAAGTTGAATGAGGCAGCCAGCTAGGTAAGTGGATTACAAACTTATAAGTTTAAAAAGAGGTAAAAACAGCGCCAAAAATTAATATAAAATTGAACAATTGGATAAAAACGTCCAAAATGATACAGTCCAAAAATGTCCAATGCAATAAATGGAGAGGAAAAGACCAGAGCAAGATCCCGGATACCAGTGGTGAGATCAGGAGAAATGTACACCCAATCGTGATGGTCACACAAACTGCTTACCAGATGGGGGATAAAACAGGCGTATATAACTCTCAGAAAGATCAACCAAGGAAAGCCAAAGGATAAGCCACTGGAACTAATCACATCGAACCATTCCAAACACCTCCAATATACCTCAAAAGATGAAGGTGGACAATAGTGTAGACTGTACACGTAGGTGTTTATTGAAATAAAGGTAATGTACTCACAATCTTGCGAAAGTTACAAGGCATATCATAAAATCAAAGAACCGCGGTATGCATAGCGTGCTTGTCATTCCATCAGGGTCGCCTTACGCGTGTCGTCAAAGGAAGTGACATCATCAGAGGCGGAGCATACAGGGACGTCAGTACGCAGAAATAGGACCTGGCTGGAAATAACAAAAGCGGAAGTGACCGCTAATGCGTTCCATTCGGCTGGCTCAGGAATATTATATTATATTTATATGTATTGTGGTGTGAATAATTTGAGGATTTGAGAGATATTATTTTAAATTGTTTAAGATTATCACACAATATTTATTTGTGATATCTAATAGGTTTACACCATTATCCCCTTGGGCAGCGCCAATTCCCTACCCCTTTATATACTCATATCTGCCATTTAACGAATTTATTCGCTCATCAGTGTATGCAATATGAGCTTTAACTATCTAGATCTGTAAGCAATATGATTTTTGAGAAAAACAGTTACGTTTAACCGGGTAAACATGTGAAAAGGAAGCTAAAACTATTTGTATGACTACATTTACATTTTTTACATATATAGTTACATAATTAGTGAGGTTGAAAAAAGACACCAGTCCATCCAGTTCAACCTATGATGAGTGTGTGTGCGCATTTGCGGTTAAAAGTACATTGTATATCCCTGTATGTTGTGGTTGTTAAGGTGCCCATCTAATAGTTTTTTGAAACTATCGATGCTCCCTGCCGATACCACTGTTTGTGGAAGAGAATTCTGCTCAGTCCCTTTATGCAGTTTAACCACTTGCTTACAGGGCACTTAAATCCCCTTCCTGCCAAGGCCAAATCTCAGCTTTTAGCACTGTCGCACTTTGAATGACAATTACGCACCCATGCAACACTGTACCCAAATGACATTTTTATCATTTTTTTTTTCAAACAAATAGAGCTTTCTTTTGTTTGTATTTAATCACTACTGGGTTTTTTTATTTTTTGCTGAACAAGTAAAAAAAAAAAACTGAAAATTTTGAAAAAAAAAATAAAAAGCTTTTATAGTTTGTAAAAAAATTTTGCAAACAGGTAATTGTTCTTCATTGATGTGCGCTGATGATGTGGCACTGATAGGCTGCACTGATGGGCACTGATAGGCTGCACTGATGGAAACGGATAGGCTGCACTGATGGGCACTGATAGGCTGCACTGATGGGCAATGATAGGCGACACTGATGGACTCTGATAAGGCGCCACTGATGGGCACTGGTAAGGTGGCACTGATAAGGTGGCACTGGTGGGCACTGATAGATTGCACTGATGGGTGGCACCAATGGGCACTGACAGGCAGCACGGAAGGGCACTGTTAGGTAGCACTGATGGGCACTAATAGGTGGCACTAATAGGTAACACTTATTGGGCAATGATGGGCACTAATAGGCAGCACTGATGGGCACTGATAGGTGGCAATGATGGGTGGCACTAATGGGCAATAATAGGCACTGGTAGGTGACACTGATAGGCAGCACTGAGGATGGGGCACTGATTGGCACTGATAGGTGTCACTGGTGGGCACTGATAGGTGTCACTGGTGGACACTGACCCACCCCTCACTGACCAGCCCCTCACTATGATGTGTGATCAGCCGAGTCTCATGGACTCGCTGATCACAGAGTGAGCCGCACGTGCCCCGCAGGGAGCGCGCAGGCAGCTCATGCACTGGAGGACATAAATGGACGCCCTTCCGGCAATTTTGGTCCGCGCTGTAGCCGTCTTTCGGCTATAGCGCGGGCATGAAGAAGTTAAGGTTAAGCCACTTCTCTTCTAATGTTAGTGAATGGCCGTGTGTCTTTTTAAATTCTTTTTCGCTGAAAAGTTTGTTCCCTATGCTAGTGTCACCAGTACGGTATTTGAACATTGATAGCATATCCCCTCTCAAGTGTCTCCTCTCCAGAGTGAATAAGCTCAATGCTTGCAGTCTTTCTTTATAGCTGAAGTCCTCCATTCCCTTTATTAGCTTTGTTGCCCTTCTCTGTACTCTATCCAAATCCAGCAAATTCTTCCTTAGGACCAGTGCTCAGAACTGGATGGCATAATCAAGATGCGGCCGGACCAGAGTCTTGTAGAGTGGGAGAATAATTGTTTTATCTCTAGAGTAGATCCACTTTTTTTATACATGCCAGTATTTTGTTGGCTTTGCTTGTAGCAGCTTGGCATTGCACGCCATTGCTGAGCTTGTCATCTACTAGGACCCCCAGGTCCTTTTCCATCTTAGATTCCCCCAGAGGTTCTCCCCCTAGCGAGTAATTTGCGCTTGTAATTCTGACACCCAAATGCAATACCTTACATTTTTCAACATTAAACCTAATTTGCCATGTAGTTGCCCACCCCATTATTTTGTGCAGGTCTTCTTGTAAGGTTTCCACATCCTGTGTAGAAGTTATTGCCCTGCTTAGCTTAGTATCATCCGCAAATACTGAGATTGAGCTATTTATCCCATCCTCTAGATCGTTTATGAATAAATTAAACAGAATTGGTCGCAGGACAGATCCTTGGGGGAACCCACTTTCCACACCAGGCCAATCCGAGTACTCGCCATTTATCACCACCCTCTGGACTCGCCCCTGAAGCCAGTTTTCAATCCAGGTACTCAACCTATGGTCCATATACCTATGTACCTTAGTTTGTACAGTAAGCATTTGTGGGGAACTGTATCAAATGCCTTCGCAAAGTCCAGATACACTACATCTACAGCCCTTCCCTTATCTAAATGGCAGATAACTTCTTCATAGAAGGTTAATAGATTGGTCTGGCAAGAACGATTATTCATGAATCCATGCTGATTACTACTAATGATACTATTTTTATTACTAAAATCTTGTATATAGTCCTTTATCATCCCCTCCAATAGCTTGCAGGCTATTAATGTTAGACTAACTGGACTGTAGTTCATTCACAGTCAGTAGACTGTCCATAAAAATTAGGAACAATGGTCTGGCTATCACCTGGCTGAGTTCCTTAAGGACCCTCGGGTGTAAGCTATCTGGTCCTGATGACTTATTTATGTTAAGATTTTCGAGTCTAGTTCTGAGTCTATCTTCTGTTAACCATGGGGGTGCTTCCTGTGATGTGTTATTAACATTAACATTATAGTCTAGGTTACTGTATCCCCCATTTCCCTTGTGAAGACTGAGGAGAAGAATCTATGCAGAACTTCTGCCTTCTCTCCGTCCTTTATAGCCAGATTCCCTTCATCATCCTTTATGGGGCCAATATGTTCTGGCCTCGCTTTCTTACTACAGTATTTATATACTTGGAAAATGTCTTTTTTTTTTTACTCTCTTCCACTGTGCCTTTTGTGTTCTATCTTAGCTGCCTTGATTGCGCTCTTAAATTTCCTATTGCATTCTTTGTAATGCTTGAATGCTGCCAATGACCCATCAGCCTTGTATTTCTTGAAGACCTTATCTTTTGTTTTTATATGCATTTTTACGTTGGAGTTTAGCCACCCTGGGTTTATTTTAGCTCTTTTAAACATATTCCCTGTTGGAATACATTGGCCAATACCTTTATTTAGTATGTTCCAAAAACACTCCCATTTTTCCTCAGTGTTCTTTGTTCCTAGGACTCTATCCCATTTAATATGGTCATTGAACTCTGCACATTCTAAATTAGGAAATCATTTCAACTTTAAATTTAGTGCACATGCATATTTCCTAAACAGTCACTAAAAATATTTTTAAACTGTGCTATGTAGGGTTACAGATTGACTGTGAGCCACCTTGGGTTCAAAGCAGATTTAGTGACTGAATTTATAGCTGGAAAGTCACTCCAAAACTGATAATGTACTGCATAACCCTTTGCCACTGGTCAGATGGGTCCCTGAGAGCCAATAATCTGAAAAGATACAAGCTAGCAGCTATATTGTCTGTATTGGAGCTGGTTACAGAACGCTGACAAATCTGTGTTGGAGCAAAACTTTGCTATACAGTGTCATAATGTAGATGGAAAAGCTGCGCTACACAATTGATACACAGAAAAATCAATCAGCAATAGTTCAAATGCTCAGAGATCATAATAAAAAAGTCCAGGCAAATAGCACAGATTAAACATATGCATTCAATAGGACAGTCCAAGAAATAAGGATTCCAAAGTGCAGATGAAGGGATGGTGAATCCGCCACCAAGGGTCACTTCTAACAGCCACAGTGAAACATGCTATGCGCTTACCAGATGGAAAAGGGTTACCAGCATTGTATACTCTCAGAAAAGCAAGCTGCAAAAGGGACCACCTCTCCTGACCGAGTCCTGTTGAGTACAGGGAACCACCACATCCAGCAAGAGAAAGCACCAGCCACCTCGTCCAAATTATTGATTGGCCATAAATATGCAGAGAAAAAAGGGGCCACAATAGTGCAGATGGTCTAATGCAATTTAATAGGTAAACAACGGAAATACACTCACAGTTGATCAGATGATATGCGCTTGTCAAAGGTTTCAAAAAACACCGCCGCCGCCCGGCTTCCGGATGTAGAGTAGTGACGTCAGCACGCCTTCCCTACGTACATTTCGTTACAACTAACGTCTTCATAAAGTGTCATAATGTATCAGCTTTAAGTGTGCTTGCTTCATAATTGGGGGAGATTTACTAAAACTGGTGCACACAGGATCTGGTGCAGCTGTCCATAGTAACCAATCAGCTTCTAGGTTTTATTGTCAAAACTTAACCACTTAAGCCCCGGAAGATTTTACCCCCTTCCTGACCAGGGGGTATTTTGCGATTCGGCACTGCGTGACTTTAACGGACACTTGCGTGGTCGTGCAACGCTGTACCTAAACAAATTTGGCGTCCTTTTTTTCCCACAAACAGAGCTTTCTTTTGATCTCGCGCTATAAACAAAAAAAGAGCGTCAATTTTGCAAAAATAGCAATATTTTTCACATTTTTTTATATGAAATTCCCCCCAAAAAAATGTAAAAATCAAAATTTTTTAACATTTTCGGCCAATTTGTTTTATGCTACCTATGTTTGGTAAAAAAAATCGCAAAAAGCGTATTTTGATTGGTTTGCGCAAAAGTTATCGCGTTTACTAACAAAGGGAAAGATTTTTGTCATTTTTGTTGTTTTTTTTTTAACGCGTAATGGCGGCAATCTGCGATTTTTTTTGCGGTACTGCGACATTGCGGCGGACAGATCGGACCCTTGACTGACATTTTTGACACTTTTGGGGTTACCAGTGACATTTCTACAGTAATCAGTGCTATACATATGCACTGTTACTGTAAAAAACACTGGTAGTGAAGGGGTTAACTTTATTTGAGAGGGAGGGGCTGTGTGTGTCCCTAGGGGCATGCTTTCTACTGTGATTGGCTGTGGCTTCAGATGTATGAAGAGTGATCGACGGTTCTACATAGTAGAACCGTATGATCATCCTTCATACACCGGGGAGAATGACAGGCAGCTTGTTTACACAAGCCGCCTGACTTTCTCCCTCTCCCCCGCCGATCGCCGAGTGACCGGCGGACATCGGGTCCGCCGGTCACACGCACGGGGGGGGGGTGCGTGACTGCGTGGGAGCGGGAGCGCGCCTCCGGGGGCGCGCGCTCGCTCCCTAGACCCTCACAGGCTAGCGACGTAGACCTACGTCGCTTTGCCTGTGAGGGGCTGACTGCCGACGTAGATCTGCGTTAGGCAGTCGGCAAGTGGTTAATTTAACAACTTGAAGTTAGAAGCTGATTGGTTACTATAGTACAGCTGCACAAGATTCTGTGTGCTCCAGTTTTAGTAAATCTCCCCCGTGCCACTCCTTTGCAGCTTTTTATTTTCTTTTGTGATCAATTTATATTTATATATTCTTTTTTGTTGTTGGATATTTTGTTTGAATTTGTCTTGCAGGCCTCTTTTTATGACTGGGATGTGCAGCAGGCACTTGTTGCTGAACAGTTGTTGTAGTTGCCTTTGTACTCTGCATTACTGTGCGGTGACTAGTGTGCATAAAAAAAAAACAAAAAAAAAACAAAAAAAAAACATATATTAACCCCTCGATTGCCATAGTTTTAGTTAACATATACATTCCTATTTTAATTTAAATAGAAGACATTGTTGTTTTAAATGCAATACTATTTTTTCCAAATAAAAATTTGTTTTTCACCCTATTTCATCCTTTCATTTAGCTAACCCTTCTCTAGCTAAGGCTGCATTACATTTCTCAGGTGGGTTTTTCTAATAATGACAGCAGTCATTGGACACAGAAACACAATTAGGTAACAGGGACGGAGTGTAGTTACTCTGTAAGTGCCTGAAGAAGGACTTTTATGGCAGGTATTTTTAAATGTATTTTGCAGATTTGAAAATATCAAAAAAGACTGTTGAATTTAGTGACTGGGTTTACGTTTAAGTCCCTTTTCTCTTTGTCACAAATCACAGATTTGACTTAGTCATCGGTGAAAAGACACCCAATGACTAAATGCCTGCATGTGAACTAACCTCACTTTTCTCATGCCTTTTGCACTTTAATTTTCCTGTTTGTTGCTTTGTAGGTGTATTTATAATATTCTGAAGTTGAACTGGTATTAAATAAAGAATGGAAATGTCAGTTCTGCCTCAATGTGAACTAACAAAAACTTCAACTTTCCTTGTCATATAACATCAGTACAAATTACCTAGATCAGAGGCTGTCAGAGAGAAAATACAAAACATCCTGGAAGTGCTGTAATAAAACAAACAGAATGTAATATAATTATATAGAAAGCACCAGTATCTATGAATCTAGTGGCCGAAGTGCAATGAATGGTACATAATTACAGCCTTGGTCCTGTGTGGCCTAATGCACTCAATCCAAGTTACCCCAGTGATCTTCTTTTGCTCAGCTGAATTTTGGATATCACACTATAAATGGGCTCATTACTTTCTACCTTTTGTTTGTTCTTTTGAGAGCCTTTAACAAAAATCTTAGTCTAAGGCTGGAAAGAAAGAGCTAGACCACCCACACTTCCCATGCCCACTGCCTACATGTCATTTATGTTGTACTTGCAGCATTTAGCCTTGATAACATATTGAGTTCTTTATAACAGTCTACATGACTTTTGCAGATTTAAACTAAGTTAAGCTAATTGAATCCACATGGGCCTAACCTAAAACATGTTACTGCTTTCATACTGAGTGATCAGAAAGCTCCCTGGTTCACTTTTCCTAAATCACCCATTTTAAATAACAATCCATAGATTTAATCTTTGCATTTTTCATTTAAAGCTTTTTTGGAAAGTCTTTAAGGAACTCGAACATCTGTCAAATAGATATTCTCTAATTACTTCATCTGCCATTTTTTTTGCTAATACTATCACGAATCAATCATAATCTGGTGTAATTTTATTTATGTTGAGTTATAATGATGACAAATTGGTTGCATCTGAGTGTTAATGCAAAAGGCTGTTCCATAATATTTAGAATCTAAGATCTTTCTCTTGGCTGATGCAATATTGATTTTTTCTAAAATGAAAAATAAATGTAATGATCCATATATCTTAAAGCCAAACTGCTGGATCTTGTTGTTGGATTCTGGTAAGTAAATCTTTAATAGATTGGCCATTAATCCCTATGGTCCAACAGCTATGGCTGTTAAAGGCATGGCCATTACCAACCATGCCTGACATTAAAGTAAACCTGTGCTAAAGCATCGGATTCAGTTCATTAGACATTTTCAATTTAATAAAACAATGCTGCAAACAGGTATCAGGTGCAGGCCTTTAAAGAGGGCAGCTTCTTTCAGTCCCCCATCTGCTAAACCCCAATGCCGTTCTGATCAGGCAAAGTTCTGCTGTGTCTCACACCCCTATATCACTATAATGGGTTATGGGTTGCCTCTCTGGCCAATAAAAATGTTCAGGAGGGGCAGGAAGCCTTTTGCTTTTTGTTATAGAGTCACTTTAATTACCAAACCTTTTTGCATATATCCATCTTCCATTACCTTCCCCACGACTCTGTTCTGCTGCCTTATGTGATGAGAAATATACATTACTTTTTGGTAGGTAGAGCATTTACATCTCTCTATTTCCACAATGCAGCTCTGGGTTGAGGGGAAAGTCCTTCACCTGTATAAACTTTGACCAGATCATCGTCTTTTTCTCAGTTTCCCATTGGCAAACTGAGGAGCAGGGAGCAAAAGAAAGATGATTGCAAGCAGCTGGGGGTGGCAATTAGGGGAACCTGTTGCTTTGCCCCACATAGTCATAGGTTCACTTTAAATGTGACCATACGGTTGTGCTTTCCAAAAATCAGAACAGATGATTTACTTTTCACTAGACATTTACATTCAATTCTCAGTATTGGGTAATCTTTTGTTCTGTATGAGGGAGTAAATCAAAACAGTGGGTTATCACTATTCATCTCTATTCTATGTGCATTTTAATAAAAATATTTTGCAAAGTTCTCCACAAATATAGGCATTGGTGGCCACTGACCAGGGCTACACAGTTTCTCTCACTGAAAGTCCCCAAGAAAATAGAATAATTCAATTCAGATTAACTAAATGGAAATCACAATTTGCATGGAACTAGGTAACTTTTACTAACATAAGGTACAGGCAATGAAATTTCCCTCCATTGCATTTCAGGTTACGTTGGGATTAAGAAATTGTCCCAATCATAGGCTGAGGGCAAAGGGACTTCTCATCATAGTGTCAGGAGACAGGGGGTGTCACTCACTAGTGTGGTGGCATCATTGGATCTGTGAACTGAGAACCCGAGTCTCCATTTCTTTCTCAGGTCGAAGGGCATGTCTTCCAGCTCTCTTTCAACTGGAGACTGTGGTTTTTTTCAGCTCTCAACCCTCCAGAGTGGCTCAATCTTGGTTGGACCCACACTGCTTCACTCTGTGGCAACAGGTGGTTGCAATGGAAAGTCTTCAAAGGCATTGTGTTTGTCCCTGGTTGAATCTGATAGGAAGGCATGGTAATTGAGCACTGATAATGTACGGCTGTGAGCTCCACCATTAATTTGTCCTTCCTGTGAGCACCCAGGTTTGTCAGCACTCAATTTTAAGTTATGAATTCAAGCTTTAAGGTCATATCATCTCTTTTTCTGCTGCCCCTGGGTGGCTGTGCTCTTCAAGTTCTTTCAAAGTTGGTTGACATAACTTTTGTGGGAAGCAGCTGATGTTCCAATAACGGAGATAACTATGGTGAAATCTATAGGCAGTCAAGCATCACTTAAGCATAAAGGGAGAATAGCCTATCACATCATTTTTTGTGCTGTTGTAGAAGTGAATTACTTCTAATATCTGTCTACTCAAATGTTGTTTCTTTTCCGTTGTGTTTACAGCATGCTAAGAAGGGTACAGTTAAACCACTCAGACTGTGGCTCTCCCTTCAGTATTCAGAATCCAGTATAATCTTTCTCTGAAGGGTTTGTCTTCTTGCAGGCACTTGTACTCTTTTGCTCCACATTGAACTTATGCTTTGAAAATAGTTCTTGCCACCTTAGAAGTGGGTCTTGGAGCCTGCCCTTCCATTCTGGGGATATTAGAGAATCTGCAGGGTTGAAGTGCTTCAAAAGGGATCTCATATTCTGCAAATACCGAAACTCTCCCACAAGCTCTACATAGTACTTTTGTAAAGAATATTTTGGAGATCAGCTGTTTCCTGAAATCTCCCTCTTCTTGCAGGTCTGTCCCTAATACGTTGTAAAATCCCAGTTGTTTGCAGCCTAATTTCACTAAGGCTCAAGGCAGGTCACCTCCCAGTATTGTGATACTCTCTCTGCCTTTGCTATAATCTTTCTTTTTTTTTTTTTTTTTTTTATATATATTTACATTTTATTTGAGTTTTCTTAAATATATAAACTTAGTACAAATCATTGTACATAGAAAGGAAAAACAAAAACATCTCTATACAACTTCCACGTGTAAACCTTTATACTGATTTCCTCCCTCCCCCCTCCCCCCCACTAAGAAGGAAAAAAAAACCCCAACAACCAATTTCCTCGCCCTCTCTCTCCTTCTAACCACATTCTCTGTCATTCTCTTCCTCACTTCCACATTATAATTCCCAACCTTTATACCAGCTTCTTAGGCAAAAAAATCTCTGTTCCCCAAGCTGTCACCACTATTGATCCCCTGCAACCAACATTATCACATAATCTTCATTTTTGTTTTAAACTCCAGCCAATCTCCCCATATATCCAAATATTTAGCACCTGAGTCCTCCACTGTATACATCGTTTCCTCCATGGACCTTACCCAATCTACCCTTACAACCCAATCCCTCATACTCGGGGCTTCTAACGCATGCCAAAATACCAGTATCAAGCTTTTAGCTGCGTTTAGTAAGTGAGGCACCAGGGTATTCTTATAAGCCATCGCCTTTTTCTCTGTAGTGTGAAACAGGCAACTCCAAGGTTCCACTAGAATTCCCTCTCCTGTAATCTGGCAAATTGAGCTAATAATCTCTTCCCAAAAGACTTGTATCTTAGGGCACTCCCACCACAGATGCGCAAAGGTTCCCAGAGCCCCACATCCCCTCCAACCAGTTGGAGATATCTCTGCCCCGAACCTCTGAGCCCTCTGCGGGGTGAGATACCCTCTAGCAAGAAGCTTGTAACACATCTCTGTCGCCTTAAGATTGACTGATGAGTAGCAAGCTTTCAAAAACTTTCTTTCTTTGTTCCTCATCCCGAAGGGGTCCTAGTTCCTGTTCCCATTTCCCCAAATAATGTGGTTATAGAAGATCTATTTCCCCAAGTAAGATCTTAAATATTTTTGATATGCTATGTTTAATGCATACTGGCAAATCTAACAATCGCTCCATTGGTCTCAAATTATCCCCTCTCCGCAGAGGCTGTGGGAGAGAGTACACAAAGTGTTGTAGCTGTGTATATCTCCATTTATCAAGTGGCATATTCCCCCATTTCTGTGATAAACTCAAAAAAGTGCACGTTCAATCACTTATCAATATATCTTTTAATTGTATCACCTCTTTTTTTGCCCATCTAACAAAATATATACAATTCTCTTCCCCTGGTTTGAAGTAGTCTGTGTCTATTAAAGAAATCAAAGGTGCATTGTATTCCCAGTGAAAAAATTTGCATAAACTATCCAAAACTCTTAATGCATTTCTGGTCAACGCGTTCGTAAAATTAACCAGGCCTTGATGCATTTGTGGCACCCAGACCATCTTCCCCAAGTCTACTCCACTTTGTGCATACTCGATTTCCACCCAGCTCTTACCCTTCTTATTATGTCCACTATTCGTGCAATAGAAATCGCCTGATAATATTTTTTAAAATGGGGCGCCGCTACCTCCCCTCAACCACTTTCTCCTTGCCAGAACTGTATAGGCAATTCTAGGATGTTTATGCACTCATATATATTTTAAAACCATTACTCTAAACTTCCTGAAAAAGGCTTGGGGGAGGGTAATCGGAAGCATTTAAAATGTATAAAATAAGCTTGGTGAGAATATTCACCTTTACCACATTTATTCTACCCAGGCATGAGAGAGGTCTTTGCCTCAGGGAGTTTAGCTGTTCCTTTACCTTATTCAGTGTTGATATATAATTAGCCTTATACAGCTTCACTTGCAAAACAGTCAATTTAATACCTAGATATCCCAATTCCTCTCTATGCCTTACAACGGGAAATTTAGGCTGAATTGTCTGTTGATCTCTTTTCGATATTGTAAGGTTCAGAATCTCTGATTTAGCCATATTGACTTTAAAATTTGATAGCTTACCATATCTCCCTTATTCTTCTAATACTATCATGAGTATTAGCCTCGGGTTAGAGATGAAGAATAATACATCATCCCCATATGCGGCCACCTTATATTCTTTACTCCCCAATTTTACCCCTCTAATATCTGGGTTTTTGCGTAATGATGCCAGTAGTGGTTCCAAGGCCAAAACAAACAACATTGGGGAGAGGGGACACCCTTGTCTAGTCCCGTCGTATAGTTCAAGGGGGAGGACAATCCACCATTCACTCTTATTCTTGCCGTTGGATGAAAATAGAAAGCAGAAATCCACCTCATCATCTTTTTTCCAATACCTAGGAGTCTCAGTGTTTCCAACATGAAGCCCCATTTGATCCTATCAAAGACCTTTTCAGCATCTATAGACAATAGAACAGCTGGGATTCCCTTCTCTTTTACTTTGTGGATCCAGAAGAGTGATTTCAGGCAGTTGTCCCTCCCCTCTTGACCACACACAAAACCCACCTGATCATTGTAAATCCATGTAGGTAGGAGAGGTTTTATTCTTTCTGCTATTATTTTGGAAACAATTTTTATATTTGTATTTAAAAGGGAGATAGGTCTATAGCTCAACGTCACTGCAGGGTCCTTCCCCTCCTTCAAAATAAGGGATATGTAAGCAAGGAGAGATTCCCTTCTTAGATTCTCCCCTTCCCCCACCATAATAAAGTATTCGCATAGCTTGGATATTAAGATTTTTTGTAACCTTTTATAATATAAAATCGAATAACCATCAGGGCTCGGACTCTTCCCCGGGGCTTTGCCTTAATCTTTCTAACCCTTCTGATGGAGCATTAAGTTCTTGAACTAGGCATTTACACTGGATAAACCATGGTGTACACACCCTCTGGGGGTACATCATGGTAAGAAACCATGGGAGTAAAGATTAATTTTATCTCACCAGGTCTGTCATGATCCCGCATATCAAAAGTTTGTTTTTCGGTCCCATAGGTCCCAAAGGTGGAGAACACACAATGGCTGATATGTCAAATGTTCCTGGTTGTCTAAAAACCAAAGGGTGAAACAACAGCTTGATCTGCAGGGAACTGTCATGGGGCTCAGTCTCCCCACAGCTGTAACATTTTTTTTGCTGGCAAACTGCTCAGCATTTTCTGACTTAGCTTCTCCTGATGCTTTCTGAGGCCAGGGCAATAAAGGCCTTTTGGAAGTTAATCTCTGGATCTTAGTAAGAGATTGCTGCATCCCTGCAAAAGTCTCTACCACTTTCACCACTGTCTTCTGAAAATCAGTGAGGCATTGTTGCAACCCACTTGAGCCTGCTGCACTCCTGTCTGAGCCTGAAGTCACTGTCTTATGCATCTCAAAATGAACCTGCACTACCTGGATCAGTAAATGTTGTGATAAACTTTTGTTTTTTCCTAATACTGAATCTGAATTAGTTGGCACTGAACCCACGACACCATTGCATCGCTGTATGGGACTGGTGTGAGCCACTGAAATCTAAATCTTGTCTTCTAGCATGGTCTCATCCTATTAGATTACCTTGATCAGTTTAGAATGATCAGTGGATAACTTTGATGTCTTTTCTAAATTTTCAACATTATGGGGTAAAAAAGCTGTGCTCCTTTAAAAGTAATTCGTGATATACTCACAGCATCTTGCTCCCTCCCATCTTTAAGGATGACTTGGTAGAAAATCCTGCCCAGATAAGCAGACAGTTTCTCCCTTGCTCCTCAGATAAGCAGACAGTTTCTCCCTTGCTCCTAGGAAGTATTCTCAAACAGGTATATCAGCTTAGCGTAACTCTCCATCTGTCCATAGAGCTCTAGAAGTCTAATAGAGTAGTGGAGCTTTGCTTGTCCCTCTTTAAATTCCAGAAGCAGGTCAGAAGCATCAGAGGCAGGTGCTCAAAAGTTCTACCAGTCCCTATCCTATTCCTTAATGGTATTGAAGACCTCACACTCTTTCACAGCTGTGCCACCTAATCTATCCAGGTTTTAAAGTCCTTTTCCCCAGATGGAACAGGTATCTTCCCTGAAGAAAAAAACAGCTTTCTATACAGTTAATTATTGGTCAAAGAGGAAATTTACCATAAAGCTTTTCACTAACTTTCCCACATCCATGAAAAAGGAGATGGCAGGTACCCTGGGAGTGGAAATGCAGAGACATATGAGGCTTCAGGAATAAATTAGCTAGTTGGATTAGCTGAACATTGGTGGTACATGCCATCTGTATATTTGTGCCGCAGAAACACTCTGGGAAGCCTTAGTTCTATTCTAAGAGTCCATGGGTGAGCGCTGTCAGGGTGTGTTTGCATGTCACTAGGTGTAATCCTAGACTCTGACCTGTCCTTTAAGCCCCAAATCCAATAGTTGTCAAAAGTTTGTAGACTTCCCCTCCGTAACACCTCTAAAATTCGCCCCTTTTTAACAACTGAAACCACCAAGCTACTCATTTACTCCCTTGTTATCTCTCGCCTCAACTGTTGCAACTCCTTTTTCAAAGGGCCTACTTCTCCATAGGCTATCCCCTCTTCAGTCTACCATGAATGCTGCTGCTGGGCTTATCCACCTTACCAACCGCTCAGTATCGGCCACTCCTCTCCACCAATCCCTACACTGGTTCCCGATTGCCCAGCGAATTAAATTCAAAATACTAACTACAACATACAAAGCCATTCACAACTCCTCCCTGAGCTACATCACTAATATTGTCTTCAAATATCACCCAAACCATCCACTCTGCTTCTCTCAAGACCTCCTACTTTCAAGCTCCCTTGTCTCTTCCTTCCATACTCACCTCCAGGATTTCTCCAGAGCCTCTCCCATCCTCTGGAATGCTCTACCTCAACTTGCCCTGCTAAACCTCAACCTGTCCTGCTAACTCCTTCTCTAGCCGACTTCAGGCGATCCTTGAAAACTCCTCTCTTCAGGGAAGCCTATCACACCTCCAACTAATCTTTGACCTCTTCCATCAGCTCATTCCCCACAGTTACCACATCTTGTAACACCTGCCCCACCCTACTAGATTGTAAGCTCTTCTGAGCAGGGCCCTCTTAATTCTCTTGTATTTTATTGTATTGTACCTGTGTTGTCTTGCTTTTTTATTGTAAAGTGCTGCGTAAACTGTTGGCGCTATATAAATCCTAAATAATAATAACAATAATGTCACTAGATGATCAGTTGCTAGAGCCGCAGATGCCTGTTTACCCATCAAGGGGAAGGTCCATGATGACCTCACTTAATTCCAATTGACCGTTCTGTTCTTCACACCACCTGGCAGTGGTATTTCATTCTGCTGACTTGGCTCGTATATCCTGCCGCTGTCATCACACTGTAAAAAGGGTCAGAGATCCTGAATGAGCCCCCATGTATAGTATTACTCCTAAAGGGATTACTAGAAATGTTGGGTTCTTCTACCACTTCCAAGAGTTACCCACCCTGTAACTGAACACACAGTACATTGACAACCCAAAAACAGATGAATAGGCTTTATTGGATTACATGTAAGCAAGTCCTATAGAGACATATTGGTTAAACCAACTGAACAGCAGAAAAGGCAATAGAATGCATATAAAAAAAAAAAAATGAACTGGTGTGGTGTCAGCGGTGGTGTCAGCATTCGTTCACTCAACTGCCAATGAAAAACCTTGCCAGAAACACACTGTGCCAGTGAAAAACAACTCTGCACAGAAATCAATATGACAAATATCTAAGACAGGTAGCAAGAGGTATGCAACTATCTATTGGGGCCTAACTACAGTCAAACAGACCCTAGCTAACCACTGCTCAATTGGTAAATCTATTATAAAGTCCTTTAAGATTTATGGTTGATTGCTTGACATTCAAATGAATGTATTTTTATCCATAGGGTAAAAGTATCTTTGCAAAGCAACAAAGCAAATGAAAATGAAAGGATGGTGTGCTCCCATTGAAAGTAAAGCCCCACCAGCAGCTATATGTAGCACGCCTAAACATGTGTAGGTAAATATTAACATAAAAGTTGGAGACGATGTAAGCTAAAGGCCATTCACCGCTTTGGTTTCTGACAAATATCCTTCTGGAAACAATCTGTCCCAGGATGGCTGTTTCTTCTGGCAAATGGATGTGGATAAACAATAGGCTGGGAGGTCCTGGCTAGAGGGTGGCAGATAAGGCACAGCCCATGCTGTCTTTGGCAGGAGTTCCCCTTAGACTTCTCTCTCCACTGTGGCACATTACACTCCTCCCCTATGTGTGTATGAGCAAAGTCCCTGATCCTCTTTTCATCCCCCTTTCCTGGGCTCTGTCCTCTCCCATCTAGTTCAGAGCCCTCCTTTCTCTCCCTTTCCCTGCAACCTGCCAATCTCTGGCAGGGAGGGAGAGATGAGCTGCAGCAAGCCTGCGATGCCGGGTTACATTAAATTGGATAAACACTCTTCTTAACCAAATAAGAACTGTTAAATAACATAAATAAGTTATAATTGACAAGAAAGTTGACCATTAATAGTGGTTTGAACAATCTTCTACCATAGCCAACACCACACCTCCACTCAATTTTGAGCTCGCCGATAACATGCTGTGATCACATCTGTTCTCACTGACTCCACATCTATAGAAACCTTTGCACTCACACCAATTTTAGACTTGCCGACAATGCAGCTGTGCACACTTCTACATTCACCAACACAGCACCACACATTTCTGCACTAGCCAACACTGCACCTACGCATTCCTCTGCACTTCCCAACCCCACAACTATGCACTTTTGCGCTTGCAAACACTGCACTTGATGACACTGCACTGATGCACATTTTTGCACCCACCAATACCACACCAGTTCACTCCATGCATTTCTCCACTAGCTGATACTTAACGTCCACACACTTCTCCATTAGCCAACACCACACCCCTGCAGACTTATGCACTAGCTAGCACTGCACCTACATGCACTTTTGTCCAATGCAATGATTGCTGACACTGTACCAATTTACATACACTCACCAACACACCATTGTGGACTCGTGCAGTCACCAACATGCACGTTCGTACCTACCAGCACTGCAGTGATGCACACTTTTGCACTCTCCAGCACTGCAATGATGCACACTTTTGCACGACAACACCACACCAATAATCCCTTTAATTTGCGCCAATGCTGCAAAATTGTGCACTCGCAGAAACCGCACCTACATGCACTTTTGCACTTGCCAACACTGCAATAATGAACACTTTTGCATTTGATGACAATGCAATAAATACATTTCTGGATTCACCAACACCAATATGATGCACTTTTCTGCACTTCCCAACACTGCAACAAAAGTGTATGTTGGCAATTGCTGACACTGCACCTGCACATGCCTCAGTACTCCACAACACATCGAGACACACTTTTTCACTTGCTGACATGGCAGCAGTGCACACTTCTGCAGTTGGTGTCAACTTATTGACACATACTTCTGTATCTATCCTCTTCAACGAACAGGTACACTTTCCTTGGCTCATTTTGAAACAATTACATAAGTTCCTGAGCTCAGTAATTATTATTTCTTACTTATGTACTGCAACAGAAATGTGTGCTTGCAATTTTTTGTTCATATTCATTATATTTTGTAGCTCTTAACCCTGAAGGGGCTGCTGAAAATATACCTAGGTCTCCTAAGTAGTACAGAGGCTGCCAGTTAGACAAGCACGGTCTCACGCACGCCGACAATTCAGAGTAGGGGATGTCTTTTCGTATTTATTGCTGAAGAACTTTAAGTTTAGGGGTTTAGGGTTCAGAGTCACAGAATACTCCAAAATGATCAATGGCAATAATTGGAGGACAAACTCCTCACTAATCTACCATTAGCAGCTTGGAGGTAACAGGGAATTGCCAGTAAAGCTAGGACCCTATAGCAGCAGTTCCAGTCTATATAGAAGTTTCTGGCACTTGCACTGGCCCGTCTGGCACGTGTCCAACTAATAGTCCACAGCAAAGCCCTTACTCATAGTTTCTGTCTGCCACTCAGCATCTGCAGGTAGATCCTAAGTGAGAGAGATGAAAACAAAGATCCTTCTCCAAACCAGGACTTTAAGACACTGCACCCCAGCAAATACCCATTTAACAATCTTCCCCAGGTCCTCAGTCCAGCTTCTGCTACAATCTCTTGTCTCAGAAACTCTCTCCTAGAAGCTACAGCCCCAGGAGGACCGGACCCTCCCTGGAGAAGAGAGAACACTCTACTCAGGCCTGCCAACCATTTATCCCCCCCAGCTACCTTCTGGATGCCTCCTTCCAAGGAGCATGATAAACATTCACACTGGACATTTAAATCTCTTTGCCCTATACTATGGAAAAATCTTCAAGAGGCAGGTGGGAGAAATCAAACACTCAGTTCAGGAAACTCTGAAAAGACATAAACTATCGACCACTGCTCCACTAACCACAGTGAAGCCAAAAATAAAATTTAGCCTAGCAGCCTAACTAAAGGAGGTCGCTACAATTTCATAAACTATTTAAACATTTTTGTTTGTTTAGAACATTTTTTCAGTTATCAAGACTGAAATGGTTTATTGGTGAAAATACACATCCCTTTTGTTAAATATGTTTTGTCTATTTTTGAGCAAAAGCTATGTACATACAGGCACAAATTAATGCTAGGAGTAGATAGGTTGATTTTAGCCTAATGTATCAATACAACCATGTAGGTGGTTTGTGTCTTTCTACTTTACCATGGCTGTGCCATGCAGCATCTGTCCAACCACACTTGAAGTTGAATTCTCATCCATTCAGATTGCTTTACCAGTTGCAGTCATCTGTGCTAGAAGGCTGTTTGAAGTAGGTGGGGTCATAGACCAGCACTAACACATATCTATAGTGGTACCATTGTTAGACAGTGATCATGTCTATGCTTTTGGCCACATGTTGCAAAACAAAAAAGAAAAAAAGGTATGTTAACAAACAATTTCCTGGAACAATATACAGTGGGTACGGAAAGTATTCAGACCCACTATATATTCTGTCTCTGAGCTCTTCAGGCAGTTCCTTTGACCTCATGATTCTCATTTGCTCTGACATGCATTGTGATCTGGAAGGTCTTATATAGACAGGTGTGTGGCTTTCCTAATCAAGTCCAATCAGTATAATCAAACACAGCTGGACTCAAATGAAGGTGTAGAACGATCTCAAGGATGATCAGAAGAAATGGAAAGCACCTGAGTTAAATATATGAGTGTCACAGCAAAGGGTCTGAATACTTAGGACCATGTGATATTTCAGTTTTTCTTTTTTAATAAATCTGCAACAATGTCAACAATTCTGTGTTTTTCTGTCAGTATGGGGTGCTATGTGTACATTCATGAGGAAGAAGAATGAACCTAAATGATTTTAGCAAATGGCTGCAATATAACAAAGATTGAAAAATTTAAGGGGGTCTGAATACTTTCCGTACCCACTGTATACATTTAAAAAGTGCTAAATAAAACCTAAGATGGTGTTCAAGCTGTTAGAATCTTAATTGTATCTGAAATGCTACATTAGCAACCTTTAAACCCCTGTGGATCCTTTATGCATGTTTCTGATTTTCCTATCTCTTTCAGTCTGTAAAAGTACCTAATAAAGCAGACACAGGACGCTCTTTGTGTCTTCAAAAAACTCAATAATTCTGTTAGAAAACGTTGAAATCCAATCCTAAAGTATTCCACCCAAATATTTAGTTTAAGTAACCCTGTGGGTTAATAAACTAAACAAAGACAAACCATGCAAAACTGGAGCAATGAAAACCAGGCTGAATAAACGAAGAAACGTTTATAAGATTTCTCCATGAGGAATGAGAGGGGAATCCTGCCTGAAAAAAAAACAGCTAATATAAAGCAGGTGGAGAAGATGGCTATGTGCGGATAAAGGTGGGAGGTGACTTGCAGGTACATGCATTTTAGATACACAGCTCAAAGATACTTTAGATACAAAGCTCAAAGTAACACCTATTTCCCAACGATTGTCACCAAATCCTGCTTACCAATGCTGCTTACCATTCAGATGATAATCCTTTAGATGAGAGCCAAATGGTCTCATCTGGCCACAGCACTTTCTCCCAATTCTTCTCTGAATCATTTAGATAATCATTGGCAAACTTCAGATGGGCCTCTACATGTGCCTTCTTGAGCAGGGGGACCTTGTGTGAGCTGCAGGATTTCAATCCATGGTGGCGTACTGTGTTACCAATGGTTTGTTTGGTGACTGTGGTCCCAACTGCCTTGAGATCATTCACAAGCTCCTTCTGTGCAGTTCTGGGCTGATCCCTCACTTTTCTCATGATTATTCTTACCCCATGAGGCAAAATTTTGCATTGAGCTCCAGACCGAGGGCGATTGATGGTTATTTTGTATTTCTTCCATTTGCAAATAATCCCTCCAACGGTTGTCTTTTTCTCACCAAGCTTCTTTCTCATGGTCTCGTAGCCCATTCTAACCTTGTGCAGGTCTACAATCTTTCCCCTGACGTCCTTTGACAGCTCTTTGGTCTTGCCCATGATGGTGAGGTTTGAATGGAAGAGAAATTCTGTGGACAGGTCTCTTTTATACACACAATAAGTCATTAGGAACACCTTCTTAAATTGACAAGACTAATCTGTAAACCACATGAGTATATACTGTAGCTAGTTTGTGGGAACCAGAAATATTGTTAATTGTGTGGGGATCAAATACTTATTTTACTCACTGAACTGCAACTCAATTTATAACATTTGTATCATGTGTTTTTCTGGATTTTTGGTTGATATTCTGTCTCTATAATTTAAAATACACCTATGATAATAAATATAGACCCTTAATTTCTTTGTAAGTGGGGAAACTCACAAAATATGCAGGGGATCAAATAATTATTTTCGCCACTGTATAATAATGGGACTGCAACATCTCTTGGGTGATTGGACTATATGGGATGGATCCCAGTGTAGATCTTCCAGGCGAATATTTTTCAGAGCACAGCAGGAAGTACTAGAACCACAAAATGCCTGGCAAGTGATACTCCAAAGCTTCTGAGCGCTGATTATAAATTTAAACCATATATGATGTCCAACGATTTGATAATGAGCACCTCAGCCATGTAGAACCAGTCTTAAAAAATGGTAGGATTAAGGAGTTACCTGTCCTAAAGATAAATCTAGCTTTAAGATTGGAGAATACACTGCTCAATTAAACCCTCTTCCAGGAGTAGAGTTTTTTTAGAACACAGCAGGAAATACTGTTGCACACAGTACTTTTAAAAAAGTTAACCCAATATATTGGCATTTTTTCCAAATGCTGTCAAGTACCAAGGTATAATTTTTCATGAAAGTGCAGTTATACTTTAATTATGTATTCTGTTAATTCTTGTTTTCCAAAACCATCTTCTTTCTCTTTTTTAATATCTCAAGACAATTGAAAAAGAAAGGAGAGTCTTAGGTAAACAATTCTAAAAATAATAAAAGATTGTTTTAACTTCTCAAAATTGCTTTTCATTTTCCAGAGAAGCTGAATAAACAGCACTGGCCTCTTGTGACATGCAAATAGGATGGATGAGTTAAACAGAGGTGGTGGGGGCCTGGCTTTAAGACAGCTAGCACTTGTTTTCCAATAATTTTCTCTTTGCAGTCCAAAGAGCAAATTCCATATGGTTGCAAAAAAAGTCCCTTTTGGTCACTTTCCACCAGCATGGGTATCCTACCATGTTCTTCTATCTTTGAAGAAACTAAAAATTGTATTATGATAACCTGCAGCCCCCAGAGGTTATAACATGGCATACTTCCTATTTCTGCTATAAAAACATTTGGTCCTGTGTACCCCTACCATTAAATGTCAGTCTATGTCACCATTTTTATATAAAGAAGCACAAGCTAGAAAGGTCCATGTGATTACCAATCAGCTGCCAATGATGAAAAGAATTGCAAAAAAAAACATGTTGATTAAGCTCAACCTTGGATGTTTTACCTCTTTTTAGTTTTCCGAGAAAGTAATTTTGCCTGAAGCTTTCCAAATGCTGTTCATTTCCTTCCTATTACCTAAATCAGTCATTTGGTATTGACCTTTTTGTAATAACATAAATTGAAAATGTATTATATTATAAAAACATACATATGTCTATGTCTACTGAAAAGTGACATGGGGCAATACAAACTTCAGCAGGTGTTTGTCCACCTATCTGTGTAAATATATTCTGTATTACACAATTCACATAAATACGAAGACAGTTTTAGCTTTAGTTCTAGGTTTAGGCAAGGAAAGTTCATTATTATTGTTATTATTATCATCTTTTTGATGTGAAAAAGGTGAAATTCCTTGCAAAAAATGAAAGAGGAAAATAAACATAGATAGTTAAAAAAAAGATTACTAATAAGTAAAAAAAATATCTAATACCGGTACATAGAATTTATTTACCATTTTATAAATGTATAAACTACTGTGCAAATGTTTTAGGCAGGTTTGAACAATTTTGTAAATTAAGATCGCTTTCAGAAATAGAAATGTTAAAAGTTTGTTTTAATCAATTAACAAGTTGGAAAGTAAATGAACAAAAGAGAAATCCAAATCAAATCAATATTTTGTGTGACCACCCTTTGGCTTCATAATAGCATAAATTCTTCTAGGTAAACTTGCACACAGTTTTTGAAGGAACTCAGCAGGTAGGTTCTTCCAAACATCTTAGAGAACTAACCTCTGTGAGTGCAACACCATAATTTTCAGGACTGCTTGTTCTTCTGTACACTGAAGATAGTTCGTAATGATATTGGCTGTATGTTTGGGGTCGTTGTTCTGCTGCAGAATAACTTCAGGGCCAATTGCATGCCTCCCTGATGATATGGAATGATGGAAAAGTATCTGCCTGTATTTCTCAGCATTGAGGACACCATTGATCCTGACCAAATCTCCAACTCCATTTGCACAAATGCAGCCCCAAACTTGCAAGGAACCTCCACCATCCTCCATGCCTTCGGGAAACAAACTGCCTTCTGCTACAGCCAAATATATCACATTTTGACTCATCAGTCCAGAGTACCTGCTGACAGGTTTCTCCAGTTCTTTTGTTTTCTTTTGCTTAGATAATTCACTTAGCCATGTTTCCATGTCAGAGGTATGACTTTTTGGCTGCAATTTTTCCATGAAGACCTCTTCTGGCCAGATTTCTCCTGACAGTAGCTGGATGTGTCTGGATCCCACTAGTTTCTGCCAGTTCTATGCTGATAGTACTGCTGGGCATCTTCCGATGTTAAAGGGAAGTAAGCATGATGTGTCTTTCATCTGCTGCATTAACGTACCTTGGCCGATGACTCAGTCTATGGTCCTCAATGTTGCTGTTTCTTTGTGCATCTTCAAAAGAGCTTGAACAGGGCACCTTGAAACCCCAGGCTGCTTTGTAATCTTTGCCTAGAAGAGATCTTGTTGATGCAGTATAACTACCTTGTGTCTTGATGCTGTTCCTAATCTTGCCCTGGTGTATGACCTGTGAAATTAAACTGTCTTCCACAACCTCACCTTAGTAGCAGACTTTGGCTGTTCCTCGCCCAGTTTTAGACCTCCTACACAGCTGTTTCTGTTTCATTTAATGACTGTGTTTCAACCTGCTTGGTATAATTGGTTAATCATATACCTGACTCTGTGCAAGTGTATGAATTGATGCTGAATAAAGCCAAAGGGTAGTCACACCAAATATTGATTTGATTTAGATTTTTCTTCTGTTCACTCACTTTTCATTTTGTAAATTAAAAAAAAAAATAAACAAATAAAATATATATTCTTGAAAGCATTCTTACTTTACAATATTTCTTCATACCTACCCAAAATCTTTTGCACAGTACCCTATATATATTATAATAAATACATAAATTATATTTTTTGTATTTATTTTCTTTTTCTTAATTTGTATGTATTTATCTGTATATAAGTCCATTTGTAAATATATATATATATATATATATATATATATATATGTGTGTATAGCCATGCTTACTCATCCTAAACTGGTAATCACATTGCTTTTTCAGACATTGAAGAGTGATGGAGTCATTTGGGGCATGAAAGCTTCTCAAAAGAGTAACACACAAACTACAACACAATTTATCTCTCTGCCATCAGACAAGACAAAGGGAGCTTAACAAGCATTTGAAAAGAGTGGCCTGTGAATAGTTACTATTCAATTTGTATTTTATTCCCGCTGGTCATGGAATTGAGATCAGAAGAAAAAGTGAAAACACATGGCTGAGGTCAGGAGGATCACAGAACCACCACAGACAGCACAAGGAAAGAAAAGCAATGGGAACTGGCGTAAAGAAATGGATTAGATAAACATAGCTAACCACTGCCTGCACCCCATTATCTTATAATTTACACTGCATGGGAGCATGGATGTGCATTAAACCAGCGAACACTACTATGGCTGCCTGAGCGACCTGCACTGCCAATCAGCTCATTTATATGCTTTCAGTTGTGTTTAGCATCGTTCCCATAATGCGTTTATTTGAAATATTGCAGACAAATTATGACATCACCTGAGAATAATGCTCCAAAGGACCTTCGCTGCCTTTGAAGTCCCGCGACATACAAACATGACTTGAATTAGATAGGCACTTTGAAATTACATTTATGTAATAAAGGGTGAGGATTGAAGGGGAAGCATATAGCAAATTAAAAATTGCTTAGGTCTAACAAAAACAAACAGAGGACGTTAAAAGTAAAATATGTTACGTCACAGCTGTGAACTGATAGATCTGTGCAATCACAGCCCACTTCTCTTGTCCTGGGACTGGGCAGAAATAATAAGCAGAGTCTATTGATTTAAAAAGTGCAGCCAGAGAGTTTGAGCAGAGCTTATTCTTTTGAGAAATGTTTTAGCCAGCGGAAGTTCAATGGGAGCTCAGCTAGGGGATGTTCACTTTCCATTCTGTGTAATGGGAGTTTATTCAACAAACTACATTATGTCACAAATGGAATTCATAGGGAAGTAAGATTATTTTAGAGTACAAATGTCATTTTAAATCATTTACATAAGGAAATATATAGTATTCTTTGTGTAAAGCCCTGCCATGCAACTATTTTTTTATATTTGTTTAACTGTTGTGATACAAATTTCTGTATCTTGATGTTTTTCTTATTTTTACTTTTTTGCTAGAATAAATATACAAATGTGTAGCGCTAATGCATATACAATTGGCGTGTGAAACCAAAAAATATTAAATAATAACACTCAAAAATGTTGTAAACCCCACTCATGAAAAGCAGTGAAAAAATTCCATAGGTGACATATAAAAAAAAAAAGTTCTATATTAAAACATTCCAAAGAACAAATGGAAACTATGTGCTCAAAAAGAATAGAAGAAGATAGCAAAATAGTCCCAATAGAATCCAATAGGACGATCCTTGTATCATCAGTGAGTAATTAATACAGTACAATGAGCTGATATCATAGGTAAAGGATTCATCAGGAATACACTTCTCATATGTAGGGACAAGGCTCCAATGACGGTATAATGGAGAGTTATCATGAGAATATAGCCCATATATGGGCCAAGGACAAAAGAAAGGGGCACATAGCGTGATACCGTTTAAAAATATGACACTGTTTATTTAAAATTGCACTTACTAGATAAAAAGGACATGTCAGCGTGTAACAGCATATAGCATAGGCAGAGACAAGGCTGCGGCGTCCCGCAGATACAATGGAGGCTCGGACCGAGCTCATTGGAGCCTGGTCCCTACATATGGGAAGTGTATTCCTGATGAATCCTTTACCTATGATATCTGCCTGTCTGTGATTGTCCATATGCCTGAAGACCTTAAGGGTCTGGTAAGCAGCTCATTGTATTAATTACTCACGGGTGATACAAGAATCGTCCTATTGGATTCTATTGGGACTATTTTGCTATCTTCTTCTATTCTTTTTGAGCACATTATTTCCATTTTTTCTTTGGAATGTTTTAATATAGAACTTTTTTTTTTATATGTCACCTATGGAATTTTTTCACTGCTTTTCATGAGTGGGATTTGCAACATTTTTGAGTGTTATTATTTAATATTTTTTGGTTTCACACACCAATTGTATATGCATTAGCGCTACACATTTGTATATTTATTGTTTGGACTTTTTTTCTATGGGTCTGTGTTAGCAGCTTTTGCTTTTTTCTATCACTTTATTCACATTTATTTAGCGCAGAAATATTTTTGATTTTTACTGTATTCTTATGGATGCTAGAATAAAAATTAGTTATCAGGAGTAAGAAATGATCCCTTAAGAGAGTTCAAATAAAAAATGTAAAATTTTATTAGAATGCATGATTTTTTTTGACTATGAGATGTGTTTATCCAAGTTGCCATCAGTTATTGTGAGCACATTTCCACTTGGTTTCCTCTTCTGCTTTTTTCATTACTGAGGACTTTACGATTTATTGAATTGCATTAGGCCGGGTTCACATATGTGTGACCCCAGTTCCCAGCATGGGGTCCGGTGTGTTCCTTTTCACCGTTTCCGGTGCGATTCAGGTCTGAATTTCTGTCTGAATTTGCACCTGAAGAGGCCGCCCCGGACCTGTGTGAACCAGCTCCATTAAAAGCTGGTCACACTTCCATGTCATGTGAATTGGATGCGGGGAAACGCACATATGTGAACCCAGCCTTAGAGGTTTGACAAAAATACCTGGAAGCAGATTGGCTGCACCGGATTTTGCACTCTCCGGTTTTAGTTCATTAACCTCACATATTGTGTGTAGCCATTGTTTACATTTTGTTGGGATTTGACAGAGTCACTTAAAAAATGCTGCAAGTACAGCAAAATACTTGTAAGTCCAGTGAGCTCCCAAATTTTTGTTTAACCTGACATGTCTGCTTCTGCACTAAAATATGAGCAGTGTTATCAGCCATGTTTTCCAATACTAAATAAATAAAAAACATCTCTTCCTTATGTTATGGAGCTGGGATTTTTTGGGAGGTGCTATTTTATAAATACATCATTAGATTTAAAAGAGTTTAAAATAATGAAATATATAAGCTGTTTAATAAACCAATGAATCAATCTACTTACCCAGTTACCTAGTAAAGTCACAATTCATTTTTTTTTTGGATGAATCTGTGTTTACTGTTCGCATGGGTGAATGGTGGGAGAGTGTTCTTGTGCTCCACTGAAATTAATCCTGAGAAGCCAGAATTCGATTCAATTTAACATGAAAAGCCAGCATTCAAGTCAATTAAGCAAGAATAATTTTGAAATTTACTTAATTTTATTGTAAATTCACCTGTTCATGTTGTTATTATTTTTCACGTAATTTATTTTTGTTTATTGATTTTTTTTCAATGTAGAACAATTTAATCAAGGTTACATAAATGATATGAAAGAAAAAAAATAAAAAAAGGTGTATCTCTGCGCTGTGGTGGGGTGGCAGCTGACACAGATAAGTAATATACTAAACGTATAATTAATCTTAAGGAAAAATGTATAGCGCTATAAGTAAGTAAATAGCAATGAAATATAAATACTGTGTTATAAATTAGCAGCACATTGAAATAAAGTCCAAATATATATATATATATATATATATATATATATATATATATATATATATATCCAAATAAAGTCCAATCTTGGAAAAAATGAAAAACAAACAAACAATGTAATGAAAAATATAGATTTAAATGCACAGTTCCATGATAGGATCAGCAATATAAATGTATTGGTGAAAGCACAAAGTTCATTGCAAAGATGTGCACAAAATAATGGTGGTGACTTGAAAAGTGAAGAAGTAATCCAGTAAAGTACTCCAGAATCATCCACCGCACCCCTGTGAAATGGACATTCACCTTAAAAGCTGATTGCCTTTACAGCAGCAAACACAAACTCAGTGTATATATGCCATTTTCTGTGGGGAAAGCTGTTCGGCAACTCACACCATCAAGATGTAGCTGTGGTAAACAAAGCTCACCGGGAGCCAGATGAAGTCTCCATAGTGTAGTATTTATTGGATTTGTATGGTAAAAGCCAAAATAAAATTAATCATGAAAACATATGACAATGGGTGCCACTGCCGACCAGTATCGGACAGTGGCCTGACATCAGCACTGGTGTCTCCTCCCTGATGTGTTTCGTCCAAAAGGTGCTTGTGTGCATAGATGCTCTAACTCATAAACAGCGTCACATGCAGTAATAAGCTCTTCTATAATAAACCAGTCCCAAAATCTCCATCTACTCTGAGAGACATTAAATTAAAAAAAGGGAACTCGTGGTTGTGGACAATGCATTTCCAAATTTGAAACCACTGTTTAAAGGTTCAGGTTTTATGTTCACAGAAAATATTATTCTTTTTAACTTACGTTTGGTGGCTGATAGGAGATGGTCTCTGCCTCCATGATGTCTAGGACACCAATGAGTAGGACAGAAGGCCTTCTCAAACTAATGGACCTTTCTTGTATAAACCAACCAACTGCAGCCTGAGGATCTCTTTTTTTAATAATGAGTATTTTTAAAAGTACGTTTTTTTTTTTAAAATACATTATTTTACATCTGCTTTTTTTATTGTCAAAGCAATCAGCTAAAAATATTTTGAGTCATTCAAATATATTGCAGATTTCTTCAGGCCTTTAGAGCATTCCAAGCTGCAATTCCTTAAAGCCATCTATTCAGTCTTGCATAGCTGCACAGGTCCCTTTCTTTAACTGAAATTACTCAAATTGCTCTGTTTTCATGGTACAGTGTGAACCTGGCTGAAGGGAGTCCAGTATCATCCCTGAAAACTAATTTATTCAGGGAAGCCTACCCTCCTCCACCTAAAAATTGTACTTTAGCTATATCTATCAGATCATCCTTCTCAGCTGATACCTTTTGTACCACCTTCCCTTTCTTTAGATTGTAAGCTCCATGAGTAGGACCCACCATAACATCCTGTATTGAGCTGCATTGTAATTGTACAATCTCCCTTTATATTGTAAAGTGCTGTGCAAACTGTTGGTGCAATATAAATCCTGAATAATAATAATAATTATAATCATAATAGTCTAACCCACGCCTCCCCAGCCATACTGGCTCTGGACCTCCCTTTTCATTTATTGGATTTCATTTCTTTCAATAATGGAGGCTCAACTTCACATGTAGACTTTGCCTAAAAATGGCCACCTATTCAGACTAACACCAACCCAGCAAGGAATTTTGATATTAGAATAATTCCTACCAAATGGCAAAACACTGCTTTCATCTGGGCTGGCAACTTTGAGAGAAATAATAGAGCAGAGTGCTGTGATGTTTTAAGGAAGTTATGTACTGTACCCAGCTGGTGACTATCTGCCTGCATTGCACACACAGTGTGATGATATCACTGGGTTTAATCAAGATATACAGTATAACTAAATGGAAAAGACATTATTTTCAAGTTTTTATTAGCAAGTTGATGGGGGAAGGAACAACATAACATAAAAAAATCCATAAATACATTGAAGTGAGCCCAATCACCCAGAATAGAAAAGAGAGTGAAGTGAATCATTGCCCTGTACTAATTGAATAAACATACTGAAATTTGTTCCTAAATGTGTTTTGTCACTTTTTTTTTTTGTCTCCATGGCTCAAGTCATACCTTACTTGAACAATCGTCATTCTTCCTGGAAATGAGCCAGGAGAAGATACAGGGAGTGGGGAAAGTTGTAGACTCTTACAAACAATGAATCATCCATGCCGGACGTAATTTGTCAAATGTAAAGAATGGAAAGTATTGAAAAGAACATAGGCCATCAGCAAATCCAAAATGAGGATTTGTTCTTCAGCAACTTGCTATTTTAAGTCCATTCAAAAGCATACTGCTGGAGACAAAACGCACTTTCAGTAAACTTTTTGCTCTAGGCCAGAGGTCTCCAAACATTCGAAACAAAGGGTCAGTTTACCGTCCTTCAGACTTTAGGGGGCTGGACTGTGGCCAGTGGAAGTAGAAATCTGTGGAAGTAAACAATGCCATAGGCCTAGTCGTCAGTGGGAGTAAAAAAAATTACATAATTGGTGTCAGTTGGAGGTATAGTGCCCCGTCATTGGCGTCAGTGAGAGGAATAGTGCCCCATCATTGGTGTCAGTGGGAGGAATAGTGCCCATCATTGGTGACAGTGAGAGGAATAGTGCACCATCTTTAGTTTCAGTGAGAGGAATAGTGCCCCATCTTTGGTGTCAGTGAGAGGAATAAAGTTACATCATTGGTGTCATTGAGAGCAATAGTGCTCCATCTCTGGTGTAAGGGGAAGAATTAGTTCCCCATCATTAGTGCCATTGGAAGGAATAGTGCCCCAAGGCACACTAAAGGCAAGCAAAGGGCCACATCTGGCCCGCGGACCGCCGTTTGGAGACCCTTGCTCTAGGCCTTTTTTTTCTAGCATCCAGCTCTTAATATTATTATTGCTATCTTAGAAAACAAAAAGATATATTCAATTTCATAAATGTATTAAAAGCAAGTATATATAAATATATAAATTTCACATTGAATTGTATCACTTTGGACAGTCCCCAGAACAGTTCCACATCCAAAAAGCCCAAAAGAGATGCAGCACTACTCAGTGAGTAGTGCCCATAAATGGCATATTGCAAAAAAGTCACCTGACATTCGTTGGGCTTCATACAAGAGAAAAATTAAAATGCAGAATCTCTATTGTGGTTTCATGTTATAAAAATACATAGTACAGAAGACAAAGAAAACACAAAACTCTGGAATCAGAAGAGCTTTAGATTTAGCAAGATAGTATCCAATTTCAATGTTAGAGTTCAACAACCAGTTAAAGCAGAACAATATCCACCTACTCTCCATTGGTGCATCTCCTCCCTGGCTTCTTCAAAATTCAGCATCTTTGGCCATCTTTATTTGCAGTTTATTCAACCTTGCAGATGCTGGGATTGTATACTGAGTTGCACTGAGAAGGTGTAATTGGTAAGTAAAGTTAACTGGCACTTATACACCTTGAACCATCCATGTCAGGTTTATGAAAGCTTAAAGCTGGAAAGTATCTGTGTTTCCTGTAGCATTTTCATTCTAACTCTCATTTTCCTAAATTTAAAAAAAAAAAATCTGATTGTTTGTTATTGGGGGGGAATTTTAAGATTTTTATTCATTCAAAAATTTTAAAATGCCCCCAATAACAAACAATCAGATTTTTTTTTTTTTTTTTAAATTTAGGAAAATGAGAGTGTCCATAAATCTGCATCTAATTTTCTTTGTGACCCCCTAGTACCCAACAGCAACCAATCAAACTTCAGTTTGCTCAGATCAGTGGAAGGTAAATTCTGATTGGGTGCTATAGGGATAGTGCATTTTGTATCAGCATTGCTCTTTGTGTTAACATTAAATAAACTAGAGAGGATTTTGTAGGAATCCTTTGCAGAGTGACACAAGGGTATATGATCTGATAGTGACTGACTCACTACTCAGATTAGGTGCCACAAAAATCTGTGACAACTGTATCTGCTTTATTTCTGCGAAGATATTTCTGGAGCTGGGAGGCTGGTGTGTTTCATCTTGTGTGTGTGGTATAAAGTTTCATAAATGTTAATATTTCAAAAATGAAAAAGAGATTCGGGAATGACATCAGCTACCAACAGACCATCAACATAAAATCAAAAGATAAATAGTCTTTCATGTTTAGGGTTTTTATCCTTAACGTGTTTAGCATTCGCTTTTGACAGTTCGGGGATGAGGTTTATTCATTACAGTGAAACAAAAACAGAAAACGGATCTAGTCAATAATATAAATACAGTGAAATAACATTAGACACACTATTCTAAACAAAAGCGTCATTTACATCCACCTTTATTAACGTAGATACATTTCAAATCATGATGTGTTTCCTCAATGTCTAACCCCAAGTCTATTATTTTACTGAGTCAAAAGAAAGAATTTCATTTTTTAACTGTAAATATCTGATAATTGAAAGAGAATTTATAAAAGAAAAGTTTTCTTGGGAGTGCATCAATTCACTAATTAAAATAGGTAACATGACTATGGTGTGCTTATATAATGTATACAATAATGGTGACGCTATCTAGGAAGACTTAGGTTTGGGTTCGATTTCGGGTCTAAAAATGACATCTGTATTAACTATTACTGTTTGTACCGTGTATCTATTCCCTGGAAGGGTATTCCTTTATTATGGTATCCAGGCAATATACGAAGCAACAATATGGGACCATCTTCATGCTACAGAGAGCATATGTCACCGGCTTGGGCCAAACATTAGAATACACTGGAAAACCCCTTTCATTTTGAAAACTTAAAAAGCCACAAATCTACTGCAAGCCAAGCTGAAAGTGAACCTTCCTGTCATCCTATCTTCATTACCTTAAAATTACTTTAAAACCATCTGCCTGGAGTTCAGTTTTATTGCTGGCTATGGGAACATCATATATATCAGCTCCACCAGGCTTTATGAATCAGTCATGGTCAGTTTTATTTGTTGTTGCCAAAAAAAAAATTCCAAGCAAAAGTAAAGGTGTTAGAATTACCTCTCTGGGGACTGTATCTCTGATATTTGCTCCTTTGGAAAGCTAAAGCCTTTGCCAGAATCTTTAGCATTCAACGCTTTCAGGAGTACAGAATGCCTGTCTTCATCCTCCAATCCCTACTTCTCAATGATGACTTAGTGGTCAGTGGATGGACCCACAGAATTTAGCAGAGGACACACGCATCCAACAGAAGACTCATGCAGGCTGTAGCAATTCAAATTAAGGAAGAAATGAGACCACAGGCCACTGTATAAGTAAGTATAATGCTTCTTCTTTTTCAGGGAACAACTTTATGGATATTTTGTTTTTTGTCAATGATAGCGTCACTTTAAAAAAAAAAAAAAGAAGTAATAAAAATAGAAGTAAAAAGGAAACAGCTTAATCTGCAATGTGCAAAAATAAACTTACAATGACATTAAAAGATAACTGAGATATCTAGTTAAATAGACTGTCTAACTAATCATTATCAATATATTAATTAAATTAATTAAATGCTAGAATTATCATGCATATATCTCTTATACACTTTTCTACAGTAAATCTCTAAAAAAATGGTACAGTTGGCAGAACAATTAGGAAAAACAAAAACATGTTGAAGTTAAGGTTAAAATGTGTACACCATGGTGATACCTCAAGGATCTATTTTCATGCCCAACCATGGACTCGTCTAAAAAGAGAATACAAACGAAACCAATCTTTGTGTTTTTCACTTTGTTTTGGCATTTCCTGTTTGGATCTTCAAAAAAATGTTCATGTGTTTATAACTAATGAAAAGCAACTGTTTTTGATGGCTGACTGTCAGGTTCTTGAACGGAAATTATCTCTGTTTCCAATTTTCAAATGTTCTTAAAGGGGCTTAAAGCTGTATCAACAACAGCCAAGGCTTTTATTTCACTGTGCTGGTGCTAAATCTATAACCACAGAAGTAGTTTCATGGGTTTGAAGAATAAGCTATTTACATCCGCAATTCAAGTCCTCAGCTTTGGTCACAAGGTCTTGTGGAAGCAGTAAATGAGGCTGACATGAAAATATGTAATCACTTATTTTTTAGCAATCAGACCCTCAGTAGATGCTTGGTTCACTAGACATATGCATCTATAAACTGGAAATACAGCCTGATAAAACATAACGAAATGATAAAAATCGACACAAAGCAAAGAAACCAAAAAGATATGTTTACAGGTAAGTAGAGGTCGTGTACTCACTTGTGAAATAATCCTCGACTATAAATACTTATAGTATCAGGTATTTATAGTTGAGGATGGTTTTACAATAATATTAAGATATATTCTTTATTACTAGGCTGGTTGGTCACCAGAGGGGGCTCCATTGCCCTCCATTACTTGGGCCCTTATTGGGGCTTGGGGTGCCCCTAACATTAATGCAAAGCAATTTCCATACCTGTTATTATGTGAATATGTGAGTACATGACTTCAACCTACCATGGATGGTATTGCTAATGTCTTCAAGTTTATATTATGGTATTGTACATTATTATCTGTCTGTTCCTTAGTGTACAAGGGACTCCTGATGAAGCACTGAATCGTGAAACGTGTTGGGACATTTTTGAATTATATACAACTGCTCCACCTCCTAGAAAGCAAGCCTATTGGATTTATTTTGTTTGTTTTATAAAATATACAGTATACATATTTTACTATGATTGAATAAAAAACCCCCCAGCTAAAAGGGATAATATAGCGCTTGCTAGTATGATGCAAATAGGGATAAAATACCAATCAGAAAGCTAAAAGCATAAATAGCTAGAATATATGCCCTTAAAAATGCACAGTAAGACAGTATAAATAAATAAATGACAAAATAAATAAATAGGTGTAGTAATAGTGAAGTCCAAAATAGTTCATAGGTGACTGTGTGATAAATAGTGCAAGGAAAGTGCCAGGAAAAGTGCAAGTGTTTGGTGCTGGATCCTCCAATGTTCCAGGAAATCCAATCACAAGGGTGACTTTCAAAGGAGAAATAAGATGTAAACTCACCAGATATGGTGGGTCTCAAATGTCATACGACAAAGAGACCAGTAGTGCTTTATGACCATCCAGGTCAGGGAAATGGTAGCTTCTGGGCTCTGGTCCCCCTAGACCGCGATTCTCCACGATAAGTAGATCGAGTCCCCAAGGTCCTCCAGCACACAGGGAATGTGCAGCCACACTGGAGGATCCAGCACCAAACACTTGCACTTTTCCTGGCACTTTCCTTGGACTATTTATCACATAGTCACCTATGAACTATTTTGGACTTCACTATTACTACACCTATTTATTTATTTTGTCATTTATTTATTTATACTGCATAACTGTGCATTTTTAAGGGCATATATTTTAGCTATTTATGCTTTTAGCTTTCTGATTGGTATTGTATCCCTATTTGCATCATACTAGCAAGCGCTATATTATCCCTTTTAGCTGGGGGTTTTTTTATTCAATCATTTTTAACCTATAGCAGCTGCTCCGTTATATATTTATTTCTCTATGCTAAATAGTGCACGTTATATTAGGTACTCCTAGGCGCGAGGTAGATTCTTTGAATATATACTTTTAACATATTTTACTATACCAGAGTCTTACGACACAAATTGTGAACCAAATTTGGTGTTCAATAAATAACTTAAATGATTGCTGCAGCTGTTGTCATGTTTTCCCACACCAAAAAAATGCAAAAAAATAAATAAAACTCCACGCAATCAAACAAAACCAAACCATATACATAGCATGTAAATCTCTTTCAAATGCATGAATAATAAATCTGTGATTAAAAGATATTATCTGAATATATTTAATCGCAAAATATAATGTGCCAAGTTTAAAATGCACCGTAACATTCACTTATATGTAAATGATAACGAATAGTGAAAATAAAGTATACAGTATATAATGAAAAAATCATATATACTATATATATATATATATATATATATATATATATATATATATATATACCCACACAGTATCTCACAAAAGTGAGTACACCCCTCACATTTTAATATATCTTTTCATATGACAACACTGAAGAAATTACACTTTTCTACCATGTAAAGTAGTGAGCGTACGGCTTGTATAACAGTGTAAATTTGTTGTCCCCTCAAAATAACTCAACACACAGCCATTAATGTCAAAACCCCAGGCAACAAAAGTGAGTACAACTCTAAGTGCAAATGTCCAAATTGGGCCCAAAGTGTCAATATTTTTTATGGCCATCATTATTTTCCAGCATCGCCTTAACCCTCTTGGGCATGGAGTTCACCAGAGCTTCACAGGTTGCCATTGGAGTCCTCTTCCACTCCTCCATGACGACATCACAGAGCTGGTGGATGTTAGAGACCTTGCGCTTCTCAACCTTTGGTTTGAGGATGCTCCACAGATGCTCAAAAGGGTTTAGGTCTGGAGAGATGCTTGACCAGTCCATCACCTTTACCCTCAGCTTCTTTAGCAAGGCAGTGATTGTCTTGAAGGTGTGTTTGGGGTCATTATCATGTTGGAATACTGCCCTGCAGCTCAGTCTCTGAAGGGAGGGGATCATGCTCTGCTTCAGTATGTCAAAGTACATGTTGGCATTTATGGTTCCCTCCATAAAGTGTAGCTCCCCAGTGCTGGCAGCATTAATGCAGCCCCAGCCCATAACACTCCCACCACCATGCTTGACTGTAGGCAAGACACACTTGTCTATGTACTCCTCATCTGGTTGCCGCCACACATGCTTGACACCATCTGAACCAAATAAGTTTATCTTTGTCTCATCAGACCACAGGACATGGTTCCAGTAATCCTTGTCCTTAGTCTGCTTGTCTTCAGCAAACTTTTTGCAGGCTTTCTTGTGCATCATCTTTAGAAGAGGCTTCCTTCTGGGACGACAGCCATGCAGACCAATTTGATGCAGTGTGTGGCATATGGTCTGAGCACTGACAGGCTGACCCCCCCTCTTCAACCTCTGCAGCAATGCTGGCAGCACTCATACGACTATTTCACAAAGACAACCTCTGGATATGATGCTGAGCACATGCACTCAACTTCTTTGGTGGACCATGGCGAGGCCTGTTCTGAGTGGAACCTGTCCTGTTAATGTATGGTCTTGGGCACCGTGCTGCAGCTCAGTTTCAGGGTCTTGGCAATCTTCTTATAGCCTAGGCCATCTTTATGTAGAGCAAAAATTCTTTTTTTTCAGGTCCTCAAAGAGTTCTTTGCCATGAGGTGCCATGTTGAACTTCCAGTGACTAGTATGAGAGAGTGAGAGCGATAACACCAATTTAACACACCTGCTCCCCATTCACACTTGAGACCTTGTAACACGCGTCACATGACACCGGGGAGGGAAAATGGCTAATTCGGCCCAATTTGGACATTTTGACTTAGGGGTGTACTCACTTTTGTTGCCAGCGGTTTATACATTAATGGCTGTGTTGAGTTATTTTGAGGGGACAGCAAATCTACACTGTTATACAAGCTGTACACTCACTACTTTACATTGTAGCAAAGCGTCATTTCTTCAGTGTTTATATTTACAAAAATGTGAGGGGTGTATTCACTTTTGTGAGATACTGTGTATATATATATATATATATATATATATATATGTGTACTGTATATACTGTATATATATATGCTTTTTCCACTTTATATATTTTTTTCACTATTCATTATCATTCTCATATAAGTGGATGTTACACTGAATTTTGGACTTGGCACTTTATATTTTGCAATGGAAGGTATTCAGATAAGATTATTTTAGTCATACGGATTTATTATTCATGCATTTGAAATAGATTTATATGCTATGTTTAGGGTTTAGTTTTGTTTTATTTATTCTTATACTACTTACATTTGCACAAATCATAGGTGTAGTTTAGATAGCATTAATTAACACTGGAGGAATGGCTCTATTAAACTGTATTTTCTTACTTTCTTACTTTTTCTTATTTACTGTATTTTCTTACTGTTTTTTATTTTTTTATTTTATGGAATGATTTTATATTTTTTGTGCACAATAAAATATTTTTCATTTTCATTGATCAAGAGATTGTGTGTCCGATTTCTGAGGTTGTGTATGGCACATGTAAAAGTCCTCTTTTGCTTCTTTTTGCTTTGCATCAATTTTTAGATATATGCATCTGCTGTTCATTGTGATCTCTACATTGTTAGTAATGAGTGGCATGTGCTTATCTCTTTACCAAAAGCAGAGTAAAGAATAAAGGATTTTGTAGATCTCGCTACCATATAATGTTGGTCTCCTAAGGTGATTTTTGAGAGTATTTCTATGCATTTATTTTACACAGTTATTATATAATCGGGTGTGGTACCATGGAGAGCTCCAGTCATAATTAAAAGGGGTAGTAGAGGGCAGCACAAAAAATGTGTGGGACAGTTTGTATTACATGGCAAAAAGGATTGATAAAAAGCAGTCAACAATTTTTTAGGGTAGCCCATTTTTGCTATATCCCAGCCAACTTGTAACTTTACCTAGCACATTCAATAACTAATAATTGCACAGGGAACTCTGATTATATTGTCTGGTTCACATAAACCCAGCTCACATCATTGCTGTCAATTAATTTGTCCAAGCTGGGTATTGGGAATGTGTTAGGGAAGTTAGAGTTTATCGAGCTTGGCTCCATCCCTTATTATTTCTAGAGCCTCCGTATTGGTCAAGGGTGCACCTATTCTATAAAGGACTAATAGATAGGCTCAGAGATTGAGAAAGATATGGTGGTAGGCTTGACCTTTACAGAAAAAAGTTGAGATTTTCATAAAATTATCACATCAGTAGATTCTGAAAGTGGGACTTCAGTGCTTTCATCTTTATAACTGGAAGAGTCCATATTTGGCTCGAATTTCCCACGTTATTCACAGCGTAGAAACCAGACTTTTACCTCCTTATAATTGCACTCATCAAAATGATCAGCAATTAAATATTTTTTTTTTAACTTGTATATTGCAAATGAAAATAAACTTTTTATCTACTGTATACATTCACTAATTGTGTAAGCATATGTACAGCACATATTACATAGACTATCTCCAATTCCACATTCCCAGCAAATATCTACCCCATTTTTTTTTTAACCACTTTAGGACCGGAGGATTTTCCTGCTTTACGTCCAGGCCACTTTTTGCGATTCGGCAATGTGCGACTTTAACTGACAATTGCGCTGTCATGCAACGCCGTACCTAAACGAAATTTACATCATTTGTTTCCACAAACAGAGCTTTCTTTTGGTGGTATTTGATCACCTCTACGCTTTTCATTTTTTGCGATATTAATAAAAAAAGCGACAATTTTTAAAAAAATAACAATATTTTTTTTACTTTGACAGTTAAAAAATATCCAATATATTAAATTTTTGTCATATATTTAGGCCAAAATGTATTTAGCTACATGTCTTTGACAAAAAAATTCTCAATGAGCGTATTTTTAACCGCTTTAAGACCGGAAGATTTTACCCCATTCCTGACCAGGCCATATTTTGCGATTTGGCACTGCGTTACTTTAACGGACAATTGCGCGGCAGTATGACGCTGTACCCAAATTAAATGTATGTCCTTGTTTTTCCCACAAATAGAGATTTTTTTTGGTGGTATTTGATCACCTGTGCGATTTTTACGTTTTGCGCTATAAACAAAAAAAGAGCGACAATTTTGAAAAAATAACAATATTTTTCACATTTTTTATATGAAATTCCCCCCAAAAAATTTAAAAATCAAATTTTTTTTAAACATTTTAGGCCAATTTGTTTTCTGCTACATAAGTTTGGTAAAAAAAAAAAATCACAATAAGCGTATTTTGATTGGTTTGCGCAAAAGTTATCGCAGCTACTAACTACGGGAAATTTAGGTAATTTTTATTGTTTTTTTTTAACTAGTAATGGCGACGATCTGCGATTTTTTTTGCGGGACTGCGACATTACGGCGGACAAATCGGACCCCTAACTGACATTTTTGACACTTTTGGGTGTACCAGTGACATTACTACAGTAATCAGTGCTATAAATATGCACTGTTACTGTAAAAATTACACTGGCAGGGAAGGGGTTAACTTTTATTGGTGATCAAGGGGTTAATGTATGCCTGGTGCCCACAAGGGGAGGAGTCCAGCGACGTAGACCTACGTCGCTGGACGATAACGAGCCACTTTGCCGCAGTACGCTCAATGTGAGTGGTCAGCAAGTGGTTAAAATATATTTTTTTAACACCATGTACTAAGTACTGTAATCTTCCTCCCTGCCTGTCCCAGTGACAGCCAATCATCTAAAGGCATTCTGGTCTTTAGTTGTGTCAGCATGGCTGCAATGTAAAACATTCAGGAACTGCGTCCCCATCATCAGGGTAGGGCATTAGCACTACTTCAAGGATTGATCCACTTTCCATCTCTGAAGAGTGGAGGACTGGGATAATGGCTTACTGACACAGGTCAAAATAATCAAGAGATATACACTTGCTTCTTTGTTGCCTTCCAAGACTCCATACGAGTCAATCAGGTCATTTATCACATTAAACTATCATTAAGAAGGCTTAGTTAGGCAAGTTAGGATGGCCTGCAGTTTCATAATAAAACTTTGCATAAAACGTGAGCTAGTCATATCTCTGGATCTACTCAGCTTTCATGTGCAGTTTCACTGAAGGAAAACTCTGCTTGTGCATCTTTCACTCATATGCCCAATTTGAGTTGCTCATTTTACTTAAAATCTGTGGGACTCTGCCATGTACAGCATCTGCAGATTTTGATGATTAACACTTATCATGTGGGTATAATAACTGTGAGATGTAATCACATTGTCTGCAACATAGAGTCTTAGACAGGGCCGGCGCTACCTGTAAGGCGACCCAGGCAGTCACCTAGGGCGCAACTCAGCAGGGAGCGCCAGCATCCTGCCTGCTGCACCTGGTCCCGGAATCAGTATGGACCGGTGGGTGCGGGCGGCACCCCCCATGCTGTGCTGTGGCAGCGCCCGCCTGGGTGCTTTTGAGCCGAGCACCGAGCTGAGACAGCCGCATATAATTAAATCTTACATGACAGAGGGGATACCTAGCTTCATGCTACACCGGTTTAAGCCTACACATATCCATGCACTGCCTGCAATATAGATCCACGAGTGTACTTTGCTGCGGGCTCTGATTGGTTAGCGGGCATGAAAGGCGGTAACCTTATATGTGTGTGGGCGATGATTGGTTAGCAGGCATGAGAGGCGGGAACCTGCCGTGTGTGCGAGCTCTGATTGATTACCGGTATGAGAGGCAGGAACCTTCTATGTGTGCAGGCGGTGATTGGTTAACTTACATGAGAGACGGGACTTGTCTGTGGGCACCTATAACCGAGTTCTGCTCTCTGTCTTCCTCCGCTGGTAACTTCCCGCACTACAGCCGCTATTCCGTCAGAAGATTTACCTCACATCGTCAGTTGGTTGGAGTCCGTCATTCATCAGCTGTTGTGATGAGGGGAGAGTATTCTGACAGAACAGTCCTTATGTGACTATTGTTTATTATTATTTGTATGAATTAATTTCTGATATTGTTTAATAATTGCATTATTTCTTCTGGTAGGGGGAGGGTTAATAGAGTTGTATGACGGGAGATTCCTCATTGTATGTTATGTGATACAGAGTGGGGGAGCTATGACAGGCTCCCTAAAGCTCTGAGAGAACTACAAGTCTCAGCACACCTATCACATGCTCAGTCCAGTAACTGGAGAACTACAACTCCCAGAATGTCCTGCCCGGTGACTCCCTCTGTGACGGGGCTGCGGGTCCCTGGTGCTGGGAGTTACAGAGAACTGTCATGAATGGACTACAACCCCCAGCATGTCCAACCAGGCACCACCATGTGACTACCCCCCTATGGCGGGGCTCCAGGTCTCTCATTCTGGGAAATATAATATATGCTTTACCCCACTGTTGTCTAAAATGCACCTGTTGGGAATCCCATTGCCAGGTGGACAAATTTACAACTGAAGTCCCACCGTGTCACATGTCATATCGTGGGCCGAACATATGGGGGGGCTTCAATTTTTCTTTTGCCTAGGGCGCCAAAAATCCTTGCACCGGCCCTGGTCTTAGAAAACCAAACTGTGTTTAACCACCACATCCACTTAAAATACACAATATACAAATTTTCATTGCTCCCAAAATTGTTACGCATGCAACATCTTCAAGCTAAATGCGAGTAGTGTAATTGTTGTGTAGTGGGATGGGGTGCACAACAGCTCTTTAACATATTCCTTTACGGCCCTTTGGTGATTTTACTGATCTGGTTAAGTACTTGGGGCCCACAGACACTCAGCTCTCATTCTGGCCTAACCAATACTTACCAAAGATGTTCTCATATAGGTTAAAGGAGACAGCGCTCCACCCAAGAGTTTAGTTCCTAACTGAGTTCAGTGAGAAAGCTTAGACAAGAACAAGAGGCCTGTACTTACAGGAGTGGTGTCCCAAAGCCCTACATTCCCCTTGTGGAATGCAAGTAGCCCCAATATCCTTCAGCTTTCCCATGCTTCACCCATAAATGGAAGCTACACTATATAAGCTTCCTGTCTACATGCTGGTCCGTGCTATTGCACGTGCAGGAAAAAACAATACTTACTCTCCTCATGACAACCAACCAACCTAGCTAACTTTTCACCTTCCTACTATAACCTTACCCAGAGTGTTCCTCTCCAAGCAGGGGCAGAACTGGCACTTAACGCAGCTTTCTACGCTGAATCTCACTCTCAGGATATGGGGGCATCTAGTGACCAACCAGACTACATATGTATGCTACCCTACAATCTCTTGTAATGTCTTGCACAGTAGAGAAAGGGTGATGGGTATAACTAGGGGACAATCTGATATGCCACATGCACATGTGTTGTAAAGGAATATACTGATAAGATGAGAGAGCAGAGGGGTGGCTCAACATCATTTTGGTGCTGTTTTATTGTCCATTTATAGGCTAAGGTCAAGAAAGAGACCAGGCTGTATTGCTTTGCTGTTTAGCAGGGCAGTGTCCTTTTCATATTTTGTATTTAGCTGTTTCCCTTGACTTCTGCTTTAAGAGTGCAATATGATGTTATAAGTGTTTATTTAATGCAGGGCTCAAAATTTCAAGTCCTTAGCCACTGCCCGGCCTTATGAGTTACTCACCACCAGTTGTCCCACCCAACCCGTTCCCTGCCCCACCCCAAGTTTGCCCCTAAACACGGCCTCATCATTGGCCATCAGTGCAGCCTCATCAGTGGCCATCAGTACAGCCTTTTAGTGCCCATCATTGCAGCGGATTTGTGCCCATCAGTGCAGCATATCAGTGCCCATCAGTGCAGTATATCATTGATGCCTTATCAGTGCAGCCCCATCAGTGCAGCTTACCAGCGCCGCCTCATCAGTGGCCATCAATGCAGCCTCATCAGTGCCCATCAGTACAGCATATCAGTGCTGCCTTATCAGTGCAGCCTCATTAATTTTCATCATTGCCAACTCATCGGTGGCCATCAGTGCAGCCCCATCAGTGGCCATTAGTGCAGCCTATTAGTGCCCATCAGTATAGCATCTCCGTGCTGCCTTATTGGTGCAGCGCCATCAGTGCAGCTTATCAGTTCTGCCACATAAGTGGCCATAAGTGCCGCCTCATCAGTGGCCATCAGTGCAGTCTATCAGTGGCCATCAGTGCAGCCTTATCAGTGCCCATAAGTGCAGAATACCATTGCCCATCAGTGCAACATATCATTGCCTATCAGTGCATCCTATCAGAGCCCATAAGTGCAGCATAACAGTGCCCATCAATGCAGCCTATCATTGCCCATCATCAATCAGCTAGGAAACTGTCAGCCCAGTCTGCCTCTGCTCCACACTCGCCCTCCACTAATTTCAACTCGCCAAATGCAGGTGAGTGGGAATTTTGAAGGCTGATGTAATGTATATTTTTTATGCTAAAACAAACATTCAATGTTTATGTACCACTACCACTAGCAGAGCCACTGATGTGTCTTGTGATTTATCTCCATACCTGAAGAAGACACATCTTGCTTACCCAGCACTCACTGACACACCTCCAAAGTATTAAGCCAAGCGTAGCCCAAACGAAGAAAGGATTACGGTGCCACATTGGGTGGCAATGTTGGGGCGCTTGAAGAAAGAATGACAGTTCCCAGCAGACAACATTAGTAAGACCTCATCCTGGAATATGCAGTTCAGTTTTGGGCACCAGTTCACAAAAAGGAAATTGGGGAACTGGAGAAAGTGCAGAGAAGGGCAACCAAACAAAGCGGCATAGAGAAGCTCAGCTATGAGGAAAGATTAGAGGCACTGAATTTATTCTCTCTTGAGAAGAGGAGATTAAGGGGGATATGATCAACGTGTAACAACATAGGTGGTTCATATAGTGAACTTGGTGTTGAGTTATTCACTTTAAGGTCATCACGGAGGACAAGAGGGCACTCTTTATGTCTGGAGCAAAAGAGATTTAATCTCCAAATACGGAAAGGCTTCTTCATAGTAAGAGCTGTGAAAATGTGGAATAGGCCCCCTCAAGAGCTGGTTCTGTCCAGCTCAGTAGATTGCTTTAAAAAGGCCTGGATTCTTTCTTAAATGTAAATTAACTGGGTACTAACATTTATAGGTAAAGTTGATCTAGGGTATATTCGATATCCGGGATTAGGAAGGAATTTTTCCATTGTGGGAGCAAATTGGATCATGTTTGTTGGTTTTATGCCTTCCTCGGGATCAACTGGGGATAAAGGGTTGTGTATTTAGGATTGTATTATTTTTGTTTAATTTTTTTCCCTTTTATTGGTTGAACTGGACGTGCGGGTGTTTTTTTTTCAAACACAAAAACTATGTAACAAATTATCTACCTGCAATGTTAGTCTCTTACCAGACTCAGGCAACCCTCTTCTGTCTCTTCGGACATGTGCTCTGATTCAAATCAAGGCCTCAGACAGAAACAGGAGTTGCTGTGTTTTTCTCTTTTAACCCTGGACACAATCCCTCTTTTCCTTCCTTACCAGCAGTAGGAGCGCTTTCTAGAATAGTCTGATCTTACCAGGCATCCAAATCACACCTCACACTTTCCCATGGAGAAAATTCCCGGTCTCTAAGGAAAGCTCCTGTGCAATGAGAGCCTTCTCCGAAGTCTCTTCAGATAATGGTCAGCTATGGCAGCATTTCATTTAGCCAGCAGTCCATTCTAATTTTTTGACCCCCCTGCTAGCTTTAAGATTGTCCTCTCCTTTTTTCAGGAGCCAGCTGTCCTTTCTATTCTTGCTTTATTGCATCAGGTAGCCACTGTCCTTCCAGGATCTTTCCAGACTCAGCCAAGATGGCTGCCCCTTTACTCTATAGACAAGCATTGCAAAGTGGTCTCTTTAAAGATGGCTGCTCCACTGCATTTATGAATATTCAGTTTAACCCTGTCCATACTGATAAGGAAAATACATCAACAAAAAAGAAAGATGAAAAGCAGCAGCTAACAGCTACAGTCCAGGTTACAATTATATTGAAAACATTATGCATACACTATCACACATTTATCACTCCTTTGTTTCTGATTTTCAACAAATGATCACACTTTTGCTAGTCTAGATATAAGTACAACTAAAGGCAATTTTCTTTTTTTGATAGAGGGGAGATGGATTAGAACACTTGTCAGTTTATATTGTTGTCCTTCACCTTCTCTATTTGTCCTGTTTACCATTATCATTGAAAGTGAAAGTAAAAGAAAATCCCAAATTTTGTGTTGTCCCCAAAAAAGGAATTGAGGGGAAATTTTCCAATAAGGACACTAGTTCTGGTGACCTGGTGGTCCCCAATAGATTCCCGTAATTTGAAGAGATTTTCTCTCACTCCTGTATGGGAGAGGATGCAAAGGGAAATTTCGCCAATGGGACAAAGATGGCAAAAATAAACCTTACTGGGGTTATAACCCTCACTTTTCCTATCCAAAATGTCAGTAAGGAGATACCCCCTAAGTGGGACTATAACGGGCAATCACTCATGTAAATTAAAATAATCACATTTTATTGGTACAGATTTTATAATAATAATGATGAGAAAAACACATAAATATGTACACATTAAAAGGTGGCGACTGATTATACAGAAGTAATATGACCATATATTGCAGAGGAGGACCCTAATGGGCCACAGAGACCCAACGCGTTTCGATGTTTGCGTGTGTTTATTCTTCTTCAGGGGTCTGTAAACATAGGTCCACTGGAGGGTATCTGGAGTAAGAATAAATATATTCAAGCAAAATACTGTATTGCACATAGTTTTGTATAAACATAACAAGATAACAAAGTATCGAGATTAGAACATATATGATAAAGAAGTAAACATACCCTAAAATGGTCAATATTGCAGTCACAGTCGCTTAATTAAAAATATATTGATTGCATCGCATCTGGGAGAATGCCAGGGAGTTCTGTGGACAACACACCACCCGTATCGCACACTACCCCAAAGTAACATGGGGGAGAGGAGATGGAAATGGATCATGAACACAGAGGGGGCAAGCAAAAGCTCCACAGAGGGTTCAAATGGGCCACAGTAGCTTCCACACTGAAATTGTGGTTCACTCTGCAAACATGAAAAAGTTAAGTAAAAATAAATACAAAATAACAGTATCCCTATATCTGTTATAATTGCTGATCTGCCTAGCAGTTTTCCTATCCAAAAAAACATGTTTTGCCTATAGTTCTACTTTAAGTGGTGCTCTTGAATGTGGCTCATAAACCTTAATCCTGTGTCTCATTTATAATAGCTTTGTTTGGCCTGACTATGTACACACATTCTAAACGTATTTGTCTATCTTGCCACACTCTTCTTCAGTACGATCAGGATTCTCTTTCATTCTTTAACAAATTTATACCCAGACTGGTGTCCTTCACATGTCTAGGACATCCAAGGTTAAGAGAAAAATGTTCTTTTTTTAGCCCACTGATAAGGGATTTCAGTGTCTGTGTTTGTGGTGATGTGTAAATATTAGGAGAGGGTCTACTAATGGTATTATATCCTCTATGTGAAATGACTGGATGTATTGCTACTATAAAGGAGCATAAAAGTTTCCAATGTTAGTTTCTGGTGTGACTGTGGAATGAGCAAAAAAAGTAATAGATAGATAGCAAAAGTAGTTGTTAAATGCATTCTTTAACACAAGCAACAGACAGAAATATAGTTTTGTATCATAGAGAACTGATTCCTCTACTTTCCTAAAGTGAACCTGCATTGTGTCCATGCCAAGCAAAGCAACAGGTTCACTTTGATAAAGACCTTGACAGATGTACCGTATATATTTTATTTCTGTTATTTGTTGCTCCAGCGTTACTATATTCTGCCATCACATGTGAAAGCAGAGCCCTGTGTTAGTCAAAGTTGTGGATTATGCAGGACTTTAAACTTCCCTGAGACAGTGCTGATTGACCCACATGTCATATGTTCCTTCATAGCGGGTATTTACTGTATTTCAGCTGTACTGTTGCCATCAGAATTAGTCTATATACACAAACAGAATTTCACTTCGCTTGGGTTTCGGACTGCAGCTAGCATAAATTGTAGGTAACAATTAGCAGAATATTTAAAATGAAATGCGGCGCTTAAAAGTCTATACTGTTAAAGTCCATAAATCTCATAGAACACCTGGTGCCTGTTGATATGTAAACAGTTGTTGGTGAGATAATATTCCTTCATTGACACCACAGCACACCAGGCCACTAACATTTAAGCATGGACCACGAAATTATAGGTGGTCTGACAGAGCTCCAACACTCCTCAGGCTCACTTCTGTTCACCAGATATTGCACCAAAATAAAATCCTGTTGTCCCTTCTGAGAGCATCTCCCACAGGTTAGATGTGGCAAAAATAAGAACAGGAACCTCCTCATAGTGTAGTAGGTAAGTAAAACTCAAATGTTTATTAAAACAAATCTAGAATACTCACACAATAATGATAAAAATAGAGCATGCCATATACAAAAGCTTAGGAATTCTCCAACCAACAAGATGGCCGCAGTCCACGCATACAGCAGCGTGATGTGTCGTGTCCAGGCTCCACCCTATTGTGTGAGTATTCTGGATTAATTTTAATAAACATTTGAGTGTTACTTACCTACAACACTATGAGGAGATTTCTGTTCTTATTTTTGGTACATCTAACCAGTGTAGAGATGCTCTCAGTGGGGACAACAGGATTTTATTTTGGAGCGATATCTGGAGACCAGAAGTGAGCCTGAGGAGTGTTGGAGTGCTGTCAGACCACCTATAATTTAGTGGTCCACGCTTGAGGGTAAGAGGCCTGGTGTGCTGTGGGGTTGGTGGAGGAATATTATCTCACCAATAACTGTATATATGTCAACACACTTTGGGTGTTCTATGAGATTTATAGACGTTTTCCTCTTAAAACTAATCAGACCACATGCAAAAGAAAAAGGCAAAATAAAAGTCATGATCCCACCCCAATATCCATACCAGACCCTTAAAAAAAATAGGGGTCTGGTATGCCTTTTTAAGGGGGAACTTGCACAAAAAAAAAATGAGGAGGGAGGGGGAGTGAGAAACCTGCACACAGCCACAGCGGCTGGATTAGGAGAGATGCAGGGGTGTAGCTACAGGGGTTGCAATTGCAAGCGGGCCCCATGCCCCAGGGGGCCTTTGCGGCTTTCCTGTACACCTGGATAGGAGGGGCGGTGGGGGCGCATGTAGAGAAATCACTGTCCTCCTTTTTCCTCCTGTAGCTGTAGGAGGAAAATGGAGGAGATTTGTTCCTCTGTATGCTGCCCCCGCCATTCCTCCTATCCAGTCTCTGGGCCCCTGTGTTCTCCCCTGGTCCCCCCCCCCTACTGTGCTGCCCCCCCCCCCCCCCACTGTGCTCCCTCCCCTCTCCTGCCGGCTGCTGCAGAGAATGTGTCACAATAGAGAACCAGGAAGGGGTCGGTAAATATGTAATTTACCAGCTCCTTCCTTTTCTGAATGGACAGAGTCATAGTCAGTGACACTGTATAACAATAAAACAAAATGTTAAAAAATAATACAATTAAAATACCAAAAAATAAAAACTAATGACTCCAGTGGGTGAACTTACAGGATCGCAAAGGTCACACTTGCAACCGGCCCTGGCATTCCACCACCGTGGGGAGGCCCTAGGATGGCAGGAAGGGGGCCCACTGCAGAACTTCTGAAAAGGTCCCGCTACGAGACCATAATAAAGGGCCCCACAACGAGAGTAAAGGGCCCCAGGATCAATGGGAAGAGCCCCAGGCTTGAAGGGAAGGGCCTCGGCCAGGGGCCGGGGGGCGCTTCATGGTTTCTTGCATCGGGAGCCTGAAGGTTCTAGTTACGCCTCTGGAGAGATGAAAGCCTGCAGCTGCACGCACACAGGATTGCCGGCAGCAGCAGGGGGGAAGAAGGAGAGGAGGTGGGGGGGGGGGGGATAAAGCCTGCTCCTGCAGCCAGTGAACAGCACCGGGCTACATGTATTTTGTAAATATATTATTTTTTTGCTACAGATAATCACTTGAGTTTATGCAACAATTGGTAATGCAAAACTGTGTGAACAAGAATTTAGCCTGAATTCTGGCTAGCAAGTCTCATGTGATGTCCGTTGGTTCCCTATAAAAGTATTTTAGGCTCAGTTACTTTTTAAAGCATTCCTACAAACTGATTTTTACATTGGGTTCTATAATGCAGAAAACTTTATAGTGACACATCTCAACAAAGCCACCAAGGTCACGTTGGCATGTTCTTTTCTTTAGGACCCCTCAACAATTCGATTATTGAGATGTGCCATTCTTTGAGGATGTTATAGAAAAGTATGCAGTGGAAGAGAAACTGCAGTGGGAGAAAAATTGGAGAGCAATACAGATAATGTGTTAAAGTGCTGCATACACAATGAAGGATGTGGAGATTAGTTTAATACCTGGACTTTCTGGGGAATTGGTCCAGTTATTAAATACAACGTACCGTATACTTGAATCAGAGCTAAAAAAAATGTAAATTTAACTTTTGGCTCATTTATTTTCCTGACTCTAAAAAACAGAATTCTAAGAATAAATCAGTGTATGGGTATCCGTATAAAAATAAAAACGAATACACAAGATAGCCTGCAGTATATATGGCCTTACCAAAGCCAAGAGAAAACAGCAATGCAAAATGCTACAAGACTAGGGAGTCTAGCATACACTGTATGAGAAATGATGTTCATTTTATATCTATTATAAACATGTTATCAATATAGTATGGACAGTTTTTAACCCAATGTAAACTGGTAAACTGTTTTTTTTTTTTTTTACTATTGAATATGTCTGAGAATCCTGCATGCGTGGGAGTTACAACATCAGTGGTCGTCCAATGGCTGAAGAGGAACGCCTTGGGATCCGACAACTATCCAAAGAAATGACAAAAGTTTGCAGGACCTGTCATTGCTGGAGGAGGATTTCACTTTAAAGCCCACCGTGACATAGTGGGGTACCAGTGTGCGTACTACAAAATCATTGTTGGAGTTTGTTATAGACCTCCCAGTGTTAAGTGTTAATGAGGAGGTGGAGACTCCTTGCACAGATAAAAAGGGCTGCAAGGGGGGGCATGACCTGGAGCTGCATGTGAACAGGCACTGGTGAGCGGAGCTCTCCCGGTCGGTATCCGTTACATTGATCCTGTACCTGCTATTTCGCACTATACTTACCTCTCCTTACGTGTCACCTCCCCGGAAAACATCTGAGGAGGCCGCAAAACTGGACAAGTTCCCGCGGCTCCCTGTCTTCCTCGCCGGAGCACTGCAAGATCCTGGAGGCAATTACAGACTGCAAAGCCTCTCTTACTACCACCTGGAGGAGGTGAAGGTGGACATCTTCCTCCTCCAGCAGGATTTACAAAAACTCAGAGGCCTCATGTTGGAGGCGGAGGACCGCCTAAGCCGCGTGGAGGACGACCTTCCCCCTGTGAAGAACGCGGTGGATCAGGCCTCCCGCGATGTGGCCTATCTCTACCGTCTGCCGTGAGTACTACCTGGATTCTCCCTGAATGGATCTCTTTGTTTCTCCTCCCTTCCTCGGCTGCCCCCAACTCTTTTGGATTTCAGTGCTCACCAATATCCTTCTGGTCTACTGCTGTGACTGTGCACCCCTGCTGGTCCCTTCGAGGTCCAGAGAACTGTCTGTCTCTCTTGTCGTTTGTCACCTGCCTTCTTGCTACCTCGGCCTGGAGTGACTGTCTACCATGATCTGGGCCTGTTCATCTTTCTTTTTTTACCATGACCAGGAGACCCCCCATTTTCACCTGTATTGGACTTTCCCCGGCTTGTTCACTGATGTGTTCCATTCAGGTGATGTCACTTCGGAGATATTTTCGCCCCCGAGCTATGGAATGCTGGAACAACTTCTCTCGCTGGGTGCTGTGCGTTTCATATTGCTACCGGCACGTATGTGCTTCATTTCCTCCCCTGTGCTATTATCACTGCTGGCATTCTGTTGTACTGTTTTTTGTTTTGGGTATTATGCCCACACAAGTCGGGGCATGTGTTAGGCTGGGTGGGTTAGGGTGGGTGTTCTGTATGGGTCTTGTACTGTTTATATACTTTATGTGTGTGAGCTTGCTTTATTGTGGCCTTGGTCTATATTGCCTCATGGTATGTTGTTATGCATTCTTATGTCGGTGGGGGCGCAACCTGCTCTGGGGACTTCTGCTCACCTCCGCCATAATTATGTTACCATGTTGTCACTATGACACAACAAAAATACTTACCTGGAATGTACGCGGCCTGCGTGATAAGGTCAAGCGCACTGTAGTCTTCTCTTACTTGAAGCAGCAGCGAGCAGACATTATTGCCTTGGTGGAGACTCACACTGAGGGTCCCCTGCTGGGTGCCCTGAGACGGCTGTGGGTGGGTTGGTCTCTCCATGCCACCCATTACTCTTATTCCAGAGGAGTATCTTTGTTAATTTCTAAATCAGTGGCTTTTACCACACAGGAGGTGTTGACAGACCCCCAGGGCAGGTGCGTATTTGTTTCTGGTAAAATTGGAGAATGTGCAATTCTGTTGTTAGCTTGGTATATGCCTCCCCCTTACAATGCCGCGATCCCTAGTGACGGCCTGGCAATCATGATTAATTCCCCACAGCCTGGATCTGGATGGGGGACTTTAATATGGAGTCTAATCCCTATTTAGATAGAATAGGCCCGTTCTCCATGCCGAACCTCCCAGACCACGAGACAAGATTCAGCAGACTCCTCAGTAGCTTCGGTCTTCTTGACTCGTGGCTACACCTCCACCCCGAGACTCGGGCATACTTGTGTTTTTCATCTACCCACTCCAATATGACTCTCCATGTCTAGAATGGATGCTATATGGATTTCTCAGCTCCTCTCTCCTACATTGCAATTTGCTCAATTTGGTCCCCGCCTACTATCCGATCATACCCCTTACTTACCTTGACCTTGTTTACTGACTGTCCCCCGAAACACTGGAGACTGAAACCCTTCTGGCTCACTGCTGTGCCAGATTTGGAGACTTTGGCTTGAGAATGGGATTTTTTCTTTACGGCCAATGACGAGTCCGCCCCATCCGCTATGATCTGGGAGGCGTTTAAAAAGCACGCTCGTATGCACCTAACGGAACGCATATTTAGATTCAAGAGGGCATCGCGGACAGACTATCACAGTGCTGAATTATGACTAGCGGACTTGGAGAGTCAATACACTCGCTCCCCTTCCCAGGACCTGTTAGCACAACTACAACTTCATACCAGGGCCCTTAAACATCTATGCCGCGAGAAAGCTAACCGCAAGTTGTTTTTTAGTAGGCAACGTACATTTGAGTACGGTGAAAAAACAGGGAAACTACTAGCTTGTCTAGCTCGTATGGACACGAAACCCCTGGAGGTGATTTCCCTTCATCAATCTCTGATGGGTAACTCTACTGGTCCTGCTGCTGTCACGGAGGTCTTTGCTTCTTTCTTTAGTGATGTATACACTTCCAAAGTGCTCTATAAGCCCTCTGACCTCTCCCGGCTGCTGGACTCTGTCGACTTCCCATCACTGTCCCCTGCTCAAGTCGCCCAAATGGAAGCCCCTCTCAGCATTGAGGACGTGACTCTTGTGATATCCCACTTCCCCAGAGTGAAAGCTCCAGGATCAGATGGGCTGCCCATGGATTTATTTTCTCACTATTTTGACACTCTGGCACCCAAGCTGCTGGCCATTTACAACGCTATGTTTGAGAACAGTACAGTGCCGGATTCCATGAATGAGGCCCTCATTGTGCTAATCCCCAAGCCTGGTAAAGACCCCCAATATCCAGAATCTTATAGACCTATGTCATTGCTGCAAAGCGACATTAAGATCATAGCTAAAATCTTGGCCTTGCGCCTTAATGAGGTTATTCTATCACTAATACACGCGGACTAAACCAGCTTCATGCCAGCCAAGAACACTGCATTTAACACTAGGCGTTTATTCATGAACCTACAAGCTTCTCCTAATTGTGAGGGACCAAAAAAGGGCTGAAAGGATTGGGACAGTGATAATTAGGGGCAATTTGAACTACCCTGAAATTCACTGGAGTGATGGCACTGCTGGAACATTAACAGGGCAGACATTTATAAACCAATTACAAGTCAATTTTATGGTACAGTTCATAGAGGATCAAACTAGAAATGATGCTCTGCTGGACCTGGTAATCTCAAACCACGCTGAGCTTGTTACTAAAGTTTATATAAAAAAACATCTTACAGTATGTGGGGTACACACTATAAGAAAATCGGGTGAATGATCATCTGAATTTCCTCATTGTTTCACAGCAAACCAGAACCGATGAAAGAAAATTTGTATAAACATTCTCATACGACAACGTTTTTTTTAATTGTTTATTGTTTCTGATTATGCGCAGTCTTTCGTTTCTGATTTTTCTCATATGAAAATCAAATGAAAACAGTACACATTAAGTGAAAATTGGTCATTCTGTTCCCGTACGAGAAAAATTTTGAAGCTTGTCCCTTCGGAAATTTTCGTTCAGAAGATCGGAATCAGCTGTAAAAAGCTGTGTACACACTATACAAAAATCGTACAAAAGTCCTTTGGACAAAAATTCTCGCCCAATTTTCTTATAGTGTGTACAGTACAAGCCTTTTGGCTGAGTTCACACTGGTGCAAACACAGACATCCCATGTGATTCGCACTGCATTGCTGTGCAGATCACATGCGATGTCTGTGCAATGCGAATTCAGCCATACAGTTTTTTATGGCTAAATTTGCATCGCATTCCAACCAAAATGGTACAGAACCCTTTTTTTGGTCCTCACTGAAATAGGATCACATGGGTGTTCAGAACCATGTGGTCCAATACCCATGCAATCCAATTCCTGTACCATTTCACAATTCACACTGCTATCTGCGAATCGATCTGGGGGTGTCATGCGAGTGACATGCGATGCGGAAACTGGCACAGGAATCACGCTTGTTCCCCAGCACATATGTGTGCACTCAGCCTTAATTATAAGAGAGAAAATCTTCCAAGGATGAGGGCCGCTCTCTAAGATTTAGATTGGGAAGGAATATTGTCATTAAAGAACACAGAGCAGAAATGCAAAACAGAGCAGGACAAAACCCCCAAAATTCTTCAAATATAATAACAGTAAAAAGGTCAGGTCTGAGCATGTACAGTAGGTCCTTTATAAGATAATTTTGAGTTGGTTATTGGGGACCAGAAGAAGGCAAATTTATTAACCACTTGACCACCGGAAGGTTTTACTACCTTCATGTCCATTTTTTGCTATTCAGCACTGTGCTACTTTAAAGTGTTTGTTACCCCAACATTTCATATTCCTGAGATGTGCCTGCTGTACCATGTACTTGTATGAAAAAGTAACAAACAATAAAACTGGTCTGATGCCACTACTGAAACACCCCCATCCCTATAATACATGCACAAAAAACAAAATTCGCCCCAGGGACTTTAAATGAGGTGTAACACACATAGCCTATGACTAGAAAGGTAAACATAATACTACATTTATTGGAGTTAAGTACAGTAAATATACAGGTACATCAAATGAGTATACAGATACGGAAAGGTCAAGCCGATTGGTAATGGGCACAATATGCAATATATGCTTGAAATTGGTAGATATCAGTACATAATTATAGTAAGGAATCTTAAAAACTCAACGCGTTTCGTGAGCTTGTCTGCTCACTTCTTCAGGAGTGGATGCACATGAGACAAATCTACAAAATAAAACATTAATCGAAAAATATATGTCTAGATAGTAAATATTACTATGAATCATGGGGGATACCATAAAGGGCCTCATGCTTACAGATTGGTGGAGCCGGAATGGCAATGTTGGGGTTTCCAACCAATGGTGGTCATGTACGTCTAGCCCAGGATCTGGAGGGGTGCAACCAGTTAGGCCCACAGGGGGAAAAATAGGAGGGAGGATGCAGCATAAAAATGTGTCCATCCATAAGTGTCATTCCAAGTGGTAGCTGTAACAGAACATATATACTGTATGTGTCTGCATAGAGTAGGACAATCTACTACAGTGACAAGGTATTAGTAGGAGGTGTAACCAAAGCTGGACTTGTGTGCAAATCTGTACTAAATTTGTATTCTAGGCAACATTACTGTACCTATTGGTATAAGGACTGCTTGAGCCGGTCTGTCCTGTGATATTCCCTTCCTGTCGGTGGATTTGGCTATGCCTTGTCCTGGGAGCTGCGATGTATTAGGGAGGTTTGCCTCCTGCACTGTCCCCTCCTTTCTTTGTTGATGGACGATGCCACCTATACATTGGCACCATGCGCTTGCCCCCCACATGTGATGTCAGCTTGCGCGCAGTGTCATCACGTTAGTGAGTAGCATGTCTTCCTTATGCAGCGGGCAGTTTTTCGGCCATAGCGCTGATTCCCCCTCATGGCAACAAATGCCGGTGAGGGTGCGCATCTAGCCACACATTGCATGACGCCAGGAGCAGAACCGGGTCACCCATTAGGGTTACAAATATGAGGATCAGCAGACACACAGGGGAGATTTTCTTTCTACTTTTCCCACATGGAGCTACATTCTGGATTTAGCCATTTCTATTCAATTTATGGTGGGTATCAAAATATAAAAAATGGTGCAGCGCTAAATAAAGTAAACAAAGTCCATAGATGATGAATTGTCCATATGAAGAAATTATAGGAATCAATATAGTTCAGTGAGATAGCCTTCACCAACACCCGATCACACAGCTCCTTACCAGAGAATGCAGGTCCCCATTACAGAGATCTACATGGGCATGATGGAAATAGCATTTGGCCACAGATACACAATGTCTCAATGAAGATCCGAATGCAGGGTCATAGGGAAATTCTCAGCATTCAGCTATATTTAAATTCCTCTCAAGAACCATAGACAGCCATATCAGCACTCAATGGATATACAGTGCCTTGCTAAAGTATGCGGCCCCTTTGAACTTTGCGACCCTTTGCCACATTTTAGGCTTCAAACGTAAAGATATAAAACTGTAATTTTTTGTGAAGAATCAACAACAAGTGGGACACAATCATGAAGTGGAACGAAATTTATTGGATATTTCAAACTTTGTTAACAAATAAAAAACTGAAAAATTGGGCGTGCAAAAATATTCAGCCCCTTTACTTTCAGTGCAGCAAACTCTCTCCAGAAGTTCAGTGAGGATCTCTGAATGATGCAATGTTGACCTAAATGACTAATGATGATAAATAGAATCCACCTGTGTGTAATCAAGTCTCCGTATAAATGCACCTGCACTGTGATAGTCTCAGAGGTCCTTTTAAAGCGCAGAGAGCATCATGAAGAACAAGGAACACACCAGGCAGGTCCGAGATACTGTTCTGGAGAAGTTTAAAGCCGGATTTGGATACAAAAAAGATGTCCCAAGCTTTAAACATCCCAAGGAGCACTGTGCAAGCGATAATATTGAAATGGAAGGAGTATCAGACCACTGCAAATCTAAGAAGACCTGGCTGTCCCTCTAAACTTTCAGCTCATACAAGGAGAAGACTGATCAGAGATGCAGCCAAGAGGCCCATGATCACTCTGGATGAACTGCAGAGATCTACAGCTGAGGTGGGAGACTCTGTCCATAGGACAACAATCAGTCGTATACTGCACAAATCTGGCCTTTATGGAAAAGTGGCAAGAAGAAAGCCATTTCTTAAAGATATCCATAAAAAGTGTCGTTTAAAGTTTGCCACAAGCCACCTGGGAGACACACCAAACATGTGGAAGAAGGTGCTCTGGTCAGATGAAACCAAAATCGAACTTTTTGGCAACAATGCAAAACGTTATGTTTGGCGTAAAAGCAACACAGCTCATCACCCTGAACACACCATCCTCACTGTCAAACATGGTGATGGCAGCATCATGGTTTGGGCCTGCTTTTCTTCAGCAGGGACAGGGAAAATGGTTAAAATTGATGGGAAGATGGATGGAGCCAAATACAGGACCATTCTGGAAGAAAACCTGATGGAGTCTGCAAAAGACCTGAGACTGGGACGGAGATTTGTCTTCCAACAAGACAATGATCCAAAACATAAAGCAAAATCTACAATGGAATGGTTCACAAATAAACATATCCAGGTGTTAGAATGGCCAAGTCAAAGTCCAGACCTGAATCCAATCGAGAATCTGTGGAAAGAACTGAAAACTGCTGTTCACAAACGTTTTCCATCCAACCTCACTGAGCTCGAGCTGTTTTGCAAGGAGGAATGGGCAAACATTTCAGTCTCTCAATGTGCAAAACTGATAGAGACATACCCCAAGCGACTTAAAGCTGTAATCGCAGCAAAAGGTGGCGCTACAAAGTATTAACTTAAGGGGCTGAATAATTGTGCACGCCCAATTTTTCAGTTTTTTATTTGATAAAAAAGTTTGAAATATCCAATAAATTTCATTCCACTTCATGATTGTGTCCCACTTGTTGTTGATTCTTCACAAAAAATTACAGTTTCTCAGGTATCCCCTAGTGGCCTGCAGGTGGTGCTGTGCTGCGGACTGGTGCAGTGCGGGAGCAGAGGCTGAGCAGCACGGGAGCAGAGGCGGACGTGTGAGAGGAGAGCGTGTGTGAGCGAGTGAGTGAGTGTGTGTGTGATCACCCCCCCTCCTAAGAAGAGCGGCGGCGGCGAGCGGTGCGAGAACCCCCCCTCCCCCCCTCCTAAGAAGAGCGGCGGCGGCGGCGGCGAGCGGTGCAAAACCCCCCCCCCCTCCTGAGCGGCGGCGAGCGGTGCGAGAACCCCCCCCCCTCTCCTGAGAAGAGCGGTGCGAGAACCCCCCCTCCCCCAGAGGTGAGAGCGTGGTGTGCGGGCAGCGAGAGGTGAGGTAACCCCCCCCCCCCTGCAAGGGCGGGCAGACAGAGAGAGGGCAGGGGGCCAGAGGAGACGCAAAATACCTGACCTGGACATTGGAAGGGAGAGGAGCTGAGGAGACTGATCGGCAGGTGACAGAGGAGGGAGGCAGGAGCCTAAGCAAGTGTCAGGCTTAAAGGGACACACACAGGACTGGTGACTGAGGTTGAACACTGAGGCTCAGTGAGTACCTGGTGAGTATCCTTGCGACTGGGAGTGTCCTTGCGACTGGTGAGTATCTTACCACTGGTGAGCATCCTTGCGACTGGTGAGTATCTAGCGACTGGTGAGCATCTTACCACTGGTGAGTATCTAGCGACTGGTGAGTGTCCTTGCGACTGGTGAGTGTCCTTGCGACTGGTGAGTGTCTTGCGACTGGTGAGTGTCCTTGCGACTGGTGAGTGTCCTTGCGACTGGTGAGTGTCTTGCGACTGGTGAGTGTCTTGCGACTGGTGAGTGTCCTTGCGACTGGTGAGCATCTTGCAACTGGTGAGTGTCCTTGCGACTGGTGAGTGTCCTTGCGTCTGGTGAGTGTCTTGCGACTGGTGAGCTTCCTTGCGACTGGTGAGCGTCCTTGCGACTGGTGAGCGTCCTTGCGTCTGGTGAGCGTCCTTGCGTCTGGTGAGCGTCCTTGCGACTGGTGAGCGTCCGTGCGACTGGTGAGCGTCCGTGCGACTGTGAGTGTCCTTGCGACTGTGAGTGTGGTGCGACTGACTGGGCTGTGCAACTGAGAGTGTTGTGCGACTGACCGGCTGTGCGATTGTGAGTGTGGTGCAACTAAATCAGGCTGTGAGACTGTGAGTGTGTGCGACAGGAGTGTTGTGCGACTGACCAGGTGGTGTGACTGGGAGTGTCGTGAGACTGACCGGGCTGTGAGATTGTGAGTGTTGTGCAACTGAGTGTCAAGTGAGTGTAGCGGAACACCAGAGGGTGAGAAGGTAGCGTTAGGAAGCTAGAAAATAGCCACATAGGATAGACTTAAATTACTGAATGCCCATTAGATTAGATAGTAGGTACAATGCCTGGCGGGTGTGGAGATGCGACTCGGTGTACATCTTGTAATATGTATGCGTTCCTCGGACATGTGATCGAGGGCGAATACAAATGCGCAAAATGTGAGCACGTTGCTTCCCTGGAAGCTCAGGTCCTGAATCTAGGGAAGCAGCTGGCAACACTGAGACGAATGTCCATACCGGAGGAGAGCCAGGATTGTACCAATCAGGTGCAGGCAGGGGTCTGCACAGAGGTGGGCGGAGTATCGGAGGTGCAGGCATCAGAGCAGTTTAGAGGGGTGACAGTTAGGAGGGGTAGAAGGGAACAAGTCAAGGAGGCTGATCCTGGGCTGGAGCACCCCAATAGATACGCCCCGTTGTGTGATGTTGGGGAAACCAGTCAGGGACCAGCATTGCTGGAGCAGAGCGACGCCCCTAGCTGCCAGGGGAAGAACTCCTCCAGTGAGGCTGGGAGAAAGGGAAAGGAAAGACAGGTGCTGGTGGTAGGGGACTCAATTATTAGAAGGGCAGATAGTGTAATCTGTGACAAAGACCGTGTGTGCCGAACAGTCTGTTGTTTGCCGGGCGCTCGGGTTCGGCACATTGCGGATCGGATGGACAGATTATTGGGTGGGGCTGGGGAAGACCCAGCTGTCATGGTACACGTGGGTACCAATGACATAGGCAGAGGAAGACGGAGAGTCCTAAATGATTTCAGGGGCTTAGGCGCTAAGTTGAGGACTAGGACCTCCAAGGTAGTATTTTCCGAAATACTACCTGTACCTCGAGCCACACCAGAGAGGCAGCGGGAGATTAGGGAAGTTAACGAGTGGCTGAGGAGCTGGTGTAGTAAGGAGGGTTTCGGGTTCCTGGAGAACTGGGCCGTCTTCTCAGTCGGTCACCGGCTCTTTGGTAGGGACGGATTGCACCTAAATGGGGTGGGTGCAGCCGTACTGGGTGCGAGGATGGCCGAAAAGTTAGAGGGGCTTTTAAACTAGGGAATGGGGGGGAGGGTACAGATGTAGAATTAGCCAGTGGAAAGAAAGTTTCAGAGGGCAGAAATGGGGGCATTAGCGGTAGGGTGTTCGGAGCTCCTATACCCAGGGTGGGTACGGGGAAAAATCAAGAGAGCAGCCTAAAAACATCAAAATTACGAGGCTTATATACCAATGCCAGAAGCCTGGCCAACAAGATGGGAGAGCTGGAGCTGCTGATGGTTGAGGAGGACTTAGATTTTGTGGGGATAACTGAGACTTGGTTTGACAGCTCCCATGACTGGATGGCGACCATTCAGGGGTATTCCCTTTATCGCAGAGATAGAGAAGGTAAAAAAGGGGGAGGGGTATGTCTGTATATTAAGAACAGCATACAGGTAAATATGAGGGATGATATTAATAATGGAGCTATGGATAAGGCAGAATCCCTATGGGTAGAGCTTCAAAGGGATGGCACGGCGGGGAAGTTAATATTGGGCGTATGCTATAGACCCCCCAACCAGAGGGAGGAGGGTGAGGCGGCCCTCCTTTTACAGATAGGATTGGCAGCAAGGATGGGAAATGTCATTATAATGGGGGACTTTAATTATCCAGATATAGACTGGGCAGAAGGAACCGCGCACTCAGCCAAGGCTAGGCAGTTCCTAAATGTTTTGCAGGACAATTTTATGGGTCAGATGGTGAATGCACCGACAAGAAACAATGCGGTACTTGACCTACTGATTACCAACGATACAGACCTGATCACGGATATAGAAATACGGGACAACTTAGGAAACAGTGACCATAGGTCAATAAGTTTCAGTATTAATTACAGTAATAGGAAGCTGAGGGGTAATATAAGGACACTGAATTTCAAAAGAGCCAATTTCCCAAAGCTGCGCTCGCTGCTAGAAAATATCAATTGGGATAGAACCCTGGAAACTAAGAACACGGAGGAAAAATGGGAGTGCTTCAAGAGCATACTAAACAGGGGGATTGGCCAGTGCATTCCAAAGGGAAATAAATTTAAAAGAGCAAAAATAAACCCTGGATGGCTAAACTCCAACATAAAAATGTATATTAGTGCTAAAGAAAAGGCCTTCAAAAAATACAAGAATGAGGGGTCATTGGCAGCATTTAAGCATTACAAAGAGTGTAATAAGAAATGTAAAGATGAAATCAGGGCGGCTAAAATAGAACACGAGAGACATATAGCGGAGGAGAGTAAAAAGAACCCTAAGAAGTTCTTTAAGTATATAAACAGTAAGAAAGCGAGGCCAGAACACATTGGCCCCGTAAAAGATGATAAGGGAAATATGGCCACTGAGGACAGAGAAAAAGCGGAAGTGTTAAATAATTTCTTCTCTTCAGTCTTCACAAAAGAATCGGGGGGCTACACGAACCCAGCTTGTAAGGCCAAAAATACACCTCAGAAAGTGCCGCCATGGTTAACAGAAGATAGACTTAGAGCCAAACTAGAGAAACTTAACATAAATAAATCCCCGGGACCGGATGGCTTGCACCCGAGGGTTCTTAAAGAGCTCAGCCAGGTGATTGCCAGACCATTATTCTTGATCTTTAAGGATAGTTTACAGACGGGTATGGTGCCAGCTGATTGGAAAAAAGCCAACGTGGTACCAATATTTAAGAAGGGGCCGAGATATATCCTGGGTAACTATAGGCCGGTCAGCCTAACATCAGTAGTCTGCAAAATTTTGGAGGGGATGTTAAGGGACCACATACAAGACTTTAGTAATGAAACTGGTATTATAAGTAGTAATCAGCATGGATTCATGAAAAATCATTCTTGCCAAACCAATCTATTAACCTTCTACGATGAAGTGAGCAGCCACCTAGATAAAGGTAAGCCTGTGGATGTGGTGTATCTGGACTTTGCAAAGGCCTTTGACACCGTTCCCCACAAACGATTACTGTACAAACTAAGGAAGGTAGGTATAGACCATAAGGTGAGTACCTGGATAGAGAACTGGCTCCAGGGGAGAGTACAGAGGGTGGTGATTAATGGGGAGTACTCGGATTGGGCGGGTGTGGAAAGTGGGGTCCCCCAGGGTTCTGTCCTGGGACCAATCCTGTTTAATTTATTCATAAATGATCTAGAGGAGGGGATATCTAGTACAATCTCAGTATTTGCAGATGATACTAAATTAGGCATGCCAATATCTTCTATGCAGGATGTGGAAATCTTGCAAGCAGACCTGAACAAAATAACGGGGTGGGCAACTACATGGCAGATGAGGTTTAATGTTGATAAATGTAAAGTAATGCACCTGGGTGCCAGAAACCAGAAAGCAAGCTACTCACTAGGGGGGGAACCTCTGGGTGAGTCTAGGATGGAAAAGGACTTGGGGGTACTGGTAGACAACAGGCTTGGCAGTGGCATGCAATGCCAAGCCGCCGCAAGCAAAGCCAACAGAATACTGGGATGTATAAAAAAGGGGATTCACTCCAGAAATAAAGAGATTATTCTCCCACTCTACAAGACTCTGGTCCGGCCACATCTGGAGTATGCTGTCCGGTTCTGGGCACCGGTCCTCAGGAAGGATGTGCTGGAACTGGAGAAAGTCCAGAGAAGGGCAACAAAAATAATTAGGGGAATGGAGGACATCAGCTATGAGGAAAGACTACAAGCACTGAACCTTTTCTCTCTGGAGAAAAGACGATTGAGGGGGGATATGATATCAATGTACAAATACTGTACTGGTGACCCGAGCATAAGGAACAAACTATACAGAGAAAGGAGGTACAATAAGACACGTGGCCACTCACTAAAACTAGAGGAAAGGCGGTTTAACCTTAAAGTGCGTAAGGGGTTCTTCACTGTAAGAGCAGTAAGGATGTGGAATTCTCTTCCACAGGCAGTCGTATCAGCGGGGAGCATCGATAGTTTCAAGAAACTAGTAGATGGACACCTTAAAGACCACAACATACAGGGGTATACAATGTACGATTAAAAGCAAACACACACACGCATTCATAGGTTGAACTGGATGCATAGGTTGAACTGGATGGACTGATGTCTTTTTTCAACCTTACTAACTATGTAACTATGTAAGTGTTATATCTTTATGTTTGAAGCCTGAAATGTGGCAAAAGGTCAAAAAGTTCAAGGGGGCCGAATACTTTCGCAAGGCACTGTATGTAAAAAGATGATAGAAACCTCTCATAGTGTAACTGTGCAATTTTATTGGCAAAAAAATATATAGCCACTAATAGCCTATTAAGTACTGGTGATCCTGAGGTGTATTAGTCAGTGTGGCATTTGAATAGCAGGGGAAAGCCGCCAGATCCCAGCAAGTGTCAGTGTGGTGCGAGCGTCCCAGGTTCTTCCTCCCTACCAGTTTCGTCACAGAATGATGTAGTCAGGGGTGTGGCCACGGGACGTATAACACAAGCTTATATGGTCTGACTCACTGGGAGTGGGCAGAGTAGAAAGTTGCATTCCGGCACCCGGAACCGCTGTCAATAGTTGTGTTCCAGCACCAGGAATTGACCTCTCACTTCCCTAATCTTTTTAACCAGGGCAACCCTCTGCATTGCCCAAAAGAGATTAAATAAATAATTAAAACCAGCTAAAATGAACAAAATCTATAAAATAATTATAGATTAAAAAATATAATAATTAGAAGATAGCCTCCGCTTTGGGTATAGAGCTGTCCCACATTCAAAGGTCGCACCAACAAACCCCCAGTGGGCAATAGCTAATTAAACAACAATTAAAAAGCTTCCAATTTCATAATTATCCATTACAATTAAAAAGAGCATAAAATTAAATCAATATATAAATGAATAATTATCACCAATATCACCATTATTATCACACTAAATAACTGGGTAGAGGACCATCCCCCATTCAAAAACCACACTAATAGACGCCCCGTGGATATTATTATATAACATTTTAAAAAACATTCAATTTTAAAATATACATAAATACTTGAGATATACAGTATATCAATATTAAATGAGCTAGACTTAAATATGAAAAATAAATGGTCATATATATCTAACCATAATGTACATACCCTATAAAAACAATCCATTTAAAATTTTAATAAACCCCCATATTAAAAATATTAAATCAATGACAGAAACCGTGATTAAGAAACTCCTTATTAAAAATATTAAATAACCAAAAAAAACATGATTAAGCATTATTAATAAAAGCATTGATGTCCCATTCAATATTCATTCCAAAGGGGGTAAAGTTTCTAGCTTTATAAATCCATTGGGTTTCGAGTTTAGAAACCCCCCTGGTCTGATTGCTACCCCTCCAGCTTCCTACATATTTGTCTACACCCAAAAATGTGGTGCCCGCTGGATTTCTACTCTGACACATATCATAATGTTTGGATAGACTATGTTTGGGATAGCCCCTTAAAATATTGGTAACATGCTCCTTTAGTCTCACATGAAGCATACCAAGAGTACGTCCTATATACTCCAGGCTACATGGGCACCGAATGAGATAAACCACATGTTTTTCTCCGCACATGTAATGAATGGTTTAATCTTATATAGTTGGTGTGTAGAGTTGGATTCAAAGGAATCAATCCTCTTCCTCCTCTCAGCATTGATTCTGCAGATCGCACATTTTCTACACGAAAAAAAACTCCTAAATTGTGGAAAAACAAAATGGTTTTCGGGGGATCAACAATATTAGGGGCCACATGCAGTCTAAGTGGAGGTACTCCCCTGAAAACAACCTGAGGGGTATTTAGCAATAGTGGGCCAAGTACTCCATCATTCTGCAGGATATGCCAATATTTTCATAGTATATGTTTGACTGAAAAATGTTGAGAGGAGAAAGAGGAAAAAATGCATACTTAAAGGAATCATTATTTTGCCTGACGTTTGGTTTTAGCAACTCCTCCCTACCCTTCTGTTCAGTACAAGCAAAGGTTTCTTCAAATTGGTCATCACTATACCCCTTCTCAATGAACTTAGTTTTGAGTACAGAGACTTCCTGTATAAATGTTGGTTAGTACAATTCTTCTTCAATCTTAGGAACTGACTAAACAGAAGCGACCTCAACCAGGCCAAATGAGGGCAGCTGTTAATAGCAATAAAGCCATTCCTGTCCGTTCCTTTAAAGTAAGTGGAAGTGACAATCGCACCTTCCACTATCCTAATCCTAAGATCCAGGAAATTAATTTCTGTTTTGCTAAATTCATACTGAAGGGAAGTGCCTCTCTCATTACTATTCAATTCACACATAAAATCTTTTAAAGATTGGTCATCACCCTCCCATAGGAAAAGGATGTCATCGATGTACCTCCTCCAAAGTATCACCTCTGGTCTTGATCCATCCTTGATGACATCCTACTCCCACTTGGCAATGAATAAATTGGCCATACTGGGTGCAAATTTAGCACCTATGGCCACCCATGCTTTGTAGGTAATACGAGCCACCGAACCAAAAATAATCGTGGCCCATAGCAAAATCCATGGTGGGTTTCATCCACATATCCATGGTGGGTATCATCCACACCTCAATTTCTGTTTGGAGTCATTGATTCCTTCTTTTTTCCTTTTCTCCTTCTTTTTTCTCTTTTCTTATAGCACCATCCCTATTTTGATGCACACAAGTCTAAGAGACTCTATGCAGATATATATACAGCACAGTGGTGTAGTGATTAGCACTTTCACCTGGCAGCAAGAGGGTTGCTGGTTCGAATCCCAACCACGACACTACCTGCCTGGAGTTTGCCTAAGGCTGGCCATACATGTTCAACTTTTGTTGTACAATTATCTGTTAGATCTACCACAAACCACATAATGTGAGGTCAAAGCTAAACAACACATTCACTTGTATCTAATTAGGCAGGCCTTCGTACTACATACTTGAAGGTAAATTTCAAGAAAATTGTCAGAAAATTGAATCATGTATGGCCAGCCAAACACTCATTCATTAGTGAACTGGTGATTTTGGTTTAGGAACCAACAGACCCAATTAATGACTTTGCTAGGTGTTCCCTATACTGGGTGGGTGTAGTTTAACCAAGGTTATATAAAGGGATGTTTAAGAGCAGCTCATTTGGCCTCTGGCAGCAGCGCCACATGTCTTTATGTCCGAATTTGCTTTTGGGGGTGGGTGGGTTTGCTGGCATGCCTAAGGACCCATATTGCAGTAAGTGTATTTTGTTGGATGAATACTTTTCATGCTCTAAATGTTTGGTATAGTTTTTGCAAAGTGTGTCTTTATGTACTCTATACATGTTTTTGTTTTATTTAATGCCTCTGTGTAGCTGTATGTTCTACTGATTTGATGGTATTTAAATGGAAAGGCAGGCTCATGCAAACAATAACCATAAAAGTATGTTGGGTATGTTTTATGCTTAATACTAAGGTGTCTACAACTTATTTTGCTTGACTGTTGGATATTGTAAGCTCTATCTATTCATCATATGTTGTATCTTTGCACTATAATTTGAATAAAGATTACTTGATTTGGGGCTTTTTTTGGGGGGGGGGGGCATTTCACATTTCACATGCCTGCTTGAGTGATTACTGATGTTTTATACATGTTTAATAAAGCTTATTCATTTGTACACAGCTCCTGTTTTTTTCTTTTCTTTTCTTCATATCAGTCTGGATGTAATTCAGATATCTTTTGTGTCTATTGAATGTAATCCATTTCTTGTATTTTTTTGTGTGTGTGCAATGGCAGTATAGTATGAACATGGGTAGGGTTTCTCCGTGTACAGGGGTAGGGTTTCTCCCTTTACTCCAGCGAACTGTGTATGGGTGTGTGGGTGTGTATGGCGGGGGGAATGGGGTGTGTATGGGGGGAGTGTGTGTGTGGGGGGGGTGTGTGTGTGGGGGGGGGTGTGGGGGGAGGAGTGTGTGTGTGGGGGAGAAGTGTGTGTGTGTGTGTGTGGGGGGGGGGGAGTGTGTGTGTGTGTTGGGGGGGAGTGTGTGTGTGTGTGGGGGGGGAGTGTGTGTGTGTGTGTGTGGGGGGGAGGAGGAGTGTGTGTGTGTGGGGTGGACGAGTGTGTGTGTGTGTGTGTGTGTGTGTGTGTGTGTGGAGGGGGGAGTGTGTGTGTGGGGGGGATGAGGAGTGTGTGTGGGGGGGAGGAGTGTGTGTTGGGGGGAGGAGGAGTGTGTGTGTGGGGATTGAGGAGGAGTGTGTGTGTGTGGGGGGGAGGAGGATTGTGTGTGTGTGGGGGGAGGAGGAGTATGTGTGTGTGTGGGGGGGAGCAGAGGAGTGTGTGTGTTGGGGGAGAGGAGTGTGTGGGGGGGGGGAAGAGTGTGTGTTTGGGGGGGAGGAGTGTGTGTGGGGGGGAGTAGAGGAGTGTGTGTGTGTGTGTGGGGGGGAGGGGGAGTGTGTGTGGTGGGGGGGAGGAGGGGGAGTGTGTGGAGGGGGCTAAATTGTAAGAATTAATTAAAGTGTGTATGTATATATTTAGCTAAATTATATATAAATTAAGGAATTATACAACATTTCCATTCAGCCTCTGTGGATGAATGTAACCAAAACATTTAATAAAAAATCACTAAAAATGATTACTAAATAAAAGATTGCTACAGCGCTCACTCACCTTTTTAGTTGGCCTAGGTCAGTGATGATGAACCTTGGCAACACAGGTGTTTTGTAACATTTCCCATGATGCTCACCTACACTGCAGAGTACATGAGCATTATGGGAAATGTAGGGCAAAAACATCTAGGGGGGGGGGGTCAAGGGTTACCATCGCTGGCCTAGGTAAAACATTTCCAATACATTTTAGTTGTCTGTGTGCACCATTTTTAAAATAAAGCAAAATCTCTTTACAATAAATTGCAAATGGCACTTTGGCGTTCGCCCTGGACCTGAATGACACCAAATTGGGTTGCACACATTCCAGCAAGTGGTCACAATCAACTGACTAATCATGGTGAGGGCCACTTTCAGCTGTGAAGAAATGGCATTCATATGCAAATTGAGTATGTGTGTGTGTGTGTGGGGGGGGGGGTCTGTGCTTGTAATCAGAGCATTGATTACCACTGCAGACCCTTGGGGGATGCCACTAGAGCCACCAGGGATTGCTGACCCATGGCCACCAGGGATGCCCACCCATGCCACCATTGATGCCAATCAGTGCTCAGGGAACCTGTTAGTGCCCTCCTCATCAGTGCTGCCCATCATTACCATCTATCAGTGCTGCCCACCAGTGCCAATCATTGCCCATCAGTGCCACTTATCAATGCCCATCAATGCTGCATATCAGTGCCGCCTATCAGTGTCCATCAGTGCTGCCTATCAGTGTCTCATCAGTGCCTGCCAGCGCAGCCTCATAAATGCTCGTCAGTGCAACAAAAAACATATTGATTTACCAAATGTTATTACATAAACAAAAACACATTTTTTTTTAGGGGTCAAACATTTAGGTCTTCTTTTTGCCAATAAAAATAAAACCTTGCAGTGATCAAATACCACCAAAAGAAAGCAATATTTGTGTGAAAATAATGTCATACATTTGTGTTAGGTACAGGGTTGCATGACCGTGCATTCGTTATTCAAAATGCAACAGCAGAAAAAGCTGAAAATTGGCCTGGGCAGGAAGGGGGTGTAACTGCCCTGTATGGAAGTGGTTAACTATTGAAACATGGTACTAAATATTCCATGGGTAATCATGCTCAGCTCATTGTTCCTGTATATAAACACTGAGAGCATGAGTTCAAATCCCAAGTCTGCCATCACCTCCTTAAAATTAAGACAACTGTAAATAAATACTGAAACTTGGCAAATGCATATTTGCACCCTGCACATATGCATGTCTGTTTCTTGAATATACATGGCCATTGACATGCAATTTAAGGTGATGTAGCCAATGTATTACTATGTGGCAAAAAAAATAATGACACACAACTGTGAGCACACAGGGTGTTATCGTATTTGGGCCTTGAACTCATGACCTAGCAATCTTTGTCTATGAGCATAGACCACTACACCAAATTGCTGAATACAATCAGACATGCCTGAAAGTTTCAGATGAATAAAGAATGAAGATTGCTAATTAGACAGCTGTGTAGTCTGCTATTAGTAAATCTAAAGGTTAAAACACATAAGATACATAACTATACCTTAAATTTAAAATAAATCATAATAGATGACATTGCTGTGTAATAGTGATTCAGAATAGACAAATTTCCTTTTATGAAAAACACAAACGGAATTTGGTTAACTCCAAACCCGAATTCACTCTTGGTTAACTCCAACTCCGAATTCACTAAAGCACCCAGTTGAAGGTTAAACTCCAGTACTTCACCTAATTAAGATGCTAATGAGTTTCGGCTGGAGTTATTTTTGGAGAAGTGAGCAGCTCTACTCCCAACTTATAGTGAATTAGGCCCTTAGTGTCTGATTTGTCGGCCCAGGGTCACAGCCCCACCATAAGTTGCTGATCACCGCCATTACTAGTACAAAAAAAAATGCCATAAAAATATTGCATAGTTTGTAGACGCTAGAATGTTTGCGCAGACTAATCAATGTACGCTTATTGGGATTTTTTTTACCCAAACTTGTAGCAAAATATATATTGGCCTAAATTGATGAAGTAATTCGATTTTTTACATTTTTTTTATTGGATGTGCTTTATAGTAGAAAGTAAAAAATATTGTTTTTTTTTTTTTTTTTTAAAGTGTTGCTTCTTTTTTTGTTTATAGCACAAAAAATAAAAACCACAGAGGTGATCAAATACCATCAAAAGAAAGTGCTATTTATGGGAAAAAAGGACATCATTTGTATTTGGGTATAGCGCTGTATGACCACACAATTTTCAGCTAAATTAATGCAGTGCTGTATCGCAAAAAATGGCCTGGTCATGAAGGAGGGTAAACCTTTCGGAGCTGAAGTGGTTAATGTTGATCTCTACACAGGCTACCATCCCTTCATTCTATTATGACTTCTGCTTCCAGACTCATCCACCTTAAAAACCACTCAGCGTCTGCCACCCCTTTCTGACACTTTCTCCACTGGCTTCTGATTGCCCAATGAAAAAAATTCAAAATACTTACAACAACATACAAAGCAAGTCACAACTCTGCCCCCTTCTACATCACCAACCCCATCTCAAAATATCACTCAAACCATTCTCTTCACTCCTTCCAAGACCTCCTGCTCTCTAGCCCCCTAATCGCCTCCTCCCATGCTCACATCCAGGACTTATTCAGAGCTTCTCCCCTCCTCTGTAACTCCCTACCTTAACCTGTATGGCTATACCCTACTCTGTCTTTAGGTGATCCCTAAAAACTCAGCTCTTCGGGAAAAGCTATTTCACCTATGCCTAACAACTGTACTCACAGAACTCATCCCCACATAGTTACTGTTTTTTGTATTTAGATTGTAAGCTCTCATGAGCAGGGTCCTCCTTACCGTCTTGTCTCAAATTGTATTGTAACTATATTGTCTCTCTTTATTTTGTACCGTACTGCACAAACTGTTGGAACTATATCAGTCTTGTATAATAATAATAATAATAATAATGTATCAGAGAGAGAAAATTTGATACCCATGTAACTCAAGAGAAAGCTTCTACCTCTCAGATACTCAGTTCTGCATAGAGGAAAAGCCAATATGTGAAACATCTTCTTAATCTCTAGTAATAAATATTTTGCATATAAACTGTGTCTATAGGACAAGTCCCAATACATACTAGAAACATCTGGCATTATCAAATATGCCAAGACTTATTAAAGATTTTCCTAAATAGATTGTGTTATAAATATAGTGATTAATACATGCCATGTTATAATAACAGAAACCTAATATTTATACAGAATATGTAACAAAAAATGAGAGAATGAGCCTTTTTCCCCATTGAATTCCTAAAGGGATGTAAGAACATTGCACGATCATCCTGTCATTAGTCACCAGCCCAGGAGAAGGTCAGACAAAACATTTATCATAAGCACAATCAGTTTATCAGCACCTTGTTGCAGAGAAATGGAGACCTGGTCACGCTGCATTCACTTTTCAAACACCGTGACGAAAAGTTCCTAATCACAACAGACATTAATATTTGCAGGGCAGAGCTTAAACTATCCTAACAAAAATAATTATTACATTTTTTCCTTGAAGGAAAAAAAAGATCTTCCTTAAATCAGCAGCTATTCGCTGTCAGACATCTTGGATGAAATCATTGCTTGAACAAATAAACACAGATTCATACAGATCTCTGCTCTGGGAGCATACGAACACAATTATTTTTTTGTCTGCCATACACAAGAATGAGAATGAAGCCAGAAAATGTTATTCTTACTTTACTGCAAATAATGTCTTTTACTATGATTGGGATGTTATAATTACCCTTTTGAGTATTATTGATTAAACTCCTGGGATCTAATGTGGCTTGATACACCCTAATATTTGGAATAACATAAATTATGTTGTAAATTAAGGCATTAAAGGGGCAACAAGTACATTTGAATAGATCAGTTGTTCATTTACCAGACCCGTTCATGTCCCACTTTTTGAACTTTTTTCAAAAGAATTAATTTCATCCTAGTAGTTGGATATGATGGTCACTGCTAATCTCACTATCTGCTTCATGCAAGACCCATGAACCAACAGATATTGTGACAATCAATCGATATACTTAATGTGTGAATATTACATAAATATATAAATATGATCCCCGTGCTAAATTTATGAAACTAAATATAATAAAATATATATAATGAATGCTGCTACTTATATATACATACAATTTAAAAAGAACTCTCACAAGTATGCCCAAATACACACTAAAAAAATTCAGTAGCGCTTAAAAATAAAAATAAAAATAAATCTTAAACCAAGTGCATATGGATATTCAATTAGTCCATGTGAAATAGAATAAAAGAAAAAGTCCATAGAAAAGTTAATTAATATTAACAAAAGAACAGAGAGTCCATGAACTTGAACTGGAGAACCCAGGTATCCGAGTGCAAAAACAGAACACCTTCAGATCCATCATCAATATGTGTTCACACTCCCAATTGTGAGGTCACTCACCAGAAAGAGACGAAATCGGAAATGACAAAATGCATCGGGCGTGGCTGTACGGCATCCCGAAGTAACCGAAGTAGACTGACGAGTGTCCCCAGGCTGACCAACTCACCAGTTTGGAGAGGGTGAGAGACACCGGAGACACTCCAGTCTCAGATTATGTTGAAAGCTTACTGAAAGTTTGAATAATGTTAGTGTATTATCATAGATTTAATAAAAATATCATTAGTTTAAATGGTATTGCACTACGCGAGGCTGCTTTATTTTTCATATACTTGATTGGCTTGACTGGGATGAGGCGAATCATGAGGTTGGGATTCCAATAGTTATCCAGCTGACCAGAGTTCTGACATTGAGAGTTTTTTGCCTGATCCACGAGAATGGGAGGCAACTCTTTCTTGTGAGTGACCTCACTATTGGGAGTGTGAACACGTATTGGAGGTGGATCTGAAGGTGTTCTGTTTTTGCACTGGGATTCCTGGGCTCTCCAGTTCAAGTTCATGGACTCTCTGTTCTTTTGTTCATGTTAATGAACTTTTCTATGGACTTTTTCTTTTATTCTATTTCACATGGACTAATTAAATATCCATATGCACTTGGTTTAAGATTGATTTTTATTTTTATTTTTTAAGTGCTACTGAATTCTTTTAGTGTGTATTTGGGCATACTTGTGAGAGTTCATTTTAAATCAACAGATATTGTGGTCTCCAGACTGGATAAATGACAGTACATTACAAATTCTCTCGTGCCCACCTTCATGCCCTAAAAATGACCAAACAAAATATGAAAACGTACAATGAACATCACATTTCATAGACTGGAACGTGTCCCTGACTGGCATTCTTAGAGCTGTAGAGTACGAGCATCACTGCTGCCTATGGCCACCTGCTTTAGGATCAGTGGAGACAAGACTTATCATCTTCAACATCACCACCATCCTCTTCTCATTTCCTGTTATGTTGTGCCAGTTTTCACATTCTGTCCACCACTTCATTGTATCACAATCACCATATAACTCAGATGCAGCAATAATTATAATTAGAAGCTGCTCCAGTAATAATTAAAGTAGAATATAATGGAGCACTGAGCTGGGTTCCTATAGATCAGGGGTCTTCAAACTATGGCCCTCCAGTTGTTTAGGAACTACAATTCCCATCATGCCTTGTCATGTCTGTGAATGTCAGAGTTTTACAATGCCCCATGGGATGTGTAGTTCCGCAACAGCTGGAGGGCCATAGTTTGAGGATCCCTGCTATAGATCTTGGTAAATATACAAATCTTGTGATGTCTTTCTATTGCCACAACCTCATATGACTGGCTGTAAAAAGTGAGTGGGGAAACTGAGGAGGGTCAGATGTCCCCATAAAATAGGAAACTAAAAAAAGAGACAGGGGAAGTTGGGATGCTGTCAGATGTCACGTTACACATACATTACCATGTCATTTGTGGCATGAACTCACAAAAGTTCTTGAAGCTCTGTTTCAGTTTGCCCAATTATTTTTGCTATTAACAAACAATAAGTACTGGGCTGGCATAGGGAATTGTACTTGGAATCCAACAGCTGTCTCCTCCACAGAGAGATGACATGAATGCCTTACACAAGAAATGTATGTCTTCTTTAGTACAGCTGCCTTGAATTCTGCTTTTAGACTGGACATGACAAAGCATATACATACCAATCCTGGCAGTCGCACTGTATGTGAATATTACAGTATAATGAACTTTAGGGTTCACCTCTGTGTCCTTAGTATCAGAAATAAGGTACATGGTTCCAACTTAATAAATATTTATGTTGTTTTTCAGGTAGGATTACTTGATATCAAAGTTTTTTTTTTAATTCATTAGATTTTGTATTTATTGAAGATCTTCTAGTATATTACTGACTCAAAGTATACAATTCCTTTATCATCTGTATAATTTGGATGATCATTGCTGTACCTCATTCAGAAGTTGTCCTATAAACCTTGTTTTTATCAAGATGTACTTATTCTCTGAACAAAGATCCTTTTGATGTTGAACTTGAATTGTCTATATAAGGATTCATTTCTTTGCATAACCTCAAGCTAAACCTTTGGAACAGATGCGAGGCCAAATGACAGGATTGTACACTGAACATGATTAATTGCTAGACAGCTTTGTACTGGAAGTGTAGACATATTGGATGGCTCTGATAAATCTCTATATTTTAAATGTGCATATTTTGCTATAATTCTTGTTATTTGCGTAAAGACAATGATGAATAACAGAGAAGTTACCTCTGTGTTTTGGTCTGTGTTTACAAAGACTTAAGACTACACGTTTATCTTTGAGAATGAGGGAATCTTCCTGAGTTTGATCTTCAGCGAGTTTGTTGAATCATGCATAAAGTCCATAAAACTTGCCTTAACATCAAGTCCTATAGATTTCAATCAAGGGAAAATGAATAAAAAAGTTTTGGCCATTTTTTAAGGTTAATAGGTGAGGTGTTTGCAAATAAGGTAATGGGGAGCTGGGCACTGCCATGGGACACTTTTATGAGAAAAACACCAAACCTTTCAATTAGATGCTTGGGAGATGCCTTAGAGCTGTATGTGACAGTACAATATTCAGTGACAGCATAAGCAAAACTTAAATTTGGCATTACAAATTTTGGATATGCCATCAATTTTTTAACATTTAGCTTGGCCTAATAACAGCAGCACGCCTCAGCTGCAACCCGGAAATGCAAAAAAAAAAAATTAAATTACACAGTAACAACCCCCGCCTATGACATCTGAGCCCTACGTTTTCAAGCTGTTAGCGCTGCAGCCCCTATTATATAATCTGGTGGAAATTTCCTGACCTGGGTTGCCCCAGAGTGACATATGCCCAGCTGCAATTTTTGTTTTGCTTTTACATTATCTGTTAAATGTAGTTTATGTTTAGATGTGTTTATATTTTTATTTTATTTTATTTATTTTGTTTTTCAGCTTTGCCTGACCTCTGTATACAGCAGAGGCCAGGCAAGTCTGCTATTTCTCTGCTTTGCTGTTATTGTTTTTCTCTTCCCAAGCCAGTTGTAATAAATATATGTATATATATATATATATATATATATATATATATATATATATATATATATATATATATATATCTATATCAATATATATATATATATATATATATATATATATATATAATTTACATACTGTATATATATATATATATATATATATATATATGTCTATATATCTATATATTTATATATCTATATATATTTTTATATATATATATATATGTATCTATATATATAAATATATATATAGTATATATATTTAGGTTGTAGGTGACGAGCCATGCCCTCTTACTTCTCCTTCAACTTTCCTTTCTCCTACTCATACCACCTTCCCCTCCTTCTCCCGAACCTCCTCCTACACTTCCCTCTCCTCTTTCTCCTCCTCCAGCACTTCCACCTCTTCCTCAATTTCCTTTAATCCAACCTGCCCTCCACCTTCTTATTTTTAATTTACTTTCACTTTTCTTTTTTTAACAAATATGTTAAAATTGTAAGCTCTAATGAGAAGGGCAATCAAATTCCTCTTGTATTGAATTGTATTGTAACTGTACTATCTGTCTCCATGTTGTAAAGCACTGCTCATATTGTAACCACTTTCCACCCGCCCAAGTGATAGCGCGGCGGTGCGGCTCTCATTCTGGGACGACGTCATATGACGGCGCCCCAAAATGTCCGCGGGGGCACGCAGTGCGGCGATAGTGGCCGCGCCGTGTTCCTAGGACACGGCATGACCCCGATCTTGGTAAAGAGCCAATGACTTGTCTCTTTACCCATGTGATTGGCTGTGTCCAACCACATGTAAATGTGGAAGTGCTGTTTACCGGCTCTCCTCACCTCACACTGCCAGAGTGTGTAGCGAGGAGAGCCGATAAGCAGCTCCTTCTTAAAGGGGAGTCTAGTACAGATAATCAGGCACTGATCATCAGTGCCCTGATTACAGTAAAGTAAAAAAAAAAACAGTGCCCACAGTTCCCACAATCAGTGCCCACAATCAGTGCACATAGTGCTGCCAGTCAGTGCCCATCAGTGCCTTCTCATCTGTGCTGCCATCAATGCCCATCAGTGCCGCCTGTCAGTGGCCATCAGTGCTGCCTGTCAGTGCCACCTATCAGGGCCCATCAGTGCGGCATATTAGTACCTCCTCATCAGTGCCACCTCATCAGTGCCTATAAGTGCCACATCATCAGTGCCCATAAGTGCCACCTCATCAGTGCCGATCAGTGGAGCCTATCAGTGCCCATCAGTGCCGCCTCATCAGCGCACATCAGTGAAGGAGAAAAATTACTTATTTTCAAAATTTACTGACAGAAAATTAGAAAAACTTTTTTTTTTATTAAAAAATAAAAAAGCCAGTGGTGATTAAATACCACCAAAAGAAATCTCTATTTGTGTGAAAGTAATGATAAAAATTTCATAAGGGTACAGTGTAGCATGACCGCGCAATTGTCATTCAAAGTGTGACAGCGCTGAAAGCTGAAAATTGGCCTGGGCAGGAGGGGGTGAAAGGGCCCTGTATTGAAGTGGTTAAACACCAGCACCATTATATATTTTCTGAAAGAAGAGACCCTAGGGAATGACATAGTGACAATTGCAGTTTTGTTTTGTTTCTTGATATTTGCATATTATTCAAATTTATATTATCAGGAGAAAATACACTATAATGAATTTAAGTGCAAACAAACACAATATTATACCTATCAGCGGGACTAATTAGCCTATTAGCTTTCCAGATCAATTTTACCTGAAAGCCTGTCATCTGCTCTAGGATCAATACCAAGATGCTTTAACCACTTGAACACCAGAAAGTTTATAAAAGTACCTTAGTGGCTGCAGGCAGCTCCCGAACTACATTATTGCAGACTACATTGGAATACGAGGAGGTGTGTTGGGATGCTGGCTGTAAAGATGAGTTCATGAGACAGGCTTGATTTTATTATTGTTTTATTGCATTATAATCAGGGCACTGAAGGCTGCCCGCCATTCTTCAAATCAGGTTTCTTTTAGGGGGGGAGGGATTTTGTTTTGCTAGGGCATTTTTTGTTTCAGGGCTCCAAATCATACTCTTATTGCTGACACAGGCAAAGCTGCCCTTTGTTTAAAGCAAGTCACTGCAAACTTGAACCAAAGCACCACATATTTTACCATCATATGGCCTTAGCTGCTATTAAATTTAGGCAACTCCCTTTATTTAAAAAGAATTTAGGCAAGCCTTAAGTGAGTGGCAGAGGTTCTGCACACAGAGGTAATACCTTTTTATGTTATATTATACTATTTACATTTTTACACATTTTTAAATGTAGCATTTGTTTCCTTGTAAGGCCATCCCTGTCCTGGTTAAGTAAGCACAGACAGGGATGGTAGTGCAAATTGGGAACTACGCTAGGCAAGTAGAAAGTTCTAGGCCATCGCTCTGTCCTACTGTAAAGACAAAAAAGGGTTCCTTGCGAGATGAGGCCATCATCTCAGAAACTCACCTCATAGAGGCAATTATATTTGATACGTTCAATGGGCTATTTATTAAGCGCAGAGAAAACCAAATTCAGTTTTAACCCCTTCACCCCCGAAACTTTTACCCCTTAATGACCAGGCCATTTTTTGTGATACGGCACTACGTTACTGTGCAGTTGTGCGACGCTGTACCCAAATAAAATTGATGTCCTCTTTTTCCCATAAATAGAGCTTTCTTTTGGTGGTTTTTGATCACCTCTGCGGATTTTTTTTTTGCGCTATAAACAAATAAAGAGCGACACTTTTGGGAAAAAAAATATATATTTTTTACTTTCTGCTATAAAACACATCAATTTGTTCATAATTTAAACCAATATGTATTCTGCTACATATTTTTGGTAATAAAAAAAAAAATCCCAATACTGTAAGCGTATATAGCTTGGTTTGTGCAAAAGTATATAGCTTGGTTTGTGCATCTACAAACGATGGAATATTTTTATGGAATTTTTTTTAAACTAGTAATGGCGGTGATTAGTGACTTATAGCGGGACTGTGACATTACGGTGGACAAATCGGACATCTAACTGACACTTTTGACACTTTTTTGGGACCAGTGACACCAATACCTTGATCAGTGCTAAAAATATGCACTGTCACTGTACTAATGACACTGGCAAGGAAGGGGTTAACATCAGGGGCGATCAAAGGCATAAATGTGTCCCTAGGGAGTGCTTGCTAACTGTGGGGGGGGGGGTTGTTCTGGCTGAGGGAAGACAGAGATCCGTGTTCCTGCTTAGCAGAAACACAAGATCTCCATCTTCTCCCATGTCAAAACGGCAATCTGCCTTGTTTACATAGAGGCCATTGCACAAAATGACATACAAGCACTTGATTTTGTGCAATAGAGCCGACCTGCAGCTGTAAATGTACGTTACCCGATTGGCAGGTGGTAAAGTAGAAATTTAGGCTATACCATATCCCACCTTTTAAATGGTGCCTTCCCATTGCCCTTCATACATTTCAGCATAAATTGCAATTTAATATCTTTTTACTTTTATTTCTATGTTGTTATGTAACTGCAAAGCTCTGTCTCTGTGTAATGTGCAACCAGTGGGAGAAAACTCTCTCCCCCCTCCAACAACGCCTAGAAACCGTGGACACCACGGTGATGTAACTGCTCTATGAGATTCAACCTTGTTGTCAGCCCTGCAAATTGCACAGCAGCCTGAAGCCTGAGTTATGTTAAAAGGTCTGAGGGGCAATAAGAGGCAATGGAAAGCAGCATAGAAAAGGTGGGGTATGGTTTGTCCTAAACTTCTACTTTAACCTCCCTGGTGGTATTCACAAGTGTGGCTTGGGGTGGAATTTCAGTGCCATTAGCGGTAACCCCGAGCCACACTCGGGGTACCGCCAGGGAGAAATCGCTGGATCCTGGAAGAGGTTGCTTACCTTGTACCCAGGATCCCGTGATGTATTCCGGCAGTGTACAGCGGCCGGATCTTCCGCCCGATGCAGTGAGCCCTGGCTTCCGTTTCCTGCGAGCGTCGCGTCGCAGGAGGGTGGAACCGGTGGCAAATTCATAAAGTAAAACACACAAACACACTCATATATTGTAAATTTGTAATCCTATTGGATTACATTACTAAATAAAATAAATTGACCTTAGTTTGCCCCCCAGTGCCCTTGCCTGCACACACACATATATATATATATATATACATATGTATATATATATATATATATATATATATATATATATATATATATATATATACACACTTTAACTTATTTATAGTTATTTATTATACTATAATTTATGATTTCGTGTTTCAAACTTTATCATACCTGAGATGTTATAAAGAAGAACGCACAGTAAAAATAAATCATATGTAAATAGTTGGTTTGGACTGCTCGTCCTTAAGAATTACATGTAAAATAATGGCACCGCTTTCAGCACCTAAAATCTGAAGTAATCATACCGCCAGGAAGGTTAATCAAGGATTGAGAGGCCAATGGGTCTCCAAAACACGATAGAAATAACAGAACGCTGAGAGCCAAACACTGGTCTAGGGCCAACCATTTTCCCTCCGCCCCATCCCCTTTACATATTTACTTTTTTTTTTTTTTTTTTATCATTTCCACTTTTTTGCCGGTCAAGCAAACACAGTCAGAGATGTCAAGGCTGTAACTAAAATGCTTACAAGTGACCATATGCATGAACTATGTAGTGTCAAGGATGTATTATAAGCTGGAGGGAAAGCAATATGCAATCAAGGTCCTAGCCTTCCCTTCTGCTTGTATCATAAGATGAGTGGGTCTTCAGTTTAGCAGAGGGGATTTATAGCTGAGAACTTGACTTGTAACAAAAGGAATCAAACCTGGATCACAGAGAACGACCAAACATGAAACACTTTCTGGACATATTTGGATACAGCAGGTGGCTAGCGTGCACCCGGGGTAACACTTTGCAGTTTTTGAGTGCACAGTGTTTTTACTTTTTTTTCCAAAGGATTTCGTTAGGTGATGCGTAAATAGGGAAGCTCTTGAACAGACATCCAGCAACAATTGCCTAATGTGCTCTAAGCACCCCAAGCTAAAAGATACAGATCCTTGCACACACACAGGCACAGGCAAGAGAATGTACCCCAGCACTGCAATTCATAGTTTGTTATAGTGGATGTAAACTCAAACACTAAAATCTCATATAAGCTTTACCCCTTCCAACCACTGCCACAAATGTATATTGGGCCATGGATATTTTTGTCGCGGGAGCACACTTAAACATGTACCCCCAGTAGTTTCAGTGTCAGAGTCAGTGCCAGTGTTAGTATAAATTAAATATTAGTTAATTACAAAAATCAATAGCCATCCATTATCATTTACCACCAAATGAAAGCCCAATTTGTCCTGAACAAAACAATGTATAGTTCACCTGGACACACAAAGTGGTTATAAAGATATGTACATGTAGCACTGGCCCCTTTTAGCCACCTAGCAAAGCATTTCTCCCACTGCACTGCTCATAGCTCCCTTTCTGCTTCTATGAACAGCAGAGAGAGAGGACAGCACATAGGAAGAAGGCATTTATCTGATTACGTGTAGAGGGTGTTCAGTGCAATATGTGGGCCGTACGACATGCAAATTAAAGGACGGGTTCAGGGAACACCTCAGCGACATTAGAGGTCGCAAATCTACAAATGTTGCACGGCACTTCAACACAGAACATCATGGGGATTTGTCCCTGGTGTCAGTCCAGATTGTTGAACAAATTAAATTACCACCCGGGGGGGGGGGGGGGTGCCTTTCGCCTCCTGTGTAAAAGGGAGGTTTTTTGGATATATAGACTTCATACTAGGTTGCCTAATGGATTAAACTTTGAGTGGGATGTTACACATTTCTACTCATAGTTATCCATAGTCTTCCATCCATGCTTCCCTATACACTCCCCTTACTGTATTGGGGTACAGTATACCCTGGATTTTCGTTCATGTTTTTGTGCACACGTCCATACTATGTGTACTTATTTTTTTTACGAATAACATTATATATTAAATTTTTGCTTTTTTATTTTTATTTTTATTATTATTTTTTATTTTTTCGCCTTTAAGGTGTAGTATTGTGGTTCATAGGGTGTCACACTCATATTTCCACTGTTTGTTGTTCAATAATAAATGAAAATGATTATTTTTTTCTAATAAGAATTTTTCTTTAAAAATAAAAATCATGTATGGCTGTGTGCACATATACACGTGTACATCTCCTTTCATTGTTTATGCTCAACAATACGGACTGTATATATATTTTCTCTATTTTTTGTATTTTTTGACTTTTTACCATCATTCTCTTTTTGGATGATATGTGAGTGAGTGTCTGCTTCATTTTGTATCTTTGTTTAAATTTAATTTTGGTTCTCTCTTGTCATCTCAAATTTGCCATTTTATATCTATGTCTATGCATCTTGAAGTTTGTATATACAAACGCTGTTTTCAGCGATATGCTGTACATACATAGATAAACATATATACCTTGCAAGGAAATATGTTGTTGTATTCCTTTGTCACCTAATGGTTTTTCTGCTCTTTTTAGGATGAATTTTTAGGATGAATTTTCGTCTAGATTATCTTCATCTGCTTATGATCGATTTTTCTTCTTTTTTTGTGTTTTTTCTTTTTTTTTTCTCTTTTTTTCTTCCATCTGTAATATTTACACAAAAAGGTTGCCTTGTAATTTGGGCCCTTAACCCTAATGGATGCCAGCAAACATTTAAATAGAGAAAGATGGGGCTTTACGGGCCAGTAGGAGTAGAAGGATCAGACACAAAACCAATTTATAAAACCATATAACATTTTATTAGTTTAGAAGATAAAAAAGCATGGTTTACCATGCACATATTGCAAGAACGGACTAACATAAAACAATTTGTTCAAGGTGAGTCATTAACAGTATAGAAATACATCCCGTGAGGGAAACAAAACCAAAAGCCTGTGTAGGATGGGAGGTAGGTCTCAGGGTGGAATGCGGTCAATGTAGTTCCCCAGCAAGCTGACGCGTTTCGCTCAAGGCTTCCTCAGGGCCTGAGAGACTATGACAGACCGGTATTTCTATAGATAATATGAAATATAACAGGATAATAGTTAGTAACTCATAGGTCCTTTCGCCTTCTGTGTAAAAAGGAGGTTTTTTGGATATATAGGTGAACGAGGGTCTGAACACTTGAATCCAGCTTAATGAATATATAAATGCTGATATAATATGGAGATTGTATTTTGAATACTGAAGCAGTGACATTTATCAGTATTTGGGTCGCCACAACTTTGTCACCTCCCGAGTCATTACCAATAAGGGTCAGTAAAAAACCAGAGCTATTTGCAATAATGTGCATTGATGATTTGCTAATGGACCTATGAGTTACTAACTATTATCCTGTTATATTTCATATTATCTATAGAAATACTGGTCTGTCAGGGTCTCTCAGGCCCTGAGGAAGCCTTGAGCGAAACGCGTCGGCTTGCTGGGGACCTACATTGACCGCATTCCACCCTGAGACCTACCTCCCATCCTACACAGGCTTTTGGTTTTGTTTCCCTCACGGGATGTATTTCTATACTGTTAATGACTCATCTTGATTGATTTTAACAAATTGTTTTATGTTAGTCCATTCTTGCAATATGTGCATGGTAGTCCATGCTTTTTATCTTCTAAACTAATAAAATGTTATATGGTTTTATAAATTGGTTTTGTGTCTGATCCTTCTACTCCCACTGGCCCGTAAAGCCCCATCATTCTTTATTTAAATTTTTGCTGTAATATTTAGTGTCTCTGCATGAATATACGATGATTCTATTTATTACCGTGTATTATGTCTGTACAATGCTTGACCTAATGCGGATACATTTGTAGATGTTACCCTATTTATTTATCATTATCATCCTATTATATACATATGAAATTGGGTATTTTTTTATATTTTCAGTTATCTGCCAGATGTTCTTTGATCTTTTTTTCTTTTTTCTTTTTGTCTTCTTCTTTTTCTCTCTTCTTTTTCTTTTCCTTATTTCTTGTCTTTTCTTTTTTGGATTGTTTTTTATTATTTTCGGTTTTTATTTTTTTGTTTTTTGTTGTTTTTCTTTTTCATGTGGGGTTCACTCTTCTTTCTTTTTCCCATGTGTGAAATAGATTCTTGCCAGAAGCCCATGTTGCAATTAGCTCTCATGATTAGTAGCCTTTCACTTATTCAATTAACGTTGATTGGTTTTTCTGGTCTTTTGGCTGCAGTTTTATTATTTAGCTGGCATCTCCACATGTATCCACACGGTTATGACTAAGCGAACATAGTTTCGTGAAACGCGTCAACTGTTTTTTGCCCTCCTGTCCCTGGCTTGTTGTTTTGGATTTTATGGATTTTCAATAAAAGGTTTTTATCATTTACTATCACTCTCAAGTTGGTGTGCGGTTGCCTTCTTCTAATTGTACAGCTGTCGGGACTCCGGACCTAACCTGCACCCTTCTGATTGTGAGGAAATTTCAACACCAGAGCGGTCTCTGTGCTCTCATATCTATTTAGCACATAGGAAGACCTTGACTGGCTGCTGCAGCAGCCAAGGGACTATGCCCACCCCTAGAATTGGGGTAAAGGCGTTCCCATTGGCCACAACATGGCAGAAGGCACATCCACTCATCGCATTCAGAGCTGCCGGGTGTTGAACCAAGACACATGTGGAGGCAGCAGGTTGTCTGTGCTACCAGGACTGAGACTGCTGCTGTATTGAATGCTGCTGAAGAGAACTATACTGCGAGGACATCCTAAAACATTTAATGTGAAAATGGTTTAATGTAGCTTAATGTAATAAAGTGCCTAAACCTTAATTAATTGCCCTGAAACTTTGCACAGTCTAAGTTTTTAACTTTCCTAATCTATCCTAGAAGTTTCATGCATTTTGGTCTTCCACGAGGCAAACTAGGGACATTAAGGCTTCTTTCACACGGTCCGCCTCCGCAGGCGGATCCGTGTTGCTCAGCGGGGATCGATCCGCGATCCCCGCTGAGCCGGGCGGATGACAGCTCCGTCTCCGCTTGCAGAGCGGAGAGGGAAGTGTCTCAGCACCCGCTGCCCTCTATGGGGGATCGGAGGAGAGCGGACAGCTTGTCCGCTCTCATCAGATCCGCTCCGCTCCGATTACTGAACGGATGGAAAAATAGGGTTTCCATCCGTCCAGATTTCAGCACAGAATCGGATGCGGATGGCAGTGGGTGTCAGCGGAGGTGACCTCCGCTGACACCCGCTGCCCCATAGAGCTGCATGGAGGATCCGATCAGATCCGCCTAAAAAACTGACAGGCGGATCTGATCGGACCGCCCGTGTGAAAGAGCCCTAAGTTTGTTTTTTTGGGAACATAAAGTGGCTTAACGTACAAAAAAGAGCTAATATGTAAACCAATTTCCCCAAAACTTTACACAATAGAAGCCTCTATCTATGTCAACATATTCTGAAAATGTCAGCTGATTTGGTAATTCACACCAAAAGTTATTCACATTAAAAATAAAATATTTAATGTGAACAGCTTAATGTAAAAGTGCTTAATGTACTATTATGTACCTAAATCTCAATCAAGTGCCTTGAAACTTTGCAAAGCCCAAGTTCTACACTTCCCAAACTTATCCTAGACCTTTCATGGATTTTTGTCCCCCACAAGAAAAACTAGGGACATTAAGCTTGTTTTTTGGTGGAGCTTAATGTGGCCTAATGTACAAAAAAGAGCTTCACACAATAGAAGATTCTATCTATGCCAACATATTCTGAAAATTTTAGATAATTTGGTAAATTACACCAAAAGTTATTCACATTAGGCTATTTTTTTGCAATCCTAAAACATTCAATGTAAACAGCTTAATGTAAAAAGAGCTTAAGGTACTATACTGTGCCTAAACCTCAATCAATTGTCTTGAAACTTTGCACAGTTCTCCACTTCCCAAACCTATCCTAGAAGTTTCATGGATTTTGGTCTCCCACATGGAAAACTAGGGACATTAAGCTCTTTTTTTGGGGGAGCCTAATGTGGCTTAACATACAGAAAAAAAGCATAGATGTTAACCAATTTCCCCCAACAGATTTTGAAAATTTCAGATCATTTGGTAAATCACACCAAAAGTTATTCACATTATGTTTTTATTATTAATTTAATAGGGAAGGAGAGAGGGAGAGAGAGAGAGAGAGGGAAGGGGATAGAGAGGGAGGGGGAGGGAGAGAGAGAGAGGGAGGGAGAGGGAATGAGTGAGTGAGGGAGAGAGCAAGAAAAATAAGGGGAGTGAGAGGGGGGAGGGAGAGAGTGGTGAGAGATAGATGGGGAGAGAGAGTGGGGGAGAGGAAGAGAGGGAGTGAGGTAGAGGGACAGAGAGTTCTTTGCCATGAGGTCCCATGTTAAACTTGGAGTGACCAGTATCAGAGAGTGAGAGCGATAACTCCAAATTTAACACACCTGCTCCCCATTCACACCTAAGACCTTGTAACACTAACAGGACTAACTAAGGGCGATGCCAAGGACAGCCTGATTTGCTTGCTTATTACATGCTTGTACCTCTGGATGTCTGTAAGTGTACTTCCCCTTTTTTAATAAATTTGTTTTGCGGATTTAAACTATGTTTGTCCCCTCTGGTTTATTCTTCATGTCATCTGTGGGGTGATCCATCCTATGACCACGGCTTGGAACATCCGAGGGTACTGCAGGCATTTGGAGTTACCAAGAATCCAATTATACCAGCCTATTTGACCCTTTTGCCGTATGGTAGTCTGGGTCCAAAGTCTCCGGTGAGCGCATTATCATCTCTCCTCTGATGGTGCTGGGGTCGGGCTGCCACTGTAACCACTTTTGGATGTTTTTTTTGCACTATTCACATGAGAATTTATTTATGTATTCACCATCTTTGGTGAATTTTTATGCACATGGACTAGTTTGTTCCTATTCCACCTATATTAGCGCTGCACTTTATTTACTTAACACTAACAAGTCACATGACATCGGGGAGGGAAAATGGCTAATTGGGCCCAATTCGAACATTTTTACTATGGGTGTACTCACTTTTGTTGTTAGCGGTTTAGACATAAAATGGTTGTGTGTTGGGTTATTTTGAGGGGGACAGTACATTTAACGCGACAGTACATGTAAGCTGTACACTCACTACTTTACATTGTAGAAAAATGTAATTTCTTCAGTGTTGTTGTCACATTAAAAGATATAATAAAATATTTACAAAAATGTGAGGGGTGTACTCACTTTTGTGAGATACTGTATATGCACTTCCCCAGCATGCACCACAAGCCAAAAACCCCCCAGTGATTGGCTGGTGAGCTACACACACTAATAATATTCCCCTATTGGCTGTCTCACACTACGGCCACTACACAAAAAATGGTAGGGGCTACACAAGCTTAATGTCACTCACTTGGTTTGTTGAAAACAAAAATCAATGAAACATCTAGGATAGGTTTGGGGAAGCTGAAAACGGGTTTTGCAAAGTTTGAATGCAGTTGATTGAGGTTTAGACACAGTATGGCACAAGATTTGACAAACAATAGTTACATCTGAATAACTTCTGGTATGATTTATTAACCGCTTGCCGACCGCCGCAAGTAAATTTACTGCGGCGGTCAGCCCCGGCCAGGCAGAGTGACGTTAATTAACGTCACTAGCCTGGGAGGGTCTGGGGAGCGAGCGCGCGCCCTCGGAGGCGCGCTCCCGCACGGTCATGGACCCCCCCGCGCGTGTGACCGGCGATCATCAGGGGGAGAGGGAGAAAGTCAGGCGGCTTGTGTAAACAAGCCACCTGTCATTCTCCTCGGTGTAAAAACACTGATCACACGGTTCTACTATGTAGAACCGTTGATCATTGTCCTTACACCTCAAGCCACAGCCAATCACAGTAGAAAGCACGCCCCTAGGGACACACACAGCCCCTCCCTCTCAAATAAAGTTAACCCCTTCACTACCAGTGTATTTTTACAGTAACAGTGCATATGTATAGCACTGATTACTGTAGAAATGTCACTGGTAACCCCAAAAATGTCAGTCAAGGGTCCGATCTGTCCGCCGCAATGTCGCAGTACCGCAAAAAAATCGCAGATCGCCGCCATTACGCGTTAAAAAAAAAACAACAAAAATGACAAAAATCTTTCCCTTTGTTAGTAAACGCGATAACTTTTGCGCAAACCAATAAAAATACGCTTTTTGCGATTTTTTTTACCAAACATATGTAGCATAAAACTAATTGGCTGAAAATGTTAAAAAAAATTTTAATTTTTTTGGGGAATTTCATATAAAAAAATGTGAAAAATATTGTTATTTTTGCAAAATTTACGCTCTTTTTTTTGTTTATAGCGCAAAAAGTAAAAAGCGCACAGGTGATCAAATACCACCAAAAGAAAGCTCTATTTGTGGGAAAAAAAATTCGTTTAGGTACAGCGTCGCGCGACCGCGCAATTGTCCGTTAAAGTCACGCAGTGCCGAATCACAAAATACCCCCCGGTCGTTTAGCAGCCAAATCCTCCGGGGCTTAAGTGGTTAAAGGGCCTGCCCTGCTGCCTTGAAATGTGTGAAGTTTGGGAGAAATTGGATAACATCCAAGTTCTTTTTTGTACATTAAGCCACAGTAAGTTCCCCGAAAAACAAGCTTAATGTACCTAGTTTGCCTTTTAAGGGACCAAAATCCATAAAACTTCTAAGACAGGTTTGGGAAGTTGAGAACTTAGGTCGCATAAAGTTGCAAGACAATTGAGTGAGGTTTAGGCACATTATGGTACATTAGGCTCTTTTTACATTAGGCCACATATTTTATGGTTGTAAAATATAGCTTAATGTGAATAACTTTTGGTGTGATCTACCAAATGATCTGAAATTTCCAGAATTTGTTGACATAGATAGAGTCTTCTATTGTGTAAAGCTTGGGGAAAATTGGTTAATAAATAAGCTTTTCTTGTACGTTAAACCACATTCGGCTCTCCAAAAAAACAAGCTTAATGTTCCTAGTTTGCCTTGTGGGAGACCAAAACTCATGAAACTTCTAGGACAGGTTTGGGAAGTTGATAACTTAGGTTGTGCAAAGTTTTGAGGCAATTGATTGAGGTTTAGGCACATTATGGTACATTAGGCTCTTTTTACATTAAAGTGATTATAAAGTCTTGTTTTTTTCTCTCTAAAAATAACAAACAGGTTATACTTACCTGATCTGTGCAGTTGGTTTTGCACAGGGTAGCCCAGATCCTCCTTTTCTTGGGTCCCTCTTCAGGTCTCCTGGCCCTTCCCTCCTATCAAGTGCCCCCACAGCAAGCAGCTTGCTATGGGGACACCCGAGCTGAGTCAGAGCTCTCTGTGTCTATTCAGACACAGAGCCCCAGTTTGGCCCGGCACCGCCTCTTTTCTGATTGGCTTACTGACTTTGATTGACAGCAGCGGGAGCCAATTTCACCGCTGCTGTGTCTCAGCCAATCAGAAGGAGAGGCACTCGTGGACATTGCTGGAGAGAGAGATGGGGCTCCGATAAGTATTAGGGGGTGCTGGGGCAGCTGCTGCACATAGAAGCTTTTTTATCTTAATACATAGAATGCATTAGGATAAAAAACCTTCTGACTTTACAACATCTTTAAGCTGTTTACAATAAATGCTTTAGGAATGTAAAATATAGCTTAATGGGAATAACTTTTGGTGTGATTTACTAAATGATCTGAAATTTTCAGATAATGCTCACATAGACAGAGTCTTGTATTGTGTGCAGTGGCGTAGCGTGGGTTGTCAGCACCCGGGGCAAGGCAAGTAATTTGCGCCCCCTAACCCGCGGGATTTTAGCACTCGAGTCTCTTCCACTAGATTAGTTAAAGAAACCCTTACCCCCTAAGCACATGTATTGTTTGTTATGAAAATATTGATGTAATTAAAGTAAAATGCATCTAAATACAAGTTTGAATGACCAGCGTGCCCCCTCTCAATGCAGAATGACCAGCATGCCCCCTTTCAATGCAGAATGACCAGCGTGCCCCCTTTCAATGCAGAATGACCAGCGTGCCCCCTTTCAATGCAGAATGACCACTGTGCCCCCTTTCAATGCAGAGAGACCAGCGTGCCCCCTATCAATGCAGAATGACCAGCGTTCCCCCCTTCAATGCAGAGAGATCATCAGTTCCCCGCGTCTCCTCGAGTCCTCCCGCCCCCTCCTCAGCCAATGGCATGCGTTCGCATTTCGGCCAATCAGGAAGCGGGGCTCGGACCCGCTTCCTGATTGGCCAGGAGGAGTATCCATGTGACAATAGCAAATTTTCATTCGCTATTGTCACACAATGGGTGGGCTCGGGGCGCACTGCTCTTCGCCCCGGGTCCACACCTTTTTGAGGCCTATTAGAGCCCCTGGCTCTAATCAGGTGATTAAAAAAAAACCCCCACTCTGTGACAGCGCCAGGCTGCTGACTCACTCGCTGCTAAACTGACTGAGCAGTGAGGAGAGGCAGCATAGGCGGGGCTTGGCTTGCAACGCCACCCCACCCTACACCAATGGACAGGTGAGGCACAGTCCAGCCCCGCCCCGACCCGCCATTTTTAGCCATAGGGCGGCCGCGCTGGACATCTCCCAGCCTAAAGATTGAGGCAGCCGCAGACAGTATGTGAACTGTGTATGTCAGAGTCAGACAGACAGAGTGACACTGCGGATGCGCCCCCCCAGATGTTGCACCCGGTGCGGCTGGCCCCCCCTGCACCCCCCACGCTACGCCACTGATTGTGTGATGTTTTGGGGAAATTGGTTAACATCTAAGCTCTTTTTTGTACGTTAAGCCACAAAAGCTCCTCATAAAACAAGCTTAATGTCCCTATTTGCCTTCTGGAAGACCAAAACCCATGAAACTTCTAGGATAGGTTTGGGAAGTATAGAACTTAAGCCCCGTACACACGATCAGATTATCGAACGATCTGTCGTCCGTTTTTTGTGGCATGCTAGTCTGATGTGGAAAGTGAAGAGGTTATTTTCATACAAATTTTCCCGTACGACAGAATTCTACTTCAAAAGTGATGTCATGTGCTGGATTGTTTTGTATGTGTTCTTTCGTCTCTGAGCATGCCTAGTCTTGCTCTTAAGATTTTTTTCCGTCGAAATCTGTACTAATGAGACGAAAATCGTCTCATTAGTACAGATTTCGAGTACAGTTTTTTGTCGTCCGTCAAAACGTTGTTTTGACGGACGACAAAAATTTTATAGCCTGCGCATCAGGATTTTGTCAGCCGAAAAATCGGAGTCGGCTGTCGAAAGCAAATACTAACAATCCAAAAATCGACGGATCGGTCGTCGGACGAATTTTCCCTTCAGATTTTCTTATCGTGTGTACGGGCCTTTAGGTTGTGAAAAATTTCAAGACAATTGATTGAGGTTTAGGCACATGATGGTTCGTTAAACTCTTTTTACATGAAGCTGTTCATATTAAATGTTTCAGGATTGTAAAATATAGCTTAATTTGAATAACTTTTGATGTGATTTACCAAATGATCTGAAATTTTAAGAATATGTTGACATAGAGAGAGTCTCTATTGTGTGAAGTTTGGGGGAAATTGGTTAACATCTAAGCTCTTTTTTGTATGGTAAGCCTCATGAAGCGCCCAAAAAAAGAAACTTAATGTCTCTAGTTTTCCTTGTGGGATACCAAAATCTATTAAACTTCTAGGATAGGCTTGGGAGGTGTAGAACTTAGGCTGTGCAAAGTTTCAAAACAATTCATTGAGGTTTAGGCACAATATGGTACGTTAAGCTCTTTTTACATTAAGCTGTTCACATTAAATGTTTTAGGAATGCAAAAAAAAAAAAAATAGCTTAATGTGATTAACTTTTGGTGTGAATTACCAAATGATCTGACATTTTCAGAATATGTTGGCATACATAGAGTCTTCTATTGTGTAAAGTTTTGGGGAAATTGGTTAACATCTAAGCTCTTTTTTGTATGTTAAGCCACATTAAGCTCCCCAAAAAACAAGCTTAACGTCCCTAGTTTTCCTTGTGGGAGACCAAAATCTATTAAACTTCTAGGATAGGTTTGGGAAGGTAAAAACTTATTAGATAGATAGATAGATAGATAGATAGATAGATAGATAGATAGATAGATAGATAGATAGATAGATAGATAGATAGATAGATAGATAGATAATTCAATACATATGTAAATACAGTATAGATAGATAGATAGATAGATAGATAGATAGATAGATAGATAGATAGATAGGTAAATACTGTATATATCAGAATGTTAATTAGATGGATGGATAGATAGATAGATAGATAGATAGATAGATAGATAGATAGATAGATAGATAGATAGATAGATAGATAGATAGATAGATAGATAGATAGATAGATAGATAGATAGATAGATAGATAGATAGATAGATAGATAGATAGATAGACAGATAGATAGACAGATAGACAGATAGACAGATAGACAGATAGATAGATAGATAGATAGATAGATAGATAGATAGATAGATAGATAGATAGATAGATAGATAGATAGATAGTGTCAAGACTATTGGTTGAGGCTAAGGCACATTATGGTACGTTAAGCTCTTTTTACATTAAGCTGTTCACAATAAATTGCAAAAAAAATTTCTTAATGTGAATAACTTTTGTGATTTACCAAATGATCTGAAATTTTAAGAATATGTTGGCATATATGGGTCTTCTATTGTGTGAAGTTTGGGGGAAATTGGTTAAAATCTAAGCTATTTTAGTTGGAGAACCTGATGGCGACTTCCCAAAATTAGGGGGCCAAACATGCTGACAAATTGAGAATCTGGGATCTCTTTATCATGTCCGGAGAGGCGGCATGCCTGATGGCGGAGTGACCTCTGAAATGAATAGCTGAGTTCCATGTGATTCGGCATCCGCTGGTTGGGGGGCTTGTGGCGCGTGGATGGCAGGGGGGTTCCCTTCCCCCCCACCCCCCTTGTTCCCTTGCCTTCCTCCCCTTCTTTCAATTATGTACCTTCCTTCCCCCCCCTTCTCCCCACCATCGCTCCCCCTTTACGAACATGCTGGTGAGGGTTACTTCTTTACTGTTGCATTTACAAGGGGTATTGCCTCGCTTTGATGTATCTCCTTAGGGGAAAGCCTTATTGATATCTTCACACAGTTGACCATTGATGTATTGATGTCTCTTGACTGATGTTGTTATGTTTCATTATATTTCATTCCACCCCTCATATGTGACTTTTTGGTGTACCCATATCCGGCTGTTCTCAATAAAAGTTATATTTGCAATAAAAAATCTAAGCTATTTTTTCTGTATGTTAAGCCACGTTAAGCCTCCCCAAAAAACAAGCCTAATGTCCCTAGTTTGCCTCGTGTAAGATCAAAATGTATGAAACGTCTAGGATAGATGAGGAAGTTTAAAAACCTAGGCTGTCAAAAGTTTCAGGGCAATTGATTAGGGTTTAGGCACTTTATTACACGTTAAGCTACATTAAGCCATTTTGACATTAAATGTTTTAGGATGTCCCTATACTGCGCTGGTAGCACAGAGACAGAGAGAGCTGCTGGGTGCTGTGTCAGGACTGAACTGTGCTGTGGGAGAGAGCTGCACAGACCCAGTGCTCTTGATCTGCTACTGTTCCAGACTGCTGTAAGAAAGCACATGCTGTTGCTATGCTACTGTTCCAGGCTGCTCCCAGAAAGAGAGAGCTATGGGTCCAAGAGGCTGCTGACAATGACTTTACTGCTGTGTGTTTCGCTACTATTCCAGTATGGAGAGAACAAGATGTGAAGACAGTAAAGTTCAGTAAAGGTAGGCCCAAAGCCTTTCAGGCTATCCTTCTGTACCTGTTCCCAGTGGACATAGACAGCAAATAAATAATTTCTTCTTGTCAGTACCTGTGTAAATAAACAGTAGACTAGAGATTATAAACAAATAAATAACTTATAGTTTAGGCTGCATTCACATGTCAGCGTATGATCGCGGGCAGAACCGCCGCGGTTCCGCCCGCGATTCGGAGATTTATTGCAAATTGCGGGACGCCTAGCGTTGCCCGTTGATTTGCAATAGCCCCCCAAACGCCGAGCGATGTTGCCGCGATTCGGCGGGCGTAAATCACGGCAACATCGCTCGGCGTTTGGGGGGCTATTGCAAATCAACGGGCAACGCTAGGCGTCCCGCAATTTGCAATAAATCTCCGAATCGCGGGCGGAACCGCGGCGGTTCTGCCCGCGATCATACGCTGACATGTGAATGCAGCCTTATGCATGCTTACAGTATATGAACATACGTATACGTTTAGGAGCCTCTGTAAAAAAAACATCTATTGACAATCGAATTGTACAATAAATCACATCTAATGGCCATGTAATATGTTTAGCTGTCTTAGATAAAACCAGCTAGTAATAAGCATATCTATTATCTAATTCTCCACCCCTGACTTTGTATAATAGTGTGGCCTTACCTTATTTGTTTAAAGTGGTTGTAAACCCTTACATATACCCAGTAAAGTGAACAGCCTCAGATGAGACACAGAGATGAAACAAATCCTCCTACATAGCATAACATTACTTGTTTATCTGCAGTCTTCTATTCCCTCCACCCCTTCAAAAGGGCAGATCCTATTAAATACATTATTCATCTGTCAAAAGCACAGAGCAGAGGGTGGAGATATTGCAGTTACAGTGTGTGAGAGCTGATTGGAGGAAAGGAACACACCAGTAGGCAAGCTCTGTTCTGAGCCCACCCCTTCCCCACACAAATGTATTTCATGTGTTGGGAAAACTTCTATAAATTACTCATGCTGATAACAGAGGAAGAAAGCACCAGAGAGAAACAACACTTAGAGATTTGGAGAGAGATAAGTAAACACCACAGATATATGTGCTTTCTCAGATTTCATGACTGAGGTTTACAACCACTTTTATGACCAATTTGTATTTTCTCCCTGTCAGACTAGACATGTTAGGTTGAATGCCAGGTGGTTTTATCTCCTACCTTAGCTAATGCTGATAAAAAACCCTTTAAAACTGTCCTATAACAAATCTACTCTCATGACTACATGAAAGATAACTAAACATTTTAAGGTAGAGCTTCAGTCTCCATGAAGAAATCTGTGCTGCATCAATTAATTATAAGCATATCTGCACAGTTTTCTCTTAGTCCACCTTCAAAGCCCCCCAAAAGCCTTTTGAACTTGAAATCCACCTAATACATTTTCCAGTGATGCTGCTCTGCTCCTGAATGCAGAGCAGAGTTGCCAATCTCATGTAGTCTGTATCTACTTGTACTACAGTGGAATGGAAAATGTTGCAGGGGGGCCTGGATAACAGCATTGTCACTGCTCAGTCACAAGCCTACGGCTAGTCAATCTGTACCTGGTCACATGTTGTCCTGCTCATTGCTTACTGGATTGACAGCTTTTAAAATTCTAAAGGGGGTGTTTCTGCGCTAAATAAATTGAAAAATAAAATTATGATAAATGTGAAAAGCAGCTAACACAAAATCAACCAACAGTGATTCATAGAAACAATAATAATAAAGTGTAGCGCTAAGAATATGAATAACTAGTGAAGAAGTTAATCCACAAACAATAATGTGAATAACTAATGAAAAATTAAATCCACAAAACAATGATATAAGAATAGTGTCCGATATTAGAGTTGAGCGGACACCTGGATGTCCGTGTTCGGCAGGTTCGGCCGAACTTTAAAAAAAAGTCCGGGTCCGTGTCCCGGACTTTTGCCGAACTTTTCCCGGACACCGAACCCCATTGAAGTCAATGGGGACCCGAACTTTCAGGCACTAAAATGGCTCTAAAACACCAAAGGAAAGGGCTAGAGTGCTGCAAATGGCAGCAAAACGTATTTAAGAGCATGGCAAGTGCTCTGCAAACAAATGTGGACAGGGAAATAACTTAAAACAACAAAAAAAAAAACCAGAAAAATAAAACAATGTTCTTCATCTCTGAAGGACGAGGCCCATATGGAGTAGGAGGGAGGTTGAGGTGGTGGTGGATGTGGCGGTGTCATAGGCGTGCGCACAGGGTGTGCCGGGTGTACCTGGGCACACCCTAATCACCTAGGGCACATTAGCATTATCGCTCTGTTTGCCAGTGAGGAGATGGGAAAGATCTCCCTTGGACCTGCTCTGCTCTATTTCACTTTGCCAGCAGGGAGAGTAATGTATCGGGGCCATGTACATGTAGACAAACACATGCATGTGTATTTAAACTTTGGGGTGCACACCCTAATGCAATAGGCTGCGCACACCTATGGGCGGTGTAGGTGGAAGCGGCGGTGGAGGAGGACCAGGGCCGGATTAAGAGCATCATGGGCTTGGTGCTGAGGATTTTGAAGGGCCTTAAGGGCCGTGCCTTGGCATGCACCCAGAGGAGGAAGGGTGCAGCCATGCATGCCTAATTCAACATGGGATGCTGTCTCTGAAGCCCATAAACACATCCATGCATCGGCAACTGTCCCTCCTTGTCCAGCCTTCGTGCTGTGTGGGGAGGTTCTGAGGGAGCTGCCTGGGGAAGCGAGCATAGAAGCCAGACTTCTGTGTTTACAAGTGACAGAAGAGCGGTAACAGTGAATATGGCCAACCCGGGGCCTATATTAAGGTAGGGGCCTGGAGCTGCAGCTCCAATAGCCCCTATGTTAATCTGGCCCTCAGGAGGACGAGGTAGCCAACACTGCTTTTTTTCAGAAATTTTAAATGAGGGTACACCCCAAAAGAGTGATAAAGAGCAAAAATAGAACAATGGCTGGGTAAGGTCGGTATCCATCGCTATTCTGCACAAGGTACGGAAAAGCCCCGTGGGATCCATGCCTGGTTCATTTTAATGAACGTGAGCTTGTCCACATTGTCTCTGGACAGGCAGCTGCGCTTGTCTGTGATAACGCCCCCAGCCGTGCTAAATACCCGTTCAGATAATACACTGGCTGCAGGGCACGCCAGCACCTCCAAGGCGTAAAGGGCAAGCTCAGGCCATGTGCCCAATTTGGAGACCCAGAAGTTGAAGGGGGCAGACCCGTCATTCAGTATGTCTAGGCGTGTGCACACATACTGCTCCACCATGTTGGTGAAATGCTGCCTCCTGCTAAGACGTTCCATATGAGCTTCTGGTGCTGCTGTTTGTTGTGGCGTGCTGACAAAGCTTTTCCACATTTCGGCCATGCTAACCCTGCCTTCTGAGGTGCTGGCAGTGCCCTGGTTGCGTTGGCGACCTCTTCCTCCTCCTCCTTCTCTGCCTTGTGCTTCCACTGTGGCCCCGCTGTCAAGTGGGAATGCCAGCAGCATCGCGTCTACCAGCGTGCGCTTGTACTCGCGCATCTTGGAAAGGTGTATCTCACATGTACCAACACAGACTATCCCACAATTTAATTGTTTATACCCAAAGGTTTTTATTGAATAGCGGAATAGAAAATATTATCAAAAAAAGTGTATGTATCTCACACGTACAGAACCACACTAGGCCCCAATTACTATTTTTTGTACCCCTAAAAGGCAGGATGAGGAGTAGGAGGAGTTTGGAACAGGCAGCACCCTCAAATCTTCAGAAGTATGAGATGAACCCCAAAAACTTGGAAAGGTGGATCTCACACGTACCAACACAGACTATCCCGCAATTTAACTGTTCCCCAAAGGTTTTTATTGAATAGCGGAATAGAAAATATGATCAAAAAAAGTGTATGTATCTCACACGTACAAAACCACACTAGGCCCCAATTACTATTGTTTGTACCCCTAAAAGGCTGGATGAGGAGTAGGAGGAGTATGGAACAGGCAGCACCCTCAAATCTTCAGAAGTATGAGATGAACCCCAAAAACTTGGAAAGGTGGATCTCACATGTACCAACACAGACTATCCCGCAATTTAACTGATCCCCAAAGGTTTTTATTAAATAGCGGAATTAAAAATATGATCAAAAAAAGTGTATGTATCTCACACGTACAGAAGCACACTAGGCCCCAATTACTATTGTTTGTACCCCTAAAAGGCTGGATGAGGAGTAGGAGGAGTATGGAACAGGCAGCACCCTCAAATCTTCAGAAGTATGAGATGAACCCCAAAAACTTGGAAAGGTGGATCTCACACGTACCAACACAGACTATCCCACAGTTTAACTGATCCCCAAAGGTTTTTATTGAATAGCGGAATAGAAAATATGATCAAAAAAAGTGTATGTATCTCACACGTACAGAACCACACTAGGCCCCAATTACTATTGTTTGTACCCCTAAAGGCAGGATGAGGAGTAGGAGGAGTTTGGAACAGGCAGCACCCTCAAATCTTCAGAAGTATGAGATGAACCCCAAAAAACCCAAATATCATTCAGCTCTGCTGCAGGCCACAATTTAATTTTTTTTAACCCAAGGCTGTATATTGAATAGTGGAATAGAAAAAAGTGTATGATTTTTGAAACCACTCAATAATAGCACATGTGAACTGAACACTGAACACAGCAGTGTATGATCAGAGTCAGCACAGCACAGCTGAAGGAAAAACGCTGCACACAGTGACTGATAGAAAAATACTTTTCTCCCTCCTCCTCAGTGGGCAAAAAAGATTGTGTTCACTGCACCCCAAAAAGATTGTGTTCACTGCACCCCAAAAAGATTGTGTTCACTGCACCCCACACACAGCAAAATGGATGTGGACCACTGACACCTGCCTATCTCCAGCCTCTCCCTAAAAGGATTGATAAGATCGTAGATCAGGTGACTGCAAACCCCCCCCCCCACACAACAATATCGATTGTAGTTTGTAGAACACACTGTCTGACCCTAAAAATCAGCAGACTCTCTCCCTAAAAGGATTGATAAGATCGTAGATCGGGTGACTGCAAACCCCACCCCACACAGCAATATCGATTGTAGTTTGTAGAACACACTGTCTGACCCTAAAAATCAGCAGACTCTCTCCCTAAAAGGATTGATAAGATCGTAGATCGGGTGACTGCAAACCCCACCCCACACAGCAATATCGATTGTAGTTTGTAGAACACACTGTCTGACCCTAAAAATCAGCAGCAGCCTCACCCTAAAATGCCTACAACTCGCCCTGCCTAACACACTCCGACCTGTCCCTCAATTCTATGCGGACACAAATGAGTTTTGCCTGTCTGTCTGTCCCTAATCAGCAGCCAGCACGTTGATGTGTGCTCTGTCCCTGAACTAAACAGCAGAATGACGCCGCAGCGGCGCTGCCTCGAACTTATAAAGACTTGGTCACATGCTTCAGATGGCCAATCACAGCTACTAATACATTTGTAGGCATGGCTGGGATGGCTTAGGCACACCAGTTAAACGCTTGTTGATTGGCTGTTGAAAGCCCGCCATGAAAAGCGCGCCAATGCATGCAAAACCCGGAAATAAAACGACCAAACACGGATTTTTACCCGAATATACAGTAAAGTTTTCGGGTCCGTGTTCGGGTAACAAAAATCCAATTATTCGGTACGAACACGAATAATACAGTCCGTGTTCGCTCAACCCTATCCGGGATAAATTATGGTGAATAAGATCCCAGAAAGTGATACAAGTCCAAATAAATCCAGGTGCGGAATATTGTGAAAGACGTTCCTTCCAAGAACACCCAGGGAAAGTGTAGGATGGGGACCCCTCAGTGCACAGATAATCAAAGCAGCTTACCAGAACGCCATGGCTACTCAAATAAATGAGAAAGCTTCTCCCAGCATGTAGATAAACAACCATACGTCGGTGAGTCCAAGAAGGTGGGTGATACCTCTTAATCTCTCTTAATCACTCCGTTTGGTCAGATAAACATATGAGGGGAAATGAAGACAAAGGACCATAGTGTAATCCCGTAAACCACAAAAAGTATATTTATTTAAAAGCACTACTCACAATGTAGACGATAAATGCAGGCACATAAAGCAAACAGCTGAAGGGTTCAGTCGCGGCGTCTCGCGTGTATCCAAACAGCATTTACAGCAGTAAAGGAGGCCGGCTTTGTAAGGGGGCGTGTGGACGTTATGTCTGGAGTCGCCAACGTTTCGTCATCAAAAGACATCGTCTGCATTGACAGCATTGCCTTAGTGGATGAAATCCCCCACTGTAGGCTGCAGTGTCTGGGAGCGGGAGCATGTGAGACACAAATGAAGTAGGATTTGGCTCAGTCAGGAAAGGGAAAAAATGTTTTTTATTATTTTATGAGGTTTATGCATCACATAGTACCTGAATATAGTTAGATGTTTTTAGACTGCCATACAAGAACATTTAGTTATACTTCAAGCCCCTGTGTGATTTGACAGTTCCAAATCGCATGACAAGTCGCATCCCATTGCCAGCAATGTAACCATTCATATCGCCACAAATCATTCCTGCACTACTTTTTGCCGATTTCATTGCAACTTGCATAGACTTCTGTTAACCACTTTGCGATCACCCTGTAGCAATTTTACTGCTACAGGGCGGCCGCTGTGCACAGGATCATGTATATACAGTATATGTGATTTTGCACTACCGGGTAGCAGGCGCAAATGCGTGCAACAGGTGGCTCGCTCCCACTGTGATTATGCACTGATTAGCAGGTACCATGGACTTGATGTCCACCACCACCTGCCGATCATTTGTTACAGACGCAGAAAGACAGTCTGCCTATGCAAACAAGCAAAATGCACAGTCTATTTGCCTTTTAAAAAATCAACCCCATAGTGTCTGGAACTTTTACATATACACAGGCTGTTCACTGGATCTTTTGTCTTATAAATGTTTGCATAGTCACTGAGGTTTTTACCATACAGGTTAGACAGTTCAGTGATTTATGTAAAGATGGTGGCTATACTGGAGTTTTCCATGTACCAGGCCAACAATGGTCTTAAATACTATAGTGACAGTTTAGTATTATCTATAGTGAAGTACATTAACCACATCTGGACCAGAAGGATTTGCCCCTTTAATGACCAGGCCATTTTTTGCGATACAGCACTGTGTTATTTAACTGACAATTCCATGGTCGTGTGACACTGTACCCTAATAAAATTGATGTCCTTTTTTCCCACAAATAGAGCTTTCTTTTGGTGGTATTTGATCACCTCTGTGGTTTTTATTTTTTGCGCTATAAACAAAAAAAAGAGCGATAATTCTGTAAAAAAAAAAAAAAACAATATTTTTTACTTTTTTACTTTCTGCTATATAACATACCCAATAAAAAAAATAAATTTTTTTATCATTTTAGGCCGATTTGTATTCTGCTACAAATTTTTGGCAAAAAAACCTCCAATAAATGTATATAGATTGGTTTGCGCAAAAGTTATCTACAAACTAGAGGAAATATTTATGTCATTTTTATTTTATTTTATTTTTTTACTAGTAATGGCAGCGAACAGCGATTTTTAGCTGGACTGCAACATTGCAGGGGACAGATCGGACACCTAACTGACATTTTCGACACTTTTGGGGGGACCAGTGACATTACTACAGTAATCAGTACTAAAAATATGCACTGTTACTGTACTAATGGCACTGGCAGGGAAGGGGTTAACACCAGGGAAGATCAAAGGGTTAAATGTGTCCCTAGGGGGTGCTTTCTAACTGTGGGGGGGGGGATGGGCTTGCTGCATGAACACAGAGACCTGTGTTCCTAAATAAGAGGAACACAGGATCCCTGTGTTCATAACTGACAGAACAACGGTCTGCCGTGTTTACAACAGCAGACCGCTATTCTGTATCAATGGGGAGCAATCGCAGGTGCCCAGCGGCAATTGCGGCCACCGGACCCACTGATTGGCTCCCTCTGTGGCCAAGTGGCCCGCGCGTGCGCCCCCACTAGCGGTCCCATGAAGCAACGTACAGGTACATCGTTTCACAGGACAGAACCGACCTGTCCCAGTAAAACTACTGAAGCTGGTCGGCAATCAGTTAATGAAAACAATTTGATGTTGTTTTGATAGGTGGTTGGAGTAAATATAATAATTTTCTTATATTATTTTATGGGCTTATCCATTATGCTTTTAAAGTGATTTCTAAACCCAAAACCCTAATCAAAAATGTAATTCATTGCACCTTACCAATCATTAGATGTGATGGATGGACTAGCAGATTTAGATACACGAACAAACTAAAGCTAAACTCCAGCCCACACTTTATAAGCAGTTACAGCAAACTGTTTCTTTCCTTTTGGGATAAAGGCTTTACATAAATAAATAAAACCTGATCATTGTAAGTACCCCTGCCAGTAGTAAATGGCATGTATCAACCCAGTAACTGGTACATCTACAGAACAGCTTGTTCTGTTGAAAGACAACAGACTTACTAGCTGGATGACCAGGTAAAAATAAGAGAAATATAGCCTAAAAAGAAAATGAAAGCAGCCATCACTCCTGTGACAGGCCCACTTAGGACAGGGGCTTTTGGAGGAGACTGCAGGGTAGCCTCTTGCCTACTGACTATGGGAACTGGGTTTTGAGGTGGCTCTATTATTGGGGGGGGGTGTGCCTGGGGGACCCTTGGTGTAGTCTTGCTTTGGATTTGGGTCCATGTCTCCCGAAAACACACAGACTCTGGAAACCTAGGACCTGGATACAGATTTTGGGCCTTTGTGCCCAAATCAGCAATGACTGCTTCACCCTTCCTAGACTGGGAGACATAGAGCAGATGTTAATAAAATCAGCTCAAAAAAACTTGATGCTGGGGTCTCCTACTATATCTGTTTACTAAGGTGTCTTTCTTCCATGGTATCATTTCCCCATTGTGTGCCAGATATTGTTTCTATCTGTCTGCTATTCATTTGGAGATTTGGACAGCCCTAGGTCGTCTTACTGGGAAACTGGCGCCGAACAGTCTGGGTGTGCACTGAGTTACCTAGGCTTGTCTAGGTGACTAGTTAGTTTACTGTTTAATTTTATTACTGTTTATGTTGGCTGTTCCAGAGCTATGTTAATTATCTTACAGTTTGCTCTGTGTGAGTTTACAATAAAGTGAGTTCCAGTTTGCACCTAAGCTAGTGTCGTCTAGTCCCTAGGTGAAATATTCAGCTATAATACCTGGTTCCTGGTCCCACACTGGAAGAAGCTGTATCTTGGCAGAGGCACCCAAGCTTGGTGCCCGGTGATCCTTCACAACACCTAAGAATTAGTAGGCTGCAATGTGATAAATGTTTGCTTTTGGGTTTAATACCACTTAAATAATTTTGAAAATAAATTTCTAAACAATACCCACAGCTATGGAGGATGAATGTGGGCTTGTTTTTAAGTGCTTTTAGATATATAATGTGCTGAGTCTGGGTACAGGTTCACTTAATTTTTTCTGCTATCCTAAAAACGGAAAATAAAAAAATTATAGCAACAAATGGAAACAATAAATAAACTATCCTTAAAATAGTGCCTTCCCTCCCCAAAAAAAGAGGGTAGATTTTTTAAAAAGCACATTTCCCCTAAGAAGCTCGAGAAGTTAAATGCTTTAACAAAATTAATCATTTTGTTGGATATCTATTTCACCAACTTCCCCCTATTCATGCCTACTATAGTGCAATACCTTTTTAAACCAGGAAGAACGGGTTATTCGAGTAGCATATAGTTGTCATAGCGTGCTGCAGGAGTCAACTAGAGTATTCTCAAACCAAACTCCTGGTCTCTCTTGATTCTGGGCTATCCCAGCAAGTGCCTTCATAATGTGAAAGCAGAATATCCATTCTGTGTTACCTTACAAAAATATAGCGAGGAGGGCACAAACATGTTAAATGTTTGTGTGAAGGCTTCAAAAACTGACTGGCAGAAATAACAGCTGCCAAATAAGCAAACTATGAACCTGAACATCCAAATCTATCACTTCAAAGAGACATTCTTTCGACAATGGTGCTGGCAAAAGAGCTCAAAAGGGCAACATGACTTACTCTATGACAAACTATTACACAAAAAACATACCAGAAAAAAAGAAGTGAAATAACTGCCAGGTATATTTGAACATGTTCCCAAATGTGGTTATGAAGTAAACTGAACTTAGAGGTTAAAAGGAGATTTAAAAATGTATTTAACCCCTTTATAACCATATATAAATATATAGGTTGTAAAGTGGTCAAATAGGATTTTAGGCCTTTGGAATTGAAGAAACTCTGAAAATATATATATATATATATATATATATATATATATATATATATATATTATGACGTTTTTTCACGTGGGTTAGGATACGGATTTTTTCATAATTTTTTTTTTTTAACGCCTTTGTAATTTATTTCACGTATTCAATTATGTTTGTTTCATGATTAGGCTTATTATGCTTATATTATTATGCTGAGTATGCTTAGATGAATTATTTGTGACACATTTTTAGGCACTGCACTTACTACATCGATGATCATTGGAAGGCTTTAAAAGCATGGGAGGATCCAATTACCTAATTTCCTATACTCAGCAGAGAATGACAGACTCTACAATGTGCCTGCCTAAGCTGCTTATAAACATCAGTAAAATAAGATAAAGAAAAAAAATATATATATATATATAAATATATATATTATAGTGAGTCCATGTAACATTAAAAACCTCCAAGTGAGATAGTAAAGAGTCCTCCAATTTGAAGTCTTTTATAGTGAACAAAGTAGAAATAGAAAAAAGCCTCCACCACTCAATGTGCTTTGATAAATCAAATGCACCTTACTAGAAGGTAAGACCACTTATGGATGGTCAAACATGCTTAGTTAGTATTCCATATGCTATAAGAATCAGGAGACCTCCAGACAAGACTCTCCTTATAAGACTCAAGATATAATTTATGGATCAAAAAAGGAAGAGAAAAGCTCTCATGGTGCAGTACTTCTCAGTGATCGTGCTTGGGTTGGGTAAAGAGGAGCATACTATTAAAATCCGCATTTTTCCAACTGCTGGCAATTCTCTGTTGAAGCATATACTAATCAACACCTTTTCCTTTAAGAAACATATACAAGTATTTCAGTATTTCCCTTGGACTATTAACACCATTTCAGTTATGTTGATTTGTTCAAGAATAGGCAGCTTTCTCTCTCCCCTCTGGAGAACTGAAGAGGCATTTTAGAACAGAAAGATTATTGTATAATAAAGTGTGTACAGTAAATATTGTTTAAATAGTGTTTTACTATGGCAGTTGTCTGTCCAAAAAAATATCCTAGATAAAAAAAAAAACAATGCTGAAGTAGATTATAGCCCCTATATACACTTGAGTCCTCAGACTGATCTCTGTATCCCTGTGTAACCTCTTGGGTCTTAGTTGCAGGCTGTACATAGGGCCTCATTCAAATGTCAAATGCCAAAACCCTTGGGGCATTGGGTAGATGCTCTGGCATTTTACAATCCAATGACAGTGTAGTGCTATCAAGATCTGGTGCTTGATATTGATTTGAAGAGTGTGTATGAAACCTGGGCTTGTAATCCACAATGGCAAGGGGATTGATTTAAAGACTAACACAGGTACTTGCTGACACCATAAAGTGCCTGTGCTGCAGCACTATCGTACCTTAGTTACTTCTTGAGCCAAGTGAATTCCCTGCCTATGCTCATGTTTACCATATGAGTAGGTAAGGCTTTGGCTGTATAATCCAAAGCAAATGAGTAACCAAATCATTGCTCACCTAAGTCTATTCAGTTGTTTTGGTTGATGGCTCCCTACCACTATGGTGGACCATTACAGCATCAGCAGCATAACAAATTCACATGAACAGTTTAGAAACTGGAGTAATGGAGGTAAAAAATATTTAGATGTATTTTTACTGAGTGAAGAAACTAACTTTATTTTGTGAGAGAAATTTAATTTACTGATGTTTTGGTAATCATACTGATTACATACACTGTTTGGGGTGATTCCCCAAAGTTTTAAAAGGGATATATATATATATATATATGTATATATATATATATATATATATATATATATATATATATATATAGTATATTTCAAACTTAAATATTCAAATAAAACTGACCCCAAACTATCATAGTTTCACCCTAGACTCTCTACTTTCTGTATAGAATTTTTGGATAGTAGAGTTTTGTTCATGTAATAGCTTTGTAAACGCCTTTGTTATCAGCAAGTTCCTTTAGTTCTTAACAAAGGCCACCACCACTGTAACACATCCCAAAAAATGTGAGGAGATAGTGGTAACCACTAAGTATAAGTGGTTACTACTATCATTAGTACAATACCATTCGACCCTCTACTGGTCCTGAAGAAGCTTTATGTAAAATACGTTTAACCTAAGTTAGAATTGTTATGAGGCAATATATGCAAAAAATTTAACATGAGGAGTAGAATGGAATACATTGTATAGTGAATTTCTGAGAAGATATCATCTGGTTAATAAGATGTTAGGATCAGGTAGATCCCTATGTTCAGATTTCAATTTTATCAATAACGTATTGTACAATGAATTTTACTAATTGTTAGTGTTATCTCAGTTTGAACCAGTAAAGTCCATGTATACCTCGTTGAGGAATTTTTTGGAAAATAGCAAGTTCCCTTGCTTGTAATATTGTTGGAAATGAAAAAACACCTAAGAGATAGACATGCAAGAAAAAGCTTGGATTAACAATTCAAGAGACAATAACAGTAAATCGAGAAATGAAAATGTGTCATATATGTTGTAAAAGATCACCAATGCGATAATATAATATTATGCCAGATATTCTTTATAAAGTAAAGTCTGAATTAATGTGCACAAATCTCCTGCAACCTACAAGTCTTGGAAGTAAATATACCTTGAGCATTCACCTGTGGGATCTTGGTCACACAATAATCACTTCACTTCATGACTTAATTTTCTCCAGTCCACGCTTTTCCCAGTTTTAGTTTTTTTGAATCATCAAGAATTTCCCAGTTGTTAAAAGAGTTTTGGTACAATTTTTACAGCAGTATATTCACATCCTTCCAAAGTGTTGTTTCAAGTTATTTCTCTAATTATCCATTCCAAGTAAATTTCAGATGAACTTTTATAACACAAAAGAATGTCTAACATCCGAACAAGAAAAATATGCACCAGTGTTTGGAAAGATTCAGTATTATGAAGTAGAGAGAGAGATTCTCTTTGAAATCTAGTTATATAAACCCTTCTTATAAATGTAAATATTTTTTTCCTAGAGAAATCAAATGGTGTGAATTATGAGTTTGGCGTTAATGTTTCAAGCCCTTGTTTTCTTTGTTCTGCTTTACTTCCACATCTATAAATACCTCTAGCCTTCCACAGACTTTCCATATGATATTTGCTTTTAAAGCTACTCATTGTAAGCTTCATGCTGGAACTATAACAGATTAAGAGCTTCTGTTCCATTCTGAGCCTTGCCTTTTACTCCTTGGGAAACCATTACCAAACGGATTTCAGTTACGACCTTAGCATCAGTGAAGTTGGGAAAGAAGCCTGTCAATCTGCTCAGAAGCAGTAAAGGGAAGGCTGGTAGAAGGCATAGATTTGGCAATTGCAATGCTGTCCTTGTTAGCATAAATAGATTGCAATACAGATTTTGAGAAATTGAAACGCATACGCACGCACGCACGCACACACACACACACACACCCCTTTCTTTTTGCTGCAGAAGGATTGGCATAACTGGCAACATTTAAAAGTCAGTGAGCCAATTAGGGATACAGAGGTGTGGTTTGATTGTAACAAGCCTACATTAAATTAAACCTTGGCAATATATACTGACAATAGGCAGGCACAAATTGCCATTGATGACAATATATGGGCAATAACTGGGCAATTACCAGTGTGTGGGTACCAAACAGACAATACTCATACTTAAAAAAAAAAAAAAAAACAACGTAAACATATAGCCAAGTTAATCATTACATGATGTCAATAGTAATACAGGCAATACTCTAGCTTTCACACCTTTTGAATTTAAAAGCAAAATGACCCTCACTCTGTGGGATAAATTTCCCTAATTTATGAAACTTTAACCTCCAAGCAACCGAAAGGTCCCCTGTCTGCAAGGGGGAATGAGTGAGCCAAATCTGGGCCATCACAAAGTCCTTCTCTTGCACTTGAAACTAACTACAAAGTACTACTCCAGTGGATCATCGTCCCCACTAGACTAGTATGCATACACATAACCCTAACGCCTTTAACCATCATTTTCTTGGCTGTTTGGAGGCTGGCCTTGTCCGGTGGTGCAGCGACTTTGGTGACAACTATATGACGCATTACATGCTCTTTTCTGATAAGAACTGACAATGAACTCGGTTAAACCCCTTCACAACTTGAAACTTGGCAGTCCGCAGCCTCTAACCCAGTGGTGTATTTAGGTTTTGTGCTGCCCTAGGCCTGACTAATCTCGTGCACCCCCTAATTTAACTATGATCCACCCCTTCCTGTCAAGGCCACACCCCTTCCTGTCAGTACTGATGGCATATCATTACCCATCACACACCGTCATCAGTGCCCATTAGTACAGCCTCATCAGTTTAGGGCCCTTTCACACAGTGGACCGTTCAGATCCGCCTGTTCGTTTTTTGGCGGATCTGAACGGTCCCCCCATGCATCCCTATGGGGCATCGGATGGCAGTGGAGACATGTCTGCTGACATCCGATCCGATCTGTCAAATCTGGACAGATGGAAACCCTATTTTCCATCCGTCCAGCGGATCGGATCGGATGAGAACGGACAGACGGTCCGTTCCCATCCGATTTCCCCCATAGAGATGCATGGGGAACTGACAGCTGTGTCTCCGCATACAGTGCGGAGAACAGCTGTCATTCTCCTGCTCAGCGGGGGATCGGCGGCTCGATCCCCCGCTGAGAAAAACGGAATCCGTCTGACGGACGGATAGTGTGAAAGGGGCCTAATAATTTCACAGCATGTAAAATAAAATTCACCAAAAAAGAACTGGCTCTTTTAACTGGAATTTCAGTAGCACAGGGATGGTGATGACCTCCCACTATAACACACTGCCAAGTGCCAATACAATGTGATTACTCAAAATAACTGGATCTGATAAGATGCATAAATATGAGATAAATAAATAAAATCACATCCATAAGAGTCCATAAAGTCCATTAATAAAGTGCATAGAGCATTTCAAGGTGCATTCATGAGGAGTCCAAAGTGCAATCATGCATGATCAATGGTGTGAATTATAGGACCACCCTTGCTTGCCACCACCTTCAGTGCCTGGACAGGTGGTGGCAAGCAAGGGTGGTCCTATAATTCACACCATTGATCATGCATGATTGCACTTTGGACTCCCCATGAATGCACCTTGAAATGCTCTATGCACTTTATTAATGGACTTTATGGATTCTTATGGATGTGATTTTATGTGATTTTAATAATCTCATATTTGTGTATTTTATCAGATCCAGTTATTTTAAGTAATGTGGAGCCTGTGGCGGTGGGAGGCAGCATGGGACAGGTCAGGGAGGGCAGGGGCTTTTTTGTGCGGGGGGGGGGGCTGCAAAAAATCCCTAGAACAGCCTTGTTGGCCTAGGCCAAGATACAGGCAGCGTAGTAATTAGAGCATATTTTGCAGTACATTTTTTTTTTTTTTTTAGATTTCATTTTTTTTTACATTTTTTTTACAGTACATGAACCCTAACAGAATGTAAACTGTTTAATGATTTTTCATTGATTTCAGCATGCATGAAACACTTGATGAAATCACAATGCAACGTCATTAAACAGTTCACATTCTGTTAAAATGTACTGCAGTCAGTGCACAGCTGCAGCACAGTTACATTTAAGTTCATTTTACAGTACCTGCTCGCTGCTCCTGCTGTCCTTGCCTGGGGGTTCCCGGGTTCTCCTCTGCTCCGTGCTCTGAGACTGCTCTCTATCCCCTGCTGTCTCTCTCTCTCCTCGTCCTTCTCGTGCAAAACTGTGCAGGGCACCCCAGGGCAGGGATGTGCCGGGATGGCGCCGCGTGGAGGAGGGTGGGCGGAGAATTAGGCTCCGCCCCACCACCTAAATTAGGTGAAGTTAGGGCCGCAGCATCTATGGGGACCGTGACACTGTCCTTCCCCCTGGCAAAGTACGTCGCCGCGACGCCGCCCCTTCAGCAGCTGCAGTGAAAGACAAGCCGCAAGTCTGATTACTTCAAGCCGCCGGCCGCCTGGGACTGCTTGTGTGCGGCGGGCGGCGGCCGCGGAAGGATACAGAACTTTGCCGTCAGTACCCGGGTCCCGTGAGAACGGGTTGGGGGGGTTTTGTGCAGGGGGGGAGGCTTTTTTGCCGCCCCCCCCGCAAAGTGCCGCCCTAGGCCTGGGCCTTGTCGGCCTAGGCCTAGATACAGCGCTGCTCTAACCATCTCATGTACTATGTTCGCAGCCTCTAACCATTCCTGTACCATGTTCACAGTCTCTAACCATCTCCTTTACCATGTCTGCAGCCTCTAACCATCTCCAGGACCATGTCTACAGCCTCTAACCATCTCCAGTACCATGTCTACAGCCTCTAACCATCTCCAGTATCATGTCTACAGCCTCTAACCATCTCCTGTACCATGTCCACATCCTCTAACCATCTCCTGTACCCCATGCCAAAAATTATAAAAAACGGTGTGGGGTCCCCTCCAAAATCTATACCAGACCCTTTTTCCGAGCATGCAGCCTGGAAGGTCATGAAAGGGGGAGGGATGAGCGAGTGCCCCCTTTCAGAACCATACCAGACCACATGCCCTCAACATGGCTCTGCCCCCCACCCCAAAGCACCCTGTCCCCATGTTGGTGGGGACAAAGGCCTCATCCCCACAACCCTGGGCTGTGGTTGTGAGGGTTTGCGGACAGGGGGCTTATCAGAATCAGAAATTGCAGCCCGTCCATGTGAATGAGTATGGGGTATATACAGTCAGGTCCATAAATATTGGGACATCAAAATAATTCTAATCTTTTTGGCTCTATACACCACCACAATGGATTTGAAATGAAACAAACAAGATGTGCTTTAACTGCAGACTTTCAGCTTTAATTTGAGGGTATTTACATCCAAATCCGGTGAACGGTGTAAGAATTACAACAGTTTATATATGTGCTTCACACTTTTTAAGGGACCAAAAGTAATGGGACAGATTAACAATCATAAATCAAACTTTCACTTTTTAATACTTGGTTGCAAATCCTTTGCAGTCAAATACAGCCTGAAGTCTGGAACGCATAGACATCACCAGACGCTGGGTTTCATCCCTGGTGATGCTCTGCCAGGCCTCTAATGCAACTGTCTTCAGTTCCTGCTCATTCTTGGGGCATTTTCCCTTCAGTTTTGTCTTCAGCAAGTGAAATGCATGCTCAATTGGATTCAGGTCAGGTGATTGACTTGGCCATTGCATAACATTCCACTTCTTTACCTTAAAAAACTCTTTGGCTGCTTTCGCAGTATGCTTCGGGTCATTATCCATCTGCACTGTGAAGCACTGTCCAATGAGTTCTGAAGCATTTGGCTAAATATGAGCAGATAATATTGCCCGCAACACTTCAGAATTCCTCCTGCTGCTTTTGTCAGCAGTCACATCATCAATAAATACAAGAGAACCAGTTCCATTGGCAGCCATACATGCCCACGCCATGACACTACCATCACCATGCTTTACTGATGAGGTGGTATGCATTGGATCATAAACAGTTCCTTTCCTTCTCCATACTCTTCTCTTCCCATCACTCCAAGTTTATCTTGGTCTCATCTGTTCATAGGATGTTGTTCCAGAACTGTGAAGGCTTTTTTAGATGTTGTTTGGCAAACTCTAATCTGGCTTTCCTGTTTTTGAGGCTCACCAATGCTTTACATCTTGTGGTGAACCCTCTGTATTCACTCTGGTGAAGTCTTCTTTTGATTGTTGACTTTGACACACATACACCTACCTCATGGAGAGTGTTCTTGATCTGGCCAACTGGTGTGAAGGGTGGTTTCTTCACCAGGAAAATAATTATTCGGTCATCCACCACAGATGTTTTCCGTGGTCTTTCAGGTCTTTTGGTGTTGCTGAGCTCACCGGTGCGTTCTTTCTTTTTAAGGATGTTCCAAACAGTTGATTTGGTCACACCTAATGTTTTTGCTATCTCTCTGATGGGTTTGTTTTGCTTTTTTCAGCCTAATGATGGCTTGCTTCACTGATAGTGAAAGCTACTTTTGGTCCCTTAAAAAGTGGGAGGCACATATACAAACTGTTGTAATTCCTACACCTTTCACCTGATTTGGATGTAAATATCCTCAAATTAAAGCTGAAAGTCTGCAGTTAAAGTACATCTTATTTGTTTCATTTCAAATCCATTGTGGTGGTGTATAGAGCCAAAAGATTAGAATTGTGTTGATGTCCCAATATTTATGGACCTGACTGTAATACCCCTACCTATTCACCAAAAAAATGTCAAAAAGTAACAAAAATACAGAGACAATTTTTGACAACTCCCTTATTTAAAAATAAAAAAAAAGTGTACCCCGATGTAGATCCATTGTCAATTATGACGCCTGTCGCACTGCCGACTCAAAAAATAAAAAGCAAAATTGCTCTGCCGTCAACAAAGGCAAACTGCAGAACGCCTGGCCTGCTGTATGACAGTTCTTATATAGGTAAAGGGTGGGGCCACCTGGCTATATAAGAACTGTTAAATGGCAAGCCAGCGGTTTGCCTTACTGGATGGCGTGATTGATGATGTATTTACATCGGGGGGGACACTATTTTTTCTATTTTTTAATAAAGGAATTATCGAAAACTGTCTCTGTGTTTTTATTACTTTTTGACATTTTTTGGTGAATGAGTAGGCTGTACTCTTTCACATGGGGGGGGGGGGGGGGCGCTCACTCGTCCTTCCCTTTTCCTGGCCTACATGCTTGTATAGAGGGCTGGTATGGAATTTGGGGGGAACCGTTTTCTTAAACATTTTTCTATTGCCCGCAATGGTATTGTATTACAATATCAATTTGCAAATATTGCAATTTAAATGTCATTTCATGCATTTTTTTCTTTAGAAATCCCATTTGTGCTGCAGCATATTCTATACATGTTAAAGATGTCCCACTTTGCAGGCAGACTAAGGGGACCCCCAGGCACTATATTTAAAGGAATTGCTGCACTTTTAGCATCATTAAAATATTTTCATTGATACATGCATGTCCTTAAGGGCAGTACCCAGGATCCCATACCATTTTTACAGGCCAATTACTTGCATGTTAGCATATACAGGTCCCTCTCAAAATATTAGCATATTGTGATAAAGTTCATTATTTTCTGTAATGTAATGATAAACATTAGACTTTCATATATTTTAGATTCATTACACACAACTGAAGTAGTGCAAGCCTTTTATTGTTTTAATATTGATGATTTTGGCATACAGCTCATGAAAAACCAAAATTCCTATCTCAAAAAATTAGCATATCATGAAAAGGTTCTCTAAACGAGCTATTAACCTAATCATCTGAATCAACAAATTAACTCTAAACACCTGCAAAAGATTCCTGAGGCTTTTAAAAACTCCCAGCCTGGTTCATTACTCAAAACCGCAATCATGGGTAAGACTGCCGACCTGACTGCTGTCCAGAAGGCCATCATTGACACCCTCAAGCAAGAGGGTAAGACACATAAAGACATTTCTGAACAAATAGGCTGTTCCCAGAGTGCTGTATCAAGACACCTCAGTGGGAAGTCTGCGGGAAGGAAAAAGTGTGGCAGAAAACGCTGCACAACGAGAAGAGGTGACCGGACCCTGAGGAAGATTGTGGAGAAGGACCGATTCCAGACCTTGGGGGACCTGCGGAAGCAGTGGACTGAGTCTGGAGTAGCAACATCTAGAGCCACCGTGTACAGGCATGTGCAGGAAATGGGCTACAGGTGCCGCATTCCCCAGGTCAAGCCACTTTTGAACCAGAAACAGCAGCAGAAGCGCCTGACCTGGGCTACAGAGAAGCAGCAGTGGACTGTTGCTCAGTGGTCCAAAGTACTTTTTTCGGATGAAAGCAAATTTTGCATGTCATTCGGAAATCAAGGTGCCAGAGTCTGGAGGAAGACTGGGGAGAGGGAAATGCCAAAATGTCTGAAGTCCAGTGTCAAGTACCCACAGTCAGTGATGGTCTGGGGTGCCATGTCAGCTGCTGTTGTTGGTCCACTGTGTTTTATCAAGGGCAGGGTCAATGCAGCTTGCTATCAGGAGATTTTGGAGCACTTCATGCTTCCATCTTCTGAAAAGCTTTATGGAGATGAAGATTTCATTTTTCAGCATGACCTGGCACCTGCTCACAGTGCCAAAACCACTGGTAAATGGTTTACTGACCATGGTATTACTGTGCTCAATTGGCCTGCCAACTCTCCTGACCTGAACCCCATAGAGAATCTGTGGGATGTTGTGAAGAGAAAGTTGAGAGACGCAAGACCCAACACTCTGGATGAGCTCAAGGCCGCTATCGAAGCATTCTGGGCCTCCATAACACCTCAGCAGTGCCACAGGCTGATTGCCTCCATGCCACGCCGCATTGAAGCAGTCATTTCTGCAAAAGGATTCCCGACCAAGTATTGAGTGCATAACTGAACATAATTATTTGAAGGTTGACTTTTTTTGTATTAAAAACACTTTTTTTTATTGGTCGGATGAAATATGCTAATTTTTTAAGATAGGAATTTTGGTTTTTCATGAGCTGCATGCCAAAATCATCAATATTAAAGCAATAAAAGGCTTGCACTACTTCAGTTGTGTGTAATGAATCTAAAATATATGAAAGTCTAATGTTTATCAGTACATTACAGAAAAGAATGAACTTTATCACAATATGCTAATTTTTTGAGAGGGACCTGTATAAGGACTTTTGGTTCAAGTTTGGGTCCCATAGACTTTAATAGGATTAGCTGTTCGGGTCAGAAATTTTTCTCTGTTCGGAAGTTCTGGTGCGAAGCAAACAGAGGGGTGTTCGGCTCATCTCTACTGTGCACAGCCAATGCCTGGGGAGGAGAGTGAAAGTATTTCTTAGTGCAAGGCTTGGCTGCTCAGCAGCAGGTAGTATTTGGAGGAAGGGAGTCACTTGCTTGGCATTGAGAAAAAAAGCCCCTCTAAGAACATGTGCCAGGTGTCCCAGGCCTCGTGTATCACAGCCCTGGATGTTCGCTTGGACCTCTTGAGACCCAGTCTTGAGCATGTGATTTGTAGGCCTACAAAAGAAGAGCCGTGGGCAGAAGGAGATGATGTGGACAGTGACTAGAGGGTGTGACAGGAGGGTATGGAACTGCAGCAACCTTATTTCTTTTCCAACAGATTCCCTTTAAGGAATGATATGATTGAATTACAGGGTGCAGAAAAAAATTTATTTCACATTTTTAAATTCAACTTGCAGATGATTATAGAACAGCCAGTGAATCATCACTTGAATCATAACTGTCATGAGAAACATAATAATTCTGCCATTGTTTCCTTCTGTTTGAAGATGCTATGAGTGAGTATCTGAGAAGGGTTAGAAGTCCCAGGTCAGTGACTCAAATGCATTGAACTCCTTGCATCAGTATGACAATCAGGAAAATAGAATACCCAAAGCACAAGCAGCCTGCATAATTCTCCAATGTCAGGGGTATTTTGAATTGTAAAATCAATGTTGCTGCGTTAGGTTGCCCCGACCTGCAAATGGGTGAAAGTATTGGTCACTAACCTATATCTCTTTACTGCCATTGTTTATTTTGAACTGCTAAGAAAGGCTTCTTCTTGTCAAACATGCTTACAGGATCCTTTGTCATGTATGAGTTGTGATACATCTTTGAGAGAGGTAAGTTATACAGTTATTTTATGTACAAACAAAGCAAGAACTAAGAGTTCTTTTTTTTCCAATTTTACCACATAAACCCAGCAAGTTGGTCTAAAAAAACAGTTTCGGTATTCAATGCGAAACGAGAACAAGGGACAGAAATTTTTGTCACTTTAACCTGGTAAGAAACAATGAAAGCAATTACCGTTGGTGCTACCTTAAATAATAATAGTAATAAGTTACCTCTGAACATAAAACAGCTTTGAGTCATTAAAAAAAAATTGCATGGATGACTTTTATGACCTTTAGCCAAAGAGACCAAAACCGCAGTATGTTATAAACTGTAGTAAACAGTGGAAGCATTTCCTGTGTGCAAATGTTAGATGTAATGACTACAGTATGATCCCTTAATGCTAAACGCAAGGCAGAAAACAAAAAAATGCAGCTATGTTTTGGAATTAAACAAAAAAAACAAAAAAAAATTAAATCTATTTTAAATGCAGAGAATGTAAAGACATGAATTTGACTTGATTTTAGCATTTTGTTATCCCCTCTACAGCAACACTCATACTGGGGGAAAGAGGGTGGATGTGCCAACCAGTCAAGTGTCCTGAAGTATACATGTGCTGAGAAGGAACATGCTAAAAGTGGAGAGAGTAGAGGGATGACCTAATCAGCCTGTTGATGCTCCACTAATGTCCAATCACAGGGTTAAGAAAGGAGGTGAGCTTGCTATAGTGCAAAAGTGCAAGTAGAGAAAACTCATCTCACCAGGCTGAATGTGCTGCCTATCAGGGGTAAATCTCAGGACTAGCTGAATAGAAATACAAATATAACCTTTGTTAGGTAAATCAGCTCCCATATATGTATTACACACATATTCAGGATTAAGGCCCCCATCCCCTCTGACTCATCAAAAAAAATTAAATAAATAAAGTAACAATCAGAATGCCCTTTTTATTTATCTAAATTCATAGTCCTGTGACACTGCAGTTCTCTGTTCTTCTTCTGTTTACTTGATCCAGGATCCTCCATCATATTTTGCCAGGAGGTATTAAACCATGAACAGCTTTTTTTTTAACAGTTGCATTTTATAAACATTTTCAGCAGCATGAACAATTAAAGGTACACATAAACCAAATCAAGCGGTCAATAAACAACAAAATAAACACCATAAATAATCATAGGAGCCATACAAACAAACCATGAACAGTTTAATGGTAATATAGCATTTTTACTTTGCACAAAATTAAGCTAAAAGCACTCCATTTCATTCAATGTACTATGGTGGGATTTCTACAGACACAGTAAGCCATCTCAAAATTCCAGTAGTCAAATGTTCAGTTCAGTAGTCAAATGTTCAGTAAGCCAAGCCATTACTAAGGGTTCTTTTTTTTCCAATTTTACCACATAAACATAGCAAGTTGGTCTAAAATAACAGTGTCGGTATTCAATGCGAAACGGATACCTCCTCACTCATAGCTCCCTTGGTCTTTGGTGTAACTTCAAAACAATAACTAAGGGAGCAGAAAGAGAAAACTACACAAAGATATAAGAGGCAACTCACAAAGGATAACTGATAAATATAGCTGTCACAACCAATGTCTGTGCAATGGGCAGGAGCACACCATCATGAATTCAGGTTCATGTTCAGGAGGTGTGTGGAAATTCCATGAGTCTACTATACTGTACAGTACACATTCTCACCAGGCACCCAATTTATAAGGGAACCCCCAAAATGTCAACGCCTGCCCCAGTATGTCCATCAAGTCTTTCCTCTAATTTTAAGCAGTGTAAGGAAACGCCTCTCTGGTTCTACCAGCAAGGAGCCTTATACTGTATCTCTGTCATGTGACCTGTGGGGTTACGTTCAGAGTAAATGGACTTCTTAGTGGGTTGGAAGAAAAGTAGAGGAGCTTCTCTGTAGATTTCTGCATGGGAGGTGAAATGGCAGTCTGTATCATGACCTTTTCACTCAAAGAGCATTTTTTCTGTTTCAAGTAACTCTCTCTCATTGGACACTCTCTCTACCAGGACACACTGGGTTTGATTTACTAAAGGCTGTTCCCTTTTCAGAGAAAGCTGCACTTTGCAAGGGAATTTTACCCAGAGCTTAGTGAATGAAGTGAAGCTATATACTTACATCATCCAATCATGTGCAAGCAAAAATGCTGATTTTTTTTTTTATTTGTTTTCCTGGCATGTGATTGAGTATTATTTGCAAAGTAAAACTTCACCACATTCACTTTCAGGGAAAATTCCCTTGCAATGTGACCAGACTATTTGAACACAACTAGAGACAAACAGGTTGCTCATTCAAATGCTGTATGGGAGACCAAAGATGGCTGCCAGTTCCGAAACCGGAAGTGGCGGCGTGATGTCAGTGTGTAGGTCCAGTCTGGGTCTGCACTTTGACTTGGCCATTCTAACACATAAATATGCTTTGATCTAAACCATTCCATCTTACCTCTGGCTTTAGGGGTGTTGTCCTGCTTGAAGGTGAACCTCCGCACCAGTCTCAAATCTTTTGCAAACTCTTACAGGTTTTCTTCTAAGATTGCTCTGTATTTGGCTCAGTCCATCTTCCCATTGATTCTGACCAGCATCCCTGTCCCTGCTGAAGAAAAGCATCCCCACAACAGGATGCTGCCACCACCATGTTTCAAGGTGGGGATGGTGTGTTCAGGGTGATGTGCAGTGTTAGTTTTCCGCCACATAGAGTGTTTTTCTTTTAGGCCAAAAAGTTAAATTTTGTTCTCATCTGACTGGAGCACCAACTTCCACGTGTTTGCTGTGTCCTCCACATGGCTTCTCGCAGACTACACACAGGACTTCTTATGTCTTTCTTTTATCAAATGCTTTCTTCTTGCCACTCTTCCATAAAGACCAGATTTGTGGATTGCATGACTAATAGTTGTCCTGTGGACACATTCTCCCACCTGAGCTTTGGATCTCTGCAGCTTTTCCAGAGTTACCATGGGCCTCTTGGCTGTTTCTCTGATGAATGCTCTCCTTGTAAAGTAATGCACTTGGGGGCCAGAAACCAGAAAGCAAGCTACTCACTAGGGGGGGAACCTCTGGGTGAGTCTAGGATGGAAAAGGACTTGGGGGTACTGGTAGACAACAGGCTTGGCAGTGGCATGCAATGCCAAGCCGCCGCAAGCAAAGCCAACAGAATACTGGGTTGTATAAAAAAGGGGATTCACTCCAGAAATAAAGAGATTATTCTCCCGCTCTACAAGACTCTGGTCCGGCCACATTTGGAGTATGCTGTCCAGTTCTGGGCACCGGTCCTCAGGAAGGATGTGCTGGAACTAGAGAAAGTCCAGAGAAGGGCAACAAAAATAATTAGGGGAATGGAGGACATCAGCTATGAGGAAAGACTACAAGCACTGAACTTATTCTCTCTGGAGAAGAGACGATTGAGGGGGGATATGATATCAATGTACAAATACTGTACTGGTGACCCTAGCATAAAGAACAAACTATTCAGAGAGAGGAGATACAATAAGACACGTGGCCACTCACCAAAACTAGAGGAAAGGCGGTTTAACCTTAAAATGCGTAAGGGGTTCTTCACTGTAAGAGCGGTAAGGATGTGGAATCCTCTTCCACAAGCAGTCGTATCAGCTGGGAGCATTGATAGTTTCAAAAAACTATTAGATGGGCACCTTGGAGACCACAACATACAGAGGTATGCAATGTACGGTTAAAAGCAAACACACACACATCATAGGTTGAACTGGATGGACTGATGTCTTTTTTCAACCTCACTAACTATGTAACTATGTAACTATGCCTGGCCTGTCAGTTTAGGTGGACGGCCATGTCTTGGTAGGTTTGCAGTTGTGCCATACTCTTTCCATTTTTGGATGATGGATTGAACAGTGCTCGGTGAGATGTTCAAAGCGTGGGATATTTTTTATAACCTAACCCTGTTTTAAACTTCTCCACAACTTTATCCCTGAACTGTCTGGTGTGCTCCTTGGCCTTCATGATGCTCTTTGTTCACAAAGGTTCTCTAACAAACCTCTCAGGGCTTCACAGAACAGCTGTATCTATACTGAGATTAAATTACACACAGGTGGACTCTATTTACTAATTAGGTGACTTCTGAATGCAATTGGTTACATTTCAATTAGGGGTATCAGAGTAAAAGGGCCTGAATACAAATGCATACCACACTTTTCAGATATTTATTTGTAAAAAAAATTAGAAAACCATTTATCGTTTTCCTTCCACTTCACAATTATGTGCCACTTTGTGTTGGTTTATCACATAAAATCTCAATAAAATACATTAATGTTTTTGGTTGTATCATGACAAAATGTGGAAAGTTTCAAGGGGTATGAATACTTTTTCAAGGCACTCTATGTTATTCACGTATTGAATTTTTTTGTGTGTGAAATATTATCTTTAAGAGGAGGAAATTCCTCTGTATTTTAGGCACTGCACTTTAATTTATAGACATACTGACATAGAACAGTTACAAGGTCTCTGTAACGAGGTATATGGCAATCTATGGCTCTCCCTCAGTTGTGGAAAGTGCACCTTTAGTAAACATTTTTTTAAACCCCCTCCCCAAAAAAACAACCTAATACACTATTTTGTCAAAAGTATTGGGAAACATGCCTTTACACATACATGAACTTTAATGGCATCCCAGTCTTAGTCGGTAGGACTTAATATTGAGTTGGCGCTCCCTTTGCAGCTATAAATGTTTCAAATCTTCTGGTAAGGCTGTCCACAAGTTTTATGGGAATGTTTGACCTTTCTTCCAGAAGCACCTTAGTGAGGTCAGGCACTGATGTTGGATGAGAAGGCCTGGCTGGCAGTCTCCGCTCTAATTCATCCCAAAGGTGTTCTATCGTGTTGAGGTTAGGACTCTGTGCAGGCCAGTCAGGTTCCTCCACTCCAAACTTGCTCATTCATGTCTTCATGAACCTTGATTTGTGCACTGGTCTAAATCATTTCGTGGAGGGGGGGATTATGGTGTAGGGTTGTTTTTTAGGAGTTGGGCTTGGCCCCTTAGTTTTAGTGAAAGGAATTCTTAAGGCGTCAGCATACTAAGACATTTTGGACAATTTCTTGCTCCCAACTTTGTAAAAACAGTTTTATGGTTGGACCTTCTTGTTCCAACATGACAGCGCACCAGTGCACCAAGACCTGGATGAGCGAGTTTGGGGTGGAGGAACTTGACTGGCCTCAACTTGATAGAACACCTTTGGGATAAATGAGTGGAGACTGCAAGACAGGCCTTCTAGTCCAACATCAGTGCCTGACCTTAAAAATTTGCTTCTGGAAGAATGGTCAAACATTCCTATAGACACACTCCTAAACCTTGTATAGAGCCTTCCCAGAAGAGCTGAAGCTGTTATAGCTGCAAAGGGTGGGCCAACTCAATATTGAACCCAACGGACTAAGACTGGGATGCCATTAAAGTTCATGTTCGTATAAAGGCAGGGGTTCCAAAACTTTTGACAATATAGTGTATATTGCAGCCTTCCTATTAGAGATCGACGATTATCGGCCAAGTCAATATATCGAGGGGCAATCTGCACTTTCCCCGATATATCACCAAGGTGGCCGATATTACCGATATTTCGGAAAGTGCTTGTACCGGAGTGATGCCTGCAGCTAGAGGCATCACCCCAGTACCGGCGTCCATAGCCGACTTTCAGCTGTCTTGTAATGACAACCAATGCGGCTGAGAAGCTGCTCGGCTGCCATTACAAGGAGCGGGAGGGGACCCCCCCTCCCACTACCTTTCGCTGCTCGCCCGGGTCTCCCATTCCACTGGGAGACCCAGGCAACTATCCTGCACGGCCGCCGAAGACCCGATCAAAGCCGCATTCAGCTCTGATCGGGTCTCCATGCAAAAACCCGGGTACTCTTCCGGGTACTGGCGCCAGATTCAAAAAAATGACAGCATTCAAAACAGCCAAACTTGGTGTTTTGAATGCTTTTAAGTGCAGAGGAGGGGTTCTTGTGGACCCCAGATCGCTCCACAAGAGTACCTGCATTAAAAAAAAAAAAATGTTAAATGTACGAAAATATCGACCCATATTGGCCAATACCGATACGCGATGACCAAAATATCGGTATCAGCAATGAAAAAACGATATTGGTCGATCCCTACTTCCAATACTTATATGTGGCGTTTGTTCTGTTATTTTCTCCTGATGTTGCTGACAGTAAAGCTGGCCATACATTGACCAAAATCAACATGGTTCAGCTGCTTGATCAGCGCTGAAGGGGTGATCAGTGTAGTGATCAGTGATCTCCTCACTGTCAGAATAGAAAGACACAGTGGGGAGAATTTCCAAATCCACTTTGAATGTGTGGATGGGGGAATTGGGTCAAATCTTTGTTGTTCAAACCCCTGCCTGGTTGAATGTAAAGCCCCGTACACACGTACCGATCGTCGGCCGACAGAACGTCCTACAAATGTTCGCGGCTGGTGTGTTTGTTGTTTGTCTGTTGAAAAGTGCTCAAAACTTGCCCAGGACATTTGTCTTCCGACAGAAAATGACGTCACTACGTTCCACGCACGTTCGCCGCTACAAAAGAGGAAGTGAGTGTTTGGCCGTGACCCTTCTGGGCATCTCGCGCTGATTTCGGTAGCATTTGTTTGGTTGACGACATTTCGCTATTTTCCGAAACATCGTTCGAGAATTTATTATGGCGACCGTGAATTCGTCCGTTGCTGTCGTTAGTGTTGGAGTTTTGGCTCTGAGACGACGTACGAGCAATAGGAAGAAGAAGCGGACCTCCTGGACCAAAAATTGGTTGCTTAACCGTGATCAATTTTCTCATATGTCCTTGCTGAGGGAGCTCCAGGAAAATAATCCTGATGACTTCAGGAATTATTTGAGGATGACGGATCCCATCTTTTACCGTCTTCTTGCCCTGGTGTCCCCCTATATTCTGAAGCAGGATACTTGTATGCGGCTTGCAATTACTCCTGAGCAAAGGTTAATTGCGACGTTGAGGTATCTTGCAACAGGGAGAAGCCTGCAGGATCTGAAGTTCACCACAGGCATCTCCCCCCAAGCTCTTGGTATCATCATCCCTGAGACCTGCTCTGCCATCATCAAGGTCTTGCAGAAGGACTATATCAAGGTATGTTTGATTTTTTACATTACATTACATGTATTACTAGTTTCACCCGAATTATGATGTTTTTGGATGTACAGCAATTGACACAGGCCATTATTTGTAAACTACCCTCTGTCCGCATGCACATAGTAGTAAAGATGTAGATTATCTTTAACCATTTGTAAAATTACCCACTAACCACCCCACCATTCTCTCCTATGTGTCCCTAAACGCATTGCCTGTTAACAGTATGTCGAATTTTTCAAATTTTATTGCTTTCCCTCAAACAATTATTCCTTGGCCAATGTTTTAGTACCTAGTTAATGATTTATCTAAAATACATCAGTCCATCCATTCCCACCTATGATTCTGTATGTTTATGTAATGATGTTAAAACCTTCACTGACCACAAGCCCTTATTGATGTATAAATGCCCAGTTTTACTTACCCATCCCCCACCCACATGCTAAATCTCAAAGTCAGCATATACCAAAGCTCAAGTTCAGAGGTCTTCAAACTATGGCCCTCCAGTTGTTCACGAACTTCAATTTCCATCATGCCTAGTCATGTCTGTGAATGTCAGAGAATTACAAGGCCTCATGGGATGTGTAGTTCTGCAACAGCTGGAGGGCCGTAGTTTGTAAATCTCAGCTCTAGCTGGTGAGTATAATGGGCCATACACACTAGAAGATTGTCAGAACAATTTATCCTTCTGATTTACCAAAACCAAATAATATGAGGTCCAACAAACACTTTCAAATCCTATGCAATCTGGTAGGCCCTTGCACTACATAGAAAAGGTAAATCTGCACGAAAAAGTCTTCAGAGAATCTTCTAGTGTGTATGGCCCTTTACAATATAAGAACAATAGGAGGTTGAAAAGAAATGTATGTAGATGTTACATCCCCATATCCAAACCTTTGCCTTCCTGTTGTTTATTTTTTTAGCAAGTTGCATAAGCATTTAACAGACAACTGTGTGTGTAATTAATAATGTGATGTGCTCAAGCACTAATTTTTTTTTTTTATTTTTTCCCCACAGTTTCCTTCAAACGCAGAGCAATGGCTGGAGATTTCTGATCAATTTCTGGAGAAGTGGAATTTTCCCAATTGTGGGGGTGCTCTTGATGGGAAGCACGTCCGCATTGTCCCCCCTCCGAATTCCGGCACATTTTTTTATAATTATAAAGGTTTTTTTAGTATAGTCATGCTAGCCATAGTTAATGCAAACTATGAGTTTATTTTTTTGGATATTGGCAAAAATGGCCGCAATTCGGATGGGGGAGTTATTGATCAGACGGAGTTCGCTCGTCGTCTAAAGAACGGCACTCTGAACCTGCCATCCAGGGAGCAAACTGTTGAGGGTATGAGCTTTGTGTTTATCGCAGATGAGGCTTTTGCGCTTGGGGAGCATCTCATGAAGCCCTACCCTCAGAGGAACCTCACCCCAGACCAAAGGATTTACAACTACCGGTTGTCCAGAGCTCGCAGAGTTGTGGAGAATGCCTTCGGGATAATGGCCAACCGGTTCCGGATATTCCTGACGTCCATAAACCTGGCACTGTACAAAGTGGATAATGTGGTCTTGTGTTGCTGCATTTTGCACAACTTCCTACGCAGGAATGCACAAAATTATGTATTGCAGCAACTGGATACTGACCCTGCTATGCCAGGTACAAGTGGAGAGGCCCAACCTTCTAACCAAGTGGAGTCCATGACGTCAATGGAAGTTGGACGGTCAGCATTGGCATCACACAGGGCCCGTCAGATCCGCCAGGAATATCTGGACTATTTCGTGGGGAGAGGAGCTGTGTCCTGGCAGCAATCACTGTCACACACCCATTAATCTTGTTAAAGATTGGACACACAAGATAAATGTCAGAGATATATTATTTTTTAACACATTAAAAAAAAATTGCAATGATTCAGTATTGTGGATTCTAATCATTTGGGCACATATGCCAAACACAATTATTTGGGTTAATCATGTGTTATATATGTGTGACTTTGGAAGGGTTAATACATTCATCAGTGTGTTTCTTTACTGTAGTCTCTCACCAGCTGATCCAAAGTGATGATGGCCATGTGTTATTTTTGAGTCAGTGGTGTAAATACAAGGGCCTTCTGCACCCCACAAAATTTACACAAACCCTGTCACATTGAGAACTAGGTCACACCCATGGTTCATCTAATGTCACCTTACATTGGTGGTTCTTGTCCAGAAGTTGCCCATAGTATATATTTAATATAATACATTAGGGTATTAACAACGTACCTACACCTGTTATGTTGTGTTCATTTATGACATCCTTCTCACTGCCCACCAATGTTAGGATATGTCAGTGTTATGTGAAACTTGATCATTGTTCATCTCAAAGTGTTATATATATAAGTAATGGAAAGTGAACTAGAGCAACGAACAAGCAATACACTATAGATTACACTGATCTCCCTACACTGCCAATATCAATGCCATATTGAATCCTAGGACTGCTAGTACCTTGAGTGTTGAGTCACACTTATGCAATGTGGGAAGTCTGCGACTTTGCATCCTTCCTGCATCGCATAAGGGTGACCCACCACTTACTTTTTCCACAGGATTGTATTACACAAGTCTGAAGAACTGTGCCATCCAATCCTGATACATCAGAAATAAAGGGTCATGTGCGACTTGTGTGCGTGTTCAGTGTGAATGTAGCCATACAAAGTGTAAGTCTCAATTCGCACTACACTCGCACAAAAGTCGCACATGATGCATTTATTCAGCTGCATCAGGATAGGATTGCACAGTCGTTCACACTTGTATGATCCAATCCTGTATGAAATGTCAGATCGCACTGTGATATGCGTATAAACGGTTGGGATCTTTAACATTTCATTGACACCTCCAGCAACTCGCATATGGCAGTGTCCAAAATGCTTTCATTAACATGTAAATGTGGGAATAGGACAGCCATCATACATGTAATGCTTCTTTACACAGCTTTAGATCTCGACCCCCCCAACGAAAGTCAAATAAAGAATGGAACACACATTGTTGAATGTACAAAATTTTTTTTCCCAAACATTCACAGGGTTAGGGTTAGGGTTAGGGTTAGGGTTAGGGTGTTTTCAAGTTTTTTTCCCAAACGTGGGTACACTCTTAACAACTGAGTGCCATCAAGATATCATAAAATATTAAAAAACTTTTGTAAGAAAAGGAACCAATAAAAACATAAAAAATGTCTTTAAAACTTTTTAAAATTTGGCAATCATGTCGACAAAATCTCGCATTTTTGATTGCAATGCTGTTGCTGTTTCCTTGATTTGCTCGAGGTCTGAGCAACATTGGAGTGCCTCACGGGTTAGTTTTGCTAAAGTGCAAGTAGGTAAATCATGATCTGTAAAAAAATATACAACTGAGTCAATGTGAATCACCTACATGAGGTCATAATAGAGAAACATTTGGTGTCCAAGTTATTTTTAATTACTCTCGAGTTAATACCTACCCTGTTCTTATGCTCTTTTGCCCTAGGCTCTTCTTCTTCCTCCTGTCCTCCTCTGATCCTGTTGCTGATGATTCTGCCGGTCTCCTGAGCTTACTATATATTCATTAGGGGTGTGAACGCATGATGACGTCATTGTGAGGGCATGGTCGTAATGTATATATATTAAGCTGCAGAGACCAGAGACGGGCAGAATGCACGGCAACAGCATCAGATGAGGACAGGAGGAAGAAGCAGAACCTAGGGCAAAAGAGCAGACAACATAAGAGCAGAAGATTGCACAGCAGAAGAGTGGAGATGAGAAGATCCAAAGAGCAGAGTGGAGAAGACCGGATGAAGATATTTAAGAACATTTCATAAACGTCTCCTGTCGTTATTCACATTACACTTCCATTTATGTGGTTAATGTGTAGGGGTACTATGTACCCCATACCCATTCACACAGTGATTGGTGTCCGGGATCTGGGGGCCACCCTTTGTTGAAGGTTGCTTCCAAAGTCCTAGGAACCCCCTGGCCGCATGACCCCCCAAAACCACCAGACAGGGTTGTGGGGATGAGGCTCTTGTCCTCCTCTACATGGGAGTAAGGTGCTTTTGGGTGTGCGGTGCAGAGGCCCCCTGGCCCAAAGCAACAAAACCCCCCCATGTTGAGGGCATGTGTCCTGCTGTGGTCCAGGGGGTGTTTGTTCCGCTTGCTCGTTCTCTTTCCTGGCCTGACAAGCTGCATGCTTGTATAAGGGTCTGGTAGGGGTTTTGGGGGTAACCCACGCTGTTTTTTTGTTGTGGGCATACCCTCAAACTCAATACCACACACAAAAGGCCTGGTTGTGAACTTGGGGGGACACCCACGGTGGGTTCTTCAATTTTTTGGTGTAGTTCCCCCTCAAAAATCTTCACAACGCAAGTGGCCCCGCAAGTCAGAGCATCCTGATCCGACTTACGGTGCGACTTCCATTCAAATAAAGAGGCTCCCATAGGGAACTAGTGTTGTAAATTGGAGGCTAAAAATAACACTGATAAAAATCATTCTGAAAAAACCTACGTGGGCACACAATTGGCTCTTGGACACTTGGTCCGGGATCCTCAAGATTTTGGGAAGTGGCTTCCACGCTGCTTGGCAAGTTGCCAGGAGATCTGGGTTCTGAGCTGGCTGGGGATGCCACATCCTGGCATGATGCAACATCTGCAATGTAAATTTGTAAGAGAATACAAGAATATAAGGTTAAACAATCATTGCAAATACACATATTTCTATGATCCCACTACACAAAAATCTGTGACTACCAACCTTCTTGTTGTTCTGGTGTCTGGTCACTTGTTGGCTCCACCAGAATAACCTCAGGCATAATGTCTTCATCTACATAATCCAAAACATTGGCCATATCATAAAAGTCACAAGAGGTACATTTGTTAGGACATGGTGCCCTGCTTGATAGCTCTTTCAGTAACAAATATGAAGACATGTACATGGTTATCTACGAAAAATATGGTACATTAATGTTTGACAGTGCATAGGAACCAATTACCTTTAGTCGAATCTGTGCCACCATCTGGGCCCATGTCCTCCTCTTCTTCCACAACTGCCGATGGAGCTGCCAAACTTCTCCTCCTCCTTTCCCATTGTTTGGCACGGAGTTTACGTTTTTCTCCTATTTAAAGGTTTGAATAATAATCTGTGATTAATAGGAATGTTTGCTGAGAAGATTCGTGCAGGAAAGAACGTTCGTTGCAACACAATACATATATTTTTAACTATGGCTTCCTGACTTTTAATGTCATATACTAAAACATCAACAATAGATCGATCTAATCACGACATGACAACTAAAATGAGTAATCTAACTTTTTACATAGACATTATAATCTAGACATGTTAATACAACATACACCAAATTATAAAAAACATATTGCATGATTAAAAAAAAATAAATAAATAAAACTTACTTTTTTTCAAAATCAAATGGATTTGGGAAAGCTGATCCTGCTCACGGTGTTTCAGGTCAGACCACCATTTACGAATCTGATCTTTAGATCGCTCCACACCGAATTTTTTTACCAAACAGGCCACCACCTTATCCATGATGCCATCTTTCCTGGCATTGGGCCGATCGTAATTTGCCAACTTGCCATCATAGTCCATTTTTTCTAAAATGGAGACCATCTCCACCATTTCTGGCTTTGACATGGGTGTAGCCCTTGATTTTCTGGTGGCCCAATCACTTCGGCCCACACTAATTGAGCTCCCAGATTGTTGAGACATGGTTCGTAATTAAAAAACGATTGTTCCTCTGCTTCAGGTGTGAGTGTCGCATGTAGGCCTGATCTTCGGCACGTACACACCCCTGCACAAGCCCGCCACTGGAGGAGGAGTTGACGCCTGCGCTGTATTTAAAGGACGCAAGTTCGTTCGGCCGACGATTCGCTAGCGGACATATCGAGGGTTGGAGCACGATCGAGCGGCGAATCACGACTTTTCCCCACAAACAAAGGTACGACTCTTTTAATAGAAAGTGTGTGTTTTGGGCCCTATACAGCTTTTATTAGGAATATCTTTATTATGTGCCAAAATACATGCTATTTTAATATGTTTTGTGTTGTGTTGTGTCTTGCAGGCATATACTGTCCTGCAATATGGTGGACAATTACACCACCCACAACTTTCTCATCAGTTTCATTGATGAGTACAGGCAACTGCCGTGTTTGTGGCAAGTGAAGTCGGCAGAATATAAAAATAAGAAACTAAAAAAACAGGCCATGGAACATTTGGTGGCCTTCTACAAGCCCGTCTGTCCTGGGGCAAATTTTAATTATATACGCAAAAAAATAAACAGCATTCGCACTGCCTACAGGCGGGAGGTAAAGAAAATAGAAGATTCCACCCAGTCTGGAGCAGGTGCACGGAATGTACATGTACCACGGCTGTGGTACTATGATAACCTGCGGTTCCTGGCAGACACCTTGGAATCCAGGCCGTCAATTTCTACGCTGCCTTCGACTTCGGCAGAGGGCTCAGTGTCTGTAGATCCAAGCCAGGATGAGGATTTCCTGGAGGAGAGTTTTACTCAGGTATGGCATTTCACAATATATTGTCTGCTAAAATGTAATCATGTAACAAAATTATAAGCTAAACCATAATTGACCCTTTATGTAAACGGGCATAGCAAGGGGTTGGCTTGACAGGCAACCGCCAGGGGCGCAGGCCAAGGGGGGTGGGTCACAAAAACATTGGCATTGTTTTAGTGTTTATTTTAACAATCCACTCAGCCTGCACACCCCAGAACCCCCAGTTTGCAGGCGGATTCATGCAGGTGTAAAACATTGAGAGCTGCTTCATGCAGGTGTAAAACATTGAGAGCAGCTGAGCCAAAAGACCAGGAGACTGAGACTGCCTCTCACTGCATCCCCAGCACACCTCTGGTCTTACAAACACTGCTGCATCCCCAGCACACCTCTGGTCCTAACAAACACTGCTGTAGCCTCAGCATTCCTCTGGCTCAACCTTTTTTAATACAAAACTAACAGCTCCTGCAAATGATCCATCCATCCTTGCTTCCATGTCTCTGGTCTCTCACTCTGGGTCAGCAAGGCAGGTGGCTTCCTTATTCCTGTTTCCCTGCACTGCTTCACCCTCAATGCCCTACATCAAGCCCTCTGCAAGTTCAGGCCCCTCTCTCTCTGCAACCCCCTCCTCTCTCTCTCACACCCCCTCTTTCTCTCCCTCTCTCTAGCTCTCAACCCTCTCTTTCTTTTTCACACCTGAGACAATGATTGCCCACTAGAGAGCTCTACACTGGGCAAACAAGGGGCAAATTAGAAACTTTTAATGCCCTTTAATTTTTTTTTTGGGGGGTGGGTTACAGTTTTACATTGATCTTGGGGGGGGGGGGGGGGGTTGTTGCCAAATACAGCTCCTCAACAAGGGCACTGGAGACCCTAGATACGCCACTGTATGTAAAGTCTGCTATTTGTTCACAATAATATAACAAACATGACTTTTTATATACACTATAACATTCTAATCAATTGTTCATTTCATCAACAGGGAAGTGTCACTGAGGAGGAGCCAGGTTGCAGCCAGGAGCCTGGGGAGCCTGCGGAGCCTGAGGAGCCTGTGGAACTATTTCCACCACCACCTCCTCCTGCCAAACGGAGGCAAAAGAGGAAGCACGTGGATGATATCACAGACGAATTTATCCAGGAGGCCACCATAGCCCTACGTCGGAAACCGGAGGCCAATGAGTCCTTCGGCAACATGACGGCAAAAATTTTGGATAAGGTGGACCTCAGGCAGTGTCAGTATGCCAGAAAAATTATCCTCGATGTGCTGCAAAAGGCTGAAAACGGGATCCTTAATGAGCACAGCCATGCATGCCAGGAGCACCCGTGCCCTCCACCTCCACCTCCACCTCCACCTCCACAACACCCACCACCTCGCCAAATGCCACATGGCCAGTGGCAATATGGCCAGCAGGATCCAAACCTGCCCTCATGGCAACCTGATTTCAGTTACCAGCAACTTTAATTTTTGTAACCCCCTATTATTTATTTTACCCCTGTTTGCCAGTTTCTAGTTTAATTTTGTCCAAATTGACCTTTTTTATGTTTAGTTATACGGAAAGTATTGATGTTTTCTTTGGTTTTTTTTGCTGAGATACAAAAAATAAAGAAAATGAAAATAAAAAATGGCCTATCTGAATTTGTTAACATGTTTAATATTGTGCATAACCTGAAAAATATGTTTTCGACATTAATTCATACAAGAATAAAGGGTCATATCAATAGTTAGATCTTTGCTGTTTACAAAATAATAATGGTGAAGAGTTCAAATTATTTAATTATAAAATTTGATAGAACAGATAGAATAGACAAACATTATCTTCATCATAACAGAACACATGCCTTTTGATTAGAAAAGTATGGCATTATGAGCAGCATCTTCCTTCTTCTCACATTTATCAAGATGAGCATGTGCTCCGCATTTCACCTATTTCTTGGACTGCCGCGAGCCGAAAGTTCTTTCTGAATAAAATGATGAGTTTACTAGAGAAAATTCTTCCGGGAACTCATTTGGTTTGATCATGCGTGTTGGGATTTGTAGCTGTGTGTCGGCCGAATTCTGTACTGACAGGCGAACAATCGTCCGTTCTGGTGTCCGCAGACAAAAATTTTCATGTTCGCAAGAAAGACTTTTGTCCGCGGATTGTGCGCAGACAGCTGTCGGAGGCACCATACTAACACGCGTACAATCGGCAGATCTTTCGTCCGCCGACGTTTGTATGCCGACGATCGGTACGTGTGTACGGGCCTTAAAACACTGAGTCATCTGTGGACCGCTTAACACAAGCAGCAGCATTTCGGCAGAAAAAACACTTGACCTGGGTAACACGTTTAAACGTACATTAACACTAGGCATGTCAGGTGCTTGTGCGTTAATTCATTTCAACGTCCAAATAAACTGTTATTCTGGCCAACTAAATTAATGAACGCTCAAATGCCTGATGCGCCTAAATGCTCCAGAAGCATTTACACTCATCGAACGTTATTTTCTTCCATAATGCTACTGTCAGGAGGAAAGGCATTTAGGAGAGCTTGGGAAACGTCCCCCGCCCCCCCCCCCACACCCTCCTGGGTGCAACCTACCTAGGAAAAATACCTTCCTGTCAGTTCCAGTAATTTTCACCAGAAAGAATAGGGGTGTGGCCCATGTGCGTAGGAGTCGATTGAGACATTCAGGCTAATTAAAGCGGAGTTCTGGCCTCAAAATCAACTTTACACCATCCGCTTGCTGTAATGTAGCTGAAAAAGAATTGGATATTTTTTTTTATTTACTTACCTTGTTATTAAAGAAAATATACTTACCATCCTTCCTCTTCCTTCCTCATTGGCCGCGGCCCGCTCTGTCTCTTCCTGCTCGCATAGACTCCTGGGAGCCAAACGTCATCGCTCCCAGGAGTCAATGCGCCTGCACCGGCCCCGCTCGTCACTTCCAGTTCAGACACGTCATTTCCTGCTAAACAGCTTCTGGGCATGCCTAGAAGCTGTGCAGGGATGACGCGCCTGCACCAGAAGTGACGAGCGGGGCCGGTGCAGGGCATTCTGGGTCTCCAACGTCTCAAAAGAGGACACCGAAGAGGGCGCTCTGGCTTCAGCTGCCCACACCTGAGATGGACAAGGCATTTTCAAGGTAAGTATTTATTCTAAAAGGTAAGTAAATGCGGGGACAGTTCAGAGGCTATCATTGCTGAAATGCACTAGCCCTGACTGTCCGGGGGGTATTTCTATCTAAAAAAAAATTTTTGAGGCCGGAACTCCGCTTTAAGGGTAACTCCACTTTCGTGAAGAAAAAAATCCGCAAATAAAAAAAAAAAACAATATAGCGTATACAATTGCGACACAAATCATATTGTAATTGAATGTTATTAAAAATGTCCTTTCCCTTTCAATCTGCAGTTGTTGTAATTAAATGTTGCAATATGGCTACCTGGAAACATCATTTCCTGCTTGTGTGATTGGCTCACCAATTTTCCCAGAAGTCTGCCTGAGATACAAGTCAGATTTCTGGCATCCCCTGCAACAAAAATGTCATTTTTGGGGAGATATTCCCAATAGTAACACGTCTAAAGGGATGAAGGACCAGCAGCTTTCCTCATTAAAGCCCTGCAGCTACCACAGCTGACAGATAAATATGAAATCACTCCCATTAGACCCACTCAGCACAGAGGCACAGAGGAACAAACAAGGATTTCTTCAGAATAACAAAAGGTAGGAATCTGCAATAAAGTTTGTTAAAATCCCTGCAATGTACAGAGATCACCCAGAGGGGAATGTTTTTTTTTCTCAACAAAAGTGGAGTTACACTTTAACTAAAGGCAAAGCGGCTGTTAAATTTACAAGGAAAGTTGCACTTGTAAGCGAATTTGCCCCAGAGATTATGTGGTGAAGTTTCACTTTGCCTAATACCCAATGAAGAATACCTAATCACGTGAAAGGAAAATTAAAAAACATTTTTTTTTGTACGTGAATGGATAATAAAAATCAGCAGAGCTTCACCTCATTGACTAAGCTCTGGGGTAAATTTCCGTGCAAAGTGCAACTTCTCTTGCGAAGAAAACAGCCCATTTACCTATAGTAAATCGATCCCATTCTCTTTGGCGCTATAGGGCACCAGGCAGGGCTGCATAGCAAGGTTTAATGGTAAAGCAGAGGTGGGACTACTAATAGGACTATTTTGCTTAAGTTGCCGTTTTTCTTTAGGCTACAATACTTTTCAACGGCCATTTAGCCACACACATATTTTTCATACATGCACCAAGCATTCTTTTTTCTAATCACCCATGAAATTGCTTTTCCAGCTTGACACCTCTGCTTCTAATTGCTGTATATTATATATACTAACAGTGTTGAGTGTTGGAGTTTCCAGTGACGGCATGATAAACATTGGCTGAGTAGACGTGACTAACTACCTGCAACTTCAACCTGCAACTTTGAACTATCTCAAAGTATTAATGGGATTACTGGGATTTATAAGGTGAAGGAATCCTTCTCTTTGCCATTTGCTGTGGGTTTATAATTGCACTATATCCCCTTTGGGCCCTTTTACACAAACATAAAATTTTGTTGCGTAAGTCTAATTTCTCCCTATTCTTTGATAAATACAATATAGCAGTAACTATCCAATGTATTAGCCCATGTTGCTCTTTTACAAGATGTGAATATTTGATTGTCCTGGACACATTTGGCTGCAAAATTTTCAGTATTTAAAGGAGATGATTGAACTTGTCAACATTCTATCCCCTGTGTAGCTAATGCCAATATAATTCTGGATGTGGGGTTTTTTTTGGCATGTACATTTTATATGTGCAGATAAAATGGAATATGATCTATGGAAAAATCACATATAAATAAATGTTTCTTAGATATGTTTTTCTTACGCTGAGACATGTTTCCCATGAGCAAAAATGTGTTTCTTATTAAAAATACATTGTAAATTTAATTTTGTGACTACTTGTGCCTGGGCCTTTGTAACACTAATGCTTCCAATCTATTTTCAGTATTTCCATGACTAATGTATGTTTTTGCTTTTTTCTTATGCACTCTGGGCATGTTTTTGAGCTTCTTTATAAAGTTCAAAGTGGAACTCCAGCCAAAACGTTTTTTGGTAGTTTTTCATAGAGTAGGGAAGGATTACAACTCATATCAGATTATTATTGCAGCCTCTGTTCCCGACGGTGCAGTTTTTCTACACAACCGCCTGTCCCAGTGGGTGAATTCCGTTTTACTAATGTTCTGGTGACATTTGAGGTTTTATTTAACATTTTTAATTACTGAAGTTATAAATGTTCCGGATTTTCCCCTATTAAAGTATTTTTTTTTTTGTCTAAGGACAATGCCTGATTTTAGGATGATAGTTGAGCTGGGGAAGACTGGCATCTTTCGGTCCAGGGGGCAAGTAAAAACCAGAGGCCCATGGTGCAGCGACTCGGCCCCCTTCCCACTCTCCCTCTTCCTGTCCTCCTCCTGACCCCCATTCCAGGCTGAAGCCCTGCTCCAGATACTCTCTGGCCAACAGGGGGCGGTTGGGGGGAGCTGGGACAGCTCGGTCGGGACTGTCCGGGGAGAGAGTCTCCAGTGGGATATGGAACTGGCCTCTGCTTAGACACAGTTTACACCATCCAAGCTGGAAGGGGCGAGGCCTGCGCTCTGTCCTTGTCTTCAACCTGCACTTAGTAGGTAGGCGGCAGGGACTTTTTACTTCTCTTCACCAGGAATCCTTTAGGCATGTCTTTGGCAGAAGCAGTGCAGCCTTTTTATGGGGCATCAGAGCGGCCCAGGGGGAAATTGCCCCCCTGCCCCCTGGTCCAGTCCTCCCCTGTAGTTGAGAGACACCCTGTGGCTGTCTAAATGACAGCTAATAGCTGCCCTAACAACTGCCTGACCTTATGGTTTGTCTATCCGCTCCTGAGTGTGCACATCTTTATAACATAACAAAAACAAGAGAGCTAAGGGGAATACAAATAACTATGAGGTCATCTTATTTGGTTGTGTTAGCTTTTAAAAATAAGTTTACCTTTCTGATAAAAAGAAAAAAAAAACATATTTTTGCAGGAAAAAAATGTGCATTTATTTTTTTTTTTACAAAGGAGCCTGCAGAGCATTGCACCTAAAACAATGTCAGGCTCCTGCAGACTCTTCCTACAGCTCTGTACTCATACCTCTGTATGGGCTGTCAGTTTCAGATCTGTAGGACTGTCAATGGACTACGAGGGTGCTCATCAGTGCCCTCGCTGTCCATTGAGAACTACAAGCCATCTGCAGTGGTATCAGACATGACTTGTAGAATTCTATGAATGAATGATGCAGGTGTGCAGCATAGCTGCATCAATTTTAAAATGTGAAAGCGGATGCATGGAAGTGGAACCCCCAATGGGCTAAGGGGAAGAAGGGGGTCTGCATGAGCATATTCCATGGTATACCCTAAATACTGGTGTAACTTGTAACATGTTTAAAGATGAACTTATCCTTTAAGCTGGACATACACTAGTAGATTTTTGAACAAATGTTTGTATGAACAATCATATGAAATTTTTTAGTACATTTTATTAGTACATTTATTATATTTAGTAGATTTAAGTACTTTTTTTTTTCAAAAATATCTTTATTGAGGATCAATATATAAACAAACTTACATACAGCAAATTCAAAGTAATGTCTGTGTTAACGAGTATTATGAGGTTACAATCATATTCTAACATCAAGAATACTGTATGAATCCAAAAACAATAACAATAATTGATAAAACACGGTTCAAGAGAGTACACTAGCTCTTATTAGTTCGCATTGAAAGTTGAGAAATGTAGGGAATAAGTCTACCCAATAGAATGCCCTTAAGGTACATTTAGTAGATTGTATGAACATTCATATGAAATTTTTTAGTAAATTTTTTTAGTACATGTATTAGATTTATTAGATTTTAGTACATTTAGTATATTTGACAAATATCCTCCTTAAAATACTTCAAAATTTTGTTTGCTTTTAACTTTGAATAAAAGCCACATACACTGTTAGAAATGTTCCACCCTGCTCTTTTGAATTTTCTTGGTACTGCAGTTAAAAAGAAACGCTGATCTGACCATACCTATTTTTAGAAAATCAAATCATTGTTCTTAAAATGACATTTTTAAATGAAATTCTACGGGTGTATGGCCAGTGTTACTCAGGAGCTGGGTGTTATCAGCTTAAAGTAGAACTAAAGACAATTTTTTTTTACATTTTGGAAAAAGTAAGGGAGGGTTATAACCCCTGTCCGTTTATTTTTGATGTTTTTTGCCATCTGTTTCCAGTTGGGGAGATTTACCTTCACTTCCTTTCCAAAAAGCACAACAGGAATTGAGAGGAAATCCCTGCAAATTAAGGGAATCCACTGGACCCCCCAGGTCACAGAACTAGTGTCTCCATGCCTCCACTATTACTGTTCTCGGGACAACTCATCATTTGGGATTTTCTTTTATTTTCACTTATTATTAGGGATGCACCGAAATGAAATTCTTGGCCGAAGCCGAAGCCGAATAATAATGAAATGCTTGGCCGAAGGCCGAATGCCGAACGTGGTGTTTCGCATTTTTTAACATAAAATATGCCCATTAGCGTGCCCCTTAACATAAAATATGTCCATCAGAGTGCCCCTTAACATAAAATATGCTCATCAGAGTGCCCCTTAACATAAAATATGCTCATCAGCATGTCCCTTAGCATAAAATAAGGGGCACGCTGATGGGCACATTTTATGTTAGGGGGCACTCTGATGGGCACATTTTATGTTAGGGGGCACGCTGATGGGCACATTTTATGTTAGGGGGCACGCTGATGGGCAAAACAAAACATGTAAATCAGCGTTGCTCTTAACATAAAATATGCCCATTAGCGTGCCCCTTAACATAAAATATGCCCATCAGAGTGCCCCTTAACATAAAATATGTCCCCCCTTGGTTTATCACCTTCTAATGTAATCCTATCTGATTAAAGTTTTTATCATTAGGTACATAAGCTACCCGTGGCCTATTTTCCCACCCTCCCCTCCCCCCTCTTGCCTCCTTTTTCTCCCTGCTGCTCTCTCCTTTTCTTTATCTTTCTTTTCTGCTTTTTAGTATCCTTTCACTTTCCTATAGGTGCTCTCTGACATTGGTTTTATGATACAAGATGTTGTGCTATCAGTATGTTTTCCCAGATTTTTCATAACTGGGCATGCTGGACGCGTACTGAGATGTTCGTGTACTCATTGATATTGTTCCATGGCTTTTTGCCGTATTTAATATCAGATTGTATGGTCTTTGTTCTGTTTTTCTTTGTCTTCTTGAAAATTTTTCAATAAACAGAAATTAAACAAGAAAAAAAAAAACATAAAATATGCTCATCAGAGTGCCCCTTAACATAAAATATGCTCATCAGCATGTCCCTTAGCATAAAATAAGGGGCACGCTGATGGCCACATTTTATGTCAAGGGAGCACTCTGTTGGGCACATTTTTTTTCTTTTTTTTTTTAAGGGGCACTTTATAGGGCACTCTAATGTAATGAGCATGGCAAGTGGCAACAACATATGGCAGTCTGCACACTAATGCTTGTGCAGCTACCGTATTCTCCCCCAAATGTGCTCAGCTCCACATACCTGAACTGCAGCCAGGTCGGAGCCAAAAGCCGCGAACAGGGGGGCGGGGCGTGCACATAGTGTCACGCTCGCTGGACCTAGTGTGAAGGAGCCGCAGTCAGGAGCAGGGGGCGGGACGCACGCGTGACGTCACACCCCCTACTCGCGGCCAGACAGGACACCGGCGGCATGTGAGAAGGGAGCCGGGAGCCGCAATGAGGAAGGGGAGCGGTCCGGGCGGAAGCTGACATTGTTCGGCACAAAATTATTCGGCCTTTTGACTTATTCGGCCGAACACTAGTGCTATTTTCTCTATTTTTGGCCGAATAATGTTCAGCCGCCGATTATTCGGTGCATCCCTACTTATTATGGTAATGGTTAACAGGACAAATAGAGAGGGTGGGTCTGCTGGTTTTCCACCATGCCTATTTAATAAAAACCAGTCGTTAAACCTGCTTCTGTCGGACAGACTGCTGTACACACGGTCTGAATGTCAGCCGGTTTCTGTTGAACCAGTTGATACCGCCCAATATTTGGCCCATGTGTACCTTGGGATCAAACTATTGAAAGGAGAGGAACTCAAGTTGAATTTCAGCTTTGAGTCTTAGCTCCAGAGTCCTTCTTAGATGAAGTAATTGGAGTTAAATAAAGTGACACATTGGGGAGGATTTACTAAACTGGGGAATGCAAAATCTGGTGCAGCTGTGCAGGGTAGCCAATCAACTTCTAAATTCAGCTTGCTCAATTAGGCTTTGACAAAAAAACCTGGAAGCTGATTTGTTTCTGTGCAGAGCTGCACCAGATTTTGCACTCTCCAGTTTTAGTAAATCAACTCAGTATACATATTAACCACTTCAATACTGGGCACTTTGACCCCCTTCCTTCCCAGGCCAATTTTCAGCTTACAGCACTTTTACAATTTGAATGACAATTACACGGTCATGCAACACTATACCCAATTAAATTTTTTACCATTTATTTTAGACAAATAGAGATTTTGTTTGGTGGTATTTATTCACCACTGGGGTTTTGATTTTTTGCATTATAAATATAAAAAAAACAAAAATTTTGAAATAAATGCATTTTTTTGTTTGTTCCTGTTATACAATTTAGCAAATAAGTATTTCTCTTCATACATTTTGACCAAAATGTATACTGCTACACCTATTTGGTAAAAATAACCCAAATCAGGGTATATTATTTGGTCTGTGTTAAAGTTATAGAGTCTAGAAGCAATGGTACCAATCACTGAAAATCGATCACACCTTATGTACCTCATTTCTTGAGGCCCTAACATGTCAAGACAGTACAAATACCCCCCAAATTACCCCTTTTTGGAAAGTAGCCAGTCCGGGGTACATATTAAGAGGCATTGCGAGTGTTTTGAAGTTGTCATTTTTTACCACAATTCTTTGGAATATTAAGAAATTATTATTATTATTATTATTTTTTACAAAAATGACATAATAATAAGTTCTTTCTCACACACAGACTTGCCATACTTGCAACTACACCCCAAAACACATTCTGCTGCTCCTCCTGAGTTTGGCAATACCACACATGTGAGACTTTTTCACAGCCTGGCCACATAGATAAGCCCAACATCCAAATAGCACCTTCAGCCATAATCCACTTTAAGACCAGCCCTTCTTCTGACCCTTTTGTTTACAAGTAAAAATCTGTATTTTTGCTAGAAAATTACTTAGAACCCCCAAACATTATATATGTTTGTAGCAGAGGCCCTGGAGAATAAAATGGTGGGTTTTGCAAATTTTTATGTCACGCGGTATTTGCGCAGTAGTTTTTTCTAACGCAATTTTACACGCTAATGCATAAATACATGTTAATACATTTCAATGCACACAGAGACAATATAATACCCACATTTTCAGTAAAATATAAAATATGGCATTGTTCTGGGTAAACAGATACCAAACATATCACACTTTAAAATTGCGCACGCTAGTGAAATGGCGCCAAACTTTTGGTATTTGAAAATATCCACAGGCAATGATTTATAAGCCTTTATTGGTTACCAGTTTAAAGTTACACAGGTGGTCTGGTGCTAGAATTAATGCTCTCACTCTGATGTTCATGGCGATACCTCACATGTGTGTTGTTTTTGGTGTTTACGTATGTGTATGGGACCAATGTGTGCGTTCGCCTTTATACTCGAGCATGGGGGTGCATTAAATGTTTGATTTATTTATTGGTAGGACACTGGTACACTGACAGATGTTGATGTCACAATGGTGCACTATTGCAGATGTTTTGTGCACTGGTACAGATGTGATGGGGGACTGACATGTTTTGTGCGCTGGTACAGATGTAATGGGGGACTGACATGTTTTGTGCGCTGGTACAGATGTAATGGGGGACTGACATGTTTATTGCACTGGTACAGATGTAATGGGGGACTGACATGTTTATTGCACTGGTATAGATGTAATCGGGGACTGACATGTTTATTGCACTGGTACAGATGTAATGGGGGACTGACATGTTTTGTGCGCTGGTACAGATGTAATGGGGGACTGACATGTTTTGTGCACTGGTACAGATGTAATGGGGGACTGACATGTTTATTGCACTGGTATAGATGTAATGGGGAACTGACATGTTTATTGCACCGGTACAGATGTAATGGGGGACTGACATGTTTATTGCACTGGTACAGATGTAATGGGGGACTGACATGTTTTGTGCACTGGTACAGATGTAATGGGGGACTGACATGTTTTGTGCGCTGGTACAGATGTAATGGGGGACTGACATGTTTATTGCACTGGTACAGATGTAATGGGGGACTGACATGTTTATTGCACTGGTACAGATGTAATGGGGGACTGACATGTTTTGTGCACTGGTACAGATGTAATGGGGGATTGACATGTTTTGTGTGCTGGTACAGATGTAATGGGGACTGACATGTTTATTGCACTGGTACAGATGTAATGGGGGACTGACATGTTTTGTGCACTGGTACAGATGTAATGGGGGACTAACATGTTTATTGCACTGGTACAGATGTAATGGGGGACTGACATGTTTATTGCACTGGTACAGATGTAATGGGGGACTGACATGTTTATTGCACTGGTACAGATGTAATGGGGGACTGACATGTTTTGTGCGCTGGTACAGATGTAATGGGGGACTGAAATGTTTTGTGCACTGGTACAGATGTAATGGGGGACTGACATGTTTTGTGCGCTGGTACAGATGTAATTGGGGACTGACATGTTTTGTGCACTGGTACAGATGTAATGGGGGACTGACATGTTTATTGCACTGGTACAGATGTAATGGGGGACTGACATGTTTTGTGCACTGGTACAGATGTAATGGGGGACTGACATGTTTTGTGTGCTGGTACAGATGTAATGGGGGACTGACATGTTTTGTGCACTGGTACAGATGTAATGGGGGACTGACATGTTTATTGCACTGGTACAGATGTAATGGGGGACTGACATGTTTATTGCACTGGTACAGATGTAATGAGGGACTGACATGTTTATTGCACTGGTACAGATGTAATGAGGGACTGACATGTTTATTGCACTGGTACAGATTTAATGGGGGACTGACATGTTTTGAGCACTGGTGCAGATGTGATGGGGGGACCAACAGATGTTTTGTGCACTGGTACAGATGTTTTATGGGAACACTGACAGATCTGTATGGGGGCAGGGGTGACAGTGGTGCTTGGCATACTGTTTGTGGGGATCTGTGACCGCTCTGTGTGTAAAATCATCCCTACACATACAACTGTCACAGATCTTGCAGATTCCCCCGCTCACCCTCCAACCCCCCCCCCCCCCCCACGCACTGAGCTCTTACTGAGCTCAGTGGGGAGAACTGTCACAGAGACAAGCTGCTCAGTTTATATTGTGAAGGCTGTGATTGGACACAGCCGTCATGTGATCAGGAGGGCCAACCACAGCGCCCATATCCCAATCTCACCTTGGCTGTGATCCCAGCCTTCATGGGATCGCGCCGCTGCGCGGCTACGGCAGGTGCTCCTTCTGAGGAACGTACGGGAACGTCCACTCAGAATGACGGAGCTCCAACCCGGCCATTTATATTCAGTGGCTGGGTGGGAGGAGGTTAAAGAAATATAAATATTTTGTAACTAAGTTTGCACAGTCATAATAGACTGAATTCCAAGCAAATATCTGGAGCTGGAGAGGGTCCAGAGAAGGGCAACGAAATGAAAAGGTGGTCTGGAGGACCTCAATTACAAGGAATGACTACAGGCACTAAAGTTGTTCTCGCTCAAGTAGAGATGCTTGAGGGGGGACATGGGGATTCTAATGTTGGAGAAAAACGTTGCCAGTAAGAGGACATGGGACCACACAATGAGATTGGAGGAGAAGCGGTTCAACCTTAAACTGCACAGGGGTTTTTTTTACTGTCATCGTGATGAGAATGTGGAGATCTCTTCCACAATTGGTGGTAGCAGCGGGGAGTATTGATATTTTTAAAAGATAATTGGACGTGCATTCTAAGGAACACAACATACAGGGATATGGGAAATAATTACTGACACATGTACACCTACACAGATTGAACTGAATGGACTATTGTCTTTATTCAACCTTACCTACTTGTAACTATGTAACTATGTAAATATCTAATCGTTGCACTAAAATACAAAGGTTTTCTATTCCTGCCCAGCCAGGCTGAAGATTTAAACAAATTCTCCTGCGCTCAACTTGTGTGTGATGAGGGAAAAATAGATGTTCAATGGTCTTTTGTTGGTATTACTTGTGGTCTTGCTGCCCCCTCAGGAACAAGGGTATCCAAACCATACTAAAAAACAACAATAAGAGAAGGGCGCACTGACCTAGTGCATTACCACTAAAAAGGTTTATTAAAATTTTTAAAATAATGTACATTATACTCACAAAACAATTGTAGATAGCATGTAATAATCAAACGAAAGATCTCCAAGGTAGCCAAGGCACTGCACGGTGCTAGATAGTGTGCAGATGTCTGCACTGTTTGGCACTGAGGAAGAGGGTTCGCCCTCGAAACGCGTCAGCCGCAGCAGATCCGTGCAGACATCTACACACAATCCACAATCCAGCATCGTGCAGTGCCTTGGCTACCTTGGAGATCTTTTGTTTGATAATTACATGTGTGCTATCTACATTTGTTTTGTGAGTATAATGTACATTATTTTAACAATTTTAATAAACCTTTTTAGTGGTAATGCACTAGGTCGGTGCGCCGTTCTCTTATTGTTGTTTTTTAGACTGAAGATTTACACAGCCCTATCACACAATAAAACTTCCCTTTTATGATCTGAATTCTCTGCAGTTACGCAACACAGCAAGGCCACCTTGCTAAGGGCAAAAAAAAATTTCCGCCCTTAAGCTAAACAGGTTATCAAAACTTTAAGGATGGGTTACCATATGTGTCAGGATGTGATTAGACAGTGAAAGAGTAGCAACAGGCTGATGCGTTCATCTCTATGCTCTCTCCTTCTTTCAGCAAATTCCATGTCAGTACATCTGTATACAGAACACCCCTAATTGGCTTAAAATGCTACTCCTCCTCTCTCCCAGTTTGAGCTCTGATGAACAAGAGGCTGAAATCAGGTGAATTTACACTAGTTCTATTTAAATACATTACATTGTTTTAAAAAAATATTCAAAAGTATAAAGAATGAATCGGCGCTATTTTCAAAATAACTGAAGAATAAATAAATAATATAAAGTGCAATATAATAAAATATATATATATATATAAAATATCCGTGGAATGAAGTTATTATTTGGGTTATTTGGATATATATATTTTATTATATGGCACTTTAATTCATTATTTATATATTTATTTTGTACTCCACGGTTATTTGGATTAATTTTATTGGATGGCACTTTGATTCACTGTCACCTGTTATAGAATCCCCTTGTGGGTTTGTTATTTATATTTTTTTAGGCATTTATCATCACCTGCACTTTGAAGAGTGATTTATTTATTTATTTTACTTTTTTATGTATTTATGATACCTTTATATCATTTATTCATTCTTCAGTTATTTTGAAAATACCGCTGATTCATTCTTTATACTTTTGATCATCTGGTATTTCTTTGGAAATACAGAATTGGCTGCTTTTTTCCCCAAGATTTTATACATTTATTTTTCATCTCCTGCTTTTATTTATTTTTTCATCTTCTGCTTTGCTTTAAATACTTTCTGGCAGAGCACGGGCTTCTTTTTTCTGTTTTTTAAAAAAATATTGTATTGCATCCATTTCATTTTAGATTTACCCACAATTCAGCTCTAACTATATCAAATTCCTTTATAAGCTCAGTCATGACTGGTTCTCTTTAGGGCAGAAAGATACCCATGTAGGAGTATGTAGTGCTGAAGTTTCTAGGAGCTCTGGAAATATCAGATACAAGGCTATCTGTCTCAGCTCATTTTATTCAATAACATGATCTACATATAAATGGTCTGCTTGAAATATTTATTTTCTTTATTCTCAGTAGGGGTCCACTGCACAGCAGAAGTGATATAAAGCACACTCCATTATGGAATATATTTGTGTAAAATAATGAAAAAAACACAATGCAATGTCTGCTGCAATTAGCTGCAATGAGTTGATTCTGAGCGTTTTAACTCAACCTTCAAAGTCTGGAGGAAAAATGAGGACATTGAGCATTTCCTTATCTTGTCCACCCATTGGTTCTGTTTTAAACAAATCTACATTTGCTTAATTTAAACTTTCTGTGGGCTGACTCCGTCTGGGTTTCTTTTTCCTTTTTTTTTCTTTTTTTTTGGTTCCTGGGCAAAATCTTTAATGTGCTTCAAATAAACCACCCCATTGTTCTCTGATTGTAAAGTGTAAAAATAAAATGTTCCTCCGCCGCAAATCTACACATAAACTCCAGCCTGTTTTTGTTTGAAATATCTGTTAACATTTGTGCGTCACACAGCGGTTGGGAGGTCAGCTGAATTTTTTTTGTTCCTTCTAAACATTTGTTTTATATTTGATGAAAATACACGTTTTCAAGAGCGAGTTGGTGGAAGATTTTAAAAGAAAATGTAAACAAACATTTAAATAAAAACCTGATAATTATTCTCACTGAAACAACTATTTGGTGTGCGTTTTTTTGTTTTGGTTTACAGTCTCATTTGTAGTGAAGGGCCCTCCGTGGTTTTGGCATAAAGAGAAGTGATTAGGAAGAATGCTGAAGACAGTACAAAATACTGAATTAGAGATTTGCCCTGCAGGCGTTTTCACTTTTAGCTAAAAAACAGAAACCTCTTCAGTGAATAAATAATAACAGTGGCAAGTTGGTCCCAGCAGACCCCCACGAATCAGCTTCTCCAGCCAGAGCTGTTTGAGCTTTTTGGCACAATGTTTCTTCAGCCTGTAAAAAAAAAAAAAAAAAACAAGACTCCCCCAAGATTTGAAGTTCCAACCGTTATTACTCAGGTGAAGAGCATGGTGATCTTTGAGCTTTATATATGCAGTATATAGATTTTTTGAGTCAAATATTAAAGTTTTTCCTGAGTTTTAGTTTAGATTGAAGAGGTTGCTAAAGTAATATAGGTTTGAATTTGTATCGAGACCCTTGCTCGCTCGCTTCCGCTCTCCCGACACTCCTCTGTTTCTAGTGAGTCAGCTTGCAGATCGCAACGTCTGATGGTTCGGTCAACCAAGGCTCCGGGATCCGAACTACAGCTATGTGCCGTTCGGAATCCATTAGAACAAACACCAAGCAGGCTGTATGTAAGTTCAAACAGGAAGACAATTTATTGGAAGCACACAGCACACTTTTATACAGAATTTGGAACATCCTGCCCCCAACAACCGCTTTCCCATTGGTCAATTGCACATTACCTGCCGTTCTCCTTCAGGTCCTCCTTAGCCATGCAAATGAGGACTTGAAAATGAGTCAGCAGGGATTGGTCCGATAGCTTGAGTAGAAGGACTGTTATGTGTAATGAGACAGAAGCCCCCAGGGGACAATCAATGTACACAATAGCCAGACACAGAACAATGGTTCCATAACAAGCCCCCAATACACATTACTCTGAGTGTCAATACATCCCTTAGCAGACAGCAGGTGAGTTCATTAGCACACCCGACAATAGGTGAAAGGAAAGCCAACTCAGACAAAAGCAAAATTGTTAGACAGTCAGTCTCCTCATTGAACTTCCTGGAATGACCATATTAGGAGTTGTACTTCCTGGTCAGAGACCTCATGGCAAATGGGAACAAATCTCAATATTTCTACATGGAGACCTTGCTGACAAATATGAAGCAATCCAAACCATCACCCATCTGTCCTTAAATTCCAGTGACGGTGAACACCGTCACATATCTTCCCCCGGGGAAAGAGTCCAACAGCCACAGTGGGACCCCGAACGGGTCAACTCGTGGATGTTGGAAAAGTAGTCTTAAGGGTCCAGGTCTGTCTGCCAGGATAACCCCTCCGCATTCCCATGTATATTCCTGGTGTAGGGGTGTGGGGCCTTTTTGTAATTGAGAAATCTACACGTATGTGTCTTCCATCAAGTTCCATTCCATTTGCACATTCTTTTGCCTCCTTTGCGTCTTCAACATTTTCAAAGTAGACAAACGAGAAACCCCTGGAACGTCGAGATTGCTGATCATACACAATGGATACATCAGCTATTGGACCATATTTTGAAAATACTTCTCTATGATCTCGCTCCGTTGTGTAAAGACGCCCAAACAGCAGTTAGGATCAGGATTTGCCGAACTTACTCTACTCGCTATATGCCGCCTTCGATTTGACATGGGAGAGCGACTGTGGCTGTGACGTCTGGTGGTCCCTGCCATGGCGGCCTCTGGGGCATATGAGGAAGTTAAATGGTCCAAATCGTTCCCCAAATGTACTTCTGCGGGTAACTCGTGTAGTAATCCCACTCGCACATATCGCTCCCCTGAGCCCCAATCCAAGAGGACTTGGGCGGTGGATAAACGTAGCACCTTGCCCCCTGCTACCCTGACTGCAACAGTCTGGCCGGTCTGGGCTGACTGGGGAATCATGTGAGGCTGGATGAGGGTAATCGTAGCCCCGGAATCGCGGAGTCCCTGGGCCAGCTGCCCATTAACCCATACTGCCTGGCGATGGTGCTGCCGATTATCTCCGGCAGCAGCTTGGACAGGATCCGATTCGAAAAGTTTGCCGCACTCATCCTGAACATCTCGATGGTTGGGCTCATTCTGGAAGCAATGAGCTGCTGGTCTGGATGGATGATTAGTCTCTCGATACCGCGTGGATTGGGTAGGGCAATATCGTTGCAGATGACCGGTTCGGTTACAGGTATAGCACTTAGGTCCGATAGGAGGGTTGGGTCGGGCTGGGGGTCTAGAAGCAGACCACTGAGGTACTGAAGCCGGCTTAGAGGCTGGTAAACTGGGCCGAGATAGTGGATAGCGCTCGTTTTCGCCTGACCTTCGAGAGTCCAGATATTCATCGGCCAAAGTAGCCGCTTGCTGTACTGTCTGTGGTTGCTTATCTCGCACCCAATCCGTACTACTGGAGGGGTGTGGTTAAAGAACTGTTCTAATAGTACTAGCTGGGTGATGTCCTCTATGGTATGAGCGTGGCTTCCCTGGAACCAGCTCTTAAGGTTCCGCTGCAGACGATGTGCCCACTCCACGTATGATGTGTTGGTTTGTTTCCGGGATTCTCGAAAACTTAATCCGGCTGGCTTCGGGTGTAATGGCAAATCGGGCTAGCAAAGCTTCTTTTACCCGGTCGTAGTCTTTAGCGTCTTCGTCCTCCAGGGCCCGATATGCATCAGCCGCTCTGCCAGTTAAATTACTCGCCAGTAAGACGACCCAATCTTGGGACAGTACTTCATGGATCTGGCATAGTCTCTCAAAGTCCTGCAGGAATGCTTCAATTTCCTCCTTTCTTTCATTAAATAGTTTGAATGCCCGAAAGGGCAACTTACGGAAAGCTGCTGCATCTTTAAGCGTTTTCTCCGATTGCCGTATTTCTGCCATTCTCTGCTTATGTTGCCACTCTCGTTCCCTCTCTTGTCGTTCTCGTTCTTTCTCTTGTCGCTCATCCTGCAGCTGGATGTCTCTAATGGCATTCTGTATGGTGGTCTCTGATGTGTTAGCACCATATAATGCCAACCGCTCTCAAACTCATTGCTGAAACAAGTCTTCAACTGACCGGGGTCCTGCATCACCCTCCCTCTGATCCATCTCGGCTAGCTCACTGATCAGGGTGGCCTTGTTCTTTGTCCCACCGGTCCCTCCACGGCTCTCAAGTAAGTCTTTCAGCGTGGCTCTCCTGCATGCTGCATAGCTGGTCATTGACTATGGTGGTTTGGAGTGTCCCAGTAATTGGAGAGCAAATCCCACCGCTGCCAACCAATGTAACGAGACCCTTGCTCGCTTCCGCTCTCCTGACACTCCTCTGTTTCTAGTGAGTCAGCTTGCAGATTGCAACGTCTGATGGTTCGGTCAACCAAGTCTCCGGGATCCGAACTACAGCTATGTGCCGTTCGGAATCCATTAGAACAAACACCAAGCAGGCTGTATGTAAGTTCAAACAGGAAGACAATTTATTGGAAGCACACAGCACACTTTTATACAGAATTTGGAACATCCTGTCCCCAACAACCGCTTTCCCATTGGTCAATTGCACAGTACATGCCGTTCTCCTTCAGGTCCTCCTTAGCCATGCAAATGAGGACTTGAAAATGAGTCAGCAGGGATTGGTCCGATAGCTTGAGTAGAAGGACTGTTATGTGTAATGAGACAGAAGCCCCCAGGGGACAATCAATGTACACAATAGCCAGACACAGAACAATGGTTCCATAACGAGCCCCCAACACACATTACTCTGAGTGTCAATACATCCCTTAGCAGACAGCAGGTGAGTTCATTAGCACACCCGACAATAGGTGAATGGAAAGCCACCTCAGACAAAAGCAAAATTGTTAGACAGTCAGTCTCCTCATTGAACTTCCTGGAATGACCATATTAGGAGTTGTACTTCCTGGTCAGAGACCTCATGGCAAATGGGAACAAATCTCAATATTTCTACATGGAGACCTTGCTGACAAATATGAAGCAATCCAAACCATCACCCATCTGTCCTTAAATTCCAGTGACGGTGAAAACCGTCACAGAATTTATCACATCAAAAAAAAAAAAATAGAAATTCATACTGTAAAACCTACATATAATATAATAGTAATAAGTACAAATTTAACGTTAAAGTGATACTAAAGTCCTGGCTCCTCCCTCCTGTTGAGTGCTACCACAGCAAGCAGCTTGCTATGGGGGCACCCGAGCCAAACCACAGCTCTGTGTGTCCATTCAGACACGGAGCCACGTTTCGGCCCCGTCTCCTCTCTCTCCTAATTGGCTGACTGACTTTAAATGACAGCAGCGGAAGTCAATGGCACTGCTGCTGTATCTCAGCCAATCGGGTGGGAGAGTCCCAGATGGACGAGGCACTCATGCACATCATTGGATCAAGGTAAGTATTAGGAGGGCTGAGGGGGGCTGCTGCACGCAGAAGGTTTTTTATCCTAATGCATAGATTGCATTAACATAAAAAACCTTCTGCCTTTAGGACCACTTTAAAGCGTATCTATGGTCAATAGGTAAAATCATATAATTGTTTACACATTGTTTTTCAATTATTTCTGGCCTCCTGTTGTAGAAAAATGTTTTATTCCCTGGAGTAGGCACTGCTGTGTCACACATTTCACAGACCCTGCATTCTGAGCTACAGAGGTGCAGACAGGAGGGGAGTTTCAGGAGGTGGAGTAAGTACATTGAATCAAGGTACCATGGGATATGTAGTCCTTAGAAACTGAAAGTAAACAGCAGAGGAGATGCTGCAAAGCCTGCAGGGAATCTGGAAAGTTGTGGGAAGAGATGACCAGCAGAAAGGCAGCGCTCACAACACTAAAGGAGCACACAGAATTCGGAGCGGCTGTGCATGGCAATCAATCAGCTTCTATCTTTAGCTTGTTCAGTTAAGCTTTGAAAACAGATTCTAATGGGATGCAATGCTTAGCCTCTCTGTCTCTAAATAGTTCCTTGGATGAAGTTGTATGTAGGGGAAAGAAAGAAAGAAAGAAAGAAAGAAAGAAAGAAAGAAAGAAAGAAAGAAAGAAAGAAAGAAAGAAAGAAAGAAAGAAAGAAAGAAAGAAAGAAATTTAAGAGAAGAAAGAGTCATGCAACGCCCTCTAGGCATAAAGGTAGACCCACTAGATCATAAATAGGTAATTCTTCTATAATTAAAACAAAAGCAAACAAAAAACATTCCCCTTTGGGTGTACATTGCAAGGATTTTAACAGACTTTGTTGCAGATTCCTATCTTTTGTTATTCTGAAGAAATAGCTGATTGTCTGTGTCCACTTAGAAAATTATGTAAATGAGATTTATTTTATTAAAATTATTAATTAATTAATTAATTAATTATTAATTATTATTATTATTTATTTTATTACTTATTAATCAGCTGCTGCAGGGTTCTAATGAGGAAAGCGGCAGGGTCTACATCCATTTAGACATAATTTCCCTTTTGCTGCAGTGGATCCCCAAAATCTGACTTGTACCTTAGTGTAGATTTCTGGGAAAACCAGTGATTAAACACACAAGCAGGAAATTACATTTCTGGGGGGTGTTCCGTACACCATCTGTGCACAGAACACCTCTAGGTTGCCATATTGCATTGCATTTTACAGAAGATTACACCTCTGTAGATTGATAAGGAAAGGTCATTTTTTATAACATTCAATTACAATATACCTTGTATTGCAATTTTATATGCTATATTTTTTATCTGCTATTTTTTTTCCCCCAGGAAATAGGAGTTAATCTTTAAAGTGGAAGTAAAGGCAAAACCTAACTAGCTCTAAACCTACTCTCAGCCACTTACTAAGCCTAAACTATCTAACCCTATAAAGAAAAAATTGCTATACTTACCTGTTCTGCAGCCACTCTGGTCCAGTCTCCAGCGGCGCCCTCTGTGTGCGGGAGAAATGTCTGGGAAGTGACTTCATCCATAGAGTTACTATGAGGCTTCCGTTGTCAGCTGCCTCTACTGCACACTTTTACAGGGGGAAGCCGGCGCTGACAGCTCAACCTGGGATTGGACCAGAGTGGCTGCAAAACAGGTAAATATAGCGATTTTTTCTTTACAGGGCGAGATAGATTAGGCTTAGAAGGTGGCTGAGAGTAGGTTTAGAGTTAGTTAGGTTTTTGCCTTTACTTCCACTTTAGGTAAAACTTTGGAGACGTTTAAGATAATTCAGTTATTAATGAACCAACTGTATCATGATGGATTTGTTGTAACTTGCATTCTATAAGTAGCTGAGTACTTTTTTTAAAAGTTAACAAAGAAACATAAAAAAACTAAAGTTATTTTTAGTTATTTTATATGTCATAGTAACGAAAGTAAAACAGCTTGATAGTGAATGTAGATTTGTTATAATCAAAATAAGGCAAAAAATGTGTTATTCACAGAAAAGCTAAAATGATGTAAAGTAAAATGATTTTTATTGTCTTAGTAAATCTTTTACAAAGGTTGAGTGATACTGCAATCCTGTTCCATTTGTTATTACTGATATACACTATATGTATCAATGATAGACAGGGCCTGCTTGAGCTCAATGCATTATATAAGATAGTCACAGATCCATGGACATTTCAGTGTTTATTCAAGTGTGTCATAAATTATTTGATCAAACAATAATTAGAAAATTGACTGGAAAAAAAAATGTTCAGTGTTAAACACAAACAGAGAGTAATTGTTTTCAGATGTGAGTTTAAGTTGGTCAAAATAATGTAACAGAATATAACTTTTGCCAAAATGACCAGGTGCCAACAATTGAGTTAAATGTTAAAATGTTATATGGAAGAAATACATTTATATATTAGACTTCAAGAGCACTATCATAGCAGGTGAAGCTAAGGGCACACCATTACCATAATATTTTCTTTCCTTAAATGGGTCTAGTTCAGGGAAATATATATACAATACGCAGTTTTTTATATTGCCCCCTGCTTGGTTTATGTGTAAATTCAATAGTTGTCCAACTCTCCTTTGTTCTGTTCTCCTCCATACGGACCCTTTAGTCCTTTAGACCACCTGCAGTATGGTACTCATGCACTATTCCAGGAAATGTCATACATACATTTTGCTACTAACTCATTTGCCTTTATTTTGGGGATTATCAAATTTCAAAAAGATAGACAGGAGATACCTGGAAATAGATACAAAGGTATGCTGACCATGTTGTTGTACATGTGAACTCTTACTTGTTAAAACAACCCATTCAATGTCAAAGTGACCACATAACCTCTGTTGTCAGCTGCATAAGGGGCTTAGAAAGAGGGGGTGGAGACTGGGAGACTGTATGTGTGTGTGTGTGTGTGCGTGTGTGTGTGTGTGGGGGGTTTCAGCAGGAGGCAGATAAACAGCAGTGCACTGATTTTCCAAGTGAAGAGCTGTGCATGGGTCTGTGTCAGCTTTAGGTCTGATTATTGGAGGACAGGTAGACTGTGCTCCAAGCACAGCCAGAAAAAAGATCACGAGAGGATTGATGTACCCACATGAGAGAGACTGGCAGAATCACCAGGTTATTCACCCTTAGAAAGCAATACGAAGAGAACAGGATATTGTTGAAGTACCTGGTACAACAGACATTTCAGGTAGATAAATTGTTGGGGTAAAGTTAAACTTTTGACTTTAACATCTGAAAAAGTTGGATAAATGGCTATATTAGTGCTATAAATTAACAGTTTTGGGTGCCGTTGAAATAGGAAAGAATTAAAGTGGAGTTCCACCTAAAAGTTGAACTTCCGCTGATCAAATTCCTCCCCCCTCCATTGCCACATTTGGCACCTTTCAGGGAGGAGGGGGAACGGGTACCTGTTTTTGACAAGTAACATTCCCCACTTCCGGGAGATGGCTCAGCGGCACCGTCCCTCTGAAGTTCAGCCCCCATCCTCCTTCCCCCACCCCTATGCCAATTAGAAAAACGCAGCAAGCTTCGCGCATGTAGGGAACCCGGTCTCCCTTACGATGAATGGCGGTGGCAGCACCCGGCAGCCGAATCGAAAATCGGCTGGGGTGCTGACATCGCGGGCTCCCTGGACAGGTAAGTGTCTATATAATAAAAGTCAGCAGCTACAGTATTTATAGCTGCTGACGTATTTTTTTTCCACCAGCTGGAACACCGCTTTAGATTACCTATTTTTTTTTTTTTTTAATTAGGTATAGACCATAGGATTTATGATGAAAATGATAACGTATAATTACCATGTTCCTTATGAGCCCAGTTCTATACCATACTGTATTCTAGTAAAAGGCTTTTTTATTGACCCTTTACTTTACTTTTCATCTTGAGATACAAATATGTCTAGAAAATAATGCACAATCACGGAGGCTTAACCTGACTTTTGTTTAGCATTTCATCACTGATACTAATTGCATCGTCTGGCTCAGATTTCCCTCTAACTGTTTCTAAACTTTTTTTAACAATAGTATACACTATACTTATTTAGGGATAATATGGGAATATTTTGATCCAAGGAACTGGCCTTTACGAAGGGGTGGGGATTTCTTAAAATCATGTTTGAAAAATTTAGCAACAGTTACCCAGGAAGTTGGGGTGGAGAGAGGTGGTAAATCAGTCCTTTGAACCAACACAGCAGGAGTTGTGAGGGATTGATATGGATGAAATTGACTCCTTTTATAAACCTTATTATTTATAAAGTATGTAACAATGACTTAGTGATTAGTGGACACACACGCAGGCTGGGTTCACACTGCTCTGACACGGAAGTTGCACGACTTCCAATCTGACTTTGCCCTGCGACTTCTTGTCCGTAAACGGGATCCAACTTTGAGATGATTGCGACTTGTCCTTTGACCAATCAAAACAGTTCCTTTGCTCCTGCTATGGAGAAAACCTCACACCACATTTATTTAAAAAATTGCATGCGGTCCCCCCCAGATACATACAAGGCCCTTTGAGTCTGGTATGGATCTTGAAGGGGAACCCTGCACACCAAAATCTCTTTAAAAAAGGGTATGCCCCCCCCCCCAAGACCATACCAAGTATGGATTTTAAGGCAGAACCCCATGTCAAAATTTTTTTTCTAATAAATGGCATGGGGTTTCCCCCAAGATCCCTTCCAGACCCTTATAGTAGCATGCAGCCCTGCAGGTCAGGAAAGGGGGGACGAGCAAGCAGACCCTCCTCCTGCACCCTACTAGGCCACATACCCTCAACATGGGGGGATAGGTGCTGTGGGACAGGGGGGGCTCTGCATCCCCCCACCCGAAAGAACCCTGTCCTGTCCCTATGTTGATGGGGACAAGGGCCTCATACTAACAACCCTGGGCGTTGGTTGTGGGGGTCTGCGGGACGGGGGCTTATAGGAATCGGGAAGATCTCTTTAACAAGGGGGACCCCCAGATCCTGCCCCCCCCATGTGAATGAAAATGGGGTAAATTATACCCCTACCCATTCACCCAAAAAAAGAAGTGTAGTGTTAAAAAAAACCAAGAGAAGGTTTTTGACAAGACCTTTATTCAAAATGAAGAATGTCCCCTGTCGTAGCTCCAAAGTGTCTTCATTCTCTGGTTCCACCACCATGTCTTCCCTTGATCTTCTCCCTCTGCTCATGTCTTCTCCCTCCTTTGATGTCTTCACCCTCCTCTGATGTCTTCTTCCTCCGGTTTTCTCTCTCCGCCAATGTCTTTTCCCTCTTCTGATGTCTTCTTCCTCCAGTCTTGGTATTGTCTTGGGGGGGGGGGGGGCACACATTTTGTTTTTTAATTTTGGCGTGAGGTTCCTCTTCAAAATCCTCAGAGCACAAGACCTCCCCCCTCAGAGCACAAGTTGCATGCCACAAGTCAGATCAGTTAAGATGATGATCCGACTTGAAAGCAACTTACATTCAAATCAATGGGCTGCAATCGTGCCCAAGTCGGACCAAAGTAGTGCAGAAACCTTTTTCAAAGTCGGCCTGACACAAGTTGAACCAGTTACGACATAGGGAACCATTGATTTTTACATGTCATGCGACTTGCTCTCTCAAAGTCAGAGCGCATGTCGTACCAGTGTGAACTGGCCCTTACTGTATTAATGTGTACATGAAATATGATCTTGAACTATATAACACAGTAAATGTGTAAAATCCACAGCAAATTCTCATAAATTGTTATAATACCACTAAATAAAAGCTCAAATAAATGCTCTGCTTCCCAGTTAGAGTCATGCTTCATACTGTCTGTTAAATATTAACAAACCTTCCCAGGAGAACAGTGCCAATCTAGATTCTAATTGCTATAGTTGTCTCAAGTTATTTTAGTATTAAACAAAGTTTAGTTCATTACCCACTGTGTGATTTATCTACTCCCTACAAGATATTTATATTGCTGCTCAGTAAACAGTCACACTTAGATACCATTGACATAAAAGAGGGTTGCTCAGTAATGTTATAATTATTATTGCACCCTGTGTATTTTCACAGCCTGGAGGTAAATACCACCAGAGTGGTGAAGCACCCGGAGACAAAAAAAAAGATCCTTTAAACACATGTGAAATGATTGGAGCCAGATCTCGTCCAGCAAGCTCTGTGATTCTAAACCAATTTATCTGGTTAAAGGCAGCCTGGACTTGAGGACCACCAGGAACTGGACTGTGACGTGACAATTTACATATCAAAGGGCGCTATGGCTAATTGTGAACAAGCGACAAGTCGGTGAAGTTATACATTGAAATTTTATTCATTGACTGAGTGCGTGAATTGTATAAGTGCAGGCAAAAAGGATGGGTGGTAAGTGACTGTCAAGTTGTGTTTTTCTGTGCAAATGGCTTGACATCTCCATTGACTTGTAGCTCTGATTTACAACAATCCAAAGCTTGTACCTGCAGAACACATCTGATTACCAGATGGGCCAGTCTGAAGACAGGCTCTCGTCTATAGGTGAAGTCCAGTGACCCCACGCATGTCTTCAGACAATATTATCAGACCACAAAAATGTTGGCAAAATGCAACATCTGCACCTAGAATGTTGACTGCTCGACATAACATGTGACTTCTCGCTGTGAGAACTGCTATTCCATTATATTTAGGTGAAAAAGCAATGCAGATCATGTGGAAAAAAGTGAAGCAACTAGTAGGAGATTGGTACAAATCAAACACGTCTTTGTTTCTGTTAGTGGATGAACAGGGCTCATTTTTCAAACACTGGGAAGCTACAAAAAGTCAAAATAACTACAAGCTGTCTCCTGCTTGCTATGAGACTCTGCAGCGATTGATCAAAGCTTGGGCATATCGGAGGAGCTTTTGATGCTATGTAAGCTGGGTTCTTGATTCTTCAGGATGTAAAGAAATAAAAGTAGCTTTGTATACATAAACGGCATACATCACATACATTACAAGAATGTTGTTAATAATCTTTAAGCCACAGTGGGGGTGGTGCATCCCTGTTTCAAACAGAAACTGCATACTGCCTATTTTATGTGAGTTTTGATCTATGATAATAGTAAATTGCAAAATCTGACATGGACCAATATCTTAATTTTTTTTCTTGCTTAGGTTAGTGTATTAAACATAGTCAGAAGAGGGCATGGGATATCAAAATAAGTACAACATGACAAAGTGTCTGTGACCTAAAATGTGTTACACAAGTTTTATTATAAAACGCTCTGCAGAAAACCCTACTTATGCTTCTGAGTGGACCTTTAGTCGAGTTCAAAAATCACCTGATCCCTACACATACTATTACTAGGGATTAGCAAATTTTTGCATCTTAATTTTTCCGGAATTTCAGCAAAATTGGTTTTGTGGGATTTTAGTGAAATGTTGATATTTTGGCAAAATGCATTGGAGTGCATAGGGATGGTAATGGGTGCAATAGGCTTTATTTAGGTACTCAAACAATGTGCATTTAAAAGTACATTTCTTCATTGTTAATGAATACATAACTGTTTAGCAATCATCCCTAAGAAACTGCTGTATTTTACAGGCTCTCCTAGGATTGCTATTAATAATTTGTTTGAGGTCCTCGACCAATCCCCAGAAAAAAGGGGCTGGAAGGGGGTAGGAACCTCATAAATCGGCATGAGTCATGCCAGCAGGAGCAGCCAGGTGGAAGATGAAGATGGAGTGGTAGGAGGCTGTCGGAGGGTCTTGCAGGGTGCCCCCTAGTCTAGGGGGGGGGGGGGTGACGTCAGGCCTGGGGCTTGGATGAGGGAGGGACCCTTTACAACACATGGAGAAATCCTATTCTGGAGGCACGGGAGTAAGTGTGAGGACATCAAGTGCAGGTCAGCAAGTCTGGGAGATCTCCTGAGAAGTCAGCCGGGTGGGCTGCTGAGTGTGCAGTCTGGTAGGACTGTGGAAAGAGTGTCAGTCTGGGAGGACTGAGGAGAAGTTAGCCAGGAGGGCTAGTGAAAAAGGCAGCTGCAGCCAGGGCAGGTTGGCAGTGCCTCAAGAGGTGGTGCTGAGATCAGTAGCCACAGGGATGTTTGCTGGACACTGACACACCAAGGAGCCTTGGGTTCCTGCTTGTAATGGGCTGTTGCTCTAAATCTGACTGAGTGCTTTTTGTCAGATATAGAAACAGTGTGCCAGCTGGAGTTCTGCAAGCAAGTGTGCTGGAGGAAGTGAAGGGTGTATATAGACTTTATATAGGAGAAGTTATCCCTGAAGTAGTTTGAAGTCAAATAGGCATCCCATAATTCCCAATCCCCATCCAAGTTCTAAATACTCATTAAAACAATAAAAAAAAAAAAAAAAAAACAAAGTACTGGACTGTTCTGTGACTTTGGAGTGATTGTAAAAATTCAGTGTGCCTGGCGGTGCAGGGTGAGGAATCCCAATCTATTTGGGGGGTGCGCTACACAGGATACCAAAAAATAGCAAAGCGATCCCTCTGCTCAAAAACTATTACCTTCAGCCCCTCTCACAGGCTGGTAATGTGCCTATAAGTTGGAACCAGCAGTGGACTGAGAAATCTAAACGTGCTCTGCTTTAACACCCACTTTCTGTCTTCTGTCCACTGTTCTCTACCCAAGCAGGAGGCCTGAGAGGTTATGGCTGAATTCCTTACAGTGGGATCTTCTCCAGACAAGCCTGGAAGTTAAAGTGGTTGTTAACCCACACTGCTAAATTTATATAATCCTCTTTTTTTTCTAATGCTAGCTGCTCCTGTCACTGTGTTTTATAATAAAAATGCAGTTTCTACCTGTTTTCAGAGCGCCGATTGGCCGTCTAGTGACCCGCTGCCTCTCTCCTCTCCCCGACTGACAGCTGCAGCTGGCGGGGCTGAGATTCCCCCACTGACGTCAGTCAGGAGGGAGGAGGAGAGGAGGAGAGAGCTGGCCGGACACAGGAGGGCCGAGCCGCGCTCTGATAACAGGTAGAAACAGCATTTTTACAGGATCTTTTTTTTTTTTTTTTTTTTTTTTAAAAAGGACCCTTCTAGCAAGACTCCTTTAATATTTTTCTCCTTCCCCAGCCTAGAACACTGGCAAAAAACCTAGCTAAAGATCTGGTGTAAGAAGGAGGGATTTGGGTTTTTAGAGCACTGGGCTCACTTTTTATTGGGGTGCAACCTATATGCTAAAGATGGTTTGCACCTAAATGGAAGGGGGTCTTTTGTGCTGGGGAGAGGTTTATGGGAAGGCTGGAGGAGTTTTTAAACTAGGATTGAGGGGGGAGGGTGAATTAGATTATAATGGGGCAGGCAGGTCAGACAGGGGTCAGCGCCTATTGGTGGGTGGAATTGGGAAAGATGGGGGGGAGAGTTATGGCAGAGGATAAGAAGGTTCCCATGTTACAAACAACCATTGGAAATGGTACTATTTGTACCAAAATAAAAAATATGCAAAATAGGTGTACAAAATGTGACAATGAATTAAAGTGTTTGTTCACCAATGTCAGAAGTCTGCCAAGCAAAATAGGTGAGTTGGAAGCTCTGGTGCACGAGGAGAACTATGGTTTAATTGGTATTGCTGAATCTTGGCTTAATTTTTTAACATGACTGGGCTATTAATATTTCTGGCTCTGCTCTCTTTCGGAAAGACATGGTAAAACGGAGGGGTGGTGGTGTCTGTCTCTATGTGAGAAGTGATTTCAAAGTGAGTGTGAAAGAAGACCTACTTGATGGAGAGTGTGATGAGTCTGAAGCAGTATGGGTGGAAAGGTACATTGGTGTGCGCATGGACATCCGCAGAACTTTTTTCAGGGGGGGGGGGATCATTTTAAGTTCACCTGTGCTCTGCCCCTTTTTGACAATGTCATGAAGGGGAGGGGCTTATTCATTATCAAATAAAGCGCAGGCATGAAAAGGTTTGAGAAACCTGATGCAAAAGCTTAATAGTAGGATCAAGCTGCCATTGTCTGATTAGCAATTTCTAATCTTTTTTTTGGTTTAACAGACAATTGCGCGATCGTGCGACGCTGTACCAAAATAAAATTGATGTCATTTTTTCCCCACAAATAGAGCTTCCTTTTGTGGTATTTGACCACCTGTGCCATTTTTGTTTATAGCGAAAAAAAAAAATTCTATTTCTATTTTCTATTCTGCTACATGCTTTTTGGTAAAAAAAAAACTGCAATAAGCGTATTTTGATTGGTTTACGCAACAGTTATTACGTCTACAAACTAGGGTAAAGATTTATGTAATTTTTATTTATTTATTTATTTATTTATTTTTTACTACCGAGTTTCTCTGAAAAAAAGAACTACTGGGATTTTCGGGGAGGGCTGCAATATAAGCCCTGTCCCGAAAATAAGCCCTAGTTTAAAGTGTTTAAAAAATCCTAGAATCCACTCTATTCCTGTTTTATAAAATGTCCAATGATTTGTGTTTCTGTATTATATCTGTGTCAAATACCTTTGGTACAGCGCTGCTCGGTGCTCGGCACCCAGCTGATCTCCTGCTGCTCTCCTCCTCTTCTCCCAGCCGTCAGCGGGGGATCTCAGCCCCTCCCCTCTGCAGTGCTTAGAGCATACAGTAGAAGAGAGCTCCGGCGGGTCAAGGAAGCGACGAGCCGCGCTGTAACTAAGGTATTTGGCACAAATATACAGGAACACACATATTGATACATAATATACGAAGAGAAGAGAGCTCCAGGGGGTAATGGAAGCGCCAAGCTGCACTGTAACGGAAGGTATTTGGCACATTTATAACATAGGAACACACATTGGACATTATATACTAATAATAGAGGGGATTCTAGGATTTTACAAACACTTTTACTCGGTTCCCACAGGGGATTCCTGACAGGCAGGGAGGGAGAGGGGGAGAGAAGGCCGCACATTATATGTTAAGACCTACCCCAAAAATAAGCCCTACTGTCTCTTTTGGTGTCAAAATTAATATAAGACCCGGTCTTATTTTCGGGGAAACACGGTAGTAATGGCGGCGATCTGCGATTTTTAGCGGGACTATGACATTGCAGTGGACAGATCAGACCCCCAACTGACATTTTTGACACTTTTGGGGGACCAGTGACATTACTACAGTAATCAGTGCTAAAAATATGCACTGTTACTGTAATAATGACACTGGCAGGGAAGGGGTTAACCAAGTGGTGATCAAAGGGTTAAGTGTGAGCCTAGGGGAGTGTTTTCTAACTGTATGGGGGGATGGGCTTGTGAAATGAACTTAGAAACCTGTGATCCTATATAGAAGGATCACAGGTGCTCTGTGTTCATTTCAGAGAGAACAATGGTCAGCTGTGTTTACAATAGATGACCGGTGTTCTCTTTCAGCGGGGAGCGATCGTGGGTGGCCGGCGACAATCGGTGCCGCCGGTCCCATGAATTGGCATCCTCGCTGCCTAGTGGGGATGCCGCCCCTGGTGCATAAGGGTCCTTTCACACGAGCGGTGCACCTGGCATATTCCATTTTGCTCAGCGGGGATTGATCAGCTGATCCCCGCTGAGCAGGCAGATGACGGCTCCATCTCCGCTTACTTTGTAGAGACAGACCTGTCAGATCCCCGCTCTCCTCTATGGGAGATTGGATGAAAATGGACCGTCTGTCCGTTTTCATCCGATCCCATCCCATTCGATCCTCCAGACGGATGGAAAATAGGGTTTCCATCTGTCCGGATATCACAGACAGGATTGGATCGGATAGCAGCGGGTGTCATAGGAGATGTCATCACTGACATCCGCTGCTCCATAGAGGTGCATGGAGCATACGATCAGGACCGCCTGAAAAACTGACAGGGACCGGATCGGAAAGCCTGTTAAAAAAGGGACCTAATACACCAATATCCCATTCCCATTCCCTAGGATTAATATCCATCACTTTAAATCACCAATCATGTTGTGTGAGTTAGATAGTGGCACTGCCCCTGACACATGCCATTGCCACATTAGTTCTACATCTTCTTCTGACAATCAATTAGATTGTCATTTAGTTCTACAGCATCTTCTTATGACAATCAATTAGAGTCTAATTGATTGTCAGAAGAAGATGTAGAACTAAATGTCTAATTGATTGTCAGTGACAGTGACAATCAATTAGAATTTAGACTTCCTCTGTCAGTACTCACCACTGCGCCGCCGCTCATGTCACATGTGACCCGCTTCCTCTCTCCTACGACCTCCAGGCTGAGGCTCCGCTCTCCTCTGCGGGCCTCAGCTCCGCCCCCTCTGTGGGCCTCAGCTCCGCCCCTCCTGACTGACATCAGGGAATCCCGGGCCTGCCCCCTGCAGCTGTAGGAAGGGCAGCAGAGGATGGAGAAAGCCAGCCACCCGGCGGATCAAGTTGGCGGCGATCAGCACCTGCGCACCGGCACAATTTACACTGTGGAGTGGAATGATATTGGGGAATGAACTGAAGCTGATATTCCAGGAGGGGCACTCGCCCCCCCCCCCCTTGCAGATGCCCATGGGTGTGCGTAATACAAAGATTATCATTGGAGTTTGTTATAGACCTCCCAGTATTAATGAGGAGGTGGAGACTCAGCTCCTGGCACAAATAGAAAGTGCTGCAAGGGCTGGGACAGTGATAATAATGAGGGATTTTAACTACCCAGACATTGACTGAAGTAATGGCACAGCTGCAGTTAAAGGGCAAAAATGTATTAACCTTTTACAAGACAATTTTATGGTACAGTTTATCGAGGCCCCCACTAGAAATGCTGCTCTGTTGGACCTGGTAATCTCAAACTATGCAGAGCTTAATAATAATGTTCATATAAAAGAACATCTGGGTAGCAGTGACCATAATATCATTTCATTTAATGTTAGCTGTAAGCAAAAAATGCATACAGGAAATATAAAAACACTTAACTTTAAGAGAGCAAATTTTTCAAGGATGAAGGCTTATTGGCATAGATGAGCACAGAACAGAAATGGGAAATTTTCAAAAAGACTGTATGCAAACTCACTGTAAAGTATATTCCCATGGGTAATAAGTTTAAAAGGTTAAAAATAAAACCTATGTGGCTCACGGCCAAAGTTAAAAAAGCTATAAATAATAAGAAAAGAGTTTTTAAAAAATATAACAATGAAGGAACACTATCATTGTTTAATTGTTGCAAAGAATATAACAGAATATGTAAAAAGGAAATCAAGGGCGCAAAAATTCAAAATGAACGACAGATTGCAAAAGATTGTAGGACAAACCCCAAAAAATTCTTCAAATATATTATTAGGAAAAAGGTTAGGTCTGAGCATGTAGGCCCTTTACAAAATATTCAGGAGTGGGTGACTGAGAACAAATAGAAGGCAAATTTATTAAATACTTTCTTCAGCTCTGTGTATACAAAGGAGCATGGGGGAGCTCATGACCATAATGAGGATGGTATTGGCACAGCCCCAAATGATCCACAATGGCTCAAAGGTGATATGGTCCAGAAATATTTAGACAGAATAAGGGTGGATAAAGCCCCTTGACCGGATGGCATCCACCCAAGCTTCCTAAAAGAATTGAGCGCTATAAATTCAAAGCCTTTGTTTCTAATTTTTAGGGACTCGTAAAGGACTGGAATAGTACCGCTAGATTGGGGCCAATGTGGTGCCTATATTTAAAAAGGGATCAAAGTCTTTGCCAAGTAACTATAGACCTGTTTGTTTAATTTCTATAGTCAGAAAGATATTGGAGAGTTTAATAAAAGACCACATAGATGAGTTCTTGCTGGAAAAAAATATTTTAAGCAACAGGCAGCATGGATTCATGAAAGACAGAAATTGTCAAACATACCTGATTTCTTTTTATGAGGAGGTAAGTAAAACCTTGGACAGAGGGGTGGCTGTGGACGTAGTATACTTGGATTTTGCAAAAGCGTTTGACACAGTTCCCCACATATGGCTAATGTAGGTAAAGTCTACAGGCTTGGAAAGATCAGTTTGTGAATGGATAGAAAATTGGCTAAATGGTAGCTTTCAGATAGTAGTGGTTAATGATTCTTACTCTGAATGGTCTAAAGTTATCAGTGGTGTACCCCAAGGTTCAGTGTTGGGACCCTTACTTTTTAATACCTTTATAAATGATATAGGGTCTGGGATTAAAAGTAGCATTTCAGTCTTTGCAGATGACACCAAGCTTTGCAGTGGAATAACTTCTTTACAGGATGTCTCCAATTAAAAAGCTGACCTCAATGCACTGTTTCATTGGTCAAATATTTGGCAAATGAGGTTTAATGTTAATAAATGTAACTCTTATGTATGCATTTGGGGGCTAAGAATATGCATGCATCATACATACTAGGGGGAGTAGAACTGGGGGAATCCATAACGGAGAAGGATCTGGGTGTTCTGGTAGATCCTAAGCTTAATAATAGCATGCAATGCCAAGCTGCAGTTTCCAAAGCAAGCAAAGTCCTTTCTTGTATTAACAGAGGCATGGACTCCAGAGAGAGAGATATCATTTAGCCCCTGTACTAATCATTAGTAAGACCTCATCTTGAATATGCAGTTCAGTTTTGGGCAACAGTTCTTAAAAAGGATATCGGAGAACTGGAGAAAGTGCAGAGAAGGGCAACCAAACTGATAAGAGGCATGGAGGAGCTCAGCTATGAGGAAAGATTAGAGGAACTGAATTTATTCTCTTTTGAGAAGAGGAGATTAAGGGGGGATATGATCAATATGTATAAATACATAAGGGGTCCATACAGTGAACTTGGTGTTGAGTTATTCACTTTAAGGTCAACACAGAGAACAAGGGGGCACTCTTTATGTCTAGAGGAAAACATATTTCATCTCCAAATACAGAAATGTTTCTACACCGTAAGAGCTGTGAAAATGTGGAATAGACTCCCTCCAGAGGTAGTTCTGGCCTGCTCACTAGATTGCTTTTAAAAAAAGGCCTGGATTCTTTCCTGGGTGTACATAATATAAGTGGGTACTAATATTTATAGGTAATGTTGATCCAGGGAATATCCGATTGCCTCTCGGGGGATAAGGAAGGAATTTTTTCCCCTGCTGTAGCAAATTGGATCATGCTTTGCTGTGGTTTTTTCGCCTTCCTCTGGATCAACCGTGGGTATAGGATTGTGTATATGGGATTGTATGGTTGGGTTTTCTTTACTGTTTTCTTTTGTTTTGTTTATTGGTTGAGCCAGATGGACTTGTGTCTTTTTTCAACCTGACTAACTATGTAACTGTGTAACTAGCTATGTAACTATGTAAAATAATCATTCTTAACATGTAACATTGTATCTCTTTGCTCTATCTACTGTAGATCTCTCCCCAAAAGCAGGCAGAGGTAAACTATGCCCTAGGCATAAACCCAAAGAATGCAGAATAAAATAACAAACGGAGCCCAGCCTGGCGTCAGCCCACTAAATTCTAAAGCCTGGCATTGTAGCGACTAACTTGCAGCATCTAACCATCAAAACAACAAAGTAATGGTTTTAGCAAGATCGTGTGACAGAAGAACTGCTATATGGGCTTATATTTTAGGAAAGGACCTTTTCTGCAGGTAATCATGAAGTATATGACCCTTTTCTGACTTTACATGCAGGCAGATATTTTCAAGGATGATTGCTGTGCAGGTTTATGTACATGCTATTTTTATAACCACTTCAACTCTGCATAATATAAAAGTTTTAGTCTGGGCCTATCAAATTGACCATTACCATAGAGGACCACTGCCTGATAACTTGTAAATATGAATCAAAAATATATAATAGTGCCCCATCATTTGTGTCAGTGGGAGGAATAGTACCCCATCATAGGTGTCAGTGGAAGCTATACTGCACAATCATTGGTGTCAGTGGGAGAAATAGTGCCCCATTGTTGGTGTCAGTGGGAGAAATAGTGCCCCAATGTTGGTGTCAGTGGGAGGAATAGTGCCCCATTGTTGGAGTCAGTGGGAGGAATAGTGTCCCATCATTTTTTCAGTGGAAGAAATACTGCCCTATCATTGGTGTCAGTCTGAGGAATAGTGTTCCATCATTGGTATCAGTGGAAGGTATACTGCCCAATCATTGGTGTCAGTGGGGGAAATAGTGCCTCATTGTTGGTATCAGTGGGAGGAATAGTGTCCCACTGTTGATGTCAGTAGGAGGGATAGTGCCCCATAATTTTTTCAGTGGAAGAAATACTGGCCCATCATGTTTTCAGTGGAAGGAATAGTGTGCCATCATTGGTGTCAGTGGAAGGAATAATGCCTCATCATTGTTGTCAGTGGGAGGAATAGTGCCTCATCGTTGGTGCTCCATCATTGTTGTCAGTGGGAGGAATAGTGCTCTGTCATAGTTTTCAGTTGAAGGAAAAGTGCCCCATCATTGGTGTCAGTGGGAGGAACAATGCCCACCATTGGTGTTAGTGGGAGGAGCAGTGCCCATCATTGGTGTCAGTGGGTAGAATAGTGCCCAACCATTCATGTCAGAGGGGGAATAATGCCCCATAATTGGTGTCAGTCAGAGTAAAAGTGCCCCCTCATTGTTGTCAGTGGAAGGAGTAGTGCCACATTTCTGGTGTCACACAGTTTGGAGACCATGGTCTAATACAACAATATATTATGTGAATAAATAAAATTTAAAACTTTTTAAAAATGAATAGAGTCTGATTGCAATCACTGTCAGATTTTCATTGATGGTTGTGTTTCTACTAGTAAATGCACTTAATTATCTATTTGGGGGGGGGGGTGAGTGCTGAAGGGGGCTCAGCCTTGATCACTTAGAGAAAAATAAATGAGCAGTGCAATAGTCGCGCCATTGCATATTATGGGTGTGGCAAAATTGCACTGTGGGAAGGGCTTGAAATTTGAGCCTACATACTACTTGTACAAAGTGTTATATGGCATATTCCAAAAAAAGTTATTTAATTACTGTTCCACAAGCAAGATTCTAACAAGGTAGAAGTGCAAAACACACAGAACAAAATTTGTTTTTAATTTTTGGTTTAGATTTATAAAGGCTAATACACACTATAAGAAAATCGGGCAAACATTTTAATTAAAACTAATTTTCGTACCATTTTCGTATAGTGTGTACACAACTTTCGACAGCCGATTCTGAATTTTTGTACGGAAATTCTCAAAGGGACAAGCTCCAAAATTTTTCTTGTACAGTTACAAAACAAACGATTTTCATGTAATGTGTACAGTTTTTGTACGATTTCTGTACAAGAAAAATCAGAAAAGAAAAACTGCGCATGATCAGAAACCATAGACAACAACAAAAAAGGCTTTGTCGTACGAGAATTTTCGTACGAATTTTAGTTCATTGGTTCTAATTTGCTGTGAAACAACTAGGAAAATTGGGTGATCGTTTGCCCGTTTTTCTTATAGTGTATACCCCACTTAAGTGTAGCTTACTTTGAGGAGTTTGGAAAACAACAGGCAACAACAGCAATATATTTTGTCAAAACAAAGCTCTATATTTGTTCTTCAAATGTACAGCATTTATTATTATTATTGATTGCCAGCTACTAAGAACGTCAAGCTGCACTGAAGGAACTTCAAGCAATACAAGAGACATGTATATCCTTACTTAAATCTCTGTATACTTTGTGTATTTCTTCCACATCTGTTCTGTAAACCAGCAATATCCTTTGTGCAGAAGATACACGTTACACGGGCTGGTCACTGCTGCTCTCTATCCACGTGCAAGGTGATTGGTCTCTCCTAGGGTTCTACTTTCTCCACCGGCTATGTGCAGAACAGTGATGATTTTACTGCTAATTTTACAATGTAATATGCAGGTTTACTAAAACATTTGGTGCATACTAAGTAGACTAATAACCTTTGTGGCTATTGAGGAATGTGTTTAAAGTAATGTTTTTGTGCTTTGACTTTAGCTTTAAAAAAGTAGAAAATGCTCTTGATTTGCCACTTGCCCGCTTGACTAACACAGACAACCTTCCCCAACCCCCTCCCTCCAATCATCCAGAAGGTATACAAATATTGATATATTTCTTGCTATGTCTATCTCTCTATATGTCATATGCTTTATCTATAGCTGCCAAAAAAGGAAAAGACTTGAACCAATTGGATTCACTTCCTCTGTTGTCTAGGGTATCAACTTGCCTAAAATGTAAATAGGTATGGAGCAGTGGGGTATCCCCTTCTCCTTCTCTAAGCTTTGCTGGGGCAGGAGATGAGAGACAGACAATCCTCCACTTACTCATTAGGACCCCAAAGTGGCATTCCACCACAGGATAGGCCCTGCTTAGTCACTAATTGAAGGTCCTTTGTTTGTGTGTAAGCCCATGACCACCATAGTGATGCATCAAAGTCTCATGCAGGCCAAAAGCCACTATCGCATATGGAAGACTGTGCTGTATTGTACCTGGCAGAAGTTTACGAGGTAGGATTCTTAAGAATTCATTATACAGTCTATGCCTTATGTCCCCACATCGATTGGGATAAACAAAGATGGGCACCCTGCAAACCTAGCAGAATAATGGAGTTTAGCACTGCCCCCTAGAGAGCTGCTGAGAATTACACTTTCTATGGTCCCCTGGGTTACCATTAGCAACTGACAGTAGATAAACGGCAGTAACAGTTCTTGGCTCAGACAATAATCAGTCCAGGGGATTTGGTTTTTGTGTTTTATTTAGAACCGGGATAGGAGAAGGGATACGTGGGATACTTCAACTATGAACTATGCACAAACTTGAGGACAACTAGCTGTAGTGTGCGGCAAGGCCACTGCTTCCCCTTGCCACAGAAGTGAAGATAAATAGACTGTTCCTGTTTGAATATTCTCTTCAGGGTTAATAACTTGGCACCCCCTTTACTATCACTGCCTGTGTGCTGACACCCATCCGCTGACTCTAGCCACTGGAGTGGTCCCCTTCCTGGGCAGACCCTTTGGCAAGCTCCCCTGTACTCACGGACACTGTTTTTCCAGAGTTGCTCTGCCTCTGACTATGACCTCCATAGTCAGTTTCACTGGACCTCTGGGTTCAGCCACACCACTGGTTCACTAGGCCGACTGCCTGTGACCACCTTCCTCAGCAAACAGGAGGAGAGACAGTCACATTTGCCCATATAACCTATCCCAGGTTGCACCACTCTCTGTGCCAACCCACTGGGACAGTTACAAAGCCTGTGCGTCACTGGCTGGGTTTCTGCCACTGTCCAACATGCTCCCCTATTGGACACAGTGGGGACACTCCCTCAGACCAGATGAATCACAGATAGACACATGCAACAGGCCTGACTAGAAATCCTGCTCCCCTGTTAAGCAGATAGAGCAATTAGGTTTTACCCACCGCTCTCCTGATAGGCAGGCAGAGCAAACTATACTCCCTACCTAGCACCTATCTAGGAGGGTGCTACATCAGAATAATGATTTATATTTCAAATATTTTGACCCTGCCTTTGGTGGCATTTTCACTTTAATATGCTGTCTGTTAAGGGCTTCTACACAATTATAAGATTGTGTCTTCTCCCAAGGTACTTTAGCCCCTTCTTCCCAAAGTTTTTCTGTTGGAGCTGGCATTACAACGTCACAAAATTACCAGCAAGTTATATTACAAAACAAGTGATGTGCTCACTCTGATCAGATAGTAATGATGATGTAAAGCAAAGTATTGACAAATCACCAAAATCCTAAAATATAGGAAAGGCAACAATTTAATTCTACTTTTCTAATTAACAGAGTAGACATGCGCACATACACACACACAAAGAGAAAGGGAGATACTCTATGTCTCCATACATTTCGTAGAAGAATCCAGTTTGAATCTCTGTGACAAAAAAGGGTGGGCCCAGCAGCAACACTTTAATCACCTCTCCTTTAACTCTCCCAACCTTCTTCTGAACCAGCTGGGTTCATTGTATCTGACACAGCTAGATACTCAGTAGACCAGGGGTCTTCAAACTATGGCCCTCCAGTTGTTCAGGAACTACAATTCCCAACATGCCAAGTCCTGTCTGTGAATGTGAGAGTTTTACAATACCTCATAGGATGTGTAGTTCAGCAACAGCTGGAGGGCCATAGTTTGAGGATCCCTGCAGTAGACAGTCAGCTGCCAAACCTCTCTCCAGAGCAGCAAGCAGTAAACAGTAGGAACTTGTATCAGTTTTTAACGTATAAAGACCACTCTGGGATCGAAGTGCAGCATTCTGGGTTTAAAAACATAGCTAGAAGAGAAGAAGAAAAATGTCAAGCATTTGAAGGCAATATGGATGTAAACATGGCTAAACACATCTAAACGCAAATGCCTTAAGCGCTTTTTTGGCGCATGATCCTCTTACACCAGGGGATGCGTTTATGCTGTTTATATTTTTTTATACACCTATGTGAATGAAGCCTAAGGCAACAATGTATGTGAAAGAATTATTTTTAGACTTGGGCCCATATCAATTTCAGCTGCAGCTTCACAATGAACTAATCCAACTCTCGTGAATTAGCTAAACTACTGACGTAGGAGTGTATATCTTAACAGATCGTGTAATTTTAGGGTCATTATGTTGTTTTTTCTACAGGCCAAATAGTCCCACAGCCCCATATGGCAAATAAATACTGGTTTACCAAACACAGTAAACCTGGATTTTGATAAATAGTTTCTTCTGATGCCTGATCACATGGGTCCATTAAAGCTAACAAGCTCATTAAGTGATATAGAACAACTGCTGGCTGCAGACCTATGTATATGTGTGTTATCAACAGATGCGAATTGGTTTCCAAATAGTTTTGATAAACTTAAGATCTCAATTTCCCTTCTGAAATCATCCGTAATGACTAGGTAAATGTGTCTTGACATTGGTAATGAGCGCCTGTTAGGAGTACAAAGTAGAGCGTAGCCCTCTTACTAGTTCAAGGGAATAGTTTGATGTCACATCCCAATTTCTCTACATGTAAACTCATTTCCCCGACAGGATGGTAAACACAGACCTTGTTTGAAACGGAGGATGAAAAAAGCAGATGGGAACGCCACAAACATTTTTTCCAAATTAAGGGTATTTTTAAGCCTAATTAACCCCTACAACTATTGTATTGTATAATAATAATACATTTTATTTAGAGGTGCCTTTCAGAACACCCAAATTCACCTTACAAGAATAGTAACAGAGCAACAAAACAAAAAATAAAAATAAATATACATTACATAGACATTAAAAAAACAAGTCAGAAAGAATATGCTAGTTTTACCACTTGCCGACTGCATAATGCCGTTATACGGTAGCCATGGCTCTCCTGTGCGGAATCACGTACCTAATCCGTGATCTGGCACTTCCCAGGTAGGGGGCGTGCGCCGCTTGTGCTGAGATCAGTTAGTGGGCGTTGGCCAATGGATGACCGCCGGTACCCACTGATCGGCGAGGGGAAAGACAGAACAGAGCTCTGGATATGGAAACAAGGTCATGTCATGTCAGTGGGGATGTGCTGGATTTTGTTTCCCTGCAAAACATCCCTTAGTAAAAGCACCACATAGTAAACACAAAAACACTAGTTAGGTACACATTTAACCATTTGATCACCGTAGATTTTTTAACCCTTCCCCGCCATTGTCATTATTACAGTGACAGTGAATATTTTTAGCACTGATCACTGTATTAGCGTCACTAGTTCCCACAAAGTGTCAAAAGTGTCAGTGTCAGATTGTCCGCCGCAATATCACAGTCCCGCTATAAGTCACTGATCGCTGCAATTACTAGTAAATAAAAAAAATATATATAAAAATTTCAGTGTATATATATACCATAGTTTATAGGCACTATAACTTTTGTGCAAACCAATCAATATACGCTTACTGGAATTTTTTTTGCCACAAATATGTAGCGGATTACATATTGCCCTAAATGTATGAAGAAATGTGATTTTTTAAATGTTTTTATTGGATATATTTTATAGCAGAGTGTAAAAAAAAAAATATATATATATATATAAATATATATATATATATATATATATATATATATATATATACAGTATATATATATTTTTTTTTCAAAATTGTCAGTATTTTTTTGTTTATAGCGCAAATAAAATCCATTGGTGATCAAATACCACCAAAAGAAAGCTCTATTTGTGGAAAAAATAAAAATAACATATGTTTTATTTATGTACAGCGGTGCAGGACCGCGCAATTGTCAGGTTTCAGTAACGTACTGTATAGCAAAAACTGGCCTGATCATGAAGGAGGTTAAATCTTCCGGCGGTCCAGTGGTTAAAGAGATGAGTTTTGAAATGTGATTTGAAGATGGAGAGGAAATCAATACTGCAGGTGTCAGGGTATTCCAAAGTCGATTGGCAGAGCAGGTAAAGGTTCTCAGTCCCATAGTGGTCAGGCCAAGGATAAAAGTTTGAGGAGATTACTAGATCAGAAAGATATGTAAATTATAAATTATAGTGCATTTTCAAAGAACACATACTTTTAGTTATCACTATAATGTGTGCCAGGGCTGGTAGAAATTGAGAGTTCTCATATCCCCAGAATGTTTGCCAATATAGGGAGAATTCATGGCAATGTTGCCATTTTGGCGAAATGCATTAAGTTCAGTGGGAAAGTAGAAATGAAAGTGAGTTTTAATAATGAAATCGGCTTTCCATTGCTTTGCCAAAAATACCCCCTCATTAAAAAAAAGGACAATGAAAAAAAGCAAAATAAAATATTTGAAGCAACAAAACACAAATAATGATCAGATACACAACTTGTATTAATAGAAAAACACCATTTAAACTGTTTTTTAATGTAGATTATGTTTTTGTGTCAAGCAAATCTTCATTGAGCAAAATCCTTCTGTGAAATTTTTCGATTGGTGATTTGGGCAAAATTGATTTCTCTGATAAATTGCTATTTCAACCCTAATGTTTTATTAAAGGTAAAATATATTCATTTTAGGTCAACTTGTGAGCACCAATGACAGCATTGTCTAGGAGGCAGAGCTGGTGCAAGGATTTTTGACACCCTAGACGAAACCTAATTTTGCCCCCCCCCCCCTGGCTCCACCATTTTTGTGGCACCTCTCCACCTATTTCTTTAGCCATGGTCCACGGGCCCGCACCTGCGCCTCTGGACCCGACCTGAAGACAAATAGTAGCGGCACTGGCTTGCTTCCTCATGCCAGCCGTGGTTTGCAGGTATATGAACAGGCTAGGGTAGTATACAGACAGGCTAGGGTAGTATATAGACAGGCTAGGGTAGTATATGGACAGGCTAGGGTAGTATATAGATAGGCTAGGGTAGTATCCGGACAGGCTATGGTAGTATCCGGACAGGCTAGGGTAGTATATAGACAGGCAAGGCTATTATTCTCACAGGCTAGGGTAGTGTATAGACAGGCTAGGGTAGTATACAGACAGGCTAGGGTAGTATATAGACAGGCTAGGGTAGTATGTAGACAGGCTAGGGTAGTATCCGGACAGGCTAGAGTAGTATATAGACAGGCAAGGCTATTATTCTGACAGGCTAGAGTAGTATATAGAAAGGCTAGGGTAATATATGGACAGGCTAAGGTGGAGGAGGTGGGAGAGGGGGGTAAGAGAGAGAGGGGGAGAGAGAGAGGGGGGGTGAAAGAGGGAGGGGGGTTGAGAGAGGGAAAGGGAGAGAGAGGGAGGGGGTGTCTGCAGTCTCTCCCTCTTGTGCCCCCCTGTCCCAGTCCATGTCTATGAGTAGGTGTGTGATGCCCAGTACCTTCCTGCCAGCAGTAGGAGGATGTTCAATGACCATCAGCAGGCAGGGCTCGTTCTCATTCTGGGGATGATGGGGTGCTGTGCTCCTTCCAGTGGATCCATTAGTTGGGTAGCCAGACTGTCCCTTCCGAGTAGCAGTCCCTGACTGCCTGTGCCTCCTGCACGTGCTTGTCTTTTTGGCCACCTGTGAGCCCATTGTCCGGACCGCCTTTGCTGCTCACCTTCCCCGCAGCCTCTGTCTGTGAGGCCGCTCACTGGCATGTGGATAGAGATGTTACTCGGAGCTGCCCGCGCTTTGAGGCCTTCGCTGCTTGCTCCCCACCACGGGACTTGGAATCCATGACGCGATGGGTTAGTTCGCTCCTGCCTCCGCCTCTCACTAAACACCCGCCATGTCCGCGTGGAGATGGATGCCCAGCCCCCCACTGTCGCTACCGATCCTTGACTCCTGGAACCTGCCCGCCACGCTACGCCACTCCACTGACGCGTGCTCTAGGCGGGCGCCTACCTTGACTATAGGTAGCTCCGGCCCTGCCCAAAGGATTGTGCAGTTAAAAAAAAAAAGCAAAGCAGAAACTGTTTACTTTCAGATTGCCTTGCTCTAACTGACTATCTATCCTACCAACAGAACAGAATTGGGAGGGGAAGGTGTGGGAATGGGGTCACTTTGAGCTTGAATTACTAATCTTTCTGGCCTTTGTAGTAAAGTGCACATGGAAGGGCAATGCATAACACAAACAAACAAAACTTTACCAGGATACTTACCAGCTAGCCTGCAAACAAACCCCCAGAAATGAATTGTCTAGCAATTCAAGTTAAATATAGAGGGCTTCGTTTACGCATATTTGCAAATATATGTGTAAGCCGCAGTGACTACGTCAAGGCTCTACTGTATACTGTGGTCCTGCTAGAGTTTTGAGCTCATATAGCAATGAATAGATTAGGACAAGCTTGCTGGCACAGGGACGCATGGGACACGCAGCAATTATAATGGTATTTTATGACTGTCCTTTAGATTGTCAGCATGTTAAAGACTATGTCAGACATTACACTTTTTATTGGCCTTATACTGAAATGTCAATTTGTTGTCTAAGAATACAGTGTACTGAAAAATATAAATTAAGAATTCAAAAAAAGTATACATTCTGCATATATTTTCAAACATTGTTATCTTATTGTATGTATGAAATGCCACGCCTACCCTAAAATCTAAAAAATTGGGGTAATTTTGCAGTCAATTTAAGTGTATGCTTAAATTAGGAAATGGTGTAGTGAGGCGCTACTACCCTTGCTGAGTAATGATTTTTTAAACTCTTTTAGTACAGACCCAGAAATAAAATAAAATACAATTCCAGTGTTAAAGTGCAATTGTGCCTTTTCCTAGTGCAATCAAGATTTTTTTGAAGTGCAATCAAGATTTTTTGCAAGTGTAATCAAGATTTTTGCTATATAGGATGCAGTGTACCGCTACTATCCTGTGTAGGCACAAGTTTGGTTTATGTTTGGCCCTGAATATTCAAGTTATATGATAGTGCAATTATGCAATATTAAGTGCAGTCAAACAAATGTGCAAACCAATGCAAAATGTGCAACAACGCATAAATATATATATATATATATATATATATATATATATATATATATATATAAATATATATATATACATCAAAATAATTTTTTCGTCATGAATGTTATAATAAATTCCAAAGTGCAATAGTGCAATTCCCGGTGCAATCAAGAAAGTGTGCAATTGATGCAATATGTGTGGGTTCAAAAGTGCATGTAAAAAGTGCAACTATATTTGTTTTGCTATAGTCCACAACTTGGTATTTTCAAATTGATTTTGTGCAACGTAGATTATAGATTATGGCGGGAAATTTATGCAATAAAGGATGACCATTTATGCTCAAGTGACAGAGTGCAGTATGTTCATAATAAAGTGCTTTGTGGATATAAATATGCTCAAAAAATTATATGAAAATAAATAATATGTATTTGACAAGAAAGGTATGACTATTTTATAAGTGCAATATATTATATTTCAAAACGTCCAAGGGAGTGTGGACCAATATATATATGAATAAGTGTACAGTCCAAAAAAGTTATGTGAGGTCTCTTCTATCCCGGTATTTGGAGTGATCCATGCCCAAAAATAGCTTGTGCTCTTAGTGTGTGATCCGTGCTCTCCAGCCTAAATATGTGCTAGCAACTCACCAGAAAAATTCAGGCCTCCAGGACCTATAGAGCTGGTATAAACCCTGTTTTTATCCAGATTCTCTGTATGGTCTGGTCAGACTCCTTGGGGTTGAGGTCACATAAAAGTGGCTTGGGGGTAACTCAGGGATAATAAACACATAGAAATCTCATTGCGCAGATATATTTATTTAAGAAAGGATGTTCACAGTAAATATAAAAGCTTATAAACTCACATTTGATGGTGCTTTGGAAGTAGCACTGACTCTGGTTTGCCTGTATTGTTAAGGAACCGCCACTCGCATAGCGTGTGTTCCAAATCGTGAATCACCTTAACCGGAAATTACGTGATCTGAAGTGATGCCGCGGGATTAACCTCTATGCATTTCACCGAATGGCATCCTCAGGACATTTTGAAATATAATATATTGCACTTATAAAATAGTCATACCTTTCTTGTCATATACATATTATTTATTTTCATATAATTTTTTTAGCATATTTATATCCACCAAGCACTTTATTATGAACATACTGCACTCTGTCACTTGAGCATAAATGGTCATCCTTTATTGCACAAATTTCACGCCATAATCTATAATTCTACGTTTGCACAAAATCACTTTAAAAATACCAAGTTGTGGACTATAGCAAAACAAATATAGTTGCCCTTTTTACATGCACTTTTGAACCCACACATATTGCATTAATTGCACATTTTCTTTATTGCACCGGGAATTGCACTATTGCACTTTGGAATTTATTATAACATTCATGATTAAAAAATTATTTTGATATATATATATATATATATATATATATATATATATATATATATATATATATATATATATATATATTGTATTTATGCGTTGTTGCAAATTTTGCATTGGTTTGCACATTTGTTTGATTGCACTTAATATTGCATAATTGCACTATCATATAACTTGAATATTCAGGGCCAAACATAAACCAAACTTGTGCCTACACAGGATAGTGGTGGTACACTTCATCCTATATAGCAAAAATCTTGATTGCACTTCACAAAATCATGATTGCACTAGGAAAAGGCACAATTGCACTTTAACACTGGAAATACATTTTTTTTCTGGGTCTGTACTAAAAGAGTTTAAAAAATCATTACTCAGCAAGGGTAGTAACGCCTCACTACACCACATTGTTATCTTATGTTACATGCATGGGCTCAATGAGTCAGAGAAGTGACTCACTCCTGCCTGATCCGTTCATATAGACCAGTGATGGCGAACCTTGGCACCCTAGATGTTTTGGAATTAAATTTCCCATGATACTCAACTACACTGCAGAGTGTATTAGCATCGTGGGAAATGTAGTTCCAAAACATCTGGGTGCCAAGGTTCCCCATCACTGATCTAGACCATATGGAGATGATCACAAGATGAGTAGTTATTGAAAGGCTGTGTCTTTTCTTTTTTTTTTTCTATCTGTGATATATCATGGTTGCTTTGTTTCTATACCTGTACAGGTGAACGTTGTAATGACTTTTCAGAGATTGTGATGGTAATGTCCTGAACATGTTGTAAAAATGTTTTTGTATGATCGATTATGGATATGTCCATTCTATAGCCTTATAATGAAAAATGACATCCTCACTGTTTCTCTTACCTACATCATACAGCTTACTCACCATGTCTTCCCACAAAGAGGACAGACTATTACACCAGCTACATTCTTTTTTAACATATCCATAACCAGATAGTGACACAGTTAAAAATGAATATTGAAGGTACACTTACTAAATATTCTCTTTTGTTACTGGCTATGTAAGATGTCACATTTATTATGACCTTTTTGTTAAATAGCTATAAGAGCAATTTGGATTTAGATGTCAAGTGTAGCACCAGCATTACAGTTTTGTATATTTTGCACATTTGACCTTCAATGAGGACTTTACAAAATATTCTGCAATATCATGAAGCTTGGTCATTTTTTTTTGGATGTAGAGAAAATAAACTGCTTTCATTATACTACTGAATAGCTGATTTTGTTTGAAAGTGTCTGGGAAGAAATTCAGATCGCTTCTCTGATCAATCTTCTTGGCAATAGAGAAGTTAGTCTGTAACACTAATGGGCTCGATCCCATCAGAGGTTTAACTGTGTTTAAGTTGCCCTCTAACCTGACCTTGCTCTAGACAATAGCTTTTTGGGTGCGCTAAATGGCCACTTTTTGGCATTGCTGCCAAATTAATGAGCCCATGTCATACTTAGTTTACAGTTCACTCACGGAGCGATCAAGTGGAAAATGAGACTGAGATTCTTAAAGAAACTTGCACACATTTTCACAGATTATGCTTTCTATCCTCGAAAAGTCTCTGATCTTCCATCTTGGTCAATCAAGCCGCCATGCAGGAGGAGCAAAATGCCTGACACTTCTTATTGGAATTTGCTTAATGAATGATTTGTCAAGAATTTTAAACACACACACACCTCTGGGAAACATTTAAATACTCATTTAAAATACATATATTGGAGATTTTCACCTGCCAAAGGGCTTATATTTCTTTTCATCCAGACCTAAGATTTATACACATCAGAAATACATGTGCATCCAGCACTTTTGATTGGCTTTTAGTTCTGCCTCTCCCACTCCCAGTCCACTGTACAGGGCATTTCAGGATGCTAATGCCAGGTCAAATTCAGGTTCTTACACAATTTCAATAAAGAACACATTTAATGATTTTGTAACAAATACAAAACTGCATTATTTGGTGTTTATCATATGTCTGGATGGAGTTCAGCTTTAAGGTTGTGGGGCAGAAGCAAAGTAAATTGGTTGGGTTGATGTATTTCATCCTTGTATTTAGATGCATGCCTGGAGTTTAGCTTTAACGTTTGGAAAACTTTCAACATTTATGTCTTTTAGTGAGTTTTTGTTAAATTGTATATCATGTTTACCAATCATAGGACTTTTATGAAATATGTTTAATGAATTAAGAATGAATGGGTATTCTTTATGATTGTCATCTCTTAATCAAATAATAATTTAATTGAATTGGTGGCACAGGTGAATTATCTTGTTGGGTATCTTGTATGTAACTTAAAAGGTTGTTTGCATTGTCTATGTACATGAAAAGTTATATATACAAGGTATATTTATATATAGATATATGTATTTACTGTATATACAGTATCTCACAAAAGTGAGTACACCCCTCACATTTTTGTAAATATTTTATTATATCTTTTCATGTGATAACACTGAAGAAATGACACTTTGCTACAGTGTAAAGTAGTGAGTGTACAGCTTGTATAACAGTGTAAATTTGTTGTCCCCTCAAAATAACTCAACACACAGCCATTAATGTCTAAACCACTGGCAACAAAAGTAAGTATACCCCTAAGTGAAAATGTCCAAGTTGGGCCCAAAGTGTCAATATTTTGTGTGACCACCATTATTTTCCAGCACTGCCTTAACCCTCTTGGGCATGGAGCTCACTAAAGCTTCACAGGTTGCCACTGGAGTCCTCTTCCACCCCTCTATGATGACATCACGGAGCTTGCGAATGTTAGAGACCTTGCGCTCTTCCACCTTCCGTTTGAGGATGCCCCACAGATGCTCAATAGGGTTTAGGTCTGGAGACATGCTTGGCCAGTCCATCACCTTTACCCTCAGCTTCTTTAGCAAGGCAGTGGTAATCTTGGGGGTGTGTTTGAGGTCATTATCATGTTGGAATACTGCCCTGCAGACCAGTCTTTGAAGGGAGGGGATCATACTCTGCTTCAGTATATCAAAGTACATGTTGGTATTTATGGTTCCCTCAATAAACTGTAGCTCCCCAGTGTCGGCAAAACTCATGCAGCCCAAGACCATGACACTCCCACCACCATGCTTGACTGTAGGCAAGACACACTTGTCTTTGTACTCCTCACCTGGTTGCCACCACACACGCTTGACACCATCTGAACCAAATAAGTTTATCTTGGTCTCATCAGACCACAGGGCATGGTTCCAGTAACTCATGCCCTTAGTCTGCTTGTCTTCAGCAAACTATTTGCGGGCTTTCTTGTGCATCATCTTTAGAAGAGGCTTCCTTCTAGGATGACAGCCATGCAGACCGATTTGATGCAGTGTGGGGCGAATGGTCTGAGCACAGACAGGCTGACCCCCCACCCCTTCAACCTCTGCAGCAATGCTGGCAGCACTCATATGTCTATTTCCCAAAGAAAACCTCTGGATATGACGCTAAGCACATGCCCTCGACTTCTTTGGTCAACCATGGCAAGGCCTGTTCTGAGAGAACCTATCCTGCTAAACTGCTGAATGGTCTTGGCCACTGTGCTGGAGCTCAGTTTCAAAGTCTTGGCAATCTTCTTATAGCCTAGAGCAACAATTATTTTGATGGGACAGCAAAGTGTTATACTAGCTGTATATTCACCACTTTACTTTGTAGCAAAGTGTCTTTTCTTCAGTGTTGTCACATGAAAATATATAATAAAATATTTTCAAAAATGTGAGGGGTGTACTCACTTTAGTGAGATACTGTATGTATATATATATATATATATATATATATATATATATATATATATATATATATATATATATATTTAATTAAATCACTCATCTGTGCCTTCTACCACGATTGTTAAATTTTATGAGGTGCTGCTGCAGTGTGGGGATTTACATATTTGTGTTGACTAAAGGTTCATGACAGCTTTGTTGAGTTCCTTTTCTTTAGTTATTGATGTCTAAGCAGTTAAAGTAATACTGAAGGCTCTTTTTTTTTATTAAAAATAACAAACTTGCTATGGGGGCACCTGAGCTGAGTGGGAGCTACCGATGTCCATTCAGACACAGAGGGGTGGCCCAGCTCCCCCCTTTTCTCTCCTCATTAGCTCACTGACTTTGATTGACAGCAGCGGGAGCCAATGGCGTCATGCTGCTGTTTCAGCCAATGAGGAGGGAGAGTCCCTGACAGCCGAGTCTCTTGTGCCACATAGCTGGATCTAGAATCTAGAATGACCTCAGGGTTTAGGTGGGCTGAGGGGTACTGCTGCACACAGAAGGTTTTTTATCTTGATGCATAGCATAAAAACCTTCTGCCTTTACAATCACATTGAGCTTTATATTTTTTTTTTGTAAGACATTTTTAACTTTTAAAATTACAATAATTACATAGTTAGTCTGGTTGAAAAAAGACACAAGACCATCTAGTTAAACCAATGAAAAAGGAGAAAAAAAAATCATACAATCTTATATACACAATCCTATACCCATAGTTGATTCAGAGGAAGGCAAAAAAACCCCAGCAAAGCTTGACCCAATTTGCTCCAGCGAAGGGAAACATTTGTTCCTTATCTCCCAAGAGGCAATCGAATATTTCCTGGATCAACTTTACCTATAAATGTTAGTATCCAGTTATAATATGTACTTTTAGGAAAGAATCCAGGCCTTTTTTATAGCAACAGTGCTGGGAATCTACAGTTGTACTTAGGGAAGAATAGTTAGGATTTAGATTCAGGGTTAGAGTTTTGCTTTAGGAGTAGAGGAGCATATCTGAAACAAAAAATCAAAATGGAGAATATTGAAGCTTATTAATCCTTAGATGTGGTGGCTGCATTAGTTGCATTTTCAGAATAGGAAAATTTTCAGCAAATACAGAAAATACTTGTTAACCTTGCCAGATATGCAGGATCCTTATCACTTGAGCTGAAAAGAAGGCACGGACATCTCTTTTTAAGAGAAAACTGCTACTCTCATTAACCACTTGACGACCAGCCGCAGTACATATACTGTAGCAGGTCGGCTCTATTGCGCAAAACGACGTACCTGTACATCATTTTGTGCAATAGCCAGCGGAGGGGGAGCACGCAGTGATTGGCCAGAGGGAGAGCCAATCAGTGGGTCCAGCGGATGTGATGTCTGCCGGCCACCTGCAATTGCTCCCCAGAGAGACAGAACGAAGATCTGCCGATGTAAACAAGGCAGACTGCCGTTCTGTCACAGATGAACACAGGGATCTTGTGATCCTGTTATTTAGGAACACGGATATCTGTGTTGATCTAGTGAGTCCATACCCCACATAGTTAGAAAGCATCCCTTGGGGACACGCTTAACCCTTTGATCGCCCCTGGTGTTAATCCCTTCCCTGCCAGTGTCATTAGTACAGTAACAGTGCATGTTTTTAGTACGGATTACTGTAGTAATGTCACTGGTTCCCTCAAAAGTGTCAAAAGTGTCAGTTAGATGTCCGATCTGTCCGCCACAATGTCTCAGTCCCGCTAAAAATCGCTGATCGCTGCCATTACTAGTTTAGCACTGTGTAACGCTCTAGCGTTTGTTTAGAGAGTTGGATTTGCAGCTGCAGAATCTCCACTCAGTAGTCATGTAGAGATGTGTTGAATCACCATGTCCAACTCTCCAGACTCATCATTGTGGCCAGCCTGCTTCAGCATACAATATACAAACACTCAATAAGATGTTCCTGGAGTGATAGGTTGTATATGATAGTATAGAGGTGATGTGCTGAAAGGAAAGGCGTGAGTTGTGATAGCAATGATGAGTACTCAATAGTAATGTTCAGGAGAGTAGTAGATGATGGTAGATAGGTTAGCAATCATGTGCAATAACAGGTGGTAGGGGACAGCAGATGGAGTGTACAAGAGAGGCTAACTTAGTGCAAGGGTATAGATGGTAGTAGACTCAAGAGCTAGCAATCTATGTAACAGTGCAGATGATAGAAATAGTAATGCATAGATAGTAACAGTCCTTAGTATGCAGAAGTAGATAGTGTAAGTTTGATAGGAAGGAATCCCCTGTGGGGTACTTATCACTAGTTAGATTAGTAAGCTGAAGGGTCCGGTAATGAGTGAATGATCGGGTAGCGAGATACGGGATCCATAGCGAGGTTCCGGTCTATCCAGGTATGGCAATAGCTGGAGGCTCCGGCAGCGTAAGACAAGGCTGTATACCATGCGGTTTGAACGAACAATTTGTGAGAGAGAAGCCGGCGATTGATATAGCCGCTCAGAGTGGCGCTTAGTGATGACGTCATGCGGCTTAAAGGTATATGCGTTCCACCTAGCTGAAAAGGTGGGACGCAATATTAAGAAGGAAATGACCTATAAGGGTACCGAAGGTACCAGAATCTTACACACTGTCCCTGTAGGGCCTGCTGTATGATGACTTGTTGGGTCTCCTCTGATTACCAGCACACAGTCACTTTGGGTACAATTTACACATTCATCCTTACTCCTAATGACTCGATGCTCAATAAACAGTCCAGAGGTGTTGGTTTTTGGTGTTTATTTTGGAACTTGGATGGGATAAGGGAATAGTGGGATACTCCAACTGGAACTATGTACATTGGATAGGGACAACTCTCACTTGGCCTCACCAGGTTGCTTGTTGAAGCAGCTGCACTGCTTGAACCATACTGCCACATATATGGAAAAGGTTAAGTCTCCTTGCTCATTCTCTCCTGCAATAGACTTGGTTATCTACATTCTCTTCAGGACACTCACTAGCATCCCCTTTAGTGACACCCGTCCACTGACTCTTCTAGCTGCAGGGGTGACCCCCCTCAAGTCAGGCCCCTTGACACAGATCTATACTCACTGTACTTCAGAATCAGATCCCTTAGTATCTCCCCTTCGAGTCAGCTTCACAGGGCTTCTGGGTTCAGTTCCTCTCTAGCTCTCTTTAGGCCCTCAGGTGGACTTCCTGAGGCTACATGGCACCTCTACAGAGGAGCAGGCAGCCACCCCCTCCCCCCGGGACTCTGCTATCCAGACAAAAGACCCAGAGCACATGTGCTCCTTGCATTTTTACAGTATCCCAGCATGCACCAAGGCACTTTCCTCTGCCAAATCACCAGGGCTGTATCAAACACCTGTGCACTCATTTGTCAGGTTTCCTCCCACCGTACAACATGCCTACCTATTGGACCAGTGTGAAACACTCAGCAGACAGACTGAGTTGCACCTGAGCACATTGAGCAGACAACACTAACAGATCCTGATCTCTGGTAGGTAGAGAACAATATAGATTTACTTGCAATCCCTCTGGTGAGCAGACAGGATTCAAAACTATACTTTCTCTCTCTAGCACCTACCTGAGAGGATGCTACATCCACCCCCGCCAAACTGAGCCATGTCCTCACTGGCTCTGGGCATCCGCCCCTACAAAAATACCTGTACTAAAATTTACAAGGAGTATCCCACAAACTTGGAAAGGGGGAAAAGGGAAATAACATATGTACAGGGCCATAGGGCATACCCCATATGTGGCCAGGGAATACAATAAATAAAGTGAAAAAACATATATCTCTTCTGTACAATATTTACACATGGAAGATATCAGGTGCATTTGAATCAATGCACCACTGCCAAATAAAAATCTGCCCGACAGGTGAAGGTAAACATCCTAACTGACTAAACTACAAATGCAATTTTAAATCTGTACAAACATAGATAGTGGAAGGCCTTTCCAAGGCCAGAAGGCCCTCCACAAGCTTACAAAGAAAAAGGTAAGTACATCCTACATACTTTATATCCTACATACTTACGGTGAGACTGTCCTCCCCATAGAAGCGACCTTCTCACCCACAAAATCTCTGACACTAGCATTCCCGTAGAGATCTTCAACACTGCCCCATAAGGGCATGCTTGACTCGTTGCTCTGTTGTGCACCTGTAATAGACAAAACAGAACAATTCCTGCCAATCTAACTAACACATTATTACAGGTTCTATCTGGGACTAGGACTTGTAATAGGCACAGTCCCTCTCAGATACCAGGGCACTGACTCTCTCCTATTCTAGTCAGGCCCACAAGTTAGGATGAAGAAATGCAGGGTCCTCCCGACTGGTGTTCACAGTGTCTTTTCCTTCTGTAACACCGAGGCAACACATCTTCTACTGGCAGCAAGCTATTCTTGCTGGAGCCTGAGCAAAGCTTGCCTTACTTGTGAGTCTCTGTAAGAACACTTCAAGGGATTCTTCACTCTGGCATCCCTCTCTCTGAAGAGGCAATAAGCCGCTACCCTTCTCTCACAAGGTAGCAACTCGCACAAAGTTTCCTTCAGCATTACTCTGGCCCACTGGCCCAAAGGATCTTCGCAAAGTGTCCTTTAAAAAAAATATCTTTGCAAGGTGTCCTTTCTCTGCACTTAATTTTTCTGGCCAGTTGGCCCAATGGATCTTTGCAAAGTGTCCTTTAAACAAAGTATTTTCACAAAGTGTCCTTTTTCAACACTCCTTCTAGCAGCAATAGTGGCCCAAGGCTAAGAAGATCTTCACGAATAGTCTTTTAAATAGCTAGTCTCTGTGAACTTGGGGGTTTGCTCCCTCCAGGTAGTAACCCCTGGCTTTAACAGAAGAAGCTCTTTGTGGCAAAATTTCTTCCTCCCAGGTGAAGAAACTGTAGCAGTTTCGCTGATCCCCATCAAGGATGGAAGGGAAGGGGATTTGGGAACAGGGCCTTTAGCCCTAACAGCCACTTTAGTGTCAAAGGGACTCTTCAGGCACACCAGCCCCTTTGTAACTCTTTTTTCTGTCAAAACTTTACACTCTTCAGGCTAACTAGCCCCTTGATAACTCAACTTTCTGACAGGAACAAGAACTCAACACACCTCAGTAGTAGTGGTCAGGACGAGGTATGCTGACGGTCTTTCCCCAAGAATTTAAAATACTGATGGCCCAGGCTCGGCCTTTTCCATCTGGGCGGTTGACCTCTACCTGTTTAATGTAGATGGACTGCCCCAGGTTCCAATTTGCCTTGATGGACAGGAAGGTGTCCCGCAACTGAGGCTTGGATTGGTTCCGGTGTGGCTTCAGGACATATAGAAAGTCTCAGGTGGCTTCTTGACACCATGCCCCTCTCTTACTCTTGATTTCCTCCATTATCTCTGGGAAGCATATGAAGAATCATATCCATACTCCATGGCCACCTTCCTTTGGACAATGCATTGGAAGTGTGAGAACCTGGGAAGTTTTTAACAGTAGTGACACCGACCCTAGCCAAATGCAAAACTGGGGAAAAACAGTCAGAAAAGATGAGTAGGGGAAAAAAAAGCCAGTGGCCTCCACCTGTAAAACCATTCCTGTTATGGAGGTCATTTCATTGTTGCTCATCTAGTGGACATGTTGTTAATTTAATTAACACCAATGCAGCTGAAACTGATTAACAACCCTCTCCGATACTTAACCTCCCTGGCGGTATGATTATTTCAGATTTTAGGTGCTGAAAGCGGTACCATTATTTTGCATGTAATTCTTAAGGATGAGCAGCCCAAACCAACTATTTATATATGATTTTCTTTTACTGTGCGTTCTTCTTTATAACATCTCGGATATGATAAAGTTTGAAACATAAAATCATAAATTATAATATAATAAATAACTATAAATAATAACAAATAATAATATAACAATAATACTTTTTATGCAATAAATTATAGTAAATAAGGTAATCAAAAACACTGAAATTTTTTTTTGGCCAAACAAGGATGCAATATTAGTAGACCTATTGCTTCAGTAAACGTCCCGGGTATGAAAAATTTTAAAACAGGGTGCAGCACAAAGTCCAACGTCACAATCAGGACAGTAGTACCGCGTTTCTTTACGGATTTTCCTTCCAGTGTCGTCACGTTTGGAACAGCAAACCACACACATCCTTGTGGGTGCAGGCTTCTTTTCTGTTGGTGGAATGTGGTCCATAAAGTGACGACCAGTCAGGCGTTCAGGGTTCACAACACCAGCAGCACGGCGTCCGGATCTATTTACAGCTGTTGGTGTTTGGTGCCTGAGAAATATTAGTTCGGCAACTTTACAAACAAAGTCCACATGAACCACAGGCCTGTCACTCTTTTTTTTTAGTAGAATAAATGCGTTCCACAAACATCGTTCAAGAAGATGCCTGAAGATTTTCTTGTAATATTTTATTTGTTGTTTCTGCATTGCCAGATAAAAAGTCATGGCCTGGTCAACTCTGTCCACACCTCCCATGGTGTTATTGTAATCCATCACCAGTTGTGGTTTCATCACATCTTTTCCACCTTTTGTGTGTACCATGAAAGTAGAGGTGTTGTGAATGGCACTCCTTAGGCACACATCTTTTTTGTCGTGCCATCTCAGTGCCATCATTTTTCCTTTTTTTGTCGGGCAACTATTTCTCCTGCCTTGAGCTTTTTATTGGCAAAGGTTGGGGGCATGTCACGCCGGTTAGCTCTAACGGTCCCATACACATCCGTCTTGTTTTGAAGAAGGAACTCATAGAGTTCTGGGGACTTATAAAAAATGTCTGTGGTGACACAGTACCCCTGATTCAGCAATGGCTCAATCAACGTAAGAACCAAAGCGGTTGCCATTCCATAACTGCTGAACCTTTCATTGAATTTGGTTCCTTTCCCGGTGTATAGGACCAAATTCCATATATATCCAGAGCTGGATTCACATAGCATGAATGACTTTATGCCAAAGCGTGCTCTCTTGTATCCAGCTGAGTCTTCCTTTGTAGGCCATTCGACTTTCGTCGAGACAAATGTCTCTATCTGGTACATAGGACTGCTGGAAATTTTTCAAAATGATTTTATAAATGACCCAAATCTTTTTGAGTTTCGGAGCTGGATGAGAAGTCTCGTCAAATTCGTCATTATTTGTAAAGTGCAAATATTTCATAATGAGCGAAAAATTTGTATTCCGACATGACCGTGCCAAAAAAAGGAGTGGCCAGTAATTGGTTGGTGGTCCAATATCACTTCTGCAGGGGTTTCCCCACCACTCCCTGCAGAATAATTAGGCCCAGAAATTTCCAGATGTCCGCTTTGGTCACGGGTTCCCACATTCTGCTTCTTGAAAACCTCCGATGCACTGCAGCTTGTTGCTCCTGGTACCGATTCGTTTCCATAACAATCTTTTCAATACCTCATCGGTCAAAAAGAGTTGGAGGTATGCCATGGGTTGTCATCCTCAACATCCACTTTGATACCAGGTGCTCCAGTAAACGGGAAACTTGGGGGCGCTACGTGCTCTGTACCGCAGTCAATCGAGCACCAAGTCCGCACATCGCTGGGCACAGTGGCAGGATCATAGCTAAAAATCGCTTTCTGGGTCCGATGACGAACTTCCCCACGAATCGCTATCACTCCATTCTGCAAGCAATTCTGTATCGCTGTTGCTGTTTTCCAGCAGGTCATATACCGCTTTTGAGGTGGCGGCGCGCTTTTTTGATGCCATGGTCGCTCTGCAGTTTCCAGACACAAAGTACAGGAAAAATGCAGGAGGGGCAATGGAGAAAGCACTGGGGGGCAAGCTAAGGTCAATTTATTTTATTTTAGTAATGTAATCCAATAGGATTACAGTGTTTCAGTGTGTTTGTGTTTATAACTTTTTGAATTTGCCACCGGTTCCACCCCCCTGGCGAACGTCACGTCGCAGGAGACGGAAGCCGGGGCACAGAGCACCGGGTGGAAGATCCGGCCGCCGCACACTGCCGGGATACATCGCTGGATCCCGGGGACAAGGTGAGTACCCTCTCACCCGGGATCCTGCGATCTCCCTAGCGGTACCCCGAGTGTGGCTCGGGGTTACCGCTAATGGTACTGAAATGTAACCCCGAGCCACACTCGGGAATACCGCTAGGGAGGTTAACTGACTAGAACAATATCCCAGGAGTTTACTGACTTGATGCAATACTCTGATAAAAAAGTGTTCCTTTAATGTTTTTGAGCAGTATATATTTGTTTTTAAATTTTTTGAGGTTTAGGTACACTTTAAGGATTGAGCTTATACCAATTTAAAAATTTTAAATATATTTGTGCCACAACTGTGCTAAAAATGTTTGCTTCTGTGCCCGAAACAGCTTGCGGCAATTGATAAATATCTGCTGATATAAAGAAGTAAGAGGTGTTATTAAACGGAGAGAAACATCCTTACGTAATCATAAAGTGAGAGGCACAGCACTTACTGACTGACATGTGGGAAGACTTGCATGCATTCAATACATATTTGTAAGATAAACATAAAAGAGTAATCTCATGGGCCTATGTCCATGCGTCTGTCTGAGTCTTACATGTTCATCTCACAAATCCTCCTGCACAGCATACATAGAGAGAAGTGTGTAAAATATATAGAGTAACTGTAATAACTTATTGCAGTTCATAAGTTATGCAAATATCCTTCTGTTATTTCAGCTTGCATAGTCATACTGGATTGTCTAGTGAGTGATAACAGCGATGAAAGAGTTTGACATTCTCAGCAGTTGATGGACATGGGGGGTCCTATACAGTAATGGGAATTCACTTTGTGTAAATTTGGCCAAAGGATGAATGATGTAGAAGTCCTGGGATTACAATTTCTCCTGTATGTTGTGTCCATCCTTGGGTTTTGCCAGATGTTGGAACCTCCCAACTCCCAACGGTTCCTGATTCCATGGATAGTCCCAGCCTTTGAAGATTTGTCTCTGCAATTTTTTGTCCTGAGGCAAATTCATATTTACTAATAAAATAAAAATGTAGTAGCGCCAAAACACTATAAAATGTAAAACATCCACATAAAGTCCCAAAAGTCCATAAAGAGTGGAGGAGATAGTGTAGACCAGTTCCCAAACTCCAACTGTGCAGAAATGGAGAGCCGACACCCAGACGTGGAATAACACCAACTGCTTACCAGATAATGAATAATTATGAGCGATGGATAGGACACAAATACGGCATCAATCAAGGGATCAATCTCGTCTTATGGTCACATCAGCCCCATTCAAATAAGCAGCCACAATGTTAGGGTAACGATATGGATAAGGGTCAAACCACCAGGTGGAGTATATGGCCACATCAACTCCGGTTTACCTCAATGAAAGAAGGCAGGACGATAGTGCAGACCGTATGGGTATTTTATTCATTCATAAGATAAAATCATACTCACATTGAAGTGGATAATAAAAGCATATAAAAATAAACCGCGGTATAGGATGGCGTGCTGCTCGTAAGTCGGGTCGCCTGACGCGTGTCGTCAAAACAATGACATCATCAGAGGCGGGTAATTAAATTCATATTTACTGCATACTAAAGTAAATTATTTTCTCCGGTAATGTGACCTATACTATTTACATAAGGGTTTTTATTTATTTTTTTAAACATAAAAAAAGTGTTAGTTAAAAATAATTATAAACATGTCATACATGTTTTATAGTATTTTTACCACTATTAGATAATATTGTTAGCAATAGGAACACCAGTTTGGCATCAGAGCACCCCTAAAAATGAATTTAGAATGTTAGTGACTATTAGTGTTGAGCGAACACGGACTGTATTATTCGTGTTCGTACCGAATAATTGGATTTTTTGTACCCGAACACGGACACGGACACTTTACTGTATGTTCGGGTAAAAATCCGTGTTCGGTCGTTTTATTTCCGGGTTTTGCATGCTTTGGCGCTCTTTTCATGGCGGGCTTTCAACAGCCAATCAACAATCGTTTAACTGGTGTGCCTTAAGCCATCCCAGCCATGCCTGCAAATGTCTCAGTAGCTGTGATTGGCCGTCTGAAGCATGTGACCAAGTCTTTATAAGTTCGAGGCAGCCGCAGCGGCGTCATTATGCTGCTTAGATTCAGGGACAGAGCACACATCAACGTGCTGGCTGCTGATTAGGGAAAGATAGGCAGGAAAAAACCATTTGTGTCCGGATAGAATTGAGGGACAGGTCGGAGTGTTTAGGCAGGGCGAGTTGTAGGCATTTTAGGGATAGAGTCTGCTGAATTATATAGGGTCAGTGTCTTCTACAAACTACAATCGATATTGCTGTGTGGGGGGTGGGGTCTGCACTCAATCCTGATCTACGATCTCTTCTCAATCCTGTTAGGGACAGAGTCTGCTGAATTTTAGGGAAACTGTGTTCTACAAACTACAATCGATATTGCTGTGTGGTGTGGGATTGGAGATAGGCAGGTGTCAGTGATCCACATCCATTTTTCTGTGTGTGAGCTGCAGTGAACACAATCTTTTTGGGCTGCAGTGAACACAATCTTTTTGGGCTGCAGTGAACACAATCTTTTTGGGCTGCAGTGAACACAATCTTTTTGGGGTGCAGTGAACAAAATCTTTTTGGGGTGCAGTGAACACAATCCTTTTTGGTGTGCAGTGGACACAATCTTTGTGGGGTGCAGTGAACAAAATCCTTTGTGGGGTGCAGTGAACACAATCTTTTTGGGGTGCAGTGAACAAAATCCTTTTTGGGGTGCAGTGAACAACATCCTTTTTGGGGTGCAGTGAACACAATCTTTTTGGGGTGCAGTGAACAAAATCCTTTGTGGGGTGCAGTGAACACAATCTTTTTGGGGTGCAGTGAACACAATCTTTTTGGGGTGGAGTGAACAACATCCTTTTTGGGGTGCAGTGAACAAAATCCTTTTTGGGGTGCAGTGAACAAAATCATTTTTGGGGTGCAGTGAACACAATCTTTTTGGGGTGCAGTGAACACAATCTTTGTGGGGTGCAGTGAACACAATCTTTTTGGGGTGGAGTGAACAACATCCTTTTTGGGGTGCAGTGAACAACATCCTTTTTGGGGTGCAGTGAACACAATCTTTTTGGGGTGCAGTGAACACAATCTTTGTGGGGTACAGTGAACAGAATCTTTGTGGGGTGCAGTGAACACAATCTTTGGGGGGTACAGTGAACACAATCTTTGTGAGGTGCAGTGAACACAATCTTTGTGGGGTGCAGTGAACACAATCATTGTGGGGTGCAGTGAACTCAATCTTTGTGGGGTACAGTGAACACAATCTCATACTGAAGGTTTGAGGGTGCTGCCTGTTCCATACTCCCCCTACTCCTCATCTAGCCTTTTAGGGGTACAAACAATAGTAATTGGGGCCTAGTGTGGTTGTGTACGTGTGATATACATACACTTTTTTGGGATCATATTTTCTATTCCGCTATTTAATCAAAAACCTTTGGGGATCAGTTAAATTGGGGGATAGTCTGTGTTGGTACGTGTGAGAGAGATCCACCTTTCCAAGTTGTTGGGGTTCATCTCATACTTCTGAAGGTTTGAGGGTGCTGCCTGTTCCATACCCCCCCTACTCCTCATCTAGCCTTTTAGGGGTACAAACAATAGTAATTGGGGCCTAGTGTGGTTGTGTACGTGCGAGATACATACACTTTTTTTGATCATATTTCCTATTCCGCTATTCAATAAAAACCTTTGAGGATCAATTGAATTGCGGGATAGTCTGTGTCGGTACGTGTGAGAGAGATCCACCTTTCCAAGTTGTTGGGGTTCATCTCATACTTCTGAAGGTTTGAGGGTGCTGCCTGTTCCATACTCCCCCTACTCCTCATCTAGCCTTTTAGGGGTACAAACAATAGTAATTGGGGCCTAGTGTGGTTGTGTACGTGTGATATACATACACTTTTTTTGGATCATATTTTCTATTCCGCTATTTAATTTAACTGGGCCTCCATGCGAGACCTGTGTGCCTTGTTGCGCTGTTTTGAGTACTCCACCAACATGGCCAGTGGCAATGACGCCGTTCTCAGCTTAACTATCCCACTTCTATGCCTCCTTGAAAAAACAATTCGGGCGATGATGGAAGAGGATGTGGCACAGGATGAGGAGGAGGAGGAGGATGAAGAGGTAACATTTCCAAGGCTTTCAGGGCAGTCATTCGCAAGGGGCTCCGAGGGTGGGTTCCTGCACACGCAAACGCCAGGGACGCAATTGTCCAGCAGGGGCACAGTTCTGGAGGATGAGGAGGATGAGGAGGAGGAGGAGCTGGAGGAGGAGATGGAACCATGTTCACAGCAGGGTGGCACCCAGGCCAGCTCATGGCCATCACTGGTGCGTGGCTGGGGGGATACAGAGGACACGGACCATACACCTCCCACAGAGGACAGCCTTTCGTTGCCTCTGGGCAGCCTGGCACACATGAGCGATTACATGCTGCAGTGTCTCCACAACGACCGCCGAGTTGCCCACATTCTAACTTGTGCTGATTACTGGGTGGCCACGCTGCTGGATCCCCGTTACAAGGACAACGTACCGTCCTTAATTCACTCACTGGAGCGCGATCGCAAGATGCGCGAGTACAAGCGCACGCTGGTAGACGCCATGCTGCTGGCATTCCCATCTGACAGCGGGGCCACAGTGGAAGCACAAGGCAGAGGAGGAGGAGGAGGAGGTCGCCAACGCAACCAGGGCACCGCCAGCACCTCAGAAGGCAGGGTTAGCATGGCCGAAATGTGGAAAAGCTTTGTCAGCACGCCACAACAAACAGCAGCACCAGCAGCTCAGATGGAACGTCTTAGCAGGAGGCAGCATTTTACCAACATGGTGGAGCAGTATGTGTGCACACGCCTACATGTAGTGAATGACGGGTCTGCCCCCTTCAACTTCTGGGTCTCCAAATTGGGCACATGGCCTGAGCTTGCCCTTTACGCCTTGGAGGTGCTGGCGTGCCCTGCAGCCAGTGTATTATCTGAACGGGTATTTAGCACGGCTGGGGGCGTTATAACAGACAAGCGCAGCCGCCTGTCCAGAGACAATGTGGACAAGCTCACGTTCATTAAAATGAACCAGGCATGGATCCCACCGGACTTTTCCGTACCTTATGCAGAATAGCAATGGATACCGACCTTACCCACCCATTGTTCCATTTTTGCTCTTTCTCACTCTTTTGGGGTGTACCCTCATTTAAAATTTGTGAAAAGAAGCAGTGTTGGCTACCTCGTCCTCCTCCTCAGGGCCAGATTAATGTAGGGGCTATTGGAGCTGCAGCTCCAGGCCCCTACCTTTTATATAGGCCCCGGGTTGGCCATATTCACTGTTACCGCTCTTCTGTCACTTGTAAACACAGAAGTCTGGCTTCTATGCTCGCTTCCCCAGGCAGCACCCTCAGAACCTCCCCACACAGCGTGAAGGCCGGACAAGGAGGGACAGTTGGCGATGCATGGATGTGTTTATGGGCTTCAGAGACAGCATCCCATGTTGAATTAGGCATGCATGGCTGCACCCTTCCTCCTCTGGGTGCATGGCAAGGCACGGCCCTAAGGCCCTTCAAAATCCTCAGCACCAAGCCCATGATGCTGTTAATCCGGCCCTGGTCCTCCTCCACCGCCGCTTCCACCTACACCGCCCATAGGTGTGCGCAGCCTATTGCATTAAGGTGTGCACCCCAAAGTTGAAATACACATGCATGTGTTTGCCAGCAGGGAGAGTAATGTATCGGGGCCATGTACCTGTAGGCAAGGAGAAATAGAGCAGAGCAGGTCCCAGGGAGATCTTTCCCATCTCCTCACTGGCAATGCTATGTGCCCTAGGTGATTAGGGTGTGCCCAGGCACACCCAGCACACCCTGTGCGCACGCCTATGTCACCGCCACATCCACCACCACCTTAACCTCCCTCCTACTCCATATGGGCCTCGTCCTTCAGAGATGAAGAAGAACATTGTTTTATTTTTCTGTTTTTTTTTGTTGTTTTAAGTTATTTCCCTATCCACATTTGTTTGCAGAGCACTTGCCATGCTCTTAATTACGTTTTGCTGCCATTTGCAGCACTCTAGCCCTTTCCTTTGGTGTTTTAGAGCCATTTTAGTGCCTTAAAGTTCGGGTCCCCATTGACTTCAATGGGGTTCGGTGTCCGGGAAAAGTTCGGTAAAAGTCCGGGACACGGACCCGGACTTTTTTTTAAAGTTCGGCCGAACCCGTCGAACACGGACATCTAGGTGTTCGCTCAACCCTAGTGACTATGCAACCTCTGACTACCTTGTAAAGAAAAATTCTAAGAACTCCTATCTTGTAGACTGGTTCTGTAACACAATCTCCATGCAATTCCTGAAGAAAATAAGCAAATAAGATTTGGATAGCTACCATTCCTTTAACAGTTAAAGCGTAATTCCACTGTTGTTGAGAAAAAAAACATTCCCCTCTGGGTGTTTCAGATTGCTACCTTTTGTTATTCTAAAGTAATCCCTGTTAGTTCCTCTGTGCTTCTGTGCTGAGTGGGTCTAATGGGAGTGGTTTCATAATTATCAATCAGCAGTGGCAGCTGCAGGGCACTAATGAGAAAAACTGCTGGGCCTGCATCCCTTTAGATGTGTTCCTATTGGGAGTATCTCACCAAAAATGAACTTTTTGTTGCAGGGGATGCCAGAAATCTGACTTGTATCTTAGTGCAGATATCTTGGAAAATCAGTGAGCCAATCACACAAGCAGGAAATGATGTTTCTGGGGTGTGGTCAGTACATATTCTGTGTACAGAAGACCTCCAGGTAGCCATATTGCATTGCATTTTCAGAAAATTGTAGCGGCTGCAGCTTGAAAAGAAAAGGACATTTTTAAAAACATTCAATCATGATAAGATTTGTGTCGCAATTGTATACGCGATATTGTTTTTTATTTATTTGCTATTTTTTTTTCCCCACGGAAGTGGAGTTACCCTTCAAGTATTAGGAATTTATACAGGAGATGTGTGTGTGAGTGGTCATTCCTTCTTTTCCATCTCCATTTTTTTATTAAAATGTGATAGCTATTTATAGCGGGGTCAGGCACAAATATAGCAAAGATTCCATTGAATCCAAATCATGGTAAAGAAAGAAAACTGTTCAGGATATCTGTTCTTTTTTAAAAATCAGCTGGTATACACGCTAGCAGACCCCTCCTACTTGAAGAAAAAAAAAATATTAACTGGCTATATTATGAGGTATAGCCAGTGAATATAAGCAGTTTTAAAGGGAGCGCTTACAGACATTTTATTTATTTATTACAGCACCAACAATGTATGCAGCATTTTATATACTGTACGTAAATCCCTGTCTTCAAGGAGCTCACAATCTAAAGCAGGTTGAACTAAAAAAATCTTACAGATTTCTGCACACAAGCAATGTGGATGCAGTGATCTCCCCTGATGAACTATTGTATTCTGACAGTGGGGACTCCCCCCACCCCCCATCAGAATACACAGATCAGTGCTGCAGCCAATGGCTGCTGTTGAAATGCTGATTTTCTAGAAGCTGGTCTAACGATCAGCTTTTGTTGAACAGACAGGACTACACCCAGATTGAGATTCGGCCAATTCCTACTGAATCGGATAACTTTCAATATGTGTATACCCAGCTTAAGGCCCCTATCTCACACAGATACATACACTAGGGCCTATCAGCCTACCAGTCCTTGGATTGTGGCAGAAAAAATATGCAAGCACAGGGAGATAATGAAAACTTCACATAGGCAATGTAGTGAAAGGGAATCAGAGCCAAGGAACCCTGTGCTGCAAGCAGAAATGCTAACCACTAAGGCAAAGCACTTCTCTTTACAAATCAATTTGTACTTACGAATTAGTAGATGGAGAACTAGCCTCCTTTTAACTACTTGCCCATTGGGCACTTTCACCCCCTTCCTGCCTAGGCCAATTTTCAGCTTTCAGCGCTGTCACACTTTGAATGACAATTGCGTCATCATGCAACACTGTACCAAAAGGAAATTTTTATAATTTTTTCCACGCAAACAGAGCTTTCTTTTGGTCGTATTTAATCACCGCTGAGTTCTTTTAATTTTTTATTTAAAAAAAAAAGTAAAAAGACCAAAAATATTTTTTAAAAAAAGTTTTTCTTCGTTTCTGTCAGTAAATTTTGTAAATAAGTATTTTTTCTCCTTCATTGGTGTGTGCTGATGAGGTGGCACTGATGGGCACAGATGAGGTGGCACTTGTGGGTACTGACATTGACAAAATATATAAAAAATGTAAAAAAATATAATTAAAAAAGAGGCATAGCTAGCACTGTTTGCATCTTAGTTATATAGCACAAATTTCAGTGGTTTTCACTCATACCTTGCACCCAATATTACTTATAAGTGTTGGTTACCCCAGCATTTAAAATTCCTGATATGTGCCCGCTGTACCATGTGCTTTGTATGACAAAGTATCCTGTTCTCTTTGTAATGCTTCCTTTGTGTGAAATCCCTGGTGTTTTTGATAGTCCTTCTGTTTTCCTGTTAAAAACTGACCACACTAGGCAGGGGAGCTCACTGTGATCAGTGCCCTAGCTGTGCTGGGAACTCAGGCTGCTCTCCTACAATGATCAGACTTGTCCTGACATGCCCCCCCCCCCCTGCACAGCCATTCACTGGGAAGATCAGTGTGCTGTTGTTTCTCCTCCCCAGCTCTTATGCAGCTGAGAACAGAAGGAACAGAGGGAATGTGAAAACGTATAAAAAAAAGGGGAAAAAAGGTATTTATAATGTTTTTCATTTTATATCTATACACACGTTTACCTTTTATTTCAATTTTAAACGAAATGGGTTGTTTTACAAGATGATAGTTTACAATCACTTTAGGGCTCAGGTTATTCATGCTAACAACAAGAATAATCAAGAAGCTGGTGCTAGATTGTGGATTTAGATACATTTGTTGTACAATACTCAAAAGTGTCTAACAGAATGAATTAACAGGAACAGTATGAATTATGGGCTATGGAATTTTTAGGTGCCTAAAGCCACTGAACACACCTTTAAAACCTTTAGGTTCAAATATTTCCATTCCACCGCACCTTTTACTGTAGTAGGGATTTAGACTGTAAGCTCCTCCTGGGCAGAACCTGTTAGGGCTTTATGCGAATAAACTAAAAAACATAAATGAACCAATATATGTACATTTGTATATTGTATGTATACTATATGTATGGGGGCAGTCATTTTCCTAATTATATATGCATTGTGAGGCTACTTGTAACCTAGGTTTCACACTTGCACTTGGTGAGGGGTCCCAGGGTTTTTGTCTGCTATGAAAGAAACAAACTTTGATGTTTTCTCAGAGCTAATAAGTTCTGACCTGGCCCTGGAGCTGACGATTTGTAGAGTTTTTGTAGGAGGCATGAGCCATCATAGAGGTGAGTATAATAATGGCTCTTCTGTTTTAGGTAATTTCAGATTTTTTTAGAGACTGGAAGAGTCTTTGAAAATCACCATTTTTTATAGATAGAGGTGGCATTAGAATGTTGTTTCTTAGCACTGCTTTTATTGCAATAATTTCCTCTAGCTTACTGTGACATGTTTACATTGATCAGCTATTGCCCAAAAAAATGACAACTAATACATTTCCTTTTTTTCAACTTAGCAGACAATTCACATAGAGCCTGAATGACTGATTGCCTGGAAGTCTAAAGTTCTACCACAGTAAGAGATGTTGTTCTTGCCAAAGAGACCTCAAGTCAAAGAATACATATATGTATTTTTTTGTGTTGGAATGCTAAGAAAAAACACACAAGGTCAGTGTAGCACAGACTTGCCTGGCTGTTTGGTCCCAGGTTCCATTCCCTGATAGGCACAGGCAGCCTGGCACACAGTATTTTCACAGTCACTCAATTCAAAGATTAGGCCGTGAGTGCCTTTTTTCAGTTTAATTGCTGAAAGAACTGGGATAGGGTAAGGGTGAGCCTTGGGATATTCCAAAGAACTTCTAACAAACACTGTGCTGGAGGAGTGTAACTCTGATCTGTTCCTTCAGTGTGAGACCCACCTTCTTAAATGTGAAGAGTAATTTGATTTCAAACAAGGAGTCCTCAGCAGGAGTATAGTCTTGGATGTACTGTAGCAATCAATCCCAAAAAGTGCAAAGAAAACTCTCATAGAATCCACATGGCAGGTACTCACTGTGCCCTGTGCACTTTAATGCCACCTGCAGTAACAGCCAGCTTCTGTACTTATTGCCAGTGACTTGGATCCTCAGTAGACCTTTCTTTAAGATGCTAGGCCAGAGGTTCACGAGCATTAACAGGAGCTGGGACCTCAAATTGATTTCTTTGGTGTTGCAGGTACTCTTCCAGGGATTCCTCAGTCCTAGAAATTGTTTTAGGCCCCCAGTTTATCTATACCCCTCTCAGCCCCCTTCTGGTCACCCACTCTCCTGACCAGGGATTGGCTGAAGATGCATGAATATGCAGGCCAGGGTTAAACTCTCCTACCAACTATATCCCAGAGCTCAGTGGGATGCTGGGGAAAGTAGCTGAGGCAACAGCAGCAGAACCTAGAACAGAAACTAAGAAACAATTACTGCTCAAAAACTAAATGTACCTAGTAATAGTAGCTTGCTGAGGGGCGCTACATAAGTATTTGTTGGCCAACAGAAGAGTAGGTGTACTTCTACAAAAAAGTTTTGTTTTATTTTAACCAACAACCTGTGTGAGAGATTGAGTATCTGACTAAGACAAAACGTGCATATGAATAGAATTTTTTTTTTTGTTTTTGAACTCAGATTTTTGAACCCACAAAACACAATATGGTTTCTATGTCAGATACCATAACACCATTAATAACAAAAAAAATGTAATTGAATTTAGTCACTTTTAAAGACAATAATGGATTAATGGTTGTTTAGGTTTGTACTACACAAAGACGAGGCATAAAACTATCTCCTGATTCTGTCCCAAAACTGCTAAGATCTCTCTCTCTGACACTTAAGCATCAACAGACCCTAAAGACGTTGTAAAGTCAGAAGGTTTTTTTCATCTTAATGCATTCTATGCATTAAGATAAAAAGCCTTCTGGGTACAGCAGCCCCCCCCCCCCCTCAACCCCCCTAACACTTACCTGAGGTCCCTCTCTGTCCAGAGATGTCCAAGAGTGTCTCAGCCGTCTGAGATTCTCCCTCCTGATTGGCTGAGACACAGCAGCGCCACCATTGGTGGCTGCTGCTGTCAATCAAAGTCAGCTAGCCAATCAGGAGAGAGGAGGGTGGGGCGGGTTCACAGCTCCATGTCTTAATGGACACAGGGAGCTGTGCAGGGGTGTAAATACAGGAGTTGCAGGGGTTGCAATTGCAACTGGGCCCCATGCTCCAGAGGGCCTGTGCGGCTCCCCTGTACATCTGGATTGGAGGAGCAGCGGGGGCAGAATGTGGAGAAATCACTGTCCTCCTTTTCCCTCCTATAGCTGCAGGAGGAAAATGAAGGAGATTGGTACCTTTGTATGCTGCTCCCGCCGCTCCTCCTATCCAGTTCACTTGTGTTCTGCTGGCTCTGGTCCCCTGTGTGCTCCCCTGGTCCCCCCACTGTGCTGCCAGTTTTCTCCCTCCCCTCTCCTGCCGGGTGCTGCAGGGGATGTGTCACAATAGAGAACAAGGAAGGGGTTGGTAAATATGTAATTTACAACCCCCTTCCTTTCCTGAATGGACAGAGCCATAGTCAGTGACATTGTAAAAAATAAAATAAAATGATAAAAAATAAAAAATAATACAAATAAAATACCAAAAAATAAAAACTACTTACACTAGGGGGTGAACTTCCAGGATCGCAAAGGTCACACTTGCGACCGGGCCCTGGCATTCCAACACCGTGGGGAGGCCCCAAGATGGCAGGCAGGAGGCCCACTGCAGAACTTGTGAAAGGGTCCCCCTGCGGCATTGTAATAAAGGTCCCCACAACGAGAGTAAAGGGCCCCAGTATCAGTGGGAAGAGCCCCAGGCTTGAAGGGACTGTCCCCGGCCAGGGGTTCCGGGGGGCCCTTCATGGTTTCTTGCACCAGGGCCCTGAAGGTTCTAGCTACGCCTCTGGAGCTGTGATTTGGCTCGGATGCCCCATAGCAAGCTGCTTGCCGTGGGGGCACTGAACAGGAGGGAGGAACCAGGAGAGCAGAAGAGGGACCTGAGAAGAGAAGTATCAGAAGTGCAAGTCCACTGAAACAGAGCAGGTAAGTATGACATGTGTATTATGTTTACAGGAAAAACAGCAAGACTTTGCAATCACTTTAAAAACAGTTCAAAATGTGCTTGCCAGTGCATATGTGTTCATGAGACAGTAAAAGTTCAATGGTGAGGAGAGGTGGAAATAGTAAGATTATTTACTGACAGCCAGTGGTGAACACAGCCCCTCCTGATTTGTTAGAAGGATCAGGGTTGCCAACTGTCCATAAATTGATGGATAGTTGGAAAATTTAGACCTATTTACAACCTGTCCATAGATGTATGGTATAGACCTAAGCTACCTGTAAAAACTGTGCACTGTGCATGTGACCTGCTGAAGCCGACCAAATGAAATTCGGCTGTCTTTGGCGCGCATGCATGTTGCGGTTTCAAAACAGATCTGCGCATGCACAGTGGGCATTTCACATGATGTTGTGATGCACAGCAGTCAATGTGCATAAAGCTGCGTGCCATTTCCGGCCAGCCGCCATTTGCATCACAGGACTCCCAGCGGAAGATGGTACTCGGCTGCTCTGGTCACCGCTTGGTCACACACCTTGCCTGCTCTGCTCAGTGACCACCAATCTTCTATGCTCTCGGTGCCTGCCCTCTACCCTGGCCTCCTTCCTGAGTCCTACCTGCCACTGCTGTTGCCCATGACCAAGGTCAACCCAGGCTCCAGCCAAGGCCCAGCCACCACCACAGCCACACCCGTGACCAGACCACCCGTGCCCAGTGCTCACCATTGCAGTGCCCACACAAGTCAGTATGTATTCATGCAATTTGCAAATTGTAAAATTGTGTGCAAGTTTATGTTACCTTTTATGCAAAATTGCAAATGGCCATGGACATTAAGTCTCTGCTGGTCGGGACATGAGTTGAGCAACTCAGCCAAATCAGGATGGAATGGATTGGTTGGTGGCATTATTGGCAAATGGCAATTGAATTATTTGGCATGCATGCAGAAATGGAGCAGCAGTACTGCAGTGGGGCATTAAGGAATGAATGCATGAAATACTCAAAATGTAATGGATGTGGTGGAGCAGTCTGGCCTAACCTGGCCCTGGGGCTAAATAATACATAATGCTGGCAGTCACTGAATCAGTTTACTAGTACAAGGGCACCAGGGGCCAGGGCTGTAGATAAGGGGGTACCACCAGTCCTCCTGTACAGGGCCCACGGCCAGCGGGGGGGGCCCAGGCAGTAGGGTGAATCAGGGAGTGGGCAGGTATGGGTAGGGTTGGCTTTCAGCTGCTGCAGAGAAAGCCATACAGGAGATCAGTTCCAGTAATTGCCCCCCGCTACACTAATGACCCTCCCTGTGCACCATACGTTTGCTGTCCAGGCCCCCCTGTGTGCCCACCCAACCCCCCTGCACTGCTGGCTTCCCTCCTCTTCATTCTGCCGACAGCTGCAAGCATACTACAGAATTCTTCAAGATTGAGAGTGGGGGAAGGGTTAGGTATATATGTTGCATATACCAGCCCCTTCTTTTCCTGAATAAACACAATGAGTGATCAGTACCGATCACTCACTGTGTTCATTCATAACTGAAGCATTGGTTGTATGGGGCCCCGTGCCAGGTTGTCTGTATGGGGCCCCGTGATTTCTAACAGCAGCCCTGCGAGGGGCAGAAATGAACGAGTATAATGGTCAATGGATGGATGGAGCAGTGAGTGTACTACTGGGAAATTATTATAAATATATTACATGCAATGGAGAAGCAGTACTACTGGGGCAATAATGAATGAATGCAATGACCAATGGATTAATGGAGCAGTCTACTTGTCTCCGGGGAAATTTTGAATACATGCAATGAATAGAGCCGTCTACTGAGGGCAATAATGAATGAATGCAATGGGATGGAGCAGTCTATGGGTGTAAGCAATGACTGCAGTGGAGGAGCACCGCCAGGGACAGCAACAGCTATACTATCATGTTTGTTTTTTCTCATTTTCCCTCCCCCTTTGTGCTGATAGGTTGGATCTCCCTGGACTCCCAATCACACCTGCTTTAACTGGCCTGTGCCACCACTGTTGCTAACACCCTGCCTACATGCCACTGCTCCTGTTGGATGAAGTGAGCCACAACTGCACCAAACGCAAGGTCAGCTGTCTGCCAACAAGCAAGCAACAACTCCTGAACCATTCCCTTTGGCTTCATATCATATAGTAAGAAAATAAACAATTTGTTGCTGTGTGCTTTGTCAAGAATTGATCTGCTCCTGTGAGTCCTATGTTTGGTATTCTTCTTCGCCCTTTGTGCCGTAGGTTGGTTCCCCTGTCCCTGGACTCCCAGTCATACCACTTTGACCATCCTCAGCCTGTTCCATGACTGCTGCCAGCTCCTTGCCTTTCCTACTGCCCTCAGCCCTCCTTGGATCTAGTGAACTGCAACACAAGGTCCCCTGTCTGCCTACACTACAAGCATGAGTCCCACCTGCCTACCTGCTGCAACCCCTGTCCTGAAGCATTCCCTTTGGTTTCATACAGCTACTGTATATCATTCAGTATGCAAATACACAATTTGTTGTGGTACGCTTTCCCAGGAAATTACTTGCTATAGACTCATGTTTGGATTTCCCCTTCTCCCTCTTTGTGCAGTTAGTTTCTCCTGAACTGACAATCACACCACAGTGATTGATCAGCCACTGGCACTGCCTCTGGATCCCTTTTATTGGAACTCTGTCCTCTGGTTTGGAAGACAGTGATTTTTGAATGTGTATTTAATTTATGTGTGGGAACTTGGGTGGGGACTGGAAGTTTGGGGACTGTCACTAAGGGCACAGCAATCTGGGTAATTGTTTTGTTTCTCCCCTAGAAAATAGTCTACAGTGTATTGAGAAGCTAGCTGTATGGCTCTACAAACACCACCGCCACCACCACCACCACCACCAGCATCAGATTAGACAACCTGATCATCTAACAGTAAGTGGTTATCTTTCACACTAATACACCACACACATTTGTCACATGCAGAATACTGTATAGGGCAAGTGGGCAACACAGACAAACAATATGATTTTTCTTCTTAAATTTTTTTAGACACCTTCCAAGACTCTATACCAGTTTTCACATGTGATGCATCTCTAATTGCAGCTAATATGCTTTTATAACATTTTCCACAAAGCTTCAAAAGATCAGTTTTCATGATCAACTATAGCTTTCCTGACTTCTGTTGGACATACAGGCTCGGCCTCTGGGCCTATTCTACATTCTCAAACTCCCATTTTCAACCTCTCCCTCTCTTCTGGCATATTCCCCAACTCTCTAAAACATGCACCAGTCACCCCCATCCTTAAAAAGCCCTCACTGGACCCCTCCAATCTTAACAACCTATGTCCCATCTCCTTACTCCCCTTCTCCTCCAGACTCCTTGAAAGTCTGGTCTACAACCGACTGAGCGACCATCTGACTAAGAACATACTTTTTGATCCCCTTCAGTCCGGATTTTGCCCTCATCACTCCTCAGAAACTGCTCTCTTTAAACTCACAAATGACCTACTAATGGCTATAACCAACGGACACTATTTTTACTACTCCTCCTGGACCTCTCTGCTGCCTTTGACAGGGTAGACTACCCCTTCCTCCTCAAAAAAACTCCACTCTTTTGGTCTCCATGACTGTACTCTTCGATGGTTCTCATCCCGCCTATCCCACCACACCTTCAGTGTCATTTACAACTCTACTAACTCAACTAACTCTTTCAGGTATCACTTAATTACATTGTTCACTCTGGCTGTTTTGTTTTCACTGGTCTCTTGGTGGTTTTCTCATATCATTCCTTCCTTTGGTGAGAGCTATATGTTTCCATTTCATGTCACTATCTACTTTTATTTTTCACCTGGGTCTACTCCTACTGACACCTTGCTTTTGGGCTTCAGTCCTCACTATATATCATCAGATGTGCATTATTTACATTGATATATATTTTATTATTCTCCACAGAATGTCCTTTTAGGCACATTCAGCACCACTTTTGATTTTTAATGGGGACCCCACTCCCATGGCAGTCTATCCACCCTTGTTTGTGTTGGTTTCATGCCGCTGGCCACTGCCACAGCTCCCGGAGATGAGTCCCCCACCATGTCTTCGGCTTCCAGCACCTCATTTGGAACCTTTAGCTGACCTGTGAGTAACCAGGGGAGGCTCCTCTCTCCCCCTTTTTACTTTTCTCCCCCCCCCTTTTTTTTTGCATTCAATACTAGACTACAAATATACTTTATTGCAGGTACAAGCCTATTTACCCTGCATCGGCTCCTGATGAGTGGAAAGAACCCACGAAACGCGTAGAGCCCTTTTCGATGCTACGCAATTACCACTATCTGATATATTACTTGTTCATACAACCATTATTTATCAATGCATCTTGACAGCGAAGTCTAGGTCAATTTATAACACCCACAACACGATGGTGTGGCGATATGTCTTAGTGTATATATATGTACTAGGTGCGATTAATGAGCAATACTATTTATTCATTGTATTTTGAAACGACTCAATATGTGTATATGTACCAATAAACATTTTATACATTGATTTTCTACATCACATTATAGCTATGTGCTTCATTCAAAGTCCCAAACCTCCCTCCTCTTTTATATGTTCGCGTGTTAGGCGAATCGAGAACTAGCAAAGTTTGCCGTGAACCGACCGCCGGGCGAAACGCAAGGCCATCCCTATCCACAACTTGGCCCCCAGCTACATTGCTAAACTAGTCTCAAAATATCAACAAAATCATTCTCTTTAATCCTCCCAAGACCTCAAGCTCTCTAGCTCCCTTGTCACCTCATCCCACGTTCGCCTCCAGGACTTCTCCATAGCCTCTCCCATCCTCTGGAACGCTCTACCACAATCTGTCCTATTATCTCCTACTCTGTCAACTTTTAGACGATCCCTAAAAACTCATCTCTTCAGAGAAGCCTAACAACTACAGATGTATTTTCTCCATCAGCCCATCCCCCACAGTTATTACTTCTTGTATCTCTTGACCCTCCCTCTTAGATCGTAAGCTCTAACGAGCAGGACTCTGATTCCTACTGTATTAAATTGTATTGTAATTGTACTGTCTACCCTCATTTTGTAAAGCGCTGCGTAAACTGTGGGCGCTAAATAGATCCTGTATAATAATAATCTGCAGCACACAAGGCAGTAATAGGTGAGGTTATACAGTCGGTTCCTGAAAATTATTCTCAGGCTGGGCTGGTTTGGCCATAGTTTTCCCACAAAATTGTGACAAGATTTTAAAGGGCTACTGAGTTTTAGCTTAAAGTTTGATACATTTAATAGCTGCTGTTGGTAACCTTCATGTAAATGGAGAAATATGATTTCTGCCTTTTGTTATAACTTAACCACTTTACCACCGGAGGATTTTGCTGTCTTACGTCCAGGCCACTTTTTGCGATTCGGCGCTGTCGGTCGTGCAACGCCGTACCCAAACGAAATTTACGTCCTTTTTTTTCCCACAAATAGAGCTTTCTTTTGGTGGTATTTGATCACCTGTGCGATTTTTACTTTTTGCGCTATAAACAAAAAAAGAGCGTTTATTTTGAAAAAATAATATTTTTAACATTTTTTTATATGAAATTCCCCCCCAAAAAATGTAAAAATCAAATTTTTTTTAAATTTTTGGCCAATTTGTTTTCTGCTACATATGTTTGGTAAAAAAAAATCATGATAAGCGTATTTTGATTGGTTTGCGCAAAAGTTATTGCGTTTACTAATTACGGGAAAGATTTCTGTCATTTTTGGTGTTTTTTTTTTTTAACTTGTAATGGCGGCGATCTGCGATTTTTTTTGCAGGACTGCGACATTGCGGCAGACAGATCGGACCCTTGACTGACATTTTTGACACTTTTGGGGGTACCAGTGACATTACTGCAGTAATCAGTGCTATATATATGCACTGTTACTGTAAAAATGACACTGGCAGGGAAGGGGTTAATTTTATTGGAGAGGGAGGGGTTAATGTATGCCTGGTCCTTACTAACGTGTGGGGGGAGGTGACTGACTGACACAGGGACAGATCGCATATGTTCAGCTATGCTGAACACTGCGATCTGTCACTCCCTGTCACTTAGGAGATCCTACCCGCTCTGTTTACACAAGCGGGCGGATCTCCTCACTCGATTCCCCGATGATCGGGGAAGAGCAGCGGCAATCGCCGCCGCTCCTCCCCTGGCCCGACTCCCGATGTGACTGAAACCAGCGGGAGCGCGCCTCCGGCGGTGCGCGAGCGCCGCCTACAGGGGGAGGAGTCCAGCAACGTAGGTCTACGTCGCTGGACGGTATCGAGCCACATTGCTGCAGTAGCAGCAATGTGAGCAGTGGCCAAGTGGTTAAACACATTACTAAAAGCACTAGCTACATGTTTGTAGCCTAAATATTAATATTTGCACTGTTTTGTATAGAAAACTGTAAGGCTGCATTCATATGTCAACAAGAGCTTCTTTGGAGCGTATTGCGTCCCGCGATTTTGTTTGCGCTATGTTGCCGCGATTCGGCAGGCGGAAATCGCGGCAACATCGCTCGGCGTTTGGGGGGCTATTGCAAATCAACGGGCAACGCTAGGCGTCCCACGATTTGCAATAAATCTCCGGATCACAGGCGGAACCACGGCGGTTCTGCCCGCGATCCAAACGCTGACATGTGAACGGAGCCTTATTGTATATACTTTCATTTGAAGTGTCCATACAAAATGTGGCTTTGTCAGTAAATTTCATGAGTTGTGTCAGTAAAAAATTGGTGCTGTCAGTAAAGTTTTGGTGTTCTGTCAGTAAAGAGGTTGGCAACACTGGTTGAAATGGTGCTGGAGAGGGGATCAGCTATGGTAAGACAATATAGGAGAGCCCAAAGCAGCTTACCAGGAAAAAAAGATGATGCAAACTTTCTCTTTCAAACCAATTATATGTGTGGTTATTTGCAGTGAGAAAATCAATGAGACTTGCGTTTAATTCCAGTTCTTGTAAATTAGGTAACAAATGTCTGCTAAAGGTGATTTTCTAGCCATGTTTTCAAACAGCCTCATGATATAAATGGCTTGAAATGGCTTCAATAGGAATTGTTTGACACTACAGTTAAACCCGTCTGAAGACAAAAAGGTTACTCAGTCAGCACCAAAATGTATTGTTATTTCCTCACAGACACCAGTGGGATTTAAACCTCCCTTAAAAAAAATGTCAGCCTGAATATGAAGGTTTGAATCTGATTGGTGGCTATGGAGGAATAAAGATTGTTCTAACTTCTAAATACTGATATTTGGATAAATGAGACTCAAAATGGTGAACAGAAGAGGGAATTATGTCTCAATTAATGCCTTTGCATCAAAGTAAGTATGAAGACTTGTTCTGGCTAAATCTATAATTTTGTGGCAGTATGACCTCATTTGGACTGAGGCCGCTCAGCCCTGAATCTTACAAGAAAAGCACAATATTTAATATTTAATGAGATTCTGTTCATATAATCTCCATATTCTCAATCTATGACAACCCCTTCCTTCAAGCAGGATAAAACCCCATCAAGCAGAAAATGCATTACAGCTTAAATGTTTTTTTTTTTTTTATCATTTCACTGTGTATAACATTACAGAATTTTTTTTTCCCAATTTCCCTAATTTATTTTGTGTTTAGAGGAAATGTATAGTTCTCTATCCATCTGTGATAAGTAATTAGAATTGGAACTTTAAGCTATACCTCCACGCATTGCATATTTTCCACAAGAACATCTCCCACTTGTTCCTCGCTCTTTATCACCTCTGTAGAGTAAATTCTGCAGTTTAAATTATAATACAATTGTAGAGCTATTATTTATAAATCCAGATGTATCTAACTTACCAAAAGAATGTTGTGGAAATAATGAGTCTCATCTATAAATCAGTCTGCGGGCTTCTGAGCATAGAGGTTACTAGCTGAGATTTATTATTGTGATATGATGCTGGAGTTTTATGAAAATGTGTTCCAGATTCCCTTTTAAAATCAAGTCCACACCTAACTGATAAATAGGTTAATAAAATTAGGTGGTTGTATTAAGTATACTTGACATATATTTATGATTATATATGGTCATACTGCTGTGATTTGTTCACAATGAATTTGGAAGTCCTACGCTAGCATTCAAACTTTGGAAATCACTAAGCAATTGCTTTTTTTTTTTTTTTTTTTTTTTTAATGCATTGATACCTATTTACCAAGGGGACATTCAATTGATTTTAAAATATAGCCAAATACATAGGTACTGTTGCAAATGGCTGACATGGCTTTAAATTACTGCTTTTTTATTATTTTTTCACATATGTAAAGCCCAATTTTAGCAGTCTTTAGGAAAGAAGGAGGGGAAGGTTGTAGGAAATAGCGGGGGGGGGGGGGGGGTGGGAGGGGCACAGGGACAGGAGGGAGGGGGGAGGGGGTCGAACAGATATAATAAACCATAACATCATCTCTTCAGTAGCTATAAACCACCACTAATCCTAGCCCTCACCCAAGCCTCCCAAATCCTATCAAATTTAGAAGGGCATCTTCTACTCATCATATAGGTGAGTTTATAGAGAGGAAGACCAAGTCCACCAGCGACATCCACTGTGGAACTGTAGGGGGGGTCAAAATGGACTTCCTAGCAAAAAGCTGTATAGAAGACAAACATTCTCACATGTGTGCTGTGATCTACATAATTACAAATGCCTAGTAGGAGTATTTTGGGATCCATGTGGATGGACAGTTGCCCCACAGATTTGAGCACATCTGTCAACCCTCGCCAGAACTGTTGGATTAACGGCATGTCCAGACCATCTAAATGTCTCTCAGTCTGGCATTTAGAGCATTGGTCAGATCTGGTGAGGTAGATTCTTGAGAGCCTTGAAGGGGTGTAATAAGCCCTGTGAACAAATTTAAGCTGGATGCATCTATCCTTAGTCGAAATAAATAGGGGAATAAACTGCTGAAGTCTTTCATTCCAGTCCTCAGAAGTAAGGGAGGGTATATCCCCCTGTCACTTATTAAACAAACGGGCGCCATTCTCCACATTGCGACATGAGATCCTAAGATATAAGGATGATAAAAGTCTGTTGCCATGGCTAGTAATGAGAAAGCGCTCCACCGTGTGTGATGAAACTCTAACCGTAGTGGGGAACTGTGTCTGGACTGCATGACGCAGCTGCAGGTACCAAAAGAACATCCAGGAGGGAAGAGCAAAGGTAAGTTTAAGGGTGTCAAATTATAGGAGTCGTCCCTCCGGCATGATTTATTGCAACTTCCTAATGCCAAAATTGGCCCATACACTAGGGTTGGGAATAGAACAGAGGTGAGGTAGGCAAGGGTTACCCCATAGTGGAATATGAGGGGAAATCGTGTCTTTGTTAGAGATAGTAGCAGATACCTGTCCCCACACAGTAACTGTTGTACGCATCCAGACTGTCATATTTGGACATGCCTTAGGGCCTCTAAATACCAAGTAGCTCAGTGTCGAATAAGAATCTAGAATGGCCGCTTCAAGATTAATCGATGGGATGGTGCAGGCTTGTTCGAACCATCAGCGCACTGTCACTAGGACCGCTGCCCTGTAGTATTGGCAAAAACAGGGTAGAGCCAGTCCCCCTTGGGACAGGGGCAACTGTAAGGTGGATCTGGCAACTCTAGGGGTTATTGACAACTTGGTGCAACTTCTTAAAGAAAGACGCAGGGATAGGAACTGGTGTATTGCAAAATACATACAAAAATTTAGGGAGGAAGATCATTTTTATAAGATTAATTCTACCCACTAAAGAAAGTAGCAGGGACCTCCACGTCTGGCACCGAAGTGTCAATTGTTGTTAGACTGGGTATACATTATCAATCAAGTATTTAGAGGGCTCGGCCTGAATTTCTATTCCAAGATATTTAAATTTGGAAACCCATACCAACGGAGTCTGGGTAACAAGAATGAGAGGTGCCCCCGACAAGGAGAAGAGTAGCGATTTACTCCAGTTGATTCTAATATTTGAAAATCGACCAAATCGGTCAATGAGGTCAAGGGCCTTTTGCAGAGAGCCAGAGGCATCAGGGAGATACAGTAGGGCATCATCCGCATATAAGGAGATCTTCTCCATCAAGGGACCCACTGGCAATCCCGCCATCTCAGGCAGAGAACGGATAGGGATCACAAGAGGTTCCACAGCGAGGGCACTCTGGAGCACCAGCCGCAAATATTCCCACTCCACAGAGTCAAAGGCCTTCTCCTCACCTAAAGAGGCCACCACCTCGGGGGAGTCAGCGCCGCAAACACAGGCCAAGTTAGTGTATGAGCGTCGAAAATTAATGTCAGTGCCTTTGCCCGGCATGAAGCCAGTTTGATCTCCATGGACTAGAGACAGGATTACTGAATTAAAGAGGTTGGCAAGCACTTTAGCAAAGATCTTAGCATCAACATTGAGCAAAGAAATAGACCTATGTGAGGCGCACTGCTCCAGGCCCTTCCCAGGCTTGGGCACAACCATCATATCGCCTCATTGAGAGTAGGAGAGGGTTGGACTCAGACGCAGCGTGGAGCAAGTCGAGGAAGTGGGGGGGAATCTCGGCAGCATAGGTCTTAAAGAATTCTGCAGGTAGGCCCTCAGGGCCTGGTGTCTTGCCCATTTGAAGCAACGTCCCCGCCCGCTGTATCTCTTTGGGTATGAAGGGGGCGTCAAAACTCCGCCGGAGGGAATCTGTCAAAACCGGAAAGTCCACCTCATCCAAAAATGACACAAGACTGTCAGGATCATAGTCCACCCTGGGGGAGTATGGCTTCTCTTAAAATAAGGCAAACTGAGTGTTAATCCAAAGTGGGTCAGAGCACACAGAGCCCCCGTCATCCCTAGTATTGAGACAAGGTTAGTGATGTAGCTGGGAGCCCAGTTGTGGATGGCTTTGTAAGGTATTGTTAGTATTTTCAATTTAATTCATTGGGTGAGTGGCAGCCAATGGACGGATTGGCAGAGATTGGCAGAGAAGGGTAGCAGATACTGAATGGTTTGTAAAGGTAGATGAGCCTGGCAGAAGCATTCATGGTGGACTGACGAATATAACTACCTTTCCAATTACTTAAATGTGTTTACTGTTTGTTTTTCTAGCATGATTTACTTATTCTGTTAAAAAATAGCACCTCTATGTCTGAACGGGATGAATAAAGATTTTTTTACCAATATATATATGGGGATCCTAGTTTACATTTTGTACCAGTGCATATGCCATGATAAAGAAAATTAGATATTTTCTAATTTAAATGCACTTGAAAATTGAATGAACAAATAACAGGGATTGTATAAGTGTCAATAAAAGTAAAGGTAATTATGTCTCAAGCCATAACTATAAGGTGGACATTGAAGAGTAGAGATACGCATGGTGATGAGAATAAGAAATGCCTTTTAATTGTCAGTTCAGCAGTTGTAATAAATGTCTTTATTTATGAACAAAGCCATGTGATCATCATGACACTGCTGAGATGGCAATCATCTCTCTTTTATTTATAAACAAATCATTAGAATTAGGGTCATCATTAGGGTTAATGCTAGGGTTAGCGTTAGAGCTAGTATTTTATTTAGGGTTAGCATTAGGATTATGGTTATCATTATGTTTGTTGCTAATGTAAGGGATAAAATTAGGGGTTGTGTTTTCTTAGTACAAGATCAGATAAAGGATAGTTGAAATGAGCTTCACCTACCTATCAGAAGCTACTTAAAGCCCATTGCACCTTTAGCACTACAAAAAAAATGAATTTCTCCTTTTTCATACTTGAATGCATTTCACCAAATGGCAAGTTGTCATAGACCTTTCCCCTAATTTACAAAACTTTCTCTGAAATATTAGCAAAATGAAAACTTTCTGTTTAACCTATCTTTGCAAAAAGTGTATGACCAGAAGTGTGTCCTAACAACCTAACTTTTATTAATTACATCTTTTTTAGAACTTAAAGCTGAATAAAAACTAGTGTGATTTATATTATAATAATATGAAATAGTGGTGTAAATCATATTCAAGTTATCATATAGTGCACCACCTTAAAAACTGGGCCCCAACACTACCTGGCTAAAGATTTGGGGCTAGGAGATGTCTATCAACCAACTGCTTCAACTAAACTTTGTCCTTATTGCCCATAGTGGAGGTACCTTTATAGGGAGCTTTATATACCATCATAGCTATACATATACAATATCTTACAAAAGTGAGTACACACCTCACATTTTTGTAAATATTTTATTATATCTTTTCATGTGACAATACTGAAGAAATTACACTTTGCTACAATGTAAATTGGTGAGTGTACAGCTTGTATAACAGTGTAAATTTGCTGTCCCCTCAAAAATAACTCAACACACAGCCATTAATGTCTAAACCGCTGGCAATAAAAGTGAGTACACCCCTAAATTAAAATGTCCAAATTAGGTCCAATTAGCCATTTTCCCTCCTCGGTGTCATGTGACTCATTAGTCTTACAAGGTCTCAGGTGTGAATGGGGAGCAGGTGTGGTAAATTTGGTGTTATCGCTCTCATCTGAAAAAAATAATTGTTGCTCTACATAAAGATGGCCTAGGCTATAAGAAGATTCCTAAGACCCTGAAACTGAACTGCAGCACAGTGGCCAAGACCATATGGTGGTTTAACAGGACAGGTTCCACTTAGAACAGGCCTCAACATGGTCGACCAAAGAGGTTGAGTGCACGTGCCCTGCGTCATATCCAGAGGTTGTTTTTGGGAAATAGACGTATGAGTGCTGCCAGCATTGTTGCAGAGGTTGAAGGATGGGGGTCAGCCTGTCATTGCTCAGACCATACGCAGCACACTGAATCAAATTGGTCTGCATGGCTCTTGTCCCAGAAGGAAGCCTCTTCTAAAGATGTTGCATAAAAAAGCCAGCAAACAGTTGCTGAAGACAAGCAGACTAAGGACGGGGATTACTGGAACCATGTCCTCTGGTCTGATAAGACCAAGATAAACGTATTTGGTTCAGATGGTGTCAAGCGTGTGTTGTGGCAATCAGGTGAGGAGTACGAAGACATGTGTGTCTTGCCTACAGTCAAGCATGGTGGTGGGAGTGTCATGGTCTGGGGCTGCATGAGTGCTGCCGACGCTGGGGAGCTACAGTTCACTGAGGGAACCATGAATGCCAACATGTACTGTGACATACTGAAGCAGAGCATGATCCCCTCCCTTCAGAGACTGGGCCTCATGGCAGTATTCCAACACGATAACGACCCCAAACAGACCTCCAAGACAACCACTGCCTCGCTAAAGAAGTTGAGGGTAAAGGTGATGGACTGGCCAAGCATTTCTTCAGACCTAAACCCTATTGAGCATCTGTGGGGCATCCTCAAACAGAAGGTGGAGGAGCGCAAGGTCTCTAACATCCACCAGCAGCAGATTTCATCATGGAGGTGTGGAAGAGGACTCCAGTGGCAACCTGTGAAGCTCTGGTGAACTCCATGCCCAAGAGGGTTAAGGCCGTGCTGGAAAATAATGGTGGCCTCACAAAATATTGACACTTTGGGCCCAGTTTGGACATTTTAATTTAGGGGTGTGCTCACTTTTGTTGCCAGCGGTTTAGACATTAATGGCTGTGTGTTGAGTTATTTTGAGGGGACAGCAAATGTACAATGTTATACAAGCTATACACTCACTACTTTAGATTGTAGCAAAGTGTAATTTCTTCAGTGTTGTCACATGAAAAGATAGAACTAAATATTTACAAAAATGTGAGGGGTGTACTCATTTTTGTGAGATACTGTACATGTGTACTAGGGATGATCGAACGGTTCGGGTCGACCATCGGTTCAACCCGAACATTGACTGTTCGAGGTTCGGCCGAATTTAGAACTTTTTGCTGAAAAAGTTCGGAATTCGGCAACCAGAACCGACCAAAATGCAATGGGACAGGAAATGGGCTTTAAAAGCCTGTGATTGGACCAGAACCATTAGTAAAAGCCAATGAAGGGGGCAGGAGAATGCTAGGAATGTGATTGGAGTGACTAGGGGGTCCAGAGGCCAATCATTAGTGAATACGCCCCCCAGTATATAAGATAGCCCCGCCAAATTTCTACCATTTTAATACAGGGACGTGGAAGAGAGTGGAAGCAGTTCTGATACTTCTGCTTCAAAAGTGTCATTTAGCAATTATTAGTGTGAGGAAAGGGATATCTAGTGTAGTTAGGGTGCTATTTTTCACTTTAGTTAGCTTCAAAAATCTAGTTTCTGTAGGGAAAGTGTTAAGTGCCAGGGTGACCGTAGTGTAGGGTGAACTGACAGTGACTGCTATGGCAGGGTGACCAAACCCTTCCATTTCAGGGTGACCGCTATAGAGAAAAGATAATTTCTCTTCGGTCACATATAGAGCAGCGATATGGCTTCTCGCCAATCAGCCTGCTTTTTGCTGCAGGTGTTTATAGGGCTTTTTTGAGGAAATGTTTGGAGTCAGGCATGACATCTGAACTTGTGTATAGGGGTATATATACACACACATGTATGAAAATATACACCTACACATATATAGGTGTGAAAATAGCAGAACCCTATGCTTGCGCTAATGAAATAATTAACAGGCATATGGCTCTGCTCCTATCACACCTATATGTGTGTATGTGTATAATACATATAAGTGTGTGTGTATATATACCCCTATACAGAAGTTCAGATGTTTTGCCTGCCTCCAAAGACCCCACAAAAATGCCCAAAAAAACGCCTGCGCCAAAAAAAACCGCCCAGGTGTGTTATTGCAGGCCTTTTTTTTGGGCATTTTTTTGGGGTCTTTGGAGTCAGGCATGACATCTGAACTTGTGTATAGGGGTATATATACACACACATGTATGTATATATGCACCTACACATATATAGGTGTGAAAATAGCAGAACACTATGCTTGCGCTAATGAAATAATTAACAGGCATATGGCTCCGCTCCTATCACACCTATATGTGTGTATGTGTTGTACAGGACGCCAAGGTTGGGTCCTGGACAATCGCTATATATCTCCTGTGTTTGGGTTGTGGTCTCTTTAAGGGAAGTTGGGAAATGTTCAGGGGGTCACCCAAGACGGGTGAGAAATTCCTGGAAATAGCTAAAATCAGGAGGACTGAATCGCAGTGCTCTCTGTGTTGAATAGAGCGATATTTGGGACCCGGAATTTGGGGGGCTCTGTAGTGATATTCGGGTGGGAAAGAGCCCCCACCCCTGACCATAAGGGATTCCAGCACATACAGGGTTAAGACCCATGAGAAGCAGTCCTTAAGAGACAGGAAGCAGCAATAGGTGAGTGTGGGGGAGGAGTAGTTTGGTGGTTGCACCTGTCTGAAGGAGCTGCAAGTTTGCTGGAAGCTGCTGAGAGGTCTATTAAGGACTGTTTCAAACCTTGGGGTGAAGACCCATCCACAAAACCGTATGTGCCTTTTTTCTTGCTTTATTCCTTTGTGCTGAAGAAAAGCGGACTTTATTTTGTGTTTGATTTATGCACTGCTGGAAGCCTGTTTAAGTTTGCTGAAATAAAGCCTTTTTGTTTATGTTTTAAACGGTTGTGCACTCAATCCGGTGGAGCTAGAACCCCCAAACTTTACAACTGGTGTCTCGGATGCGGGCAGAGTGCATTTTGCAGCCGCAAAAGCCGTTTAAAACCAAAAACTGACATTTAAAGAGACAGTATACCTATGGCATGTCTTGGGTGAAAACAGCTCAGACACTGCAAACAGCAGGCATGGAGGAAGTTATTAAAGCACTGGTGCAAGCCACTGTGACCCAGCAGCAAGCCTCAGTAGAGGCAAACCGTCGCCATGAGGAAGCAATGGCTCAGCAGCAGCAAGCCCTGGCACAGGCTGTAAAGGCACAACAGGAAAGCACACGGTTGCTAGCTGCTCAGTTTACTGCCCAGCAGGAGTCCACTCAAGCACAGGTGGCTGCCTTGCAGGAGGCAGTACAGCGTTTGGCTCAGGGACGAGAGCAAGCAGTCATTGCCGATGGCAACCCAGTATCTGTGAGAGCCAGTCATTACTTGCAAAAACTGACCCCCAGTGATGATGTGGAGGCTTTTCTCACAACTTTTGAGAGGATAGCGGAGAGAGAGGGGTGGCCCCGTGACCAATGGGCTGGCATTATCTCCCCTTTCCTTACTGGTGACCCGCAAAAAGCCTACTTTGACCTTCCAACTGAGCACATCAGCGACTATGAGCGTCTGAAGGCAGAGATCTTGGCCCGCCTGGGGGTGACCACAGCTGTCCGGGCTCAGAGGGTGCACCGCTGGAGGTACAAACCTAATCGGCCACCCAGGTCCCAGATGCACGAACTGGTACAGCTGGTGAAAAAATGGCTGCAACCAGAGAAGCTGACAGGCCCGCAAATGGTGGAACGGGTAGTGATGGACTGGTACCTGCGGTCCCTACCAGATGACCTACAGCGCTGGGTAAGCCATGGTGACCCTGCAACCGCTGACCAGCTGGTAGAGTTGGTCGAAAGATACACTGTGGTGGAAGACCTGCTCGGGCCTGCCAAGCATCGGGAACCCACACATAGGGCAACCAGGCCAGCCACAGCACCTAGGAGAGAAGCTCCGCCAGACGTTGTCACCCACAAACCGGTATCTTCTTCAGCAGAACCACGGAGGTTGGTTCCTGTCCCAAGGATGGGAGACATACAGTGCTGGCGATGTCGGTCCTGGGGGCATACCCGGGCACAATGCCCACTTCAGGAGGAGCCTATGGAGTGTGGGACTGTTCGGAGAAGCTCTTTTTATGTGCAAAGAGCATGTGCCACCCATCTTGATATAGCGACCGGACAGTTTGAATGTGAACTATGGGTGAACCACCTTCCGGCCAAGGCTCTGCTGGACTCTGGTAGCATGGTAACGCTGGTACATACCAGGGTGATCGGAAGACTCGGCCCAGTAAGTAAGACTCTACGGGTAGTATGTATCCATGGGGACACCAGAGAGTACCCCCTGGTGCCAGTGACTGTTGCCTATGGTGGTACCTCTGTGACACAAGAAGTCGGGGTGGTAAGAAATTTGATACATGATGTCATAGTGGGGCGGGACTGCCCACTGTTTTTTGAACTATGGAACCAGGTACAGTGTGAACAGCCTGGACAACCAAGGGGACTGGGGACCCTCGGCCTCGAAGGAACAGAGTCTGAGGGGTCCGGGCCTGAAATCCCCACAACACAACCCCCTGATGGGGAGGTACCTGTCACTAACAATGACATTGCAGAAAATGTTAAAGTGGACGATATTGTTTCTGTTTCAGGTCGCAAGACCGAGCTGACCTCTGAGGGGGGGGAAGTCTCCCCGTTACAGGTTATGCTGGGAGAGGATGATGAGGAACTCTCCCCACCACAGTCCCAGGTTGAGGAGAGTGAAGGGGAAACCTCCTCAAGGCCAGTGCATCCAGACCTGGACGTATCCAGGGGTGCGTTTGGCACCGCTCAATTGCAGGATCTTACCTTGGTCAATGCTAGAGAGCAGGTTTCTGTTATTGATGGGATCCCACAAATACCAGGTGCAGACCAGAGGTTTCCTCATTTTGCATTGAAAGATAACTTGGTTTATCGAGTGGCTGAAAGCCGAGGGGAAACTGTCGAGCAGTTGCTGGTTCCCCAGCCTTATAGGCGGATGCTTCTCGATCTAGCCCACAATGATGCACTGGGAGGACACCTGGGGGCAGAAAAAACAGAGGCCAGGGTAACTGACCGGTTTTACTGGCCAGGGGTAAAGGCCGAGGTTAAAAAGTATTGTGCGTCCTGTCCGACTTGCCAGTTAACTGCCCCGGTGTCCCATTACAGAAACCCCCTGGTACCCTTGCCAATTATCGAGGTACCATTTGAACGAATTGCAATGGATCTCGTAGGACCCCTGGTGAAGTCAGCAAGGGGGTACCAATATATACTAGTCATCCTAGACTATGCCACTAGATATCCAGAAGCAGTCCCTTTAAGGAAAACTTCCTCTAAGGCCATTGCCAGGGAACTGTTTCAAATGTTTTCCCGAACGGGGTTCCCCAAAGAAATATTGACGGACCAGGGCACCCCTTTCATGTCCAAAGTGATGGCGGACTTGTGCAAACTGTTCCAGATTAAGCAGTTGCGGACGTCCGTCTATCACCCGCAGACTGATGGCCTAGTCGAGAGGTTCAATAAAACTTTAAAATGCATGTTAAAAAGAGTGGTCCAGAAAGATGGGAAGGATTGGGATATGTTACTCCCTGCCCTGTTGTTTGCCATCCGGGAGGTTCCACAAGCATCAACGGGTTTCTCACCGTTTGAGTTAGTGTATGGGCGAAGGCCCCGGGGGTTGCTAGATCTAGTAAAGGAGACATGGGAAAGTGAGTCTTCCCCACACAAAACTGTGGTAGAGCATATCTCCCAAATGCGAGAGAGAGTGGCTAAGGTAATGCCGTTGGTGAGGGAGCATCTGCAGAAGGCTCAAGATGCCCAAAGAAGGGTGTACAACCGGTCGGCTAAAATCAGACAATTTCAAATAGGAGACCGGGTGGCCGTCCTAATACCAACGGTGGAGAGCAAGTTCTTGGCCAAGTGGCAAGGTCCGTTTGAGATAGTGGAAAAAATGGGGGAAGTGAACTACAAGGTACACCAGCCTGGGAGAAGAAAGCCATACCAGATCTACCACATAAATTTGTTGAAACCCTGGAGAGATAGAGAACAGGTGTCTGCAGTGATAGGTGTCCAGTCAGGGGACCCTGCAGGGATTGACCTAGTGCAGGTTGCTGCTACCCTGTCTAGGCCCCAGACCCAACAGGCAAAAGAATTTCTGCAAAGAAATAGGGGCATGTTTTCAGGGTTACCTGGTCTCACCAATGTCATCGAGCATGACATTGTAACCGAGCCCAATGAAAAAATCCGGTTAAAGCCGTATCGTATCCCAGAAGCTCATAGGGTGGCAGTGTCTGAGGAGGTAAAAAGAATGCTTGAGCTTGATGTCATTGAAGAGTCGCAGAGCGAGTGGTCGAGTCCAATTGTGTTGGTGCCTAAACCCAACGGCACTCTTCGCTTCTGCAATGACTTCAGAAAGCTTAATGAAATCTCCAAGTTCGATGCATATCCTATGCCCCGGATAGACGAGTTAATTGAGAGGTTGGGTCCAGCCAGGTATATCACCACGCTTGACCTCACAAAAGGGTACTGGCAGATTCCCCTAACCAAGGAGGCCAGGGAGAAAACAGCCTTCTCCACCCCGGAAGGCCACTTCCAGTACAAAAGGATGCCATTTGGTCTGCACTCTGCCCCTGCCACATTCCAACGGGCCATGGATAAAACTTTACGTCCACATCAAAGATATGCTTCCGTCTACCTGGATGACATAGTCGTCTTCAGCACTGATTGGGAGTCCCATCTTCCCCGGGTTCAGGCAGTCGTAGACTCCTTGAGAAGAGCAGGGTTCACCATCAATCCAGAGAAATGTGCAATCGGGATGGAGGAAGCCAAGTACCTAGGGTACATTGTGGGTAGAGGGCTGGTTAAACCCCAAATGAATAAGGTAGAAGCCATACAGGGCTGGCCCCGTCCCCTAACCAAAAAGCAGGTCAGAGCATTTTTGGGCATAGTTGGCTACTACCGGAGGTTTGTCCCCAACTTTGCCACCATTGCTGCACCATTGACTGACTTGACCAAAGGTAGAAAGTCAGTGATGATAAAGTGGAGCGCGAATGCCGAAGAAGCTTTTCAGAAGCTTAAGGCGGCATTATGCCAACATCCGGTGCTCGTAGCTCCCGATTTCTCCAAGGATTTTGTAGTGCAGACAGATGCTTCAAGTGAAGGATTAGGAGCGGTCCTCTCTCAAGTGGTCAATGGGGAAGAACACCCCGTGGTTTTTCTGAGTAGGAAGCTAACGACAGCAGAGAGAAACTACGCTGTGGTGGAGCGGGAGTGTCTTGCCATCAAGTGGGCTTTGGACTCCCTACGGTATTTTCTCCTAGGTAGGAGGTTTCGCCTGGTGTCAGACCATGCCCCATTGACCTGGATGAGACAGAACAAGTACACCAATGCCAGGGTGACAAGGTGGTTCCTTTCTCTCCAGGAGTTCAATTTTGTGGTAGAACACAGACCCGGGAGACAGCATCAGAATGCCGATGCCCTCTCCCGAGTCCACTGTATGCTGTCGTGTGGTGCCTCCAACACCTCCGCGTTGAGGCAGAGGGGGGGGATATGTACAGGACGCCAAGGTTGGGTCCTGGACAATCGCTATATATCTCCTGTGTTTGGGTTGTGGTCTCTTTAAGGGAAGTTGGGAAATGTTCAGGGGGTCACCCAAGACGGGTGAGAAATTCCTGGAAATAGCTAAAATCAGGAGGACTGAATCGCAGTGCTCTCTGTGTTGAATAGAGCGATATTTGGGACCCGGAATTTGGGGGGCTCTGTAGTGATATTCGGGTGGGAAAGAGCCCCCACCCCTGACCATAAGGGATTCCAGCACATACAGGGTTAAGACCCATGAGAAGCAGTCCTTAAGAGACAGGAAGCAGCAATAGGTGAGTGTGGGGGAGGAGTAGTTTGGTGGTTGCACCTGTCTGAAGGAGCTGCAAGTTTGCTGGAAGCTGCTGAGAGGTCTATTAAGGACTGTTTCAAACCTTGGGGTGAAGACCCATCCACAAAACCGTATGTGCCTTTTTTCTTGCTTTATTCCTTTGTGCTGAAGAAAAGCGGACTTTATTTTGTGTTTGATTTATGCACTGCTGGAAGCCTGTTTAAGTTTGCTGAAATAAAGCCTTTTTGTTTATGTTTTAAACGGTTGTGCACTCAATCCGGTGGAGCTAGAACCCCCAAACTTTACAGTGTATAATACATATAAGTGTGTGTGTATATATACCCCTATACAGAAGTTCAGATGTTTTGCCTGCCTCCAAAGACCCCAATAAAATGCCCAAAAAAACACCTGCGCCAAAAAAAAACGCCCAGGTGTGTTATTGCAGGCGTTTTATTTGGGCATTTTCTTGGGGTCTTTGGAGGCAGGCAAAACATCTGAACTTCTGTATAGGGGTATATATACACACACATGTATGTATATATACACATACACATATATAGGTGTGATAAGAGCGGAGCCATATGCCTGTTAATTATTTCATTAGCGCAAGCATAGTGTTCTGCTATTTTCACACCTATATATGTGTAGCACGCATATGGCTCCGCTCCTATCACACCTATATATGTGTATGTGTATAAATACATATAAGTGTGTGTGTATATATACCCCTATACAGAAATTCAGATGTTTTGCCTGCCTCCAAAGACCCACAAAAAAATGCCTGCACCAAAAAAAAAACGCCCAGGTGTGTTATTGCAGGCGGTTTTTTTGGGCATTTTTTGTGGGTCTTTGGAGGCAGGCAAAACATCTGAACTTCTGTATAGGGGTATATATACACACACACTTATATGTATATATACACATACACATATATAGGTGTGAAAGGAGAGAAGCCATATGGGTGTTAATTATTTGATTAGCGCAAGCATAGTATTCTGCTACTTTCACACCTATATATGTGTATGTGTATATATACATATAAGTGTGTGTGTATATATACCCCTACACAGAAGTTCTGATGTTATGCCTGCCTCCAATAACCCCCAAAAAATGCCCAAAAAAACGCTTGCTACAAAACCGGCAAGGTGTGAAAATAGCGGAGCCATATCCCTGTTCTATAAGTGACCTAAGAGAAACAATCTTTTTTTTTTTTCTGGTTCTGGACATGCTACAGAGCTGAAACTTCACAGGTACACTTTTTAGACCCCACAGACACTAAATCCAAAGAAATCTCATTTTTTTTCCAATAATTTTTTCAATAATTGGCTCTCTATCAAAAATGACAATTTTTAAGAACTTTTTTTGTGTGATTAATAGTTCCTGGGGCATGACCCAGAACCCTAGGCACTTTTTAGGGGCATTTATTGGGTTTTAGGGCTTCAAAATGGGTTTTTTTGATTACCGAAGTTCGGGGTCCCATTGATTTCAATGGGGTTCTGAAATCCGGGCCGAACTTTCTGGAAGTTCTGGTGTTCTGGTCGAACCGAACTTTTGAAAAGTTCGATCATCACTAATGTGTACAGCATCAGAACCCACAAACATTCAAAAGCCACAATATGCATACACTAAGTATCCCCACATACATTAGAGCAGTGGTTCTCAACCAAGGTTCCGTGGAACCCTAGGGTTCCTCCAGAATTTGCTAGGGGTTCTTTGAGCAATGAGCAATTTCTGCCTCTTAGATAAGTTCTCCTGACACCATTGATCTTTTTAACTATCTGGAAGAAGGTTATTCTTCCCAATGTGCACAAATGTAAGGAGCATTCATCCCACTGACCATTACACTAATGTATCATGAGTTGTAAATATAGTCATTTTTAGCAGGGGTTCCCTGAGACCTGAAAATTGTTTCAAGGGTTCCTCTGTGTTGAAAAGTTTGAGAAAGGCTGCATTAGAGAAATAACAGTATTATTAAGGCTACCATTTCAGCTGAACTTTAAAATTATCAGTAGTACGTTTTTTTAATCCCAAATTTTTTTTATTAGTATTAAAATGGATATAAAGTACCAAAATCAGGGCTTCCAAAGACATTCAGCTTTGTTGTACATATTGAGTCAAAGTAATAGATAAGACAAGGTCTCTGCAGTATAGCACACACATAAGGATTGTATCACAACTGGCAAGTTATCAAACTGGTATAGACAAATAAAATGAGAGACCTAATCACAGACTTTTTACAAAAATTAGTGCAAAATGCATTGTCATATAATAAAACCAATATAATTAGAGTATAATTGGTTAAAGGGTAACTCCACTTTCATGGGGAAAAAAAAAGCAAATAAATTCAGCACTGCTCCCTTGAGGACTGCTGGATATTACACTTTCAGGGTCCCCCTGGGTTACCGTTAGCACTACTGGCATTCACAATTTAACACTTTACTTCTTGGCTCAGTCAATGATCAGTCCAGGGATATGTAATTGTTTTTGGTGTTTTATTTTAAATAGGGATGGGAGAAGGGAATAGTGGGATACTCCAAATCAACTATTCACAAGATGGAGGACTTATAATTCTCGATACAGCCAGGCTGTTTATTCACCCTGCCATTTAGGTGAATTTGGGGTTAAGTCTCTATCCAGATGACTTGATGTACTAAATTCTCTGCAGGACACTTTCCTAGCATCCATTTTCTCGACCACTGACACCCGTTCTCTTACTATCCTGCTCCAGGGTGGCCCCCTCAGGTCAGGCCCCGTGACACAATCCCCTGCACTCACAATACTATTTTTCTAGGGTCTCCAGTGTCTCCCCCCTCAGTCAGCTTTCCTGGACCTCTGGGTTCAGCTCCGTTCCTCTGTCTCTCAGGACGACCTCCTGATGCCTCGTGCCACTGCTACAGAGGAGGAGGCAGCTGCTACCCTCCCTCCGGGACTCTGCTCACCAGCCAAAGACCCCGCAGCACATGTGCTCCTGGCTTTTATACAGTATCCAAGAATGCACCGGGACAGCCAGTCTCCAGGACTATAGCAAAGCCTATGTACCCATTGGTCAGGTTTCCTCCCACTATCCAACATGCCTCCCTATTGGACCAGTGTGAAACACTCTCTAAATTCAATGAATCACATACTGAACACACAAAGCAGACCTCACATACAGATCCTGCTATCTGCTAGACAGAAAGCAATATAGATTTGCCTGCTGCTCCTCTGATAGGCAGACAGAGCCAAAAACTATACTCTCTCACTAGCACCTACCTAGGAGGGTGCTACATAAAGAAAAAACAATATAGCGTATACAATTGCGACACAAATCATATTGTAATTGAATGTTATTAAAAATTACCTTTCCTTTTCAATCTGCAGCTGTTGTATTTTCTGAAAATGCAATGCAAAATGGCTACCTGTAGCTGTTCTGTACACAGAATGTGTACTGACCACACCCCAGAAACATAATTTCCTGCTTTCCTGCTTGTATGATTGGCTCAATGATTTTCCCAGAAGTCTGCTTAAGATACAAGTTCGATTTCTGGCATCCCCTGCAATAAAAATGTCGTTTTTAGTGAGATACTCCCGATAAGAGCACATCTAAAGGGATGCAGGCCCAGCGGCTTTCCTCATTAGAGCAATGTAGCTGAACAGCTGATAGATAATTATGAAACCACTCAGCACAGAGGCACAGAGAAACAAACAATGATTTCTTCAGAATAACAAAAGGTAGGAATCTGCAACAATGTTTGTTAAAATCCTTGTAATGTACATAGTTTACCCGGAGGGATATGTTTTTTTCTCAACAAAAGTGCAGTTACGCTTTGAGGAACTATAGAAAACCAAATTCAAAAGTGTTGTGTGCTGTAGTAGTGAGGGTCCTCAGTGCATCGCCTGTTTACAATGTTGCATATCTGTTTTTTGTTTTTACAAGTGCAATGTAAAATCACCTTTTTTGGTTAAAATGAAACAATAATTTTGATTGCTTACTATGGGTATTTGGTTTATATGCTATTCGTCTATTCCTGTGCAAAGCGGTAACCTAAAAAATAAAAGTTTATTGGAAATAGTTTATTCCCTGGATGATAGGAGTCCACATACTACAAAGCCTACAGTGAGATGCTACAAACAGACGATAAAACAGATGAGAAAAGGTGTCCAAACAGGTATTGTGTCCTCTTTGGTGAATAATACCCTACTTTAAAATGTACATACATGAGTACATGTAGAAGTGAGGCATAAATAAACGCTAGTGGTAGACACACCTGCAGTCTAATCATAAACCACTTGTGGATTATGTCAAAGATCCACCATTCGTGTTATTTTAAGCAGTTAGGCCCCTGTTTATAGGGCTTAAGTGACAACTTAATTGCAATTTACACAGCTGGTAAATGCATAATAGGGGCCACCTCATGTGTGGAACTGGAGACTAATAATAGCTTCGAAAATCGTTTCAGCATTTCAAAAATGTGAGCCTTTTGAATTCCTTCAAATACAAACTTGATGTAAAAAGCTAATTATTAGGGATGAATAGGATTGAGAGTTCTAATTTTCCCAGAAACATCAGCAAACTGGTAAGATTTTGTAAGATTGTTTGCCATTTTGGTGATAAGGTTTGGAATCATTTGCTTAGGTGCAAAGATGGTGGTTTTTGTTAGCTTTTAAGGATTCAGTGGGCTTTAAAGAACTATATTGGACATGCACCTGGACCAAAAAATGGCCCCTCCTTGGCCAAATTGTTTTGTTTTTATTTTTTCAGATCTACTTCCCCCCAACACACCTTATTAATAAAAGATAAACAGTGGTCATTTTTTTGTGCATTTCACGTAAGCAGCTCAATAAGACATAAGAGAGCTTACACTAAAATTTCACCTATAGCATTTTGCAGCAAAATAAATTTGATAGAATAATTCCACTAAATAAATCCAACAGTTTATCTTACAGCCCATTTATTAAATATTTTAAATTGTGCTAAATTACCAGCATAGAAGTAAAAAATTGGTTACAGTTTTCAGGGGGCAATTTCAATCCCGATACATTCTAATTCTTTTAAATGAGAGTGGTGGTGGCCCACAACACTGGCTTACTGACTGTTGGAAAGGGTGTGCAGACACATGGAGCTTCCTAGGGAGGGTATAGAAGGCAACATGGAGCTTCCTGGGGAGGGTATAGAAGGCAACATGGAGCTTCCTAGCAAACATCATTGGGAATAATCTCACCTCCAATATGTCCATAAAACAAAATATACAGGGGACCTCATTTGCTGTCAGCAGAGCTTGGAATAAAAAACTGCCAAATACAGACAGCATTTTTGCAAGTTTCTTTAGGTCTCAACCTTCTCTCTTTTTGGAAAATGATTGCAATCCCCAATAAAATATATTGTAATCCCAATAGGGCACAGAGCAAAAAAAAAAACTGACAGGTTATAACTTATAACCTTCCCTCAATCTACCCAAAAAAAAAAAAAAAAAGAGAAAAAAATATTTTGCCTTTAGTTCCACTTTAACCCATATTAATACCAGTTTTCATATCAATTTACCATGTAAGCCATGCATGTAAAATTTGGGAACGTGAGCAAAGTCTTTCTGGTCTGTGGGCTATTACAGGCCTTGTACAATAAGAATAATTTTCCCACACTAAGTCAGACAGTTTTAGAAATCAGCAGACATGCTCCAAAAAGAATGCGCAGGATGGGAGTTCATGAGTGCATTCCCTCAAATACAAAAAAAGCAATATAATATATAATGATAATCAAACCTAAGGTCTCTTCCAGTACAAAATATACGACCATTAGTTGAACAGTAAATATTGTGGAAAGCTGGACGTGCTCATTATTTTTGTGTGCAGAGAATAGTCAAAGAAAACAGAAAATGTAAGATCAATAAACTACTGTCTTGCCATGTTTCCAATCCGTTTTACAGCCCATTTGATCCCGCTACAATAAAAAGTAGACATTCCATATCAAGCTTCTGAACACATATTAAAATGGAATGGATGTAATAAACATTAGCACAGGTGCAAACTCCATTAGAATGCTGGAAGAGAGCTGCGGATGATTAACATTGTGAGAGGGATCACAGAAAACCTCAGCAGAATCTGCTAGTAATCAGGCCAGTGGTTATTCAGCTGGATCTCCGTCTATTATCATGTCACATCCAACTGAAATGCAATTTTCACATCTGAAATTCTGTGCTCAGACTAGATACTGACCTCAGAGTTTTGCTTGTTTTGATTATTATTAGGCTTTGACAGATGAAAGACTACCAGAAGAAAGTGAGACTTTTCTTTATTTCCTACTAAAGTCCAACTCAAGTAAACCTTATTAAGGAAGGGTTAGAACCTCTGTAAAAGTAAAATTAAAGGCAGAACTTTATTGTTTGATAGAGCGAGGGTGGCTTTTAACCCCTGTCAGATTTTTTTTTGTCATCTGTGTCCCATTGGGGAGATTTCCTTTCACTTCCTGTCCCACAGACAAAAGAGGAACTTAGAGAAAATCTCTGCAAAGTGAGGGAATCCTTGGCTTTCACCAGAATCACCTGAACTAGTGTCCGCATTGGAAGATTTCCTCTCTATTACTGTTCTGGTGACAACCCAAAATTTGGGATTTTATTTCACTTTTCATCTCTGATAAGGGTAAACATGACAAAGAGAGAAGGTGAATCTCCCTAATGGAGGCACAGAAAGCAGTAAAGTCCCCTGTAATCTACCAGTCCCTGGAGTCAACACTTGCACAGGGCTATGGTCTCTACTTCTGACAGTACTGATTGGCCAAACAATGTCACATTCTGCTCCATAATCAAATGCATGTGTATTTAGTAGTAGACAGGACTGATAAAGTGAAGTATATAAGATACATACAACAGATTTTATAATTCCTTTATAATTTAGATTATCTTTGAAGATTGCAGTTTAAACTAAATTTTAATGTAAAAAGAATGTGACATTTTTAATTCCTTCTGCATGTCCTACCCAATCACATGATATTTTGTTCTTAGATACAGCTAAAGCCTTTGAGAGTAATAAACAGTCTTACTTGGGGGCACTGATGGAATAATTCAATTTCGACCCCAAATAATGAAATAGGTTCAAATAGGTTCAAATTTTATATCAGGGTCCTTGTATAAGAATTAGACTAAACACTTGTCTGTGTTCATCATTTAAATTACAATGTAGCACTTCTTAAGGATGCCCTCTATTCCCCATAGTATATGCAACAACCACTTGAACCATTGGCAGCGATGGTGAGACATTCTGGTCCTATAGAAGAAAAAATAGTGCTACATGTACATGATATTTTTTTATGTTGTAGGTGACACAAGCTACTCTTTACAAAATGTTATGACTATAATTTTCAGTTTTAGTCATTTTTTTAAATTATTAATTTATTGGAATAAGTCTAAATTTGCTATCCATTGATGAACTGAAAACCCTACTACACAACTCTCACATCCATTAGAATGATTGTATCTTACGTCCATATTTAGGAGTGATAATTTTTACAAATCCTAAAATGTACACTTCAATAGGGATGGCCTTGCGGTTCGCCCAGCGGTCGGTTCGCTGCGAACTTTGCTTGTTGCAGCCCGCCGATTTTGCGAACACATGGCGTTGTTCGCGGCGGCCATATTAATTTACATTAGGGAGAACTTTGACCCATGACACAGCCATCAGGTGAAACGGGACAGCCAATTGAAACTTTTCAGCACATGGACATACCCCTACGTAATAAATAGACCTGAGCTGGCGGCCATTTCACATTCTGCTTTTTGTCAGTGTGGGGATAGGTCTACTGTTGTGCACCAGGGACAGACTGTCAGTGACACAAATCGCTCTGTTAAGATCCACAAAAGTCCTTTTAAGGGCTGGTATTTGGTATAGGTCTACAGTCTCTTTTGTCAGTGTAGGGAGAGGTTTGCTGTGTGCACCAGGACCAGATCGTCAGTGACACAAATCGCTCTGTTAAGGTCCACAAAAGTCCTTTTAAGGGCTGGTTTTTAGTATAGGTGTACTGTCTCTTTTGTCAGTTTAGGGAGAGGTCTGCTGTGTGCACCAGGGACAGATTCGTCAGTGACACAAATCGCTCTGTTAAGGTCCACAAAAGTCATTTTAAGGACTGGTATTTGTTATAGGTGTACAGTGCACAATATAGGGGTGCAATCCACTTATAATATAATTTGTAATATAGAAAGCATATTATAGTGGATTTGTATTGTGCACTGTGCAGCGTTGTGACTGGTGTGTTGAGCGTTTCTGCAGCAATACTACAAACAGTGACAACAGCACCTTTAAAGTATTATAACTGGTGTGATAGACCAGTGGCCCCCCAATACCACATAGTGAAGTGGGGTGTTATCTGAGTATACTTTTATAAGTGTATTTGTGTCCTGCAACAATGTTGCCTCTTTTGCTGCGTTTACTCTGCTACACACAGTGCCAAACTCACTGGCCAATTTTTTGTACAACTGGTGTGATAGACCAGTGGCCCCCCAATATCAGATATTGAAGTGGGGTGTTATTTAACAGTATACTTTTCTAAGAGTTTATTTTAGTCCTGCAAAAATTTGGCCTCTTTTGCTGCGTTAACTGTGCTACACACAGTGACAACAATTACTGGCCAATTTTTTGTACAACTGGTGTGATAAACCAGTGGCCCCCCAATACCACATATTGAAGTGGGGTGTTATCTGAATATACTTGTATAAGTGTATTTGTGCCCTGCAACAATATTGCCTCTTTTGCTGCGTTTACTCTGCTACGCACAGTGCCAAACTCACTGGCCAATTTTTTGTACAACTGGTGTGATAGACCAGTGGATGCCTAATACCACATTTTAAAGTGGGGTGTTATTTAACAGTATACTTTTCTAAGAGTGTATTTTAGTTCTGCAAAAATGTGACCTTTTTTGCTGCGTTAATTGTGCTACACACAGTGACAACAGTTACTGGCCAATTATTTGTAGAACTGGTGTGATAAACCTGTGGCCCCCCAATACCACAGATTGAAGTGGGGTGTTATATACCTTGTTCCACATATACTGGGCTTCTCTAGAGACTTTTGTCACAGGGTAATTTAAAAAATGACAGGCAGAGAAAGAGGCAGGCCCTTACGCAGGGGTGGTAGGGGTAGGGCAGGAGCAGTAGGCCGGAGCCAAAGTGTGAAGTTTCAGAAGATGCATTCAATTACGTCAAAGGACGCACCAGACTTGGTTCAGTGGCTCACTCAGCCTTCCTCTTCTGCACCCTCCTCATCCTCTCTATGTGCACCCTCTTCACTCTCTGCTGTGTGCACCCCCAAAGACACCACCACCAACACCACCACCATATACCCTCCGCTGGAGTCACTGGAATTGTTTTCCGATCCATCACAAGAGATTTGCGATGCACAGCCATTGTTGGCATTGGATCAGGAAGAGGAGGTAGCAACAGCCGCCACTCAGCAGATGGTCCCTGATGTTGTTGTCTACTCCGAGATCTCGAATGTTAGTGGTGGGGAAGGTGACGTGGATGATGACGTGTCTATGGACATCACATGGGTGCCCACAAGAGAGGAAGAGGAGGGTAGGTCAGAGGGAGAGACGGACCAGCAGATAGGGAGGAGAAGCAGGCAGAACTTGCAGTGCACAGGAGGGACAAAGCAGACTGAAAATGTATCAGGAGCGAGCCATCAACCATGTACGGTCACATCTGGCGCTCCCAGTACACTGGCACATGGCTCCGCAGTGTGGGCTTTTTTTAATGTGTCTGCTGCTGACAACAGTGTTGCCATCTGCAGCCTGTGCAGTCAACGCATAAGTCGCGGTAAGCCCAACACTCACCTAGGGATGACCGCCTTAATAAGGCACCTGAACTCCCTTCACCGAGCCCAGTGGGAGCAACGCCGTCAGAACCCACAAAGCCACACTCCAGGCTCTCACCGTCCATCCTCTTCTTCTTCTCCTCTCTTCTCACAATTGTCCTCCACTCCACCTTCCATCATGCCGTCCTCACGTTGTTCTGGAAAAAGGCAGGCTTCCGTGGCCCAAATGTTGGAGCGTAAAAAAATGATGACGCCAGATAACCCTCTTTCCCAACGTTTAACTGCTTGCTTGTCGGAACTGATAGCCTGCCAACTACTGCCGTATCAACTGGTGGACTCGGAGGCCTTTCGGAAATTTGTGGCCATTGGAACACCACAATGGAAGGTCCCAGGCAGGAAATATTTCTCACAGAAGGGCATTCCAGAGCTGTATGGCCATATTCAGCGGCAAGTTAATGTATCTCTGGCACACAGTGTCAGTGCCAAGATACATCTGACCACAGACACATGGTCTAGCAAACACGGGCAGGGAAGGTATATCACTTTTACTGCCCACTGGGTGAACCTTCTGACGGCCGTCAAGCAGGTAAACCGCGGCACCCGTGTAGATTTGGTTTTACCACCACGGATTGCATGCAGGCCTGCCTCTTCTTCTCCTCCTCCTACTCCATCCTCTCTCTCCTCCTCGGCTGACTCCTTTTCCGCTGCTACCGTCTCTTCTGCTGCGCCGCCCAAGATCCCCAGAACCTATTCCACATGCCAGGTGAGACGTTGCCATGCTGTGCTGCGTCTGTTGTGCCTGGAAGCCAAGAGCCACACTGGTCCTGCACTCCTTTCAGCTTTGTGTTTACATGCAGATCAGTGTCTGACACTGCACAATTTGACAATTGGTAAAGTGGCGACAAGGGTGCCAATCTGTTGAGCGTGCTGAAACAGGGCAAAATAACACACGTGCCATGCATGGCACACGTCCTGAACTTGGTCGTGCAGCGATTCGTTGCCAAATACCCTGGGGTCCAGGACGTCTTGTGGCAGGCCAGGAAAATCTCGGGCCATTTAAGAAGATCTTACACAGCTATGGCTCGCCTTGCTGACATTCAGCGGTGACACAACCTGCCCCCCAGGTGTCTTATTTATGACTGCCCGACGTGATGGAACTCAACTTTGCATATGCTTGATAGGCTGCTCCAGCAGAAACATGCAGTTAATGACTACCTGTACGAACTCTGCGGCAGGACAGGTTCTGGGGAGCTTTGATTTTTTTTAACCTCACCAGTGGCTGCTCATGCGCGACGCATGCAGACTTCTGTGGCCATTTGATGAGATCACCAAACTGGTCAGTCACGGACAAGGTGCCATCAGTGACATCGTACCTTACGCATTGCATCGTGTCATTGATCAAGCCATTGAGGAGCAGGACCAGGAAGATGAGGAAGTTGCAATGTTGGATGAATTCCCTGAGGGTACTACTCCATCTGAGGCAAGTCAAAAACAGGAGTCTGAAGAGGAGTCAGAGGAGGATGGTGCCGGGGCGGATGAGGAGGAGCAAGAAGAGCATGCTTTAAACCTTTCTGGGATCCCTGGTGTTGTCCGTGGATGGGGGGAGGAGAACGAGGACGAGATTATTCTGGATGATGAGCTGGAGCCAGGCCACTACAACACGTCCAGTTTAGTGTGAATGGGTGCATTTATGCTCCAGTGTTTTAAGGGGGACTCCCATATAAAAAGCATAAAGGGCAAGGACCAGTACTGGGTGGCAACGTACTTAGACTCCCGGTACAAACAAAAAATGATGGAAATGTTACCACCATCACAGAGGGCGGTAAGAATGCAGCACTTCAAGGCCTTGCTGCGAGAAATGCTGGATTCTGCTTTTGCTTGCGCTGGCAGAGGAATGTCCAGTCACAGAGAGACAGTTGCGGGTAGCAATTCAACAGGGCCTGCAAGAAGAGAGCGGTATGAAGATGTGTTGGTCACTTCAGATATGAGATCCTTTTTTCAGCCGACCCATCGACAGCTGTACTCCAGATCCAGCATCAGGGAATGCCTAGACCGACAGGTGTCCGACTACATCGGGTTAACAGCCGATGTGGACGCTCTGAGGAGTGATGAACCCCTGGACTACTGGGTGGGCAGGCTTGACCTCTGGCCAGAGCTTGCACAATTTGCAATGGAAATGTTGGCTTGCCCCCCTGTCCAGTGTCCTGTCTGAAAGGACGTTCAGCGTAGCAGAGGGGATCGGGACCGATAAGTGCACTCGCCTAGCTCATGACAGTGTAGACTGCCTCACATTTATAAAAATGAATGAGGCATGTATCTCTGAGGAATTCAACACGTGTGACCAGTAGACCATGCTTCATTTAAATTCCTCATGACAGGCCACAAATATCCGCCAGACCGCCATCCACTCACAACAATTCATGATCCTTGTCTTCGGCAAATACAGGGGCATAAAAGGCATTTCATGTCCATTGAATGCCTAATTTTTGGGGCCTTTTATGGCCGACACTTACTTCTGTCAATGCCTAATGTACCTTCAGCCACAGAATACAACATTCTTAGCTGTCAGGTAAATCCATGTGGGCTAATTTTTGGGGCCTTTCATGGCTGACACTTACTTATTTATCCTGTGAATGCCTAATGTACCTTCAGCCACAGAATACAACGTTCTTAGCTGTCAGGTAAACGCATGTGGGCTAATTTTTGGGGACTGAAATGGCCGACACTTGCTTCTTTATCCTGTCAATGCCTAATTTTTTAGACTGGAATTGAAAATCAATGGGTCTGTAAACGTTCCGCCAAATTGTGGAATGGATGCGGACCCATTTTACAGATGTGTGAATGGACCCTATATGTATTTGACATGTATTTACCGGCTGCTGTCAGTTCTGGCTGATTTAGAAAAAAATAAAAGAAAATTTTGCTGTAAAAAAAATTTTTTTAGGGCAACTTTTCCAATGGCAATACTTCTGTTATGACATTGTCTATGTGGTGGGACTATTTGTGCAAAGCTAGTATTTTGTATTTTGTGGCTGCAAATATGACCTAAAGGTTTTTAAAGTTCGCCTCCCATTAAAGTCAATGGGGCCCGCCGCGAACTTGCGGCTCGCGGACATTTGAGAAAGTTTGCGGCTAACGTTCGCGAACCGCCCCAGCCGTTGTTCGTCCATCACTACACTTCAATAATTGTAAATCCATTTATTGTCAAATTTTGGGTGAAGTTCAATTCCTCTTATAAACTTCCTTTGTCTATAGCTGACAGATCCAACATCATAAAGATGATTTGGATACCGCAGTTATTACACATATAGTATATACTTCAAAATTCACCATAAAAATTCCTTTAGAATTATTAATTAATGTATAAGAAAAAACTCCTAGATAATGTATAGAAACATTAAAACATGCAACTGATGAGGGTGTTATGGCTACCTCTAATTCATGGATATGTTATGTAGCCATGCAGGTGTAACATTTTGCGGGCTAGGGTAAGGAGCCCCTACTCTCCAATTGTTGGCAATTGTTGTGATAACGTGGTTTACTTTTTTTACACTTATTTTTAGATAAAACATGTATAAACTTGTGGCAAAGCTAGAGGGATTTTTCCTTTAACAGTGGCATAATTTAGCATTTAAGCAATTGTATTGTAATGATTCCCTAAAGCCATTTTTACAGCTACAGGAAGAGTTCTCTATACCTAAACAATGTTTGTAACAGTATTCACAATTGCGTTATGCAATAGGCTCCATGGAGTAAATAAGACCTATCAGAGGTTACTATGAAGTATTAATATTCAAAGAAGTCCAATAAAAACGCATAGCTCGGTTTAGTAAGAGATTTCTTAGGATGTAGGCCTTTAACAGGAAGTGAAGTCTGTCTTCAAGAAAATCTTTACTTCTTACTTTGTTAGACAAAGACTCAGGTAGAGTTCAATGCTATAATTAACTAAGCTTAAAATGGATACCTCCTTCTAACACCTATACTAACTACACTGTAGAAAGAATTTGCTTATACTTATCTATTCTCAGGGTGCCCCAGACCGGTTATATATATATATATATATATATATATATATATATATATATATATATATATAGTGCATCTGGAAAGTATTCAGAGCGCTTTACTTTTTCCACATTTTGTTATGTTACAGCCTTATTCCAAAATGCATTAAATGGATTATTTTTCTCAAAATTCTACGAACAATACCCCATAATGAAAATGTGAAAGAAGTTTGTTTGAAATTTTTGCATATTTATTAAAAATTAAAAAATTACATGTACATAGGTATTCACAGCTTTTGCTCAATACTTTGTAGAAGCTCATTTGGCACCAATTACAACCTCAAGTATTTTTGTGCTACAAGCTTAGCATGCCTATTTTTGGGCAGTTTCTCCCATTCTTGTTTGCAGGACTTCTCAAGCTCTATAAGGTTAAATGTGGATCCACAGCCATTTCCAGATCTCTCCAGACATGTTCAGTCGTAGCCACTCCTTTGTTATCTTGGCTGTGTTTAGGGTTGTTGTCCTGTTGGAAGATGAATCTTTGCCCCCACCTAAAGTCCAGAGCGCTCTAGAGCAGGTTTTCATCAGGGATGTCTATATACATTGCTGCGTTCATCTTTTCCTCGATCCTGACTAGTTTTCCAGTTCCTGCCACTGAAAAATATTCCCACAGCATGATGCTGCCACCACCATGCTTCATTGTAGGGATGGTATTGGCAAGATGATGAACAGTGCCTGGTTTCCTCCAGACATGACGCCTGTCATTCAGGGCAAAGAGTTCAATCTTTGTTTCATCAGACCAGAGAATTTAGTTTCTCATGGTCTGAGAGTCCTTAGGGTACCCTTTGGCAAACTCCAGGCAGGCTGTCATGTGCCTTTTACTGAGGAGTGGCTTCCGTCTGCCCACCCTACCATATAGACCTGATTGGTGGAGTGCTGCAGAGATGGCTGTACTTCTGGAAGGTTTTCCTCTCTCCACAGAGAAATGCTGGAGCTCTGTCAGAGTGACCATCAGGTTCCTTGTCACATCCCTAACTACAACTCCTCTACCCCGATCGCTCAGTTTGGCTGGGTGGCCCGCTCTAGGAAGAGTCCTGGTGGTTCCAAACTTCTTCCATTTATGGATGATTGAGGCCACTCTGCTCATTAGGTCCTTCAATGCTGCAGAAGTTTTTCTGTACCCTTCCCTAGCTCAATGCCTTGATAAAATCCTGTCTTGATTGTCTACAGACATTTCCTTAAATTTTATGGCTTGGTTTGTGCTCTGACATGTACTGTTAACTGTTGACCTTATATAGACAAGTGTGTGCCTTTCCAAATCATGTCCAGTCAACTGAATTTACCATAGGTGGACTTTAATCAAGTCGTAGAAACATCTCAAGGATGATCAGTGGAAACAGGATGCACCTAAGCTAAATTTTGAGTGTCATGGCAAGGGCTGTTAATATTTTTGTCGTTTTTTTATTTTTATTAAATTTGCAAAGATTTTAAACAAACTTCTTTCACATTGTCATTATGGAGTATTGTTTGTAAAATTTTGAGGAAAATAATGAATTTGATCCATTTTGGAATACGGATATAACATAACAAAATGAGGAAAAAGTAAAGTGCTGTGAATACTTCCTGGATGCACTATATATATTATACATTAGTTGGAAGGTAAAAATATCCTGCTCTATTACACTGGGTACATAAAACTACAGGGGGCTACAGGGTGCATGCATGGCGATATATTAACACACAACGGTGTTGCCATTCATTTTCTCTTGGAATTGTTTTTCTGACCAGCATGTGTTAATGTGCTTTTATGTTTGTTTTTTCTGTACTGTTTATTTTTCTGAAATAGCTCTATGATGTACATTATGTAGGTAATTAATCACACTTAGTAAGGTATGATCCTAAAACCTCGTACTGTGCACCATGTGTATAAGCAATAAATAATACAAGCTCCACATTCTGACATAACGGGAAGTAAAACATGCTTGTGGTGAGAATGTTGAGTTTTTTCTTCATAATCAAAACTCTGTATGTTTTTATTTCCTGCTTAGAACAAGTAAAACAGCCTGTGTATAAAGACATGGGGGTCTGAAGAATATTTTCCAGGTTAGCAGTGGGGGCAAGCTTAACTTAGATCTAGTGCTAATGCCTCATGAACTCAGCTCCTGCTGTTCTACACCTAGGGAATATATGACACATGAATCAGTTAGGTAAAATACCCTCTTTTGGCATACTCATACAAGGGCTGATTTACTAAAACTGGGGCTGCTGTGCATGGTAGCCAATCTTGTAACTTCAGTTTATTAAATTAAGCTTTGACAAAAAAAAAAAAAAAAAAGCTGATTGGTTTCTATGCAGAACTGCACCAGATTTTCCACTCTCCAGTTTTAGTAAATCAGCCCCATTGTCTTTAATATGCCTTCAGAAATATTATCCATCCTTAAATAAACTTCCACTCTTTCTCAAATTATTGGACCCCATAAAGAATACCTGTCAAAAACTGACTTTATTAAATTATATTTGGGTATGAGTGTACTGGATGGTGACTAGATTGTTTCATATTTAACACTTGAAAACATTCCACTTCTTTAATGCATTTTGGAGTGTCAGGTTAATCAGTAAAGTGCAATATACTCACAGCAAATAGTCACTTTTTTCTTTCTTTTGCTGTTCTCTGAAAGCTATTTAGTGAGTGAAGGAACACAAAACATACATTATACACCAATAAAAGCATTGAAAGTTTAGTAGGGAATACAAATTTGTCAACTTACTATATTGGGGCACAATACACATAATTGATCTTTGCTTTCCAGTATTAAGCACACCCCAGTGAGTTCATTAGAAGAATTTTCTAGTGTTCATCAATGATCATCATCCAACATTATTATTATTATTATTATACAGGATTTATATAGCGCCAACAGTTTGCGCAGCGCTTTACAATGTGAGGGAAGAAAATACAGTTACAAAACAATTCAAAACAGGAGGAACTAGAGGGCCCTGCTCATTAGAGCTTACAATTTAGAAGGGAGGGTCAAGTGAAACAAAAGGCAATAACCGTGGGGGATGGGCTGATGAAGAAAATGGAGGGACATTTGTTAGGTGTGGGTAGGATAGGCTTCTCTGAAAAGGAGGGTTTTCAGAGATCGCCTAAAAGCTAATAGAGTAGGAGATGATCGGACAGATAAGGGTAAGGAGTTCCATAGGATTGAAGAGGCTCTGGAAAAGTCCTGGAGGCGAGCATGGGAGGAGCTGATGAGGGAGCTAGAGAGCAGAAGGTTTTGAGTGGAACGAAGAGAGCGATTAGGTTGGTATTTTGAGACTAGGCTAGTGATGTAGCTGGGGGCTAAGCTGTGGATTGCTTTGTAAGATGTTGTAAGTATTTTGAATTTAATTAGTTGAGTGAGCGGAAGCCAGTGGAGGGCTTGACAGAGAGGAGCAGCGGACACTGAGCGATTGGTAAGGTGGATGAGTCTGGCGACGGCATTGTCATAGTCTCTTTGGAATAGAATCACCAGATAATACCCCCCTAAAATTCCCCCATAAACCTGTTGTACGTATATTTGGCAACCTTGACTTTGAGCCAGAACTACAAACTTGAATTTCAATGATGAATTAATAGGGGTTTTTGGAGGATAGGTAATTTAAATCGGAACTTCACTATCTCAATCAACATTGACTATTCTCATAATGCTAGAAATAGTAAATAGAAAGGAAAGTATATCTTACTTACTTGTTTTAAACTTTTTTTTTTACATTTATTCAGTTACTTCCTGGTTTCCAGGCCTAGGCCAATGATGTCATACATCCTAGAAATCTTCAGAAGAGGAGGAGGGGTTTTCTCATTTAAAGTAAGTTCTAAAGCCTCAAGGTTTTTTTTTTTTTTTTTTACCTTAATGCATTCTATGCATTACGGTAAAAACCTTCTCTGCTGCAGGATCCCCCCAGCCCCCCCCCCCCTTATTCTTACCGGAGCCTGACCTGATCCAGCGATGTGCATCTCGCCACTGTCTCCCACCTCATTGGGCAGATCGATAGCTCCAATCGATGAGGAACAGGCGGGGCTGAGTCCCGCTGTCTGTGTCAATGGTCTGCACAGGTGTCCCAATGGAAATTGGTCTCCTATTGGGGGCACCAGCAAGAGAGGAGGGGTCAGGAGCACCAACAGGGGTCCCAAGAAGAGGAGGTGTGTATAGACATGTTTGTTATTTAAAAAAAAAATCCTTTACAACCATGATTTTAAGCACACCCTGACAGAATGCCTGAGCTAAGGGCAGATGGATTTCAGGAAGTAAGTGCTACATGAATCATCTGCAAATGCAAGGGGTGTTTTTCAAAGTGACTTCATAGCATAATAAAGCATGGAGACCTGGATGGATAAATAGCGTTTTTGGTTTCTGGTGCTCAGATATGATGTAGTTCTGCTTTAATGTCACATGGGGAAAATGCTTTAACCTCCCTGGCGGTATTTATCGAGTGTGGCTCAGGGTGGAATTTCAGTACCATTAGCAGTAACCCCTGAGCCACACTCGGGGTACCGCCAGGGAGGATCATATGTAAATAGTTGGTTTGGGCTGCTCGTCCTTAAGAATAACATGCAAAATAATGTTAGCGCTTTCAGCACCTAAAATCTGAAATAATCATACCGCCAGGGAGGTTAACCACACCCTGACAGAATGCCTGAGCTAAGAGCAGATGGACTTCGGGAAGTAAGTGCTACATGAATCATCTGCAAATGCTAGGGGTGTTTTTCAAAGTGACTTGATGGATAAGCGAGTTTGCTTTGACTATTAAAAAAAATGAATTAAATAGCGTTTTTATGCGCTATTTAATTCATTTTTTTAATAGTCAAAGCAAACTCACGTATCCATCAAGAGGTGTGTATAGACATGTTTGTTATTAAAAAAAAAAATTAATTTGTGTTTCAAACTTTATCATACCCGAGATGTTACAAAGAAGAACGCACAGTAAAAAATAATCATATGTAAATAGTTGGTTTGGGCAGCTTGTCCTTAAGAATTACATGCAAAATAATGGTAGAGCTTTCAGCACCTAAAATCTGAAATAATCATACCGCCAGGGAGGTTAAGCACACCCTGACAGAATGCCTGAGCTAAGGGCAGATGGATTTCAGGAAGTAAGTGCTACATGAATCATCTGCAAATGCTAGGGGTGTTTTTCACAGCAAAATAAAGCATGGAGACCTGGACAGATAAGCGAGTTTGCTTTGACTATTAAAAAAAAAAAGGAATTAAATAGCGTTTTTGGTTTCTGGTGCTCAGATATGATGTAGTTCTGCTTTAATGTCACATGGGGAAAATACTTTAATCTCAATATTAAATACCAATCACTGATTTCCTCCTTTTTATGATGTTTGATTCACAAGACAAATGCTATAATGGTTACAACAATCACTGAAGTTCTATATAGGAAGTAGGCTCAATGTTCAGGGTGAATTTTAAAATAAATCTACACTTTACTAATCTCCAAATATAATAACTCACCATATACAGAGTCATGGGAGAATGTGATTAGAAAACACAGAAACACAAGATTGGCAAACTGCTAAAGTTTCAATCAACACCTCCCTAACTATAGCTCCAACTCTCTTTATGAGATGGTACCTGGAAGACTAGCAAAAATAATCCCACAAGTTTTCTTCAAATGCTTTTGAGATCTTGGATTTACTGGGGGATAGGCACCTGGTGAACATGTCCAAAATCATAGGATTTGTGTACGGATTTATACCTGAAAGAAGATCCAAGTGAGACACTATTAAACAAGCTGTTACCAGATATCTCTGGGAGATTCTATAGACATCATCACTGTCATCATCACATTTTCACACCTTCTATCTTATGTTTTAGGCAGCCAAAGTTGTGATAGAAAAGGTATGAAATACCTCAGTGAATTTTTATTATATTGAGAACCAAGATGAACTGAATTAAGGTGAGTGAAAGATTGATATTGGTGTATAAGAGTATTTAACAGTATATGAAACCATGGATTAAATATTGTGTAGTTATCTGAAGGTCAGATTGAATTTTAGGATCCCTTTTAATATTCCCCTGAAATGGAGATAATAGCCAGTTCCTCCTTTTTCTCTTTAACATCTGGCAGAACTATAACAAATTGAAGAAGGAAAGTAAAGTGACCCTGTCTGTGTTAGTGTCACTGGTGACTTCAGTTAGTGTCAGCAGCAGTTAGCGGTAGTTAGCATCAGTCCCAGATAGGTTTAGGGTACCCACCATATATTCCCTAATAAAGTTTAAACCCCCTGATCACCCCCAGTTAACCCCTTCACTGCCCCGTCGCAGTGTCATTAGTACAGTGCACAGATCTTTTTTCTGATCACTGTATTAGTGTCACGGGTGACGTCATTTAGCATCAGCGTTACTTAGCGTCAATCTAGGATAGCATCAGATTGCACGCCACATATTCAGTAATAAATACTTAACCCTTTGATTGCCAGTGACACACACACACACACACACACTAAACACCTCCATTACTAGTATAGTGTCTGAACAGATCACTATCTTTGATCAGATCAGAACTATACTAATGTCCCCAATAGTATAGTATAGTGTTCCCAAAATGCAGCATTAGCAGGATCAGCCCCAACACCTGCCAGCACCTACGTTTAGCCCCTACGCCCAGCCTCCAAGAAGTGCAGTATCAATAGATCACTGTCACTTCTGATGCACAGCATACAAAACCGCAGCGTTAGCAGAGTCAAGCCTGATCTCTGCTAGCGCTAGTAGTTACATTTTTTGGTAGCAGTAAAAACAGTCCATAACAACCAGGTGCTTTTTTACCTGTGAGTCTCACTAGGTATCTAAAATGTCCAAACAGAGGTACACTAGTGAAGAGGCCTACACAATGCTGAGCATGACAGATGAGAGTGATGGGGAAGCCGCGCTGTCAGAATCAAGCTCAGTATTCAAACCTGTAGTGAGCAGCGGCACCCTGACAGATAGGTCTAACGATGGAGTAGTGGTCCCTGCTAAGGTCAGGCATATTTGACCCCGTTCCCAGTTTGCTGAGGTGCAACAATCCCTTGGTTCTTGTATGCAGCAAAGTGTCAGTACTAGTGCCACTCAACTTTCTGGTGAACTGGTGAGCACCATCGGCCTAGTACATCCTGGTCGTAGACAAACCAGCACTTCAGTAATGCTTGGTGATGTGGCGACCCCGATAAGTGCAGTTCAAGTTCGTGCGGTGGCTAGCACAAGTAGTGTCCCGCAGTCACCAATAATTCAAAGACAGGCCTGTAGAGCCCATAGTGTCCTCCTTGATGTGCTTGCAAAACCTGATTGGGAGCCCACCACGTCTGCAGCGCCTGTACTTCCCCATTCACTAGCCAACCCAGGATTCAGGTGGAAACAGCCGATTTTACTCCCATTGGCTTTAATGAGCTGTTTTTCACAGACAATCTGTACAGATCTATTGTGGACCATAGCAATGTATCGCCCAAAACCCAAATTTGACCCTAGCTAATTAATTTGCAAGGAAATGTGTAACTATTTCCGAATTTAGAACCTTTCTTGGTCTATCCCTCATCATGGGCATTACTAAAAAGAGTGAGTTGCGGTCATATTGGTTCACTGACCCAATTCATCATATACCCGTGCTCTCTGTTGCCATGGCCAGGACTAGATATGAGCAAATCTTGCAGTTCATGCATTATAATGACAATGAACTTTGCCATCCTTGGGGTGACCCTGGATATGACCGGCTTCACAAAATTTGGCCCCTTGTAAATTATTTCAACCAGAAATTTGCAGCCTTGTATACACCCCAATAAGCTGTCTGCGTTGATGAGTCCCTGATTACATTTTCTGACCCCCTTGTTTTCAAACAGTTTCTCCCCAGCAAGCGTGCCAGATTTGGGGTCAAGATGTATAAGCTCTGTGACAGGGCAACAGCCTATACATGTACCGAAATACACAATCTATACATGTAGTTTCCAGATTTACAAGGGAAAAGATAGCAGTGTGGAGCCCCCCAACTGCCCACACTACATAGGGAGCAGTGGCAAGATTGCTTGGGACTTGGTGTCACCCTTATTCGGAAAAGGGTACCATTTATACATGGATAATTATTACACAAGCGTGCAACTTTTTAGCCACCTTTTTGATTCTGGAATTGGCACATGTGGCACCATGCAACCTAATTGCCTGGGCTTCCCCCAATGGCTTGTAGATGTCTGACTTAGAAAGGGGGAGAGAGCCTGCTTGAAGTGTAATAAATTTCTCGCAGTGAAGTGGAAGGACACATGAAATGTTTTTTCGCTCTGTCTTCCATTCACGCAGATACGACAGTCCAAATTACAACAGCAACTGGTGTTTTTGGGAAGCCCCTTTGCATCCACGAATACAACCTTAACTTGGGAGGGGTGGACTTAAACGACCAGATGACGGCGCCTTACCTATTCCCCGTAAGGCCAGACGCTGGTCAAAAAAGTGTCTGTATATTTATTCCGATTGGCTCTGCTGAATGCTTATGTGATATACAAAGGAAGAAGTTGATACTTCCTAAAATTCCAGGGAGAGATCATCACAGCCCTTCTGTACCCAGGAAGTGCTGTGGGCCAAATTCATAATCCAGATGCAGTGAGCCGGCTGCATTTTCCGGATGTCGTCCCTGGTACCCCTACACAAAGAGCACCCTAAAGAAGATGTTGTGTCTGTGGAAAATGCGGATATAGGCGTGACACCCGCTATTTTTGTCCCTCATCTCCTGGCTAACCTGGTCTCTGCATTGGGAACTGTTTCCATCCCTACCACACACTAGTAGAGTATTAGTATAGGGTACAGCACGGCACAGTCTAGGGCACACTTTCACACAGGGTCTCAAAAGATATTAGATGGCTATCACATTTTGAGACACCCTAGCCTGGAACGTGTAAAGTTTTTTTTTACAGTCACAAAAAAAGTGTAAAAAAAAAGTTAAAAAAAAAAATATAAAAAAGTCAAAAATACTTGTCATTTTATTGAGTTCATTTTCTGTTCTTACTGTTTACTGTACTTTATAACATACTGCTATACTGTATAATGTTTTATTGTTACTGTGTTCTTCATTGTTAACCGTAGTTTGCTTTTCTTATACTGCCATTCTACTGTTTTACTATACTTTATACTATTATATTTAATAGTTAATTAAATTTTTTTAATGTTTTATTGTTACTATGTTTTATTGTTAACCAATGTTTGCTTTGCAGGTACGCCCATTAGCTGCAGCACTGATCTGTTTATCCTGACACCAACAGCGTTTGCTTTCAGCATATACATAAATCAATGATTGCAGCGCTGTAGGAGGTGATTTCAACACCGCAGTTAAAAAAAAGAGCATATAAATGGCGAAGCATAGGGGTTGGGGTGAACACAGAGGGCTGATCTCCCCTTTGCTTTGCCATTTATTTTTTAACACTTTTCTTGGCAGAGATTTCTTCATCCACATCGATCAATGTGAATGGAGGAATCTGTTATGTTCTTTTTTTTTCTGGCGGCGGCAAACAAGGAGGCAAGGTTCGGGCTAAGGCCAAGACCTGATCATCCCGGGCTGGTCTGCAGTTCTCAGTCAGTCGTGTTTACCTCCTGCTAAGGAAGGGCAACTATGGCGTGTGGGTCGGGGCCAGAGCTTCCGTCTATCTGGCCGCTGTCCTCAAATATCTCACCGCTGAGATCCTCGAGCTGGCCGGTAATGCCGCCCGTGACAACAAGAAGACCCACATCATCCCCTGACACCTCCAGCTGGCTGTCCGCAAGGACAAGGAGCTCAACAAGCTGCTTGGCAGCATCATCATCGCCCAGGGAGGAGTCCTGCCCAACATACAGACCATGCTGCTGCCCAAGAAGACCGAAAGCCACAAGGCCGCCAAGACCAAGTAATCCCCACTGCTTCAATAAAAAAATAACAACATTACATGTAGGCTTATAATTAGAAGTGGGTGGATGCTGGGAGGTCTAATGGTGGGCATACCACACACATTTTGGGAGAGATTTCTTTATCCACATCGATGGATATGAATAGAGGAATCTGTTAGGTTCTTTTTTTTTCTTTCAGCCCATATTACATAAACATTATAATATATGCCCAACAAGGACCAGCAACGTACTCATATGTTGCTGGAATTCGAGTGGTCATAACGGGATGATGCCTGCAGGTTTAGGCAACATCTTGGCATTGTTTTTTGCAGCCAGAGGCTGGCTTTCATGTAAAAGCAATCCCAGCAGCTAATTAGCCACCAGACTTCTTTTAGACCCCCCCCCCTGCCAATTTCCCCGGTTTTCTCAGGATCTCCTGTCTCATTGAGTAACCCTAGAATGCAGCCATTGGTTCTCTCAGCTGACCATGGAGCTGATCGGAGACCAGAATCCGGAGACTATGAGCATTTTATCCCTTCAGTTTAGCCGGATATAAAGAGCGCAATTTTTAAATTGGGAAGACATCTTATCACACCGATCTGGGTATGGTCAGATGATTAATGGGCAGAGGAGAGATCCAGAGTCAAAAGTACCTGTCACTACTTGTTGAAATCATAGAGGATATTCTCTGTGATAACAATAAAAGGTGTAAAAATGTACATAGCTTGTTTGCGCTGCATGGGCATGCATAATTTTAAAGCATGTCATGTTTGGTATCTATGTACTCAGAATAAGATCATCTTTTATAATTTATCAAACAATTGGGTAATATATTGTATTTTTGTGCATTACATTTAAAAAAATTGTTTTTTTCCCCAAAAAATTGCGTTTGGAAAATCACTGTGCAAATACTGTGTGACAAAAAAAAAAAAAATGCAACACCCCCCATTTTATTCTGTTGGGCCTCTGCTTTAAAAAATATATATAATGTTTGGGGGTTCAAAGTAATTTTCTAGTGAAAAAAAAATGTTTTCATGTTAACAAAAAGTGTCAGAAAAGGCTTGGTCTTCAAGTGGTTGGAAGAGTGGGTGATGTGTACCATAAGCTTCTAATATTGGGCATAAAATTGTCACTTAAATTATATATTTCTCACACATGCCATGAGTATATGCAGAATTATGCCCCAAAATACATTCTGCTGCTTCTCCAGAGTATGGGGATACCCCCATGTGTGAGACTTTTTGGCAGTCTAGCCGTGCACAGAGCCCCAAAATCCAATCACCGCCTTTAGGCTTTCTTCCTCACTACCTATCGCAGTTTTGGAGGCCCTGAAATGTCAAGATAGCACAACCCCCCCCCCCCAATGACCCATTTTCAGAAAGTAGAAACCCCAAGCTATTTGTTGAGCAGTGAAATTAGCAATTTACGCCCTTAGAAAGCCTGAAGGTGGTGATTGGTTTTCAGGGTTCTGTATGCAGCTAAACTGCCAAAAAGTCTCATACATGTGGTACTCAGGAGAAGCAGCAAATAGTATTTTGGGGTGTATTTGGGGTGTAATTCCACATATACCCATGGCATGTGTGAGCAATTTATCATTTAGTGATAACTTTGTGTACAAAAAAAACTTTGTAATTTTCCAGAAACCTGTGGCAAAATATAAAATATTCCATGGATTCAACATGTCTCTCAGGAAATAGCTTGGGGTGTCTAATTTCTAAAAAGGGGTCATTTTGGTGGGTTTATTGCTATCTTGGCATTTCAGGGCCTCCGAAACTGTGATAGGTAGTGAGCAAGTGAAATGAGCAATTGACACCCTTAGAAAGCCTGAAGGGGGTGATTGGTTTTCGGGGTCCTGTACGTGGCTAGACTGCCAAAAAGTCTCACACATGGGGTATCCCATACTCAGGAGAAGCAGCGCAATGCATTTTGTGATTTAAATCCACATTTACCCATGGCATGTGTGGGAAATATATAATTTTAATGACAACTTTTTTTTTTTTAAACAAACAAGGAGTCCTTTATTGAGAAAAAACGTAACAATACAAGAAGCATTAAACAATAGTAATTACATCGTGAGGGTCAAGAGCAATACAGCAAGGTATTCAGTAACACACACAAGTCTACAATTTAGTACTAGGAAGTAAGTACACATCCCGGAGGGAAACCAAAAGAGAGCTAAACCTGAGCAATGTAGTTCCCGCAAAGGAGGGGGAAACATGGGGGGGAGGGGGAAGGATGAGGGAGGAGGATTGGGAAAAGGAAGAAGGAGGAGGGGGAAGGGGGGTAGGGCAAGAGTGGGGAGGGATCACAGGTCTCCGGAATCAATCAGCAGTCCAGGGTTCCGAGACCTTTTCGTATTTCCAAGGGCAACCCCTATTCATATAAGTTAGTTTATACATAGGCAGTACCACATAGTCCAAAGCCACTTTTTTAAATCAAAAACATGTAGCTAAATACATTTTGGCCTAACTGTATGACAAACATTTAGTTTACTGGATATTTTTTATAGGAAAAAGTAGAAAATATAATTTTTTGTTTATATCGCAAAAAATTAAAATCTCAGTGCTGATCAAATACCACCATAAAAAAGCTCTATTTTGGGGGAAAAAAGGACAGAAATTTCGTTTGGATACAGCATTCCATGACTGTGCAATTACCAGTTAAAGTTTTGCAGTACCAAATTGCAAAAAATGGCCTGGTCATTAAGGGGGTAAAACCTTCTGGTCCTTAAGTAGGTAAAAGAGCATGTATACAGGTGGCCTGTGTCTGTAAACTCACCTTGCTGTTCCTTGGCCACCACGGTTATTCAACACTTTTGCGTACGTTGAACAGCTACATGTAATTGCTCCTGTAACAACAGAGACACTTTATGTTAAATGCACTCAAATGACTTAAAATGTGTGTACAGTTATCATTCGTCTTTTGTTTTTTTTTGTTGGTAGATACTGAAATATTAAACCTCATTTAAACTAATAATAAAACTAATGCAAAAGAGAATAAAAAGATAAGAGAAATAAAAGTAATGTAAAATTAAAGTAAATTATAGTAATTTTAAAAGAGAAGCAGGAGTGCCTGACAGTTTTCTACATTTTGTGGTGTGTGAAGATGTCCTTGAATATTATTAAGGTGGACTTCTCTATTTATTTTGTAATTTATTTTGTAATTGGTGTATGGCAAGTATGGAGGTATGTTCTTGGGCAAACTAGCCTGATTCTTCACCAAGGCATGTCCATGGGCCATCTTTTGGATAGCTACAAGTTCTACTATGCACTTAGATCCAGGCTTTAAAGCCAAATCCCATATGGTGGTGAATTATATTGCATGACAGCAAAACTCTCCAGTTGTATGAATTTGGTTGCCACCATGGATAATTAGTGCAGTATACCATTGTATATACCATGGTAAGTCATTTGTTCCATATGTTTAATGATCTATCACCACTATTCATTAATTGCTATTTATTTTAGTAACTAGTTACTGAGTTGCTCAAAAAATAATTCTAAATGTCAATTTTCAGTTGGAAAACCTGTTCCCTCTGTATCTTTTCTTCCTTTCCATTGTATAAAAGTCATCACACCACCCTGAAAGCTTGTTAAGTTAGGGGTGGTTGTGTGGCTCTGTGTTTGCAAATGCAGCTCCCTTGCAATGTTCACAAAATATAATTTGCCATTCCTTGCGGCTGGATAGAAGGATGCACATTGCACAATGTCCTTGTGGGAGGGGAGGACATTTTCACAGATGTAGCAACAAATCTAGCCTGGTACAATATGATTGTAGGGCAGTGTGTTTCAGAATATGGGTTCTCCATGTATTCAAAATATTAGTGAGATTCAAAAAACAAATATTAAAGAGTTCCATTTACAAGACCATATTCTTCATGTCAGCCTCATTAACAGTTATTACAACAAAAGAAAGCAGAATCTAATATTTTTTCAATAAAGAGCAATAATATTCTGAGCAGTGCACAAGGATCCGCTTTGGAATAAGACACAAGAAATAAACAACCCAAGAAAATCTAGAAATGGTATTAATCCTAAATGTAAAACCATAAAGCTTTTTTGGATTTCCTGTTTTTTTTTTTAAGTTTTAATGTTTTATTTCAAACTGAGCACAGTAACGTATGAATTTCCTCTATACATACTAACATTATGGACAAGACATTATATGGACTGTGGCCAATGTTATATATGTATATGCTCCATAAAGTTAAAATAAACAGTAAGGTGCAAATCTAACACTGGAAAACAGGAAGGATTATTTTTGTCAAATAATCTTACAGTAGACATACATATTTATGTATAATGATCAAGCCTTGACTATCATGTCATGCAAGCTGTGGTGTGATTTCCCAGTATGCTCTGAAGTAATGCAAAGGTTAATGTTGGTACGAGTCTATTCGATCCTTCTTTCTAAACGCTAAATCCTTTTTAGTTCAGAACAAACTGGGTACATGCACCAAGGGATTTGATTCAAATTAAACTCACACCTTGTCTATGTTAAGACATTAATGTGTTAGCTGAGGAGTACTTGCCAAAATATTCCATGCTGCCTAATTTTACTTCAATGTGTTTTATGAGCAAATGTTCATGACCTTATGAAGGAGGAAGGTCAGTGTTAATCCAAACCAGTTTGCCCAATCCCTAGTGCAAACAAAAGTCTAACTGGAGCATTTCTGAAGCCCATCAGACCTTAGTAGGCCCTGCAACGTAAAATATACCAAATGTTCAGAGGCCGCACAGAACAGCAGTGCCTTTGGCAAGCTTAGAAAGGCAGTGTTGTATCCAGGTTCTGCTTCCTCATGACGTCAGTTATAATGTTCTAATTAGTGTGTCCATCTGCATTAACATTAGAGCTTGTTTCTACAGGTGGTCAATGTTTCTACACAAGTTTAAAATGTCATCAGACAAATATCTTTTTTTTCCGTAGCTTAAATATATGACATCCTGCAGATGATAAAGTCAAACCAAGTACAAGCGTAACAGCAGCACTGCAGATAATTCAGGGGATATGTACTGTAAGTTGTTGCTAAAGTCAAATACTGTAAATGGATTGTTTTTAACATTATCTGAGTTTTCTTGAGGATGTCCTCCTTGTCAGAACATAATATCTGAAAGAGATGTAAAATTAAATATAAATTGATAAGGCAGGTAAATGTAGGCCACCAAAAATTTAGGTAGCTTAGATGTGAATATTATTTAAATTTTAGATTTTGCCAGACCAATGCAGACTAAATTTGCAAAGGGATCTGAGAAAAGAGATCAACATCTTTGTATCATTTTAGGTTAATTGTACAGACAGTAAAAAAGGATATTTAACTAAGAAATAAATAAGCAAATAATTAAGGATAATTATTTTTCAGAGACCGATTTTATGGATTACTAGATGAGGCATTATTTAATTTGCTCTGTATTAATTATGTGATATTGTGAAACATCTATATAATAAGGCTAAAGGAAAAGTGAATGTTCACGTAAAAAAAAGAAGTTGTCTTTACTCTGAATACCAATAATACCAACTATATGCAAGAGCTTTTTTTTCTTGTACCTGATGGAAAATTTAAAGTACATCTCCAGTTTTTTTTTTTTTTCATTAAGGTCTGCGTTAAGATGAGTGAAGATTTACTTTGCAAAAATAAGACATTTCTTTTTTTTTTTCAAATATAAATTTTATTCAGGAATTTCAATAATACATACATTACTATTCTTAGTACAAAATACCTCTCTAGCTTAATAGTTATTCTAATATTTATTTTATACTTTACTCATCCTATATTCCTTCTTTTTTCTTTTTCAAACCTTTCCCTCCCTTTCCCTCCCTCTCAAAAAAAAAAAAAAAATAAGACATTTTTTATCCATTTAGTAAACCAACTGTAATATACATTGAATATAAATGAACTCTTTTTAATGAAATGCCCTAATTGTTGCCTACTGAAGCTCAAACTAGGACCCAGGCCTACATAGTGAGCCACTGTGGTTCCAATACTTCCAGCTGCTTGCCACTGTATAAAGCAGAACTTCACTCTCTCAATCAACATTGGCTATTTTCAATCCTAATGCTGCTAGCATTAGTAAATATATAGGGAAGTATATTATATTTACTTGTTTTTGTATACACTTTTTCTGTTACTTCCTGCTTTCTAGAACTAGGCAAATGATGACATACATCCTAAGAGTCTACAGAAGAGGAGAAGGGGCTTCTCATCCAAGCACATCCTCCCGCGTGCATGCCTGGGCTAAGGGTAGATAGATTTTAGGAAGTAATTGCTAAATGAATCATCTGCCATTACTGAAGCTAGCCACAGCCAAAAATACTAGGGGTGTTTTTCAAAGTGATTTCTCAGCAAAATAAAGCATAAAGAGAAGCCAAGGAAGGTAAGCTGCTTTCCAGTTTTCATTAAAATAGGAACCCAATAAATAACATATCATAAAAAATCTATCTTTACAAAAGAAACTTACATAGACTGTAAAAATATTTGAGGACCAACTCTACCAAAAACTATATTTTTGCTTTACATTGTCACCTCTCAGCTTCATATAGGTTTCAGAGACTCAAGTGCCATGATTTACCCATAGAATTGTCTGCCTCTATGTTCTTACATTGTAATGGTTTAATGCTTTTGGAGTTCGAATCTTAAATTATTTATTCTATTTTATAGAGAATCTAATGGGGAAGCGTGGAGCATGGCACCATCATTTATCACTGTGGTAGCTGCTGGGAAGCTGGGCAGAACTAGGAATTGTGGGTTAACGTTATCACCAATGGTCCCTGAGAGATATATATTAATTGAACTTGGATAGCATTCATACAAAAATACAATTTCAGCTTTGGGTAGAATTAGCATTTACTGTATCTTTAGAATTGGATCTGGAGAAGCAGCCGCCATAAAAACAATGCATATTCCCTTAGTTGATAAACTGAGAGCTAAAAGTGAAAGATGAAGTGGAAAATAATGTACAGTCTATTCCAACAATTGCAGAAACATGACCTTGGAAAGTCAATGAAGCCAAAGCACACAGAAAATAAATTACAAATATTTTACAACTCACCAGAACAAAGTTTTGCTTTGGTTAAAATATGACAGAGGCAATTACTTATGAAGAGAAGGAACCTGGTGAGGGAAAACGCTTTCTTTTTCACACTGACTAATTTAAAGTTGAAGTTTTTTCATTCTTTATGTATGGGCGTAATAGATGTTCTTCTAATACTTCTAAATGAGTTTCCCCTGGGTTTCCACTGTGTGTCTCTGAGCCCATTCATACCTATGCACACATGTGTGTGTTTTCACATGGTTTTTATTGCCATGATTTGTATTGCATTGAGCATTCCCATTCTGTTTCAATGGGACAACATGTGTCCATGGGCTGAAAACTAGAGCACACAAATGCATTTATAATTACATGTGCTGAAGGGTTAGTGCATGTGTTTTTGTCCATGTATGCACATTAGGTTGTGATTAAAAATGAATGGCAACACACTACAATGTGCACACTGTACATACCATACTACATGTTGACATGAACATAGATGTGAATGGGCCCTTATGGCAACAGCAGATTGGGGCAGGGGCTAGTTAATAATTATCTTCACTGTAAAATGCTAAGAAATATGTTGGTAATACAAGTGAAAAATTGATGATTTACTGAAAAAATTGTTGTGCCAAATCATCATCACAAAGGCTTTTTAAAGACGTAGAGAGTACTCTTGTCTTGTACTGTTGGGATCCTGGACCCCAGCAAAGACACTATCTGTATTAATTCTGTATGCTCCTCCTTTTTTTGTGAAAAAAACCTTAAGTTCTTTTTTAAAAGTAATGTTCACAGCTGTATTTAAAAGGTACTCAAAGTCATACAAAAGTTGCTAAAGCACAAGTTCTCATCCATAGCAGGAACCCCCAGCTGGCTACATGACAGCTAATTTTCCCAATTAGACCCTCCAGGATCCTAAAATTTGAGGTGCTCTGGCTTACAAATGTAATCAGCTTTAATCAGCATTTGATCAGTCAAAGAGCATACCCTAACCCTCTTCCATCTTCTGTATCTATATTTTAGTCCATCACTATGCTGGACCAATGGCCATTAAAAGGGGCAGGTAAGGTGTAAGAGGGAGGGTCAAACGCTTTAGAAGCTTATAGGTGACTTAATGTTTACTTTAATTATCTTCCACCTAATACTTTATTTAGTCAGCCTTATTTAGTCTAGCAAATTTCAGTTACAGACTTTGCAATTTTTTAGCCCTGGCTGCCAGAGGGATTTTACCATAAAGACAATACCCCTATACGCTCCAAATTCCTTCATTGCTTTCAAACTAATATAAAACACGGATCTGTTTGTAGGGTATTTGCCTGATTTAAGCATATTTTAAAGTGTTCCAAGTGCACCGAACACAGTGTAGAAAATTGCCTTCAGTTGGGAACTGGGAGAACTTTTCACCTGTTATACTGATAATGTGGAAACAGTGAATCAGAGGAAAGTAAGACATATCACTTTACTTATTGCATTTTGAAGTCTTTTTCAAAGTTATAAATGCTGGCAGAATGTGACATCCACAGCAAGCATTGCACGTTATAAAAATATATAGATATGTGGCTGGCTTAGTTCACTTCAGCTGAGGTATAATTTAAGTTGAGGACAGGTTTCTGATAAATTTATATTGGATGAAGCAAAGTTTGGAAAGCAGTGCAGAGAATTCTGTACAGCACGTGTTAGTACTGAGCTTACGTCTAGCCAGTAAAGGGGAGATGGAACTAGCCAAGTTCACTTAAAGAAACATTAACACATTTTCTCTTGCAATCCGTAAATACATAGTTTGCTGGCTGTTATATATCTGGTTGTTTCAATGCCAGTAACTGAAATATTGTACAAAATTTGGAGAATGTATACAATCTGGTTTAATCTACGTTAGTATTTAAAAGTTTAATAAAGTTTAATAATCATTTGGGAGCTCTACAATAAATACTTTTTAGACCCAGGTTTTTCTATTATAAAGTATTGCCGCAGGCCGGGTCTGGCCATTTAGAAATTATGTTTTTTGCCAGAAGGACTTCTAATATTGATGAACCTAGTAAATATCAGACAATAGCATTGTGTGATCATTGTTAACAAGCAGCTTTTAGGATTTCAAGGGGAGCAGATTTAATCAAGTGTTAAATCTCATGACCCAAATTTCAAAATCAAAATTCTACAGATATATATGAATACATGCACACTTAAGCTGTACTTCTCTACTTCAATAGTCAAGAATTATAGTAGCATAACTACATTTTCAGTGTATATTAAATGTCCAAAAAGGTGATGCTTTAAAGCTCCTTTCTTATATAACCCCTACCGGGCACTTTTATCCCCTTCCTGCCCAAGCCAATTTTCAGCTTTCAGTGCTATCGCAAGTTGAATGACAATTACCTGGTCATGCAACACTGTACCCAAAAAACATTTTTAGCATTTTGTTCACACAAATAGAGCTTTCTTTTGGTGGTATTTAATCACCACAAGGTTTTTGTTTTTTGCTAAAGTTTTGAAAACAAAAAACAGTTTTCCTTTGTTTCTGTTATAAAAGTTTGTAAATAAATAATTGTTGTTATTTCTACACAAAATGTATTCTTCTGCATTTCTTTGGTGAAAATAATCCAAATCAGTGTATATTATTTAGTCGGTAGGAAAGTTATAGAGTTCACATACTCTGGTATATGTTTGAAAATTTATCAATCCTGCTGTACTGACGGTCTATCTAATTTCTTGAGGCCCTAAAATGTCAGGACAGTAGAAATACCCCCAAGTGACCCCTTTTCGGAAAGTGTCTATACCATTTTTGCTGCTATCTATTGGAGTCTGGTCTCACAATTATATGCATTTTTATGCACCTTTAGCACTTATGCATTTTATCACATTACTATTTATTTGATGTCACATTTTGATATTTATTATTGATGTGTACATTTTAAGTGAGGTCTCTTATTAAGTTTTATTGGGGATACATTGAGCGCCGATTTTATTGCCTTTTATCTATGTTAGTTATGGTGGTCACATGGTACCAGCAGTGAGCAGGTACTCTGATCAGTCATCAGCTGTGACCTGTGGACATGGCCAGTGACAGATCCTGCAGCTGCACAGCCATGCGATCAGTGCTTCCTGAAAGAAAATTATATGACTTCTAGTCAGGACGGGAGTGCCACCGCCCGGCTGTCAAGCTGCTATTGGCCAGACGGGAACTGGATAAACCATCTCCTTGAGAACCAGCTTCTAAACAAGAGCTTGCACTCTCAGAGATGACCACCAAAGCCTATAATAGTAGAATGTTCTTTGTATAAATAACTATTTATTCTTCTGGTACTTGTGAGCTTTGAAAACACTGAGCATATTTTCACATGGAGGCCAAGCAGTCTGCAGTAATGGGAGCTCGCCAGTAGCATGATTTAAATCTTATGTGAATGTGTTCTCAAAAATGGGCTCTATAGAGTCTTTTGTCAACATGATGTTTACCTCTCAGAGTGAGGGCATATTTTGGTGGTTTTCATTCTTCGTCCCCTTTTTATCACTGCTCATCAGTCTGTCCCTTTATTTTTTTTTTTTCATCTCTGTGCATTAGTCAAACAAAATTCTTAATTTTTGCCCTCATCTTTGTACTTTGCTATTGAGACGTTGATAGTTAGATGCCAATAAATAGATCCCTACAAAAGCATAGTATAATATGATCTTGTGGAGATTCCATGCCATGACATTCTCAACAATACTCACAATCCTTAATGTCAATGATCACTAACACAAATCTTTTTATTTTTTCCCAAAAGAAATTAACAGAAAGTAGGATAGGAAAAAATGGAGCCTTATTTGGTTTTAATTATGATGAAGTATAGTAGAATAAAACAAGTGTTGTACCATATAGTATAGAAAACCTGCCTTTTTGTTTGGTTGAGAGCTTAGAATAACAGTTTCAAGGTACATTTCCTTCATGAGTAAGTGTTGAGCAGGCTGCATACATTAACTTAGCATTAGTAAGGCCAAAAACCTCTCAAGAGTACAGTCAGCATCTTTCAAACAGGTTCATTAAGCCTTTTTAAGTTTTTAGAACATTACCGTATTTAAATTCCACCTATATTTCTGGACACATGCATGTGGTTTAGTGGGTTTTAATTGTGTTTATACATTGTCCAGAGTCTTTTTATCTGCCCTATAAACACTGTATATTGTTGGACATTATTTCATACACTGGCCCAAGTTTATACTCTGCCATATGCTTTAATATATTTCTTCCATATGGTTTGCGGGTGGAAATGGCACGCTGAAGTTTTCAACTGTATATATACAGTCAATAGAATTAAAATAAACCAAGATCAATGTCAAATAGTGTTATGAGATTAGACTTTACATGTTAGGCTGGCCATGCACAAGGGTTCGTGATCACTCCAACCTTCAGAAGATCCTTAATTTGCTTAACATAGGTATTTACTATTCAGTGTATGTGGAAAGATTTTATTAAAAGCAGTGCCAGAAAAGCCTAAAATATCAGTGAACACCAAGGACCTGTGCAAAAACTTTCCATTTAATGGATTTTTTTTGTGATGCCAGTCCCTAAAAGGCTTTATTTTGCAGCAATGGGTATACCCCAGCTCCAGAACCCTAGTTTAAAGTAAATCTGAAGAAAAAACGTTTTTAGCAATACAGTAGATAAACTAGGGAATAGTAAAATCTCTGACAGTTTTTCTCCATCTGTGTTCCATTGGGTAGATTTCTCTTCATATCCTGTAGTCACAATACAAATTGAGAAGATATCTTGCCAAAGTAAGGGATAGGCTCTCTTAGACAGCTGTCACTACATCAAGCTTCCCCATTTGAAAAATTCTCCTTTTTTCATGTGACAGGATTTTGGATTTTCCCCTGCATTTAGTCTGGGTAACAGTGATTACTAGAATTAATAGAGAGGGTGAATCTCCCCAGTGGAAACAGACAGTAGAATAAACTTAAGAGGGTTGCTAACCCTTCCTTACTCTAACCATAAGTAAAAAAATGTTTTGGCTTTATATTAGCTAAAATTGCTCTGGTCCATAAGGGGTATATAGGTATGAGAGTTGAAATGGTTATATATGGTAAATATATACCTCATACTGTTATTTCTACTTTAGTAGTAATTTTTACAAATTAGATTGATTCATAAATCAGCCCACAGATGAGTAATTTTTTTTCGGATTTATATTACTGCAATATCACAATCATGTATATAGAATAATCAATTCCCTCCTTGCATGTTTCATTCAAAATGGACTGCAGTTGTAATCTGCAATGGGTGGTAATTTTAAGTTAACAACAGCCCAAATGCAGGTCCCAGCTTGATTGCCTGCACCGGATCACATGGTACAGAAGTACCATGCAATCTGGTTGCAATGTGTTTCCACAAGTAGTGCATGCACTACTTTTGATGCAATGCAATGTGATTTGAGCCACCGGGGATTGGTTACATAATAAAAATAAAAAGTATAGAACTGAATATAATGTCATAAACTTTAATGAGGTACAACAAAAATCTAAATAATAATAATAAAAAATTGGGACCACCCACCATCACCAATAACAAAAGACAACGTTGTCTCTACTGTACAAACAAGGTGCGCCAAACGCCACACCCACATACATTATTCACATTCATCCCAATAATTAGCTAATCAAGCAATGTAAACAGTATCAATAAGGTAAATGGAGACCTTCTGGGGTAACCCCTACGATGGTACAACAGGTGCAGGGCACAGTTAGCGAGCCAATTACACATCGATCAAATTGAATCTGGGTCTGCTCTCAGTCCTGAAGAAGCTGAGTTTCTGGTAAAACACGTTGACATCATGTAGGTGTGCGCCGGCTGCCACCAGTTTCACTCTGCACTACCTTTCGCCCATGGGAAGCTGCCACAGGATCCCTGAGTCAAGGCTGTGGGCACCTACACTGGCGGAGCACTGCTATCCTCTACTAAGGCACATAACAGAGCTTCACTTTCATCTTTTAGAGCGGCGTACTTGGATGGAGCAAAGGGTATTTAGCTACCAAGTTTGGCCTATACAAGTCATACTCAGCATTTGACTTGGCGATGCATTGTGAATGAACAACTAGCCATCCGGACCGTAGAGGCGGTAATTGATGTAGATTGAGAAAATACAAATTGCTTTGCATGGTTTTTGTGTCACGTACCTGCTTGGTGAGCCTAATGTGCGGAGGAAGGCCTTTTGTACAGCTCCGGCTTGAGGGCCACTGGTGGTGAGACAGTAGCCACTGGAGCAGGGCAGAGTAAGAGCACCTATAATCAGTCCAGAAGTCTGTGTGGCAGATGTGCCAGCAGGATGGCTGTAAGCAGGCAGACTGGCTTGACTTGGCTGAAGACAACTGTGGATGCACAGCAGGAAGCAGGTGCCAGAAGATGCTGTGCTGGACCGAAGGAGCTGTAGCAGCCTGAAAGAGCTGGAAGCAGGGTCAAACGAGCAGGGTCGGTAACAGACAGACGGATCAGGCAAGTACGGCAGACGGCAGTGTAGTCAGATCACAGGCAGAGTCGGCAACGGATGCAGGATCAACAGAAGCAGCAGGCAGGGGCAGAATCCAAGGTGAAGCCAGGGGTCAGGACAAGTAACAGATGAAATGGTTGGAAGCAAGCCGGGTCAAGATCAGAGGTCAAATGCAGGAATCAAAGATGCAGGAACTACACAGAATGCTGTAGACCAAACAGCAATTAGCCAGTGCTGAAGTCCTGTTTAAATAGGCCATTTGGTGCCAGATACATATGCGCCTGGAAACACCATTAGTGCTATGGCGAAGCCTTTCCTGACAATCTGCTTTCTGCCTATCTCCTCCGCTCCTTATCTACATATGCTGTATTTGCCGCTCTGACTCTGCCCCATACTCATTGCCTGCCTGTTTCTGCTGCTGCTCATATTATCCGCTGCTTATTTTCTTCTGCTGACCTGCTTAATGTTTATTTGATGAAACTGTGATACTGGTCTATTCTGGTTAACCACTCGCCGCCCGCCCACCGTCAAATGACGGCGGAGCGGTGGGACCATTGTTCTGGGCCGCCGTCATATGATGGCGGCCCATTCAGGCAGGGCAGGCGCGCAATCATGTGCGCGCTGCCCTGCACTGTCTGTGGCGGCTTGTCCCCGGGACACATCGCGTCACCGGCAGGGGGGGGAAACAGCCAATGGGCATAGCTGTTTCCCACATGATCGGCTGTGATCTAATCACACAGCCGATCACAATGTTAAAGCCCGGAAGAGGACCACGCATGCGCGATCGGGAGCGCGCTGCACGGTCATGTCGGTGGCTCTGTGTTCCCTAGGAACACAGCTAGTCACCGGCAGTAGTAAACAGTCACTGACAGTGGCTGTTTACTATGTGATGGGCTGTGAATCCATTCACAGCCGATCACAAAATGTAAACACAGAGCAGTAACTCACTGTTACTAGCTCTTCTCCCCTCACACACTGTTTCCAGTGTGAGGAGAGCAGAGCCCCAAACAGTGAGTTACTGCTCTGTACACCTGTCAAAGTAAAAGCACAAAAATAAAGGTCCCCACACAGTCCTCAGCCCCCCCCAATTGCACCTGTCACCCAACAGTCACCTCATCAGTGCCCAGAAATTGCCACCCATAAGGCTACGTTCACATGTGAGCGTATCGATTGCGGGCAGAATCACCGCGATTTTGCCCGCAATCCGGAAATCATTGCAAATCGCGGGACGCCTGTGCGTTGCCCGTGATTTGCAATAGCACCCCAAACGCTGTGTGATGTTGCCGCAATTTCCACCTGCCAAATCGCGGTAACACCGCGCAAACAACACATGACGCCCAAAAAAGGTACAAGAGTTTCTTTGGGGCGTCATGCGTTGTGTGCGCGATGTTACCGCGATTTGGCAGGCGGAAATCGCGGCAACATCGCACAGGGTTTGGGGTGCTATTGCAAATCACAGGCAACGCACAGGCGTCCCACGATTTGCAATGATTTCCGGATTGCGGGCAGAATCGCTGAGATTCTGCCCGCGATCGCTACGCTCACATTTGAACGTAGCCTAAAGTTCACCTGTCACCAGAGACTGCCATCAGTACCGCCGTGCACCATCGCCCGTCACCTGTCACCCATCGGTGACCATCGCCCGTCACCTGTCACCCCATCAGTTATCGTCACCTGTCACCCCATCAATCATCTTCACTTTTCACCCCATCAGTGATCGTCATCTGTCACCCCATCAATCATTGTCACTTGTCACCCCATCAGTGATCGTCATCTGTCACCCCATCAATCATCGTCACTTGTCACCCCATCAGTGATCGTCATCCCTCACCCCATCAATCATCGTCACCTGTCACCCCATCAATCATCGTCACCTGTCACCCCATCAGTCATCGTCATATGTCACCCCATCAGTCATCGTCACCTGTCACCCCATCAGTCATCGTCATCTGTCACCCCATCAATCATCGTCACCTGTCACCCCATCAGTCATCGTCATCTGTCACCCCATCAGTCATCGTCACCTGTCACCCCATCAGTCATCGTCACCTGTCCACCCATCATTTATCGTCATCTGTCAACCCATCAGTCATCGTCATCTTTCACCCCTTCAGTGACCGTCACCTGCCACCTATCAGTCACCTGCCACCCATCAGTGATCATCCGCAGTCAACCATCACCCGTCGCACAGCCCATCACAGCCAGTATGTCGAAAAGGATGTACAGCAGCGAGGAGGCCCTTCAGGCCCTCTCCATGACTGATGAGAGCACCGGGGAGCTCTCATCAGTATCCGAATCCAATTCCGATCCCCAATTCGGAATTTGAAATCGCTAATAGTAGCGGATCGGAGATGGACTCGGACTATTCCTGTACATTTTCCTTTATAGAATGTATTTTGGGGTGCAATTTTTGCTATATACATGCAACCTCTTACCGACCGCCTAACGACTATATACGTCGGCCATTTAAAGCTAAATACTGGGGTTATGGCAGCAGATAGCTGCCATAACCCTGGTATTTTTTTAAACGGCCGGCGGTTGGCTTTCAGATAAGGGTGGTGCCAGTGGCAGATTCACTGCAGAATTACCCTTACGGTGCAGGGGAAGAGGTGCCCCCCCCCTCCCGCCGCGTCCCAGACGTTTTCCCAGCTTACCGGACCTGCCGGCAGCGGGGAAAACATCCGGTCCTCAGAGACAGGAAGTTGAGTGAGGGCAAGATGGCCCTCACTCGACTCTATGGTCTTGGAGGACTGGAGCTACGTCAAAAGTCGTTGCCTAGCAACCGGTTTAAAGGGCCTATTTTTTTTTTGGGGGGGGGGGGTTTCAACAATTTTTTTTTCTGTTTTAGTGTAGTTGTGAGGTGTGAGGTCTTTTTGACCCCAGATCTCACAATAAAGAGGACCTGTCATGCCTATTTCTATTACAAGGGATGTTTACATTCCTTGTAATAGGAATAAAATTGATCAAAACATTTTTTTTTTAAACTGTGTAAAAATAAAAAATTAATAAATAAAATAAATAGGAAAAAAAAATGAAAGCGCCCTGTCCCTGTTAGCTCGCGCGCAGAAGCGAACGCATACGCAAGTCCCGCCCACATATGTAAACGGTGTTCAAACCACACATGTGAGGTATCGCCACGATCGTTAGAGTGAGAGCAATAATTTGAGCCCTAGACCTCCTCTGTAACACTAAGCTGGTAACCTGTAGAAATTTTTAAATTGTTGCCTATGGGGATTTTTAAGTACCAATGTTTGGCGCCATTCCGTGAGCGAGTACAATTTTGAAGCATGACATGTTGGGTATCTAATTACTCGGCGTAACATTATCTTTCACATTATGGAAAAAAATTGGGCTAAATTTACTGTTTTCTTTTTTTTTTAATTCAAAATAGTGAATTATTTTCAAAAAAATTGCATTTGGAAGACTGCTGTGCAAATATGGTGTGATAAAAAATATTGCAACGATCTCCATTTTATTCTCTAGGGTCTCTGCTAAAAAAATATATATATATAATGTTTGGGGGTTCTAAGTAGTTTTCTAGCAAAAAAAATGATTTTATCTTGTAAACAGCAAGTGTCAAAAATAGGCCCAGTCTTAAAGTGGATAAATGGACAACTTTGTGTAAAGTGCTACTTGGATGTTAGGGCTCTGTATGTGGCTAGGCTGTGTAAAAGTGTTACACATGTGGTATCGCCATACTCAGGAGGAATAGCAGAATGTATTTTGGGGTGCAATTTTTGCTATGTACATGCTATGTGTTAGAAATATTGCATAAATGGACAGCTTTGTGTAAAAAAAATGCGTTTTCATTTTCTTTCCACATTTTCCAAAAACTTTTGGAAAAAAAATGACATATTCAAAAGACTCATTATGCCTCAAAAATTATACGTTGGGCTGTTTGCTTTCCAAAATGGGGTCATTTTATGGGGGTTTCCATTGTCCTGGTGCTCCAGGGCCTTCAAAATTGCGATAGGTTGTCAGGAAATTATATGTGAAATTTGTGCTCCTAGAATGCCAGACGGTGCTACTTTGATGTTAGGCCTCTGTATGTGGCCAGGCTGTGAAAAAGTCTCACACATGTGGTATCGCCATACTCAGGAGGAGTAGTAGAATGTTTTTTGGGGTGTAGTTGCAATTATACATATGCTGTGTGAGAGAAATAACCTGTTAATACGTCAAAAAATACGTAAAAAAAAAAAAAATACGTAAAAAAAAAAAAATTCTTCATTTTTTCAAAGAATTGTGGGAAAAAATTACAACTTCAAAAAACTCACCATGCCTTTTATTAAATACCTTGGAATGTCTACTTTCCAAAAAGGGATCATTTCGGGGTATTTGTACTTTCCTGACTTTTTAGTGTCTCAAGAAATGAGATAGGCCTTCAGTACATCAGGTGTGATCAAGTGTGATCAATTTTCAATGAATAACACCATAGCTTGTGGACTCTTTCACTTTCACAAAGACCAAATAATATAGACTTATTTGGGTTATTTTTACCAAAGATAAGTAGCAGTATAAATTTTGGCCAAAATTTGTGAAGAAAAATTACTAATTTGCAAAATTTTATGACAGAAACAAAGAAAAATGCGTTTTTTCACAGTATTTTCAGTATTCTTTTATTTATAGCACAAAAAATAAAAAACCCAGTAGTGATTAAATACCATCAAAAGAAAGTTCTATTTGTGTGAAAAAAAGGACACAAATTTTTTATGGGTACAGTGTTGCGTGACTGAGTAATTGTCATTCAAAGTGTGAGAGCGCTGAAAGCTGAAAATCGGTCTGGGCAGGAAGGGGGTGAAAGTGCACTGTAGGCAAGTGGTTAAGGACATATCATGGCCAGCTGTACACGGATCCCAGTCTAGCACAATTGATTGCAGATCATTGCTGATAATTTAAAGTGGAACATGGACAGTGCACATGGACAGTTTACAATGAACCCATGCTAGTCCCAATCTTATCGGTATTGTAGCCTTCATGGATTTGGGGACTCTGGTGCTGCAGCAGTTACAGACTGTGAGTAAACTCAGATTCAATTTGATCTATGTCAAATTGGCTCACTAACTGTGCCCTGCACCTGATGCACCATCGGAGGGGTTACCCCCAGAAGGTCTCCATATACATTATTAAAACTGTTTACATTGCTTGATTAGCTCATTATTGGGATGAGTGTGAATAATGTATGTGAGTGTGGCGTCCAGCGCACCTTATTTGCACAGTAGAGACAACATTGTCTTTTTTTATTGGTGATGGTGGGTGGTTCCAATTTTTTATCATTATTATTTTGTTTTTATGTATTTAATAAAGTTTGTGACATTATATTCAGTTCTATACATTTTATTTTTATTATGTTACCAATTCCCGGTGGCTCATATACATGATCCTTGGGGCAATCTCTCTGTCTGCCTATTGTTTATACTGTATATGCCTGTGGTTTGGCCATAGAGTCCCACTTTATTCATAAGTGAGTGGGAGGGTTATTAGAGGTCCCTTTTGGATGCCTGATATTCATTAATTGCCTTGTATTGTATTTTTCTAGCAATGTGATTTGAGCCTTTCAAAATGAATAGGCTCAAATCTAACCACACTGAACCACATGTGAATTGCACAGCAATGTGTAGCGTGTTCCTGTGCGATTCCTAATGTTAACTGGCCCTCAAGGTAAAATAAAAAGTTCCCCAATATAATACCTAATAGTAAAACAACGTTATGCCGTAAAAATATTTTCAAAATGTTAAAAAATAATTTCAGTTAAAATTTAAAACTGAACTCCACCAAAAAGGGGAAGTTTCGCTTTAAGCCCTCCACTAGTTTTGACAGGTTCTCACTCCCACTTCCGTTCGGATCACCTAGGCAATCCAAGCGGAAGTTCTCCCCCTCTCCTCCCTCCCCACTGTCTTCTGGGACACCTCACAGGTCCCAGAAGACTGCGGAACCATTCAGCTCAGGTGAGGATGGCACTGGAATCCATGGAAGGTTAAGTGTCCTTTACTACAGGATTTGTAGCTGCTGACTTTCACATTTTTTTATCCTGAGTGGACAACCGCGTTAATATGTTAATCTTTCATAGGTGGTTACCTTCATATAGGAATGCTTTATTTTTAACATCCATGAAATTTAAATTGAATTATAAGTAAAATCATTATTGTCTTGCTGCCTTAGGACTCACATGGTAACAAGAAATCATGATCTATGGATGCAGAATTCAATAGGGTTTTCAGAGAACCTAGAGAGAACCCTAAAAAGGAAGCAAAAAGTTTGAAACTTAGGTGTGGTCTGAATATGGATGTGGTTTGAAGGGATGTAAAATTAACAATGCAGTGGGGCACAGCGTGTGTGTGTGTGGGGGGGGGGGGGGGTGTCCACCACTGCATAGATAATTCTACATTTCCTTGAACCACATCCATGCACCCACACACTGCTCCCCCATTTTCCTGTGCTGGTGGTTGTGGCTGGAACAGGTGCATTCCCACAGCAGTAATCACCAGCACACATGTGAACCTATATTAGAAACAAAACTAATGAGGGACCATTGGGAGGTACAATGTACTGTACACCCACTAACCCTATGGATATATCGTATAGTGCAGTGTCCCAAAATGAATCCAGAAATTTTAAAATGTAACCGCACTTTGTGGGCACTATTACAATAGATAAAAAAAATGCAATTTTTTTATACATGATATAAAATCAACATTAAAACACAGCTACAATTAAAAACAAAGTGACATTTGGCACCATTTCTAGGTAGGGTTGGTGGTCCTAGAGTAGAGAGTAATGTATGATAATATGGTATTGTTGTGGAATTTTTCCTCAGGTACAAAATACCTGTTACCTGTTAGTCAGTGATACCAAATCAGACAATATATAGCTATATATATAATGAGATCAGACAAGACTCAAGATGGCTGAATCATAGTGACCTGATTTATTACAACATTTCTGGAGTTTATATATACTCAAATATGGGTTTGTCATTACAATCTGACGTACAGAAATGGGTTGTTATTAACATCTTTTATCCAATCAAAGTTAACAACTAATTATAGTAAGCATTATGTCAATCTAGATCGTGATTCTCTGTCATAAAGGGAAATTTCTTGGTGACACACAATAAAAGTTCAAAAGGGGCTTTTTAGAAGATATTATTGGCTTTGTGGTCAGCTGTCCAGACAGAGTTGATATTCTGAGAGATAGGGAATTTCCACTGTTTCGTTCATCTGATATATTCTTAGCCTTTGCAAGCTCAGTGACACATGTAAAGAAATCAAAGTAAAATGAGATTAACTCGAAAGACATTTTGTTTAAGATAACCATTCTAAATGCCAGTCAAGGCATCCTGTAAAGGCCAATAAGGTATCCAGAAAATGCGAGATAGGTATGCCACGACATCTCCCCCCTCTTGAGAATTTATTGATCACTAACTACCTATTCCGCTTATCAGATCCCTCCAAGGGAGCAGCCCCTTACGCTTGGAACACTGGCCCAGAGGGCAAACCTCAGTGGGGGAAGTCCGAGTCTTGGTAAGGTTCTGAGGCGGAGATTACTTCATACATGGGGGTTTGAGGTGACAGATTTCTCATTACAGCATACTCAGCATCATCAATCACTTCTCATTTCCGTATAGAGTTGAAATAGGTTGTCTCCTTGGCCTTGGTAACCTTATCAACTAAACACATAATTATTTTAATTCAACAGATAACTAGAGATCATAATTATCATTAACATCAATATAAATACACCACTTTCATTATTTTTTTAGGAGATAAGGCAAAACCTCCAAAAGACTGTGTTCATTAGGTTGGGCGGACACCATTGGAAATAAAGAGGTTGTGGTACCTGTTCCTGTGACACACTGAGAAAGTAAACTATGGGCCTTATTGCCCCAGACACAATAGATTCCCAACCCTGAATGTGACCACCCTGGGGTGAAAATGGGTATTAATAACTTTTCTGCATAATACCCCAGTTTCTGTCTGAACAACAGAAACCTGAGGGCTTCTCCTAGGTGAGAGATGTCCATATTGTCATTTAATATGGCTCATATTTTATGTTTAACAGTTTCATTTCTGTAATGCATGCATGTTTCATTTCATGGGCTGTTCACAGTCAGCTGTGGGCAGGATATGTTTATCAGTGCTTGTGAACAGTCCACCCTCCCTACATCAGTTTTTTTCCATAGAACTCTTTACACACTGTAGGATTCCTGAAACCTGCGACTTTTGGGGGAATTAACATGTCCTTTTGTGTACTGGTGATGTTTCTATAGGATTTTGAAAACTCTGTCTGATTTAGATCCTCTAATGCAAGTGGGTTTACTAGCACAGGTATAGTCTGGGACTCTGGGTGTAATTGTGGACATATCTAGCACCCTGAGTACCCTGACTTCCTGGCTACCTGGTATTTAAACTTAACAGTACATTGGGCCTTAGGTTGTCTGTCTCTTTTATTGTCCTGCCCCTTCATTATACCCAACATTTCCATACATATCAAAAATTTAAAGAAAATCATTGTACCACCTTTTTTCAATGACTGGCGTGAATCCATGTATCCCTTCTACCTTGAGGGATGTTGGTGTAACCAATTGCACTCTTAGTAGCCTTACTTTATGACTTAGTATCCTCATTTGGATCTGGTAGGAATGAGAACACATTATTATGCATTTTTGTCAATTGCTTTTAAAGCGCTGCAAGACATCTAGTGAGATCTGAGTGTGTGGCTTGCAATTGCTGTGGTAAATAGAGACCTGCTTCAGGTATCCACACCTCTCTTGGGAGTGTTCCTGACAAAGGAAAAAACGTAAAACAATCTACCTGTTTCTGCTATTATTTTACTCAACTTGTGTTTTTTTTTTTTTTTTTTTTACCATACAACCTTTTGTACCTTTCCGCTACTCTGTGAGTGATATGGAGTGTAAAAGGCTTTCTCAATATTTAGTGCGGATAGGATCTCTTGTAGAACCCTTCCTTTAAAGTGAGTACACCTGTCACTTTCCATAGGTTCTGGGATTCTATACCTGCACATTACCTGGGGCAAAAGCCTTTTTCCTGTGGTTTGTACTTTACCCCTAGAGACTGGCCAGGCCTTAGGCCATCCTGAAAAATGTCTATACAAAACTAAAACATGTGCATAGGGACCAGACTGTGGGAAATCAATGTAATCTATTTGAACTCCTTGGAAAGGATAGTCTGACTTAGGTGGTGCTTTTATGGGGTGCTTACAGCTCTACCAACATTGTACCTAGCACAGGTAAGACAAGAAGCAGTATATTTTGCAGCTACTCCAGGAAAACCTGGTGCTAACCAGTGTTGTATTACCAAGGTGGTCATTAGAGTCTTTGAGATATGACACGATCCGTGAGCTGCGGCTGCCACCCTCGGGTATAGGGCCTGAGATCAGACAGAAATGCTCCTCCATCCTCCAGCAACCAGTTACATCCTGTGTTGCACTGTTCTTCCTCCACTCCTCACGCTCCTGTGAGGGGGCTTTTTCTGCAATGATATCAAGATTGCCATACTTACAGGAGTTGGTTGCTTTCCTAGGAGTGTCAGTACCCGGATAGGGACCTGTTCCAGTGCAGCCTTCTTCGCTGCTCTGTCGGCCCTTGCGTTTCCTGCAGCTTCTTCTGTGTCCTCTCTTGCACGTGCCTTGGTTTTTTAATAAATGGCCACCTTGGTGAAACACTGGAAGACTAAGAACAGTCTCTATTATATCTGCATGCTTTTTCTTGGCTTATCAGCTGAGGTCAAAAAGCTACAGGCTTTCAAAAATATGACCAAAATCATGTCAATGTGAATGTTAACTCTTTAAAATTCACAGGCCTTTGCCAAAACCATCAGCTGCTTGTGCTTAGAACTTTAAATTTAATGCCTCTGCATTCTTTTTGCTTATTTATTGCTGTTACTACTGCATACCCAGTTACAGGCTTACCCTCCTCTGTTTACAAACATGATACATCTACATAAAGGGTCTCATCAGGGCTCCAGAGAGGAGCCTTTTTGGCAGGGCTCAACAATTCAGATTCTGCCATCATCAGCTCAAAAACAGTCATGGGGGGATATTTAACAAACATTTTTTCCCCTCCCCCTCTAATGCCTGCTCCTGTACTGGAAGTAAACTGGCTTAAAAACATTGCACCTGTTTTATCCAGAAGCTCTTTTGCAGGCTGTGGCCCGCACACAGCTTGAGGATCCTTTTATCACTAGGTCAAGCTGGCAAGAGACATATGCTACATACTGGATTAATGGGCACTTCATCTGAAACTGAACACTGACATTTTAACTCAACACAAACATTACTTTTTTTTTTTTTTTTTTTTTTTAAATGACTTCCCCTTTTCCTTTGAAGCCAGGCAGGAAACCACTCTCACCCCTGTTACCGTTATTCCTTCTGTAAACCTTTGGGACTGCTTCTGATGGGACATGCGGACACAGGTTAGCTGTATACCTTATTTCCTGTCTATCTGGGGGTAGAGGGGGTGGTTGCAATTCTTTGCTCTAATGTCCTGTCTTTACACTATTTGTAGTAGGTCACTTTTTATACACCCATAATGACAGGAAGTAATGTAATTTTATCTTTCAAACAAATATCCTCTAAAACTTTGTCCCGAATTTCAAAAATCTTATCAGAGGTTCCTCTTTGGTTACGGAGGGTGCCCCTGAAATACCACTTAATATACCATAATAATTTAAAACGTTATTCTATTTTAAAACTTTTGGCTCAGTGCCAATAGGGTTCAATGGTCATGTTAATTGCGGTAACCCTTAATGTCTAAACAAAGATTCCTGGTTTAAAGGGCAACCTATTATTTTTCATCTTAGTTTAATTTAATACAGAATAACCCCAAAAATATCATATGCCGTTCATTTATCATATAAAGAAACAATCTTTTCCTCCGTGCTACAAACTCCCAGCTTATAAACTACTTCCTCTTTTTATATCAAAGACACAGAGCCTGTTTTTTTTTTTTTTTTTTTCAGAATTAAAGGGCAATGAGCATCCTTACATTCTACTATTGAATACAAGATTGCTGTGCTTTCTCATGAAACAATTCAACACATTATTGTTTATACTTGTTTCAACTCATTTATCATAATACTCATTCAACTTCATACTCTCCTGCTTCCATATTTCTGCAACTGATTTTAAGTTTGTTCTTGCCAAATCTGTTTCATACACTATCTTATCTTATCCTACAACTAGGATTATTAGCTGTCCAACTACAGAACACTTTAATTGGCTGTGTAGCCCAAAGACTATGCTCCCAGAGCATTTAATCTTCGAATGCAAACTCCCTGGTCTGCCCCATTTATCTGGTAACCCTGTTACCCATACACTCTAAGGCCATGGTCCTAATGACCTTTCTCATCGACCCCTGGTCGGTATCTACGGAAACCCAGTTTCCCATTTCACTGTTATCCAAGATATAGAATAACTACCTATAACTCCCGACTACCCTGACCTGGACTTCGGCCCTTAGCCGATACACAATATCAGGTTAACTCCCAACTACCCTGACCTGGACTTCGGCCCTTAGCCGATACACAATATCAGGTTAACTCCCAACTACCCTGACCTGGACTTCAGGCCCTTAGCCGATACACAATATCAGGATAACTTCTAACTACCCTGACCTGGACTTCGGCCCTTAGCCGATACACAATATCAGGATAACTTCTAACTACCCTGACCTGGACTTCGGCCCTTAGCCGATACACAATATCAGGATAACTTCTAACTTAAAATCAGCCTATTACCATATGCATATGTTTACATATATATATATCATAGAGATAGAAACCTTCTAGATGTATACGAAATGTCAGGCTAAAACAGTCATATACATTCAATGCTTGCTACGTCTCAAATGGACACTCCGAAATGAGACCGCTTTACCAGAACACAACTGGGGGTCACGTTCCTGCGTGTCCAAGACACCCACAGCGGTGAGGGTTGACCCAACCTCACCTTTCGCAACAATATATACACCGACTAAGGGTTTAGGTTCTTTAAGAGGGTATTACGTCAAAAATAAAACAGAGTTACCTGGACGTCATTGGATGGACTGAAAAACATTGTAAGCAGACAATGGGCTTACCTGGCCAGATATTTTCAGTGTATCCAATGCAGTCCAGATGTCTCACTCCGTCCGCAGATGACGTCACCTCTCCTGGGGTCAAGCTCGCCAAATTGTTGTGGAATTTTTCCTCAGGTACAAAATACCTGTTACCTGTTAGTCAGTGATACCAAATCAGACAATATATAGCTATATATATAATGAGATCAGACAAGACTCAAGATGGCTGAATCATAGTGACCTGATTTATTACAACATTGCTGGAGTTTATATATACTCAAATATGGGTTTGTCATTACAATCTGACGTACAGAAATGGGTTGTTATTAACATCTTTTATCCAATCAAAGTTAACAACTAATTATAGTAAGCATTATGTCAATCTAGATCGTGATTCTCTGTCATAAAGGGAAATTTCTTGGTGACACACAATAAAAGTTCAAAAGGGGCTTTTTAGAAGATATTATTGGCTTTGTGGTCAGCTGTCCAGACAGAGTTGATATTCTGAGAGATAGGGAATTTCCACTGTTTCGTTCATCTGATATATTCTTAGCCTTTGCAAGCTCAGTGACACATGTAAAGAAATCAAAGTAAAATGAGATTAACTCGAAAGACATTTTGTTTAAGATAACCATTCTAAATGCCAGTCAAGGCATCCTGTAAAGGCCAATAAGGTATCCAGAAAATGCGAGATAGGTATGCCACGACAGTATCCAAAATGGAGATGCAAAATTCAAACAATAGAAAGTTCCTCCATGCCTTTACAGACAGCTCGACATGTCTTGCGTATGCCACTTCCTCAGGAGCGAAAAAAACAACTAATATGTACTGTTTATTTAATTCATCATTATTTCCTGCCTGATGTCTGGCGTTGCTGGCACATTTTGGATATCATCTCCGACCGATCTGTAACGTTTGTATTAAATGGCGTTACTTTTATTATATTTTACACTATTATGTGAATAATTTACGTTGCACATGTATTATTATTTGTTTGTTTCAATTGTAGGTGGCAATTCTAGATGAGCACCTTTTTTTGCTGCTGAGGAAGCGGCATACGTGAAACATTTCAAGCTGTCTGAGAAGGGATTGTGGAACTTTCTGTTGTTTGAATTTTGCATCTTCATTGTGCATACCATATTATCATACATTCCTATCTACTGTAGGACCACCACCCTTACCTAGAAATGATGCTGAACGCTACTTTGTTTTTAATTGTAGCTTTAATGTTGATTTTATATCATGTATCAAATCAAATTTGTAATTTTTTAATCTGTTGTATTAGTGCCTTCAAAGTCCATAAGCTGCGGTTGAAATTTATTTGAGAATTCCAGATGTGAACCTAGCCTTAGGGATAAATTCATCCATCCAATGGGATATTATGCTCAGGGGGGGCTCTATATCTCTCCTGTTCTTATATTTCTTTTTATTATCCCTTGCAGAAATTGTGAAATTAATGTTGGATTAACATGTCCAGTTGGTATATACTTCTTGATTGTGACGGGATATACATTTTTTGTATGATCCTTTACAATGCAAAAAACTTTTTTGTGATGTGTTTTTATTAATGCATACAGTGCATCAGGAAAGTCTACATAGTGCTTCACTTTTTCCCCATTTTGTTATTTTACAGCATTATTCCAAAGTGGATTAAATTCATTATTTTCCTCAGAATTCAACAAACAATACCCCATAATGACAATGTAAAAGAAGTTTGTATTAAATCTTTGCAAATTTATTAAAAATAAAAACCAAAAAATGCACATGTACATAAGTATCCACAGCCATTGCCATGACACTCAAAATTGAGCTCAGGTGGATCCTGTTTTCACTGATAATCCTTGAGATGTTTCTAGAACTTGATTGGAGTCCACCAGTGGTATTTCAGTTGATTGGACATGATTTGGAAAGGCACACACCTGTCTATATAAGGTCCCACAGTTAACAGTGCATGTCAGAGCATAAACCAAGCCATAATGTTCAAGGAGATGTCTGTAGACCTCTGAGACAGGATATTATCAAGGCACAGAAACATTTCTGCAGTATTGAAGGTCCTAATCAGCACAGTGGCCTCAATCATCTATAAATGGAAGAACTTTGGAACCACCAGGATTCTTCCTACATTGGGGCGCCCAGCCAAACTGAGCAATCGGGGGAGAAGGGCCTTAGTCAGGGAGCTGACCAAGAACCTGATGGTTAATCTGACAAAGCTCAAGAATTTCTCTGTGAAGAGAGGAGAACCTTCTAGAATAACATCTATCTCTGCAGCACTCCACCAATCAGGCCTGTATGGTAGAGTGGCCAGATGGAAGCCACTCCTCAGTAAAAGACACATGACAGCCCGCCAGGTCTGATGAATCAAACATTGAACTCTTTGGCCTGAATGGCAAGCATCATGTCTGGAGGAAACAGGGCTCCGCTCATCACCTGGCCAATACCATCCCTACAGTGAAGCATGGTGGTGGCAGCATCATGCTGTGGGGATGTTTTTCAGTGGCAGGAACAGAGAGACTAGTTAGGATCCAGGGAAAGATGAATGCAGCAATGTACAGAGACATCCTTGATGAAAACCTGCTCCAGAGCGCTCTGGACCTCAAACTGGGGGCAAGGTTCATCTCCCAACAGGACAACGACCCTACACACACAGCCAAGATAACAAAGAAGTGGTTACGGGACAACTCTGTATATATCTTTTGAGTAGCCTAGCCAGAGCCCAGACTTGAACCCAACTGAACATATCCGGAGGGAACTAAAAATGGCTGTGCACCAACGCTCCCCATCCAACCTGAGGGAGCTTGAGAGGTCCTGCAAAAAAAAAATGAGAGAAACTGCCCAAAAAAAAGTGCCAAGCTTGTAGCATCCTACTCTAAAATACTTGAGGCTGTAATTGGTGCCAAAGGAGCTTCAACAAAGTATTGAGCAAAGTCTGTGAATACTTATGTACATAGGATTTTTTTGTTTTTCTTTTTTAAGTCATTTGCAAAGATTTCAAACAAATTTTTTTCACATTGCCATTATGGGGTATTGTTTGTAGAATTTTAAAGGAAAATGATGCATTTAACCACTTAAGCCCGGGAAAGTTTTTACCCCTTCCTGACCAGGGGGTATTTTGCGATTCGGCACTGCGTGACTTTAACGGACAATTGCGCGGTTGTGCGACGCTGTACCTAAACTGTTCTTACACAGGGGAGAATGACAGGCGGTTTGTTTACATCAGTCGCCTGCCTTTCTCCCGCTCTAACAGACGATCGCGAGTGCCCGGCGGACATCGGGTCCGCCGGGCACACGCGGCGGGGGGGTCCGTGACCGAGCGGGAGCGCGCCTCAGGCGGTGCGCGCTCGCTCCCCAGAGCCTCACAGGCTAGTGACATATACTGCGGCGGTCGGCAAGTGGTTAATCCATTTTGGAATAAGGCTGTAACATAACAAAATGTGGAAAAAGTGAAGCTCTCTGAATACTTTCCGGATGCACTGTATATTTTTGGGGGTTACATTTTGTTTGGCTTTATGTTGTAAATATTTTTGTTTTGGTAATTCCCCTTCTTTTGTTTTATTGATTTTACAGTGTATTTACCAAATATCATCCGCTTTTTGCTTTAATGTATAATAATTTTTTTTTTCGTAAAGGCTTGGGAGGGGGGATTCAGTGCTCCATTAGTGGAGAAGAGCAAATGGTGGGGACCAGTGCTCAGAGAGTGTTTTTAGCTATTTGCCTCAGGTTTACAAAAAAACATATACAGTATGTTAATAAATGGTGCTGTTAACAAACTCAGCCTTCTTTGTGCAGACTTCTTTGCTAGTAAGAAACAAGTGCATGCATTACTGGCTAAGTTATGTTATAGGAAACACATAATAACTGGTGTAAAAACACATAAATTGGTACAAGTTATCTAAAGTAAACAAAGTAAAACAGAACATATAGAAAATGCATACACACTAGCAAAAATAAACCACCTTTCCCCCAGCTTTCTTCATCATGCCAAGCCACACCATAGGTAAAAATAACTCGAAACGCACACAAAATAAAGTTTGTATGTTTACAGTGGAAACAGGGTGGAGATTGTTTTTCACCTTCTGCTAGATGACTCACTTTCAATCACAGACAATATAAGCAGTTTTCTTGAAGAATAAAAGTAAAGCGCAGTTTGTTGCAGTCAAATAAATTGGTTATTGTCTGTGATTTATTTACCATTACCTGATATCATATTGTAAAAATTTTCTTTAATGGAACTTTGTTCCAGAGTTGGCATGTCAGTCATTGCTGAGGGCCCTCACTATAGACAAATTGTCAAATATCAACCAAATATTTCTCATCATACTGAACATATTAACAGAAAACCCAGCTTCATAGTGGCACTAGTGAAAACACATGAGAAAAAGTTACGTACTTTATCTGTTCAATTAAAGCTGACGTTTAATCTGTTTATATTTTTCCTTTGATGGTTCATTTTTTCCTCCTCTTCATAATGCTATTGAATTTAATTTTTTTAAATAAATTCTTTCCATTTTCATGATATGCTATATTTAAACATCACTGGGTCTCTGTGCTATTCTCTCTTCAATGCAGGTAGATAGTGGCTTGAGGAAAGAGCAATTAAGGTGCCCCCTGATTTCAGCTCCTTAAAAACATCACAGCCATGCCTCCATACTGCTCTCAAGAGTCATCAGCCTTGATGCAAGCAGTGGCCTGACTTTTGGAAGGAGTTATGCAAATATCAACATACCTTGATGGGTGGATGTCATTCTTGAGGAGTGGCCATGCTTAGACAGACTGCCCTAAGTAACTCCTGCATGTCTTGCTAAGCCTCCATGATTGAAAGAACTGAGTTCCAAATATTAAAAACAGAGGGTCAGTGATAGAAAGGCTGGGGAGGAAGGAGTTAGATGAGGCAGAAGGAAAAGCTTAGAGTGTGCAGTGAAAGCAGAATAAGAAATTTCAGCACAGGAGATGAGCCTGCACAACTGTGCAAGACTGAATGTAAGGCTGGAGTTCTGCTTTAAGTGAATGTGCTTTTTTTCCATACAGTGTATTCATTTAAAGCTGAGCTTTGGGTATGCAACTTTATTCTAAATACGTTTCCCAATAGCCACAAAGAATATACACAGATCAGCCATAATTTTTGACCACCTAATACTGAGTATTGCCGCCATAAAAGCCCTTTTTACCCTGAAAATAGCTTGCCGAGGCATGAACATCACTAGACATCTGAAGGTATGCTGTGGTATCTGGCACCAAGTCGTCAATGGCAGAGCCTTTAAGTCCTGTAAGTTGCAAGGTGGAGCCTCCATGGATCGGACTTGTTTTTCCATTACTTCCCACAGATATCAACATCTCAAACTTGTTGTTGTGTTCCTCCAATCATTCTTGAACCATTTTTTGCAGTGTGGCAGGGCACATTATCCTGCTGAAAGAGGCCACTACCATCAGGGAATACTGTTTCCATGAAGGGGTGTACCTGGTCAGCAACAATATTTAGATAGGTGGTACATGTCAAAGTAACATCCACATGAATGGCAAGGCCAATATTTTCATGCAGGACATTGCCCAAAGCATCTCACTGCCTCAGTCAGCTTGCCTACTTTCTGCATCCTGGTGCCATTTCTTTCCCAGGTAAGTGATACACATGCACCTGGTCAGTCACATAATGTGATTCATGTGGGGCATCCAGTTTGAAAAAAACGAATTTCGGAGGTTTGTGAATGTATAAAATGTTTGGCCAAACTGCAAACTTTTCAGTATTCCACTCATCTCTAATGATGACTTCCATCACTGAGGAGTCACAAGACAAATGAAAGTATAAAACCCCAATAACTTAAAGTTTTTAAAAACTATAATATGCTCAAAGGTCATCATTAATATTTTAAAACTGCAGCTTAGATTTTAAAACTTTTCAGTGTTCCACTCATCTCTAATGATGACTTCCATCACTGAGGAGTCAAAAGACAAATGAAAGTATAAAACCCCAATAACTTAAAGTTTTTAAAAACTATAATATGCTCAAAGGTCATCATTAATATTTTAAAACTGCAGCTTAGATTAAAAATAAAACCTGATGATGTTTGCATGAAGGTCTTTTTTCAAACACATTCTTATCAATAATGAACCAGTAAACAAAAGAAAATGACCAAATTCAGAAACCCTTCTGCAGTGCTGAGTGGTGCATCTCATATTTATCAGGAACCAATTCAGCACCTAGTGCCAAGGTTAGGCTCAGGGGCTTACTAGGCCTTCCTGCCACCAGTTCTACCAATGTTGTCATCAAAAAAACCGGTTCTAAGAAATTTAAAAAACATCATTTGACATCATATAGGCACTGTGACACCTGTTGAGTCTACTCACAGTATGCATATGCCATAGTTCTTTTACCTACAAAATATGCTTTAATGACTGTGCCGCAAGTAGGAGCCTAGCTGACACGTACAACCCCCAGCACACTTATCTTTAAAAAATGAAACTGTTCCATTACATATACTTTTCTGCAAACTTAGAATGCAGCAGTTAATAATATGTCATATGAAGCCCAGCATACATAGTGTTGTAGTCAGAAGTATGAAATGTTGTGCAGGATTTAAGGTCTTAGGAGTACATACGGTATACATGTATATTTATATACAGAATACAGGGGTCAGAAATTGGCATTGTAGAGAGGGCAGGGGTCATAAATTCATAAATTAAAATGCAGGGGTCAGAAGTGCGTAATGCAGAGAGTTCACTGGTCAGGAGTGTGTAACTCACAAAGTGCAGGGGTCAGGAGTGTATAACATACAAAGTGCAGGGGTCAGAAGTAGGTAACACAGAGAGTGCAGGGTTGGGGAGTGTGTAACATATAGAGTGCAAAAAACAGGAGTGCCAATTGCACAGGGTGCAGGAATCAGGAGTGCATAATGCACAGAGTACAGGGTTCAAGAGTATGTCAACTACTAATATTCTCCCAAGCACAGGTTTTTCCTTCACCCCGTCTGCTAGTGTAAATAAACCCTATGGTTTATACAAACTTTTATTGTCCGAGTATCACAAGTTCAGTACTGGTGCACCCCAAAACTGTGTAAAATAGGACTGTAAACACAAACAAGCACCAATGTATCAAACATTAGGCTTTGTCACAGAACACAACGTACATCGACCTTGTACAAGATTCCAATATTACTACTCAGAATTTAGATGCACAGCACTCAAGTAGTAAAATCAAATGGTAAAAATAGATAAAATTTAAAGAATCCTTCTCCGAGCTAGCCCCCCCCCCCCCAACTCTTTTCACACACAGCAACCTCATAAACAAATTAAATAATGACAGGTTCTAAAACACTTCTGTTCAATGTAAATACCCCGGCAGGTTTTTTTTGTTTATCAGCTATCTAACTGCCTGAATGTCATGCTAACCAAAATTGTTTCAATATTTTAAAGTCAACTATTGATAAAAATAAAGAGTCCAGATTGTATACTTTATATATACTATATACTGTACATATATACACTATTTTTTTAGAAGTTCTACAATTTTTGGATCTGGAAATTTTTTAGTAATGAAATACACTTAAAACCAAAATTAATTTTAAAACTGTAGACAGTAATGGGTATATTTTAACTAAAAGTTACCATCACTCCAATTGGGTTAGAGCTATCCCTAAAGGCCAATTTATAAGGATAAAAAGGAATTAAAGTAATGATTTCGATTTTTTGGAAACAAACAGACAAGCTTATAGATAGGTTTAAAGAGAAAGGATATAAAGAGAAACAACTGGTGGAGGTCAGAAATTAAGTATAGCGTATGGAAAGACAGACGTTGTTGAATCCAATTAATCGTAAAAATGATAAAAAAAAAAAAGATATAGCATTCATTATGGGGTATTGCTTACAGTATAGGGAGGTAGAAAAATGCATTAAAAAATATTGGCCCATTTTATTGAAGGACCATACACTTAAAGAGGTATTACCAAAAAAAAAAACAATTATATATAAAAGGGCTGCGGGCCCAAGAAATATGATTGCAAAAAATGTAACGGACCCTCCTAGAAGAATACATACTTTCCTAGAAAGAAAAGGGATTTATTAATGTGGTAGGTGTAAAACCACGTAGAGCAACCAAAGACAGAAAAAGGAAAACAGAAACTTTCACCTCATTTGAAGGTAAGGAATATAAAATAGATCAATTTATCATGCGTGGAACTAGATTCATTTCCTACATGTTGGTCTGCCCATGTGGCCTAAGATATGTAGGTCGAATTACAAGGATCTTGTTGAAATGGATAGGAGAACATATGAATAATATTAGGAAGGGATACAGGCAACACAGTGTCTCTAATCACTATAGGCTAAAGCACAATAGAGATCCTACATCTTTGCAATTTTTTGGTATTGATAGAATATATAAACATTGGAGGGGTAGTGATATGCGTAAACAAATATCTCAGAATGAAACCCAATTGATACATTGTGTAAATACGCTGAGCCCAATAGGTTTAAACCTAGATCTTAATTGTTACTTGAATGATTTTTAATAAAACATATGTTGGATATTAATTTTTTGGGGAATGAGGATGATGATATATAACCCATGAAATGCACATGTGGGTGAGGGTTACTTTGGTATTTTACCATCGTGATTATATATCTAAAACTGTGGGGACGAAGGGAGCCTTTTTCTTTGTGTATATGGCTGAATTCATTTTACACACCAGCATGAATTAGGTGATTGGAGATTGTATTCAGTTCATTATTCGGGATGGTAGTTATAATACTCTAAACAGGACACGAGATGGCGGGTAGCACATATATGTATCTTGTTATTAATATATATTTTATATATATATGGTAGGCTGTGCAGTTTGGGCAAAAATGTTTAAGGTGGGATTACTTTTTCTAATCTATTATTTTATGTGTTGCGTTTTTAATAAAATATATGATATTGTAAGAGCGGGACTAGCTCTGTGGATAATATTTGCCTGAAGGGCATTTTGTTAACGACACACAGGATTATTAAATCTGCAATTCATGCCAGTAACGCTATGGCTATAATATAAGCACCTTTGTTTTCCTCAATAGTTAATAATCATGTACCGAAGACAATAAAATTTGTTTGAAAATACTGAATTGCTGTCCACCAATGAGATAGAGGAAGTAGCTATTTAGATCTCCGGGTTAATGGCGGCAACCAGATTTCCTGATGATGCCTATGTGGCGAAATGCATTGAGATTGGGTTGCTCTATCGTCTGGGATTAACCAACTGATGTCACTTCCGGGAGCAGTGGAACGCACGACACCTGAGAAGCTTAGTTCTTGCACAGAAGAGAGTGAGTCCCGATACATCCCACGGTGACCTTAGGGCATATATTTGCTTAAAGAGCTTGTGCCCGTCGAGGCACTTTTTAATGTAAGGGCAACTGCTGGAGAGTTGTTTTTATTTATGGATTTTAATAAACGTGTTGTACTATCATTATGTTATCTGTCTTCCATGCCTATTGACATCATTTATCTGAGGGGAAGAAGCGGCCATATTTGGATCATTCTCTAGGCCTATCAATGGTATACTAAGATCCATCTGTCATTTACATGTGTTATGGTCCCTGGTGCCTAGGGGCTCTGGTGAATGCATTATATATATATATATTTTTTTTTTTTTTTCTGCATGTGGTGGAGCACTCTTTATTTGGAAAAAGCATGCATATTGCACGGATATGGTTATATGGACTTAGATAAGATCTCACGATTTTTTGAACGATCACTTTTTATATTGGAATTTTTTATACATCACAATTTTTTTATTTTTGGCAAAAAATACATAACCGGCGTCCGGCAGAATAGTGGGTCAAGGTATAACGACTCCTTCTTATTAAGAACTCCTCTCTTATTTCCGGACTCTACTAGTTTATGTAGTTCTCCTTTTTATTTCAGGAGTGGACCCCCTGGGAGAATCTTGTAAGTGTCACTATCTGAGAGCAAACGCTCCATCTCTTTCCTATAGTAGTCCTTACTTAGGACAACCAGCCCCCCCCCCTTTGTCAGCAGGCCTGATCACTATGTCTTTGTTGGCCTCTAATGACTCAATTCCTTTCTTAATAGACAAAGGATCAGAGACCGGCCTAATTTTCAGAACTTCCAAATCTTTAAAAAACATGTTTTTAAAAACTTCTAAAAATGTATTGTCCTTATTCACCGGGTTAAAAGTTGATTTATTCCTTAATGTGGTACCCAATTGAGTATCAGCCTCAGCGCCAATAACTCTCATGTTATCTGAATTTTTAACAATAGGGTTCGAGAGACAATATTTTTTGACGTTCAAGTTTCTCATGAATTTTTGTATCCCTATGTATGTGTGAAACTTGTTCAAGTTTCTAAAGGGGGCAAATTTGAGACCCTTGTCAAGAACCTTTATTTCGTTGGGGTCCAAAGGAATACCACTTAAATTAAAAATCCCGGTTCTTTTGTATTCTCCTGTCTCCTCGATTTCCTCTGAATTTTTTCTTTTCCCTGGATAGGGGCTGGCTGGTCCCAGACTTTGGTTCCTCCACCATCCGTTCTCCTGTGTTAACCGAGGGGGAAGGGGAGTAGGTGGAATTCTCTCCCATCCCCCCCGTTTCCCTAAAAAATTCTCCTCCTTTTGCAGGGGTTCAAATCTATTATGAGTAGTAGCCCCCTGATTAGGTGGCCGGGAGGGTGGTCTCCCTCTTCCCCGATTATTCCCCCTGAATGGACTAGAAGTAGAATAAACTTGTCCATAGGGGTACGTATGGTCCCTTTTAACCCGGTGAATAAGGACAATATATTTTTAGAAGTTTTTAAAAACATGGTTTTTAAAGATTTGGAAGTTCTGAAAATTTGGCCGGTCTCTGATCCTTTGTCTATTAAGAAAGGAATTGAGTCATTAGAGGCCAACAAAGACATAGTGATCAGGCCTGCTGACAAAGGGGGTAAGTAAGGACTACTATAGGAAAGAGATGGAGCGTTTGCTCTCAGATAGTGACACTTACAAGATTCTCCCAGGGGACCCACTCCTGAAATACAAAGGAGAACTACATAAACTAGTAGAGTCCGGAAATAAGAGAGGAGTTCTTAATACGAAGGAGTCGTTATACCTTGACCCACTATTCTGCCAGACGCCGGTTATGTATTTTTTGCCAAAAATACATAAAAATAGTGAGGCCCCTCCAGGGAGACCTATAGTAAATGGTAAACTACAGTAAACTACAGGATCTCCCTTGCAGTCCCACATCGATTTTGGCAACGGCAGATGTGGGATCCCTGTACACAATCATTAATCATACAGATGCGGAGGAAGCAGTGAAATGGGCTTTAGGCACTCGAATCTGCCCAGAAAACAGAGAAGTTTTTTGCTTAGTAGTCTTTGCCTTTGCTTAGCAAAAAACTACATCTGGTATGATAAAAGATACTATTTACAGTCAAGAGGAGTAGCGATGGGTGCCCGTTTCGCTCCCAGTGTGGCCAACCTGTTCATGGCCCACTGGGAGGAAGAAGTGATTTTTAAGGAATGCCCATCAGCATTAATATGCTATAAACGGTATATTGATGATATATTCCTTATATGGGATAGCAGTAAAGGGAGTCTGGAGTCTTTTATGACAAAAATGAACAATAACGATAAAAACATCGCTCTGACTTGGACCACTAGCGAGAGTGAAGTGGTGTTTTTAGATTTGGTCATATCAAAAAATGAAGGCCATTTTAACCGGTTGCCGGCCGCCGCAAGTACATATACTGCGGCGGTCAGCCCCGGCCAGGCAAAGTGACGTACCGGTACGTCACTAGCCTGGGAGCCAATAGCGGGCGAGCGCGCCCCGCCGGAGGCGCGCTCCCGCCCCGGCTCGTTCACGGACACCTCCATGCGTGTGACTGGCGGACCCGATGTCCGCCAGTCACTCGCGATTGTCCGCTGTGAAGGGAGAAAGGCAGGCGGCTAATGTAAACAAAGCCGCCTGTCATTCTTCCCTGTGTAAAAGCACTGATCTAACGGTCCTGCTATGTAGGACCGTTGATCTGTGCTGTTACACACACAGCTACATCCCTGCACAGTTAGAAGCACGCCCCTAGGGACACACTTAACCCCTCCCTCTCCAATAAAGTTAACCCCTTCCCTGCCAGTTTCGTTTTTACAGTAACAGTGCATATGTATAGCACTGATTACTGTAGTAATGTCACTGGTACCCCCAAAAGTGTCAAAAATGTCAGTCAAGGGTCCGATCTGTCTGCCGCAATGTCGCAGTCCCGCAAAAAAAATCGCAGATCGCCGCCATTACTCGTTAAAATAAAAACAACAAAAATTACGAAAATCTTTCCCTTAGTTAGTAAACGCAATAACTTTTGCGCAAACCAATCAAAATACGCTTATTGTGATTTTTTTTACCAAACACAGGTAGCAGAAAACAAATTGGCCAAAAATGTAAAAAAAAATTAGATTTTTACATTTTTTTGGGGGGAAAAATACAAAATTGTCGCTCTTTTTTTGATTATAGCGCATGATCAAAAAATCGCACAGGTGATCAAATACCACCAAAAGAAAGCTATGTTTGTGGGGGGAAAAAGGCCATCAAATTTGTTTAGGTACAGTGCTGCACGACTGCGCAATTGTCCGTTAAAGTCACGCAGTGCCGAATCGCAAAATACCCCCTGGTCAGGAAGGAGGTAAAATCTTCCGGGGCTTAAGTGGTTAAGACACATACGCACTTTAAACCAACGGATCGAAACGCATATATTCCTTTAGACAGTTGCCATCACAAGTCATGGCTGTGCAACATTCCCAAGGGGCAATTCGTCCGCTTAAGACGTAATTGCTCCTCAGAAGAGGTTTTTGTTGCACAATCTAAGACACTAAAAGGACGTTTCTTTGAAAAAGGATATAAAGGGGAGCAGTTGGAAGAAGAAATCTCTGCAGTTAAGAATATAGACAGGGAAAGTTTGCTGATGAATAAGGGCTCTGCCCCAATGCGAACTAATGATGGGAGTAGGATTATCCTAGACTATAATGTACAACATAAAAAGGTGGAAAGCATTATTGTCAAGCATTGGCCGATACTGCAACAAGACAAAGTTTTAGGTCCTGTCTTACTGTCAAAACAGTCTTTTGTATACAAAAAAGCCCCCACCATTAGAAATAGGTTGGCAACGGGAGTGATCGATCCTCCCATCTTTGGTGAGACTAAATTGTTTTCTTTTTTGTCCGGATTCCACGCATGTGGGAGACGTGTGGCGTGTCGGACATCAAAAAGTAATCTAAAGAAAAAGAAGGAATTCGTAGCCCGGACCACGGGCAAGTCTTACAAAATTAAAGATCTAATCACTTGCACATCTACTGGAGTGGTATACATGTTGGAGTGTAATTGCGGCCTACAATATGTAGGTCGCACATCTAGAACTCTTCAAATGAGAGTAGCTGAACACATGAGCAGTATTAGGAAAGGTCGCAAACCTCATCATGTGGTACAACATTTTAAAAAATGCCACAACAAAGACCCCAGTAGCCTCAAATTCTGGGGAATAGAGAAAGTGAAAAAACATTGGAGGGGAGGGAATTTTGTACATCAGCTGAGTCAGCGTGAGTCCTTTTGGATTTTTGAAACAAGAGTAGGAGTACCTAGAGGCCTCAACATTGACTTTGATCTTAACTGTTTTATTTCGGACCGTTAGTTTTATCCAATTTTATTTATCTTGAGTAATTAATCTGAAATATGCACTATTTTATATCCACTATTTTATATCTATAGACAGTATATGTTTATATTTATAGTTGTTGATGTAGGTTCAGGTGACTGCGGGTGATGTTGTGCGAACTCCTCCCATTTTTAGGAAGTATTTATTATTTCCCATTTGTTTTTACTAACCTCTCATTTGATCCTGTGAGTTTTTTGGTTCCCTGTATGTTTAGTATGATTACTATTTACTAAAGGGGACTGTGTTCTAATTTGAGCTTATTTAGTATAATATCAAGAAATCGTTTTCTTTCAGGAACAGTGACTCCACATATCGGTATCAATGCACTTCCGGTTTCCCTGCATGGGTCCCGAGGTGTTTACATTGGGTTATAGCACTTCCTGGTGTCTAACATGGCCACCGAGGTTCTTCCTCTGAGGTCACTTCCTGTTTGGCAGATCACCAGGTAACGATATGTAGTAATGGGAACCGATGCTAGTGTATAAAAGGTGACGTTCCGACCCCCCTCCCTCATCGCTGAAGAAGTCCTGCCCCCAGGGATGTAACGCGTGCGGAGGGAAGGAGGAGTTTGTGACGTCAACCGCAGTCCAGCAGTCCGGTCGGAGGACGGAGCCGTGCTCGCTTCCAGCCATGCTGCAATCACCTGCACTCATTATCCAGAAAGATTACTGATTGTTTTATGCTCCTGGTCTGCTGACATCAAGTAAGAGGCTTTTTACCTGTTATAAATAAAGTTTTGAGACTTTATTACGCTATGGTGCTGCCTTCTTTTTACTTTTTATGATGGATCATATACTGCTGAGTATCAAGAGGATAAGGAATCCATCCATTGCTTAGTGGAGTCTTGGTGGCTGTACCTGGTCCGAGTGCATGTCTTCAGATGCCAGTGTGTGGTTACAACCTATGCTGTTTGTATTGCAGCTTTCAGGTAAGAGGCTAGCAATACCAGTGGAGGATTTTCACAGTGTGTGAGCACTCTTTGGATTAGGACATTGCACCGTGCACTTTCTCTGGGCTGTTTTTACATGAACGAACTTATCAACTCTTACATATTGGGAATTTCTCTGCATATTTTATCCCATTCAAATGGATTTTTTTAATAGTTCTATGGATTGTATTCAATTTTATTTTATTTATTGTTGATCCTTATTGAATATCTAGCACTGCACCATATTCTCTATTGTTTCCATTTTGGTGTTGTTTATTGTACCAAGGTGTTCAGCAGCTTTGATTTTACCTATTTATGTTTGCGCCGATATATTTTTCTGGTCCAAGTATGATCCATGGACTTTCCTGCTGCAGTTTTGTTACAAGATATTTGCAGCACTATACCCGATTTGGTTACATGAATGGGTTCCTAAAGCATGAACATCTAAAAGCAGGAAAAAGTTATCTGGGAAGCATAAAAAGTTGTTTATACCACCCAGATTACTTCTCCTGGGTTTAGAAAAGCTAAATGCAATAGGGCCAGTGTGAATGAGGCCTTACACTCTCTACATGCTGTAACTGAGGCAAGCAGGAATAACAATGTTTAGGTTCATTTAGATTAATTTAGCTATGCGTTCTTATGCATTTAGCCACATTTAGATTTCTAATCAGATCCTGGACGCACAGAATTCTATATTAATATGCTGCCACTGGTCACTAATGCGTAAGTGAGTGACCAGTGGCAGTTAATTAACCACATTGTGCTGCATTAGTGACACCAGTTTTAGTGTTATATAACCCCTTTATGCTGTAGCTGTGAAACATTGTGAGGTACCTTTTATAGTGCCTAATCGGCCGATCGGACGTTGGCCGAATATTTACGGCCGACAATCGATACGTGTGTACGGGCCTTTAGATGATGATCAGATCACATTTTATGACCAATTTGTGCAGAAATCCATATCATTCCAAAGGGTTCACATACTTTTTCTTGCAGCTGTATAAACTGATAAATACTTTTTCTCGTCAGCAATATATAGCAGTCTTGTGACTTCTATGAGTGTCTGGTAAAGATTATAGGAGGAGTTTTCATTCTGCACTGACTGTCCTATCAGGATGCAGGACCCCTGACCCTCTATCTGGACAATGCTGATTGGCCCTGTGCTGATCACATGCACCCTCTCAAGAAAAAAAAAAAAACTCTCTAGCAATACATACCAAACTGAGCATGTGCAGCCTTTCCCTTGGCTCTGTTCTATCAGGAAATATATTGGGGACAGTGGAGGAAGTAGAGGATCAGAGAAGACAGGATCAAACAGCCTTTTTACACAATGCAGAGGATTAACCCCTTATTTTCCACAGTGAGTATAACAAGCATGATTTACTGCATATACAGACTGATTTTACTGTTGTGGGTTTAGTAACACTTTAAACACTGCCACTGGCCACTAATTTCTTTAAAAATAAAAAATAAAAATTAGAAAAAGGGAAAGAAAAGGTGCTGCACCCTGGGGATCTTTGATCTCTTCCATTTTTCTCAGGTAGATCTCCACCTCCCAATGGTTACCTACCCCTGGTTGATAGCATTAGTGAAAAATCATTAAATGCATTTATATGTCTTCTTAATGCATATAAACACAGGTTGACACTGCCAGTGTGAATGAGGCTGGGCGATTCCATAAGTTGCATAATGTCGCTGATTTCTAGTTTGAAAGGAGGATCACTTGAAAACAAAATCCATATATGGCATTATATATTTATCAAGGTGCTTGTGGTATATGTAGGGTAACCAGACGTCCCCGATTTCTGGGGAAAGTCCCCTGACTAAAGACACTGTCCCTGGACCTAATCTGTCCCCTGTTTTGTCCCCGGATTCAGGGCCTGATTAAGGTAGACATCCCATGCTGGCTGAGAAACAGCCTTGTGGCTCGGATGCCAATGCCCCCTGCTGGGAGATCTCACTGCCGCTCCTGCTACTGTTCAGTGAAGCAGAGGCAGAGCCAAACATTGACTGTGTGGAGGGCTGAGACAGGGAGGTGAGCAGATGGAGGGGGTGGGGTTCTATTTGTACACAGGTGAGGACAGTGGGGTAGCAGGGGTCAGAGCTGATGCAGCTGCATGGAGAGATGGAGAGTTTAGCTGTTGTGGGAGAAGTGCTAAGAGGCGGCTGCAGAGATAATCAGAGGGGGCAGAGGTGAGCTATGGATGTGGGGGGCAGAAATTTCCTCAGTGCATAGAAAACCTCTGAACCCTGCACTCTATGCCTAACACCCTCCTGTGTATTATGTAGTCCTGTGCCCAGCGCTCTGTGTATTGCGTAGTCCTGTGCCCAGCGCTCTGTGTGAACTGCAGTCCTGTGCCCAGCGCTCTCTGTATTATGTAGTCCTTAGCCCAGCGCTCTGTGTATTATGTAGTCCTGTGCCCAGTGCTCTGTGTATTATGTAGTCCTGTGCCCAGTGCTCTGTGTATTGTGTAGTCCTGTGCCCAGTGTTCTGTGTATTATGTAGTCCTGTGACCAGCGCTCTGTGTATTATGTAGTCCTGTGCCCAGCACTCTGTGTATTATGCAGTCTTGTGCCAGGCGCTCTGTGTATTATGCAATCCTGTGCCCAGCGCTCTGTGTATTATTTAGTCCTGTGTACTTTGCGTAATTCTAGAGTAAACCTTTATAGAGTCCCTTTTATGTTATGTTTACACATTCCTCACTTTAGTTATGTTTTAGGGTTATTTACTCCTAGCAGTGCAAAGAGTAGTGATGATTTGCAAAGGTCAGCAGCCAAACGCCAATCAGAAATCAATTACCTGTAGTGAAAACATTTAAGAAAAATATTTCTGATAAATTATCGTTTTCTGGACTTTACTGTGCTTCAAGCAGTATAGCCTAGTTAGCATAGTTTCCCTGGGCCTAGGTACTCCCCCTAGATTCCCTATATGACATCGCATTTTCAACAGAAGATTGCTGACTTTTCTATGATGTGACAATTAATACAGATGAGCCAAGGTTGAATAAAACAGATTTAATTTCTGTCCACTACTTTTATAATGCAAAATTCCACCTGCTTTTAAGAAAGAATAAAGCCTGGAATTATCAAAATCCAAACATATGATAACACACTGCCCTAGCCTAGTAGTATACATAGTCTTCTAAAAATGCAAGAATCTTGTGACTGTGGAACTACAAAATCTAGCATGAAATGCCAACCTCTAAATGACATAGCATGCAGCAGCAGCAGCACTCCTTTTTATTCTGTACCAATAACACTTTTCAACTAAAATATTGATTACCAATGACTACAGCAACTGCTTTAGATGCTACAGACTAAGCTTTTATTAGTCATCTACACCCCCCCCCCCCACGCACACACACACCCCAAAAAAAGATGCCTGCCACCCATACCATCTTCTGCCAACTCTCCTGGGCTATTCACTGTAAAGGTGCCACACAATGTTTCCACAGCTAGACCTCACCTGCCAAATTTCTAATGTTTTTGTAGTGTAAATTCTGCTTTGTGTCTCCAAGTTTGCAACTATTTCAGTGCCCAGGCACTATAAAAGGTACCCCACAATGTTTCACAGCTGGACCTCAGCTACCAAATTTCTACTATTTGCTGCAGGCAAAAACCTGCAATGCACCTTAAAGGTTATGGCCTATTCCAGAGTTCCAGCACTCAAAAATATTTATGGCTGTCGTCTATAATTCAATCTAATTCTGAATTTAACTATGAAACCTGCCTCGTCTCTCCCTGTTATATTGCAGCCTAACCAAGCTGCTTACATACTGTCCAGCCAATAAATGATATTTATAGCTATTGTCTCTCAGGTACTTCACTCAAATTTTTATTGCAAGAAAACCTGCCTCGCTCCTCCCCCTTAAATCACACACTAACCAAGTTGCAAACCCACTGTCTAGCCACTGAAATGTATTTGTGGCTTTTATCTCTGAAATAGTACACAAATTCAATTTAAAGACAAAATATGCCTTCTGTTTCCCTTATACGTTGTGGCTTTACCAAACTGCTTACATATTGTCCAGCCACTGAATAATATTCATGGTCATAGACTTGCAGACAGGTCACCCAATTTTTTTTTGCAAGATAAAACCTGCATCGCCTCTTTATCCCCATATTACAGCCTAACTAAGCTGCATACCTACTGTGCAGCTGAAAAATATTTGTGGCTAATATTTCTCAAATAATACACTGATACACTAAATTCTAATTTAGGTTAAATCTTTCCTTGCCTCTCCCTTTTACTTATAAATCTATAAATAATAAAGACAAGTAATTAGTGTAATTGAAACAGAGGAGCAGACAGAAGAAGGTGAGGGATTTATATGTCTGGAAGAGAAATGACCTGTCTTATATAAAGTAGATGTAGTATTTCATGGGAAACGTTACATTTTAATGTATTACAAGAGGAGGTGTAAGGAAAACAGAATAACATACAGATCTTACTAGATTAAACCTATGGATCACAAGCACTAATAGCTTTACTACTTCCACAACCTGTACAACATGCTGTTCCTGAGCAGTTCATGACTGCGTAAATTAGCTGTATGTTTGGGTATGCAGAGCACAACATGTTACATGCACTCATAGACCATCACTATCATAGTGATCCCTTCTGTCCCAGTCCCTTTCTCATACTCTGGGTAAGCAGGAAGCCCATGAGAACCACACAATGCCACTCTAATCACCTAAGCCTGGTACAGATGATGAGGTTATTGGACAAATTACTGTCCATTTATTTGCATGCTAGTCTCATATTGGAAATTAAGAAGTTAGTAAAGTTACGAAAATTTTCCCATATCCTCTATTATTCCGCCTCACCTTCTTCTCTTCTTTCTTCTTCTTCCTCTCTCCCCTATTATTGGTCAATGCTAGATCGTTTTTCAGAGTGTGTGTAAAGGGCATCTGGAGGGAGATATGTTGCCACTTCAGCACCTGTTTAAACCCTGTAACCCCCACACCATACAGGGAGGAGGCAGCATGGCCTGATTCACTTGAATGGGTCACGTTCAGCAGCAGTACTGCTTGCCAAACACAACAGGGGGTAGGTGCGAAGGAACCGATTGCAGCCACAAGCAGGGCCGGTGCTAGACTATTTTGCACCCTAGGCAAGACTGGCTACTTGCACTCACCCCCTCCCCCCAAAAAAAAAAGAAAACGTCTGAGCATGTTCAAATAGATTTAAAATTCATATATTTATATTTATTTATAAATCATATTTGTATAAATATATGAATTTTGAATGTGTTTGAAATGGGACTATTGGAGCCTGCCTCCAGGATCCAATTATAAGGCTCCAATAGTCTCATTTTCTTGAGCTATCACATCAGCTTGCACATCATTACTGCTCACTGATTGATTGTTAGAGGTTACTGCACATCATTACCGCTCACTCATTGGTTGCTAGAGGTTACTGAACATCATTACTATTCACTCATTGGTTGTTAGAGGTTAACATGGGAATCTCTCTATGAAAGTGCCCCTGGACTGGAGGGTGCAATCTCTCTATGGAGGGGCCCCTGGACTGGAGGTGGTAATCTCTATATGAAGGGGCCCCTGGACTGAAGGTAACAGTCTCTCTATGGAGGATCTCCATAAAGAGACTGCTACCTCCAGTCCAGGGGCCCCTCACTAAGGAGACTTCCACCTCCAGTTCAGGGCCAGGGGGCCCCTGCTATAGAGAGACTACTATCTCCAGTCTAGGGGCCCCTCAATAGAAAGACTGATACCTCCAGTCTAGGGGCCCCTCCTATTGTAGGGTGACATTAGAATGGAAAGCCCCTGGGATTGTAAATCCATTCGGAGTGCAGTGCAGTAGTGCAGGAACACTGTGCTCCCCCAGCAGTTTACGGGTTAAGGTGCCCACGGCAAAGGGAAATTCTGCAGAGCCTGATGTAAAGGGGAACTCTGCAGACCCTGATGTAAAGGAAAGCTCTATAGCCTCTGATGTAAGGGAGAGTGCTGCAGAGAGTGATGTAAAGGAGAACTCTGAAGTAAGGGGGTTTCTGGTTACCAAAGCCCCCCCTTACATAAGAGTACCCAGAGTTCTCCTTACATCAGAGTTCACAGAGTACCCCCTACATCAGAGTTCTCTTTTACATTAGAACCTTACAGTGCAAGGGGGAACTCTGTGGACCCTGATGTAAAGGGGAACTCTACAGATCATAATGTAAGGGGGAATGCTTCAGACTTTGGTGTAAGGGGAACTCTGATGTAAGGTGTTCTCTGGTCCCCAGAACCTCCCCTTACATCATAGTCCACAGTTTCCCCTTTACAGCACAGTCTACAGCATTCCCCTTACATTATGGTCTGCACAGTTCTGCTTTAAATCACAGTTCCCCTTTTACATCCGGGCCTGCAGAGCTCCCCCTGGCACTGTAAGGGGGAAGATTGCAGATACTGATGTAATGGAGTACTCTGAGTTAAAGGGGAAATGCTAGGAACTTTGATGTGTGTGTGTGGGGGGGGGGGGGTGTACTCTAGTTATCAGAGCTCCCCATACATCTCTGTAGAGTAGGTGATGTTGCAGTCAGTGATCTGTTCAGTATGCTCTTTTTCCCCTCCCCCTTGTGTATGCAGAACAGGTTAGCTATCACTGTGTGCAGACACTCTTGCACTCTTCACTGACAGCAGAGTACCTGGGCCCTCTCCACTGCTTCCCCCAACAGACTGACCTCGGCCCGGACTCCTCCGCTTGCTTCCCTCCCAAAGTACCCTCACTCACATGGTTATCATCATCAGTGCCCTGGACTCCTGGGCTGGCAGATCCTCTCAGGTGGAACGAAAGTTAGGAATTGCAGCGCTGGAAGGCGGAGCAGCTAGAGGAGGAAGCTACATCTGCTCCTCTGAATGCCTCCCCGCAGGCGGGCCCAACAACCAATAGTTCTAACAGGTGGGCAGTGGTGATGGGACTTGGAGAGTAGCTGAATAGGCAGTCCGCCACCATAGAGCCTACATGGTGGAAGCCAGCCTTCCTATTTTTATGGACTGTTTTGTCCCTTTTGTAAAAATAGGAATAGTTGGCAACCCTGATGGGGCCCCCTACTGGCCCCCAAATGGTCAGTGTGCCCCTGGATAGGATACTGTCACAGTGGAGCCTTGGGGTGGGTGGGAGAGGAAGCGGACAGCCCCAGACTCCCAGCATGCGGGGGCACAGCAGCGGCAGCGGCCCCAGTGGAAGTGAAGCTGTGTGAGGACAAATTACTCTGCTGTGACAGTCAGCACTAGAGGAGGAAAATGCGTCCAACTGTCCACTCTGTGGCCGGTGCCAGAAATCCTAGACAGCAAGAGAAACCAGTGGCCCTGGCTGTGCCGTAGTTGGCAGTGCACTCTAGGCGGCTGCCTAGTGTGCCTTGCGATAGTGCCGGCCTGGCAACAACATGTGGGCAACCTTGTCCATCTGCCTTTGTAGCCTAACCATCTAGGTCTTAATGTCTTCTGTCTGCCCTTCTTTTTCCTCTCTGCCCATTTTTTCTCTCCCTCACTGTTTTTCTATCCTTCTTTTCCCCACTTTCCAACGATCCCTATCAATCCCCTTTTTGTCTGTCCTTACTTACCTCACCTTCTCCTGCCTGCTGTTCTTTTCCCCTGTCCCCTATTATCTCTCTCACTTTCCCCTCTCTCTCACCCTCTTCTCTCAGTCCTTTTTTCCTCTGTACCCTATAATTCCCCCCCACCCCACACCTTCTTCCATGTGCAACCTATGTAACACTAAGGGGCATGTGTGTAACCTCCTGAAACATTCTCACTGTACAAAATGGCTTTCCAAAAAAAAAAAAGAAAAAAAGGGGGCTTTCAGAGTTTAAGTGATTCACTTTTCTTGGCTAGCTTAAAATGGTTGTAAACCCTTACATATACCCAGTGAAATGACTGGACTCAGGTGATACACAAGGATGAAACAAATCCCCCTACAAAAGTTGTACATGTTTATCTGCAGTCTTCTGTTCTCTACATCTGTTCAAAGTCCAGAATTTATAAGCTTGTCTGAGAGTTCAGAAAAAAGGGGGCGGAGAGCTGAAGTTACACTCTGCAGAGCTCAGTGAGAAGAGCTGATTGAAAGGAAGGGCCACACCCCTTTCATACAGCACACAGGAACAGAGCTGGAGCTGTCAATGAGCTGGAGATCCCTCCCCTGTCACTTTGTTTCTCTTGGTGTCAGCAAACTTGTCAGAAGTGATTCATGCTTATAGCAGAGGAATGGGGCAGCAGAGAGAAATGACACATAATGCTCTTAGGTGAGACAAGTAAACACTATAGCGGGATATGCTTTGTTCATATTTCATGTCTGAGGTTTACAACCACAACAACTTTTTAGAAATGCAAGCTTTGGTATAGATGCAAGATTTGGGATAACTTGCAGTACCTCACAAAGTGAGTACACCCCTCACATTTTTGTAAATATTTCATTATATATTTTTATGTGACAACACTGAAGAAATTACACTTTGCTACAATGTAAAGTAGTTAGTTTGCAGCTTGTATATGTGACTTGTTAGTGTTACAAGGTCTCAGGTGTGAATGAGGATCAGGCGTGTTAAATTTGTTGTGATCGCTCTCACTCTCTCATACTGGTCACTGGAAGTTCAACAGGGCACCTCATGGCAAAGAACTCTCTGAGGATCTGAAAAAAAAATTGTTGCTCTACATAAGAAGATTGCGAAGACCCTGAAACTGAGCTGCAGCATGGTGGTCAAAACCATACAGTGGTTTAACAGGACAGGTTCCACTCAGAACAGGCCTTGCTGTGGTCATCCAAAGAAGTTGCGTGCACGTGCTCAGTCATATCCAGAGGTTTTCTTTGGGAAATAGACGTATGAGTGCTGCCAGCATTGCTGCAGAAGTTGAAGGGGTAGGGGGGCCAGCCTGTCAGTGCTCAGACAATCAAAATGGTCCACTGCATCAAATTGATCTGCATGGCTGTCATCCCAGAAGGAAGCCTCTTCTAAAGATGATGCACAAGAAAGTCCGCAAACAGTTTGCTGAAGACAAGCAAACTAAGGACATGGATTACTTGAACCATGTCCTGTGGTCTGATGAGACCAAGATAAACTTACAGTATTTGGTTCAGCTGGTGTCAAGTGTGTGTGGCAGCAACCAGGTGAGGAGTACAAAGACAAGTGTATCTTGCCTACAGTCAAGCCTGGTGGGGGGGAGGTCTCGTGATCTGGGACTGCATGAGTTCTGCCGGCACTGGGGAGCTACAGTTCATTGAGGGAACCATGAATGCCAACATGTACTGTGACAAACTAAGCATCCCCTCCCTTCGGAGACTGGGCCGCAGGGCAATATTCCAACATGATAACGACCCCAAACACACCTCCAAGACAATCACTGCCTTGCTAAAGAAGCTGAAGGTAAAGGTGATGGACTGGTCAAGCATGTCTATAGACCTAAACCCTATTGAGCATACAGTATGTGGAGCATCCTCAAATGGAAGGTGGGGGAGCACAAGGTCTCTAACATTCACCAGCTCCATAATGTGGTCAGTGGAAGAGGACTCCAGTGGCAACCTGTGAAGCTTTGGTGAACTTCATGCCCAAGAGGGTTAGGGCAGTGCTGAAAAATAATGGTGGCCACAAAAAATATTGACACTTTGAGCCCGATTTGGACTTTTTCACTTAGGGGGTGTACTCACTTTGGTTGCCAGTGGTTTAGACGTTAATGGCTGTGTGTTGAGTTGATTTGAGGGGACAGCAAATTTACACTGTTATACAAGCTGTACACTCACTACTTTACATTGTAGCAAAGTGTAATTTCTTCAGTGTTGTCACATGAAATGGTATAATAAAACATTTACAAAAATGTGAGGGGTGTACTCACTTTTGTGAGATACTGTATATGTATGGTTAGGCAGCATGGGATTGGGGGGGGGGGGACGCATTTCTAAATGTTGTGTTAGGCAGGAATTCTACTTTAAGTTTCACTTTATGTAAAAAAAAAAAGATAATATATTTTCTTGCTTTAAAGTGTACTCATTCATATTATTGTTATATCTGATTATATAAGCAATATATTTGTTGTTAAATATGGTGGCTCAAAAAGGTAGTTTGGATTTATACACAAATGTTTCTTTCATTTGCACAAAGTGTTAGCATATTCCTGGTATTTGAATTGTTTTACACAATTCTGGAAAAATTCTAAATAAGATATTTTTACTTGTAGATCATCTGCAGTACACCACTGTATATCCCACAGACTGACCATTCAGCCTAGCTGTTTATGCTGTATGCCTATGGGAACATAATTTCTCTTGCACAGGGATGCCCAAACAAGAGAATGATGTAGAGGGACCTCTGCTCAACTTCACAGACAGCACAAGCTTGACTTTCTTTTGTGATTGAGTTCAAAGGCCTTCACTTCACTTATTGTGGTCATTCGGATCCCACTTTTATTATCATGTTATATTATACAGGCTACATGGAAAGCAGCAGGGAAGCCCCAAGGTAGATGGAACATGCAAAACATCCAGATAGTAGCTTAACTTATAAAATCAAGCATCATTTTTAGTTAGACTGATACTTTAAGCTTCACCTTTTTATTTTGCTCTTCTCTGTGCCATTCACCTGTTCTGTTTTTTTCTGTCATTTCCCCCTGTTATACTCTTTCTTCAGCTCTCTTCCTATGTCTCTTTCTTTTGTTCTCCAACTTGCCACCTTATATCTGCTCTCCCCTCCTCGATCCTCTCTATCTCTATTCTGCTCTACTTTTCTGTATTTCTTTATTTCTGCATTTTTCCTCTCCTTCTATCTTCCCCCTGCTCTTTTCCTTTGTATCTCCATCTGCTTTCTTTCTCCATTCTCTGCTTCTGTCTCTCTTTTCTCTGCACTTGCACTTTGTCTTTTTCTCTGCTTTCTTTATATACGTATTTAGCTGTTCTCTCCCTCTCCTGTACTTTTGTCTATACGTCTCTTACTGCTTTTCATTTCAGTGTCTCTTTTTCCATTTGTTCTTTCAGCATAATTCATTCCACTCCCTTCCTTTTCTGCTTTCTTTATCCATGAATTTAGACTCTTTCCTCCTCCTGTCTCTCTCTTACCTCTGATCTTTTCTTTGGGTGTTCTCTGAATGCTTCTTTGATAACTCTTTCCTTTTTGTCTTTTTCTTCTCCTCTCTGGTACTGCTACAGCTAATGTTTTCTTTGTTCCTCTATCTCCTCCCTCTCTTCTCTCTTCATTTATCCTTGTTTTGCTCTTTCTGCCTTTTTCCTCAACTCTATATCCCTGCTCTTTTCCATTCTTCCTTACCTCCTCTCCATTCTTTTGTGGGGTTTTTCTCCCTTCTCTTTCTTTATCTTTCTTCTGCTCTTTGCTCTGCTCCTGGCCTCTCCCTTATCTACCATTCATTCTTCCTCTCCTTTTGTGTTTTGTTGCCCTATTCCTCTCTTTTTCCTATGTTCTCCGGCTGTCTCTTATCCTCCTCACCTTCTTTCTCTCCTTCTGTGTTTCCTTGCCCTCTTGACTCTCTCTTTTCTCTGTTTTCCGCCTCTCTCTTATCTTCCTCACCTTCTTTCTCTCTTTCTGTGTTTCCTTGCCCTCTTCACTCTCTTTTCTCTGTTCTCCGCCTCTCTCTCTCTTATCTTCCTCACTTTTTTCTCTCCTTCTGTATGTCTTAACTCTTTCTGTCTCTTTTCTCTGCTCTTGGCCTCTCCCGATCTTCCTTACATCCTTTCTCTCACTCTATATTTCTTTATTCTCTCCCTGTCTCTTTCCTCCTTTCCTCTCAGTTTCTGTTCTTGGCCATTTTCTAACTTCCTTACCTTTTTTTCTTTTCTTCTGTATTTCCTTGCTTTCTCCTTTTCTTGTTCCATTGCTCTCAGCCTCTCACCTATCTCCTTTACCTCCTTTCTCTTCTCTATTTCTTTATTTTCTCCCAGTCTTTTTCCTCTGCTCTTTTCCTCTTAGACTCTTTTCTCTGCTCTTGGACTCTCCCTATCTTCTTTACCCTTTTCTCTCAACTTCTTTTCCTTGCTTATAGTGCAAAAGTATACCTGCGCTGCTACCAAAACAAACTAATAAATAAATCTCAATAATTATTGTGTATAAATAGTCTGTGTAAAGTGCTAGTGCTCAACTTGAAATACACAATCCTATATCTTAAATACCAATCAATATAAAAATATACATAAATACAAATTTTTTTACGTGAAATAAATAAATGTGAATAAAAATCCTTCAATTAACAACGTGCTGAAATAGTGACAGTCTTTGTGCAAAGTATAAGTCCAAAGTGCTGCGTGCTCATAAAACAAGTGCCGGTGCTCTCTCTACATGGGTAGGTGCTCCCCTCCTGGACCCCTACTCACCAGAAGCCAAATAATACACCGCCTTCAAAAAATATCCTTAGGTGGGACGAGCCTTATTGGACCATCAACTCAATGGCTTTACTGTAGATCACATCATCCAGGTATTTGCTCAAAAAAAGGAAAGAGATGCTGGCATCGTGAAGTATGTAACTACTTTATTCGATGCACACAATACAAGATACACTTACAATATGGCAAAGGTTCAAACGCCTAAAAGTCATCCCACGGGTTGCCAATCCAAACGACTGTACTTACTCCCCGTGTCCCTGTAACTCGGAAGGTGGATGTATTCCGGCGTAGTGCGTACTCGGACGGACAGCTTGACGCGTTTCGCTCCTCACACAGAGCGTTATCAAAAGCTGGTCCGCTCCAGATACGTACTATATTTATAAGGTAACAAAATTACATAATTGCTGACACCTTAGAGGAACCGGAAGTAGAATGCCGCCATTTTGTGATTCCTATGGTGGTGAACTTCCTGTTCACCATCATCCTACTATGCCTTTTCATTGATATCTACAACAGTTTATCCCCACATCATAAGCTTTTGTTAATCGCTTTAATATTTTCTGGTGCAATTTGATATATTCCTAAAATTGTAAGTAAAAAGCTAGTATGGGCAGCGTAGTATTCCAATGGCGGAACCGGAAGTGGCTCCGCCATGTTGGGACTCACAATCTCTCCATATGTCGGAACCGGAAGTGATGTCGTCATATCGGGGTGAGCCGATGACGCACTTCCTGTTCCTCGTGACGATCTGTTTTTGGCTTCATCCAGCTCATGGGGTATATCAATCTGACTCTAGATGCGTCTAGTTATGGGGCCACTTCGCTTTTACTGCCTTATTACAAACTAAGCCGGCCGTGACTTATTATTAACCTTCGGCGGCGGAACCGGAAGTCCCGCCGCCATATTGAAACACCCATTGTCATATAGAAATATCATAGCGGCCGCCATATTGGGACTCCTAATCCTATTGTACTTCCTGTACACCACCTTACTAATCCTTACTGCTCATATTTGATTACTGCTATAATTAATAAGTGTCAAAACTTTTAAAACACGGAGGCATTCTAATTGCGGTGCCCCTTTACATACAATACACCTTACAAATAAAAATTAAATTAAAATAAAATGAATTTCAATAAAAATACTCAATACATCCACATATATTAAATCAATTATTGTATGACCACTATGCAAAATCTTTTTCATAAATTCAAGATAATTTATATGAGCCTATATCAAGTTTCCCTGAGAAGGCCTATATATATATATACTGTAAATGTCATTATGTTATACTACAATTCCATATCTAATACATTAACAAATTATTAAATAATTAAAAAAATTATTAAAAAAAAAAAAAAAAAAAAAATTATTAAAAAATTATTAATAAAAAAATATATATACTTTTCTCAAATCATTCTATATGCCTAATTATACTAGAAAAGGCTAAAAAGTACATAATAATTGGCTACACAATATCCCAATTTTTGTCCTATTAAAAAACTTAAAATTAAAAATTATTAATAAAACAATTAATATCCAATTCTACATTAAGACCTGCAGGGACCATGGTTTTTAACTGTTGAATCCACCATGTTTCGTTCTGAGACACTGCTCTTTTTAAATGTGTCCCTCTCCAATGCGGAATAATCCTATCTATACCGCAAAAGGTCATCTTCCGAGGGTCCTTATTATGGTATAGTCTGAAGTGGTTGGAAAGGCTATGTTTGCGGAATCCTTTCTTTATATTACTTATATGCTCCCTCAACCGTATTCTTAATTCTCTCGTAGTGCGGCCCACATATTGAAGGCCGCACTCACACTGTAATAAGTATGTCACATGTGTATTCCTGCAATTAATAAATTGGTTAATCTCATATTTCTTCTTTGTTGACCAAGATTCAAAGTGCTTAATGCTTCTCCTTTTGTCTATGCGACATGTCTTGCAGGCTACACACCTGCCACATTTATAAAAACCTGTTCTATCCAAAAAGGTTACCAATTTCTTTGGGGGATCTGGAATGCTCTTGACAATTCTATCTTTCAAAGTGGGAGGTCTTCTATAGATGAACTTGGGTTTATTAGGCAACATTTGTTTAAAAATTGGGTCCCTTAATAAGATGTTCCAATGTTTCTTTATACTTTTCTCTATGGATCTATATTGTTGATTAAATTCAGTGCAAAATGCAATATCAAAAGTTTTTTTATTATTATTATTTTTTGGTTTGTCAGCCAGTAGTTCTTTCCTTTCTATTTTCTCAACTTGTTTTTTCATTCTATCTAGCTGTTTTCTTCTATATCCCTTTTCCTCAAATCTATTGATTAAAACCTCAGACTGCTCTTTGAAATCACTTTCTTTGTTACAATTCCTTTTTATTCTTAACATTTGGCTCTTTGGAATGGCCGAAATCCATTGCGGATGATGACCACTACTAGTTGGAATATAACTATTCCTGTCTGTGCTTTTAAAATATGTCTTTGTAAAAAGGTCAGAGCCATTCTTAAAAATAGTAAGATCTAAATAATTCACTTCCTTAGTACTAAAATCTTCCGTAAACGTGATGCCATAAATATTATCATTGATTTCAGACATAAACTTTAAAAAGGAATCATGTGACCCCTCCCACACAATAAAAATGTCATCGATGTATCTCTTATACATCTTGAGAGGGGTATGGGATTTTTTAAAAATAGTTTCCGCTTCCCATTTGCTCATGAACAGGTTGGCTACTGTGGGGGCATACTTTGCCCCCATGGCTACACCTTTTGTCTGATTAAAATATTGTCCATCATGCCAAAAATAGTTATTTTGCATCGCCATATTAAGGATATCCAAAATAAAACTTATTTGTTTTTGCGGGAGCTTTTTCTCTTTTAATAGTGCCCATTCTACGGCTTTGCTGGCATCCTTCTGTTTAATATTTGTATATAAGGAATTTACGTCTATACTGGCTAAAATAGTATTTTCTGAGATTTTTATTGTAGATATTTGATTAATCAAGTCTTTACTATCCCTGAGGTATGCTGGACAGCCCTGTGCAATGGGCTGCAGATGATAATCCACGTATTCCCCCACTCTAGAGTAAATGGATTCCACACCGTTAATGATGGGACGTCCTGGGGGGTTAGTGGTACTTTTATGTATTTTGGGGTTTTGGTATATAATCGGTTTCCTTGGCTGTTCAGGTATTAGATATTTGGCTTCTTTTTTGTTTAAGATCCCATCTTTTTGTGCCCTTTTTATTTTCTTTGTTAACATGGCTTTCAATTTTTTTACTGGATCCCCTTTTAATTTTGTATATGTTTCTCTATCCTCTACCAGGCGGTTCAGTTCAGCTATATAGTTCTTTTTATCCATAACTACAATTCCCCCACCTTTGTCCGCAGGTCTTATTATAATATCATTGGCCTTCTCTAGTTTTTTTATGCTTTGTTTAATTTCCTTACTACCTTTAATAGGATGTATAGATATATTCTCTATGTCTTGTTCAACCATCATTTTAAATACTTCTAAACAATGATTATTGGAGTTCCTGGGATTAAATGTGGATTTATTCCTTAATCCACTATGCACATATCCGTCTTCTTCTAAAGTGCTCGTAGCTGATTTATTAAAAAAATGTTTCTTAATATTTAAAACTCTAATAAATTTGTGCAAATCAATAAAAGTCTTGAATTTATTCAACTGTTTGGGTGGTGCATACTTTAAACCTTTATCTAAAATCTTAAGTTCATCCTCATTAAAAACTTTATTACTAAGATTAAAAATTCCTGCGCCTAAGCGTCTCTTTTCCTTTTTCTTCTGTCCTCCCCTACATCCTCTCTTCTTCCTTCTCCTCCTTGGGGTGGTTGTGTATTGTAATTCCTCTGCGGTGCCCCCTGGGGAGGGTGTGTATTGTATCCTCTGTATGGGCCTCTGTAAGGGCCTCTTGGTCTCCAATATTGTTGACCTCTTGGCGGACCCCAATATTTTTTTTTTTTTTTTTTTTTTTAATAATTTTTTTAATTATTTAATAATTTGTTAATGTATTAGATATGGAATTGTAGTATAACATAATGACATTTACAGTATATATATATATATAGGCCTTCTCAGGGAGACTTGATATAGGCTCATATAAATTATCTTGAATTTATGAAAAAGATTTTGCATAGTGGTCATACAATAATTGATTTAATATATGTGGATGTATTGAGTATTTTTATTGAAATTCATTTTATTTTAATTTAATTTTTATTTGTAAGGTGTATTGTATGTAAAGGGGCACCGCAATTAGAATGCCTCCGTGTTTTAAAAGTTTTGACACTTATTAATTATAGCAGTAATCAAATATGAGCAGTAAGGATTAGTAAGGTGGTGTACAGGAAGTACAATAGGATTAGGAGTCCCAATATGGCGGCCGCTATGATATTTCTATATGACAATGGGTGTTTCAATATGGCGGCGGGACTTCCGGTTCCGCCGCCGAAGGTTAATAATAAGTCACGGCCGGCTTAGTTTGTAATAAGGCAGTAAAAGCGAAGTGGCCCCATAACTAGACGCATCTAGAGTCAGATTGATATACCCCATGAGCTGGATGAAGCCAAAAACAGATCGTCACGAGGAACAGGAAGTGCGTCATCGGCTCACCCCGATATGACGACATCACTTCCGGTTCCGACATATGGAGAGATTGTGAGTCCCAACATGGCGGAGCCACTTCCGGTTCCGCCATTGGAATACTACGCTGCCCATACTAGCTTTTTACTTACAATTTTAGGAATATATCAAATTGCACCAGAAAATATTAAAGCGATTAACAAAAGCTTATGATGTGGGGATAAACTGTTGTAGATATCAATGAAAAGGCATAGTAGGATGATGGTGAACAGGAAGTTCACCACCATAGGAATCACAAAATGGCGGCATTCTACTTCCGGTTCCTCTAAGGTGTCAGCAATTATGTAATTTTGTTACCTTATAAATATAGTACGTATCTGGAGCGGACCAGCTTTTGATAACGCTCTGTGTGAGGAGCGAAACGCGTCAAGCTGTCCGTCCGAGTACGCACTACGCCGGAATACATCCACCTTCCGAGTTACGGGGACACGGGGAGTAAGTACAGTCGTTTGGATTGGCAACCCGTGGGATGACTTTTAGGCGTTTGAACCTTTGCCATATTGTAAGTGTATCTTGTATTGTGTGCATCGAATAAAGTAGTTACATACTTCACGATGCCAGCATCTCTTTCCTTTTTTTGAGCAAATACCTGGATGATGTGATCTACAGTAAAGCCATTGAGTTGATGGTCCAATAAGGCTCGTCCCACCTAAGGATATTTTTTGAAGGCGGTGTATTATTTGGCTTCTGGTGAGTAGGGGTCCAGGAGGGGAGCACCTACCCATGTAGAGAGAGCACCGGCACTTGTTTTATGAGCACGCAGCACTTTGGACTTATACTTTGCACAAAGACTGTCACTATTTCAGCACGTCGTTAATTGAAGGATTTTTATTCACATTTATTTATTTCACGTAAAAAAATTTGTATTTATGTATATTTTTATATTGATTGGTATTTAAGATATAGGATTGTGTATTTCAAGTTGAGCACTAGCACTTTACACAGACTATTTATACACAATAATTATTGAGATTTATTTATTAGTTTGTTTTGGTAGCAGCGCAGGTATACTTTTGCACTATACACTTTATGAAGGTACATCACCTTTTATACCAGCAGCAGCCCACTATACAGTGGTATCAGTATAATTATAAGTATAATTATAATCCTCAGCGCTAGCCTTTAATCCTTCTTTTCCTTGCTCTCTTCCAATATCTTTCCACTGCTCTCGGCCTCTTCCCTATCTCCTTCACCTCCTTTCTCTTCTCTCTATTTCTTTATTCTCTCCCTGTCTCTTTCCTCTGTTTTTTTCCTCTCCGTCTCTTTCCTCTGCTCTTGGCCTCTCTCTACCTTCCTTACCCTCTTCTCTCCCTCTGAATTTCTTTACTCTCTTCCAATCTCTTTCCATTGCTCTCAGCCTCTCCCCTATCTCCTTCACCTCCTTTCTCTCCTTCTCTATTTCTTTATTCTCTCCCTGTCTCTTTCCTTTGCTTTTTTTTTCCTCTCAGTCTCTTTCCTCTGCTGTCTCTCACTTTTCCCTTTCAGGCCGCCTCTCATTCTTTTCCACTCTCTCTCTTATAAAACAAACGCTTGCCTAAGCTTTCCAGTCTAAAGACGACAGGCCTGTGCCAAAAATAATCAAATAAAGTGCCTAAGAAATGTGCCTCAGTTCAGCACAAGAACCAAATCATTTCTAATAAATATTTAGGCCGATGTTTCAAGGCAAGGTAGGCCAAGAGTAACAAAGCCTGGGCTGGGTTGTTTACACTGCTGGCCCGGTCCTGGAACTGCCTCTTTACTGCTGACCATTGACACTTACAGGTTAATTTCCACATGGAGCAGGGGGGAAACTCTATCCAGGCTTTGTACGGAGCGGGTCAGCCCAGGCATCTTAATCTGTTTAGCATGTGTGCAGTGTGAGGAGTTAGGACCACCACGGTGCTTTCTTAAGCTACAGCAGCAGTCATTCTGCTCCTTTGGGTAGTTAATAAAGAAGAGCTTATGGGAGAATCAGTTTATAAAGGTTTCACTTTGTAATCTGGATCGTTTTTGGCTGAGCCTTACATTTGGTCCTTTTTCCCTCTGTGAAGAAAGTACAAACTGGCTTATTTGTACAGTTCACCACATGGAAGAGTGATATAATTAGTGTATTTAGGTCGTGTCTTTCCCTAGGAGGAAAGGTTTCTGACAAATTGCTAGTAGGAATTATGGAGCTGCTCACACATGCACAGTACACTGCAGATGAACAGGGAGCCTTTCTTCACAAGTCTATCCAGAATGTGTATATATATTGCATATAAAAGACGCTATTATTATACCTTTGGTGAATAGCGCTAATACTTCCCCAAAAGGTAGCAATCAGAAAAACGGGTCAGGAAACAGAAAGCTGCAATGTGCTATTAAAAACTTTAACTACATCCAAATAAACACACAGCAGGTAAAAAAAATGTAATAGATTTCTAATATATTTTGGCAGTAAGATTCCAGCAGTGTATGATGTCAGCATGAGGCTCCCTGCACTGTGGAGACATTAAGAATGATTTACTGTAGCACTGAGACTTAAAGTGATTTTAAAGGCTCGAGGTGTTTTATTCTTTGCATTAAAATTATTGTAAAGTCTAGTTTTTTTTTTTTTTTTTAAATAACAAACATGTTATACTTACCTGCCTTGTGCAGTTGATTTATGCACAGGGTAGCCTGGATCCTCTTCTTCTCTGGTCCCTTTTCGGTGCTCCTAGCCCCTCCCTTCTGTTGAGCGTCAAGCAGCTTGCTATAGGAGCACCAGAGCCAAGCAGCAGCTCTGTGTGTCCATTCAGATACGCAGTTGTGGTTTGGCCTTGCCGACCCCTCTCTCCTGATTAGCTGACTGACTTTAGTTGACAGCAGTGGGAGCCAATGGAGCCGCGGCTGTGTCTCAATCCATCAGGAGGGAGAGTCCTGGACGGCCTAGGAACCCGTGGACATTGCTGGACAGAGATGGGGCTCAGGTAAGTATTAGGGGGTGCAGGGGAGGCTGCTTCACACAGAAGGTTTTTTATCTTAAAGCATAGAATGTATCAAGATAAAAAAAACCTTCTGAATTTACAACTCCTTTAAGGTTAAAAAAAAAGGTTTTGCAACCAGCTCCCCCTACTACTTTAAATACTTTCCAGAGCCCAATCGAAATCCAGCACTGAGTACGAGAGCAAAGGCTCTCTGCTCCCTCCCTCCCTATTTGCTCAGCCATTGCCTCCTGCTGATATCATTCACAGCAAGTGACGAGGCGGGGGTCGAGGCCAAGCCACACTCTGTGTGTCCATGGACATACAAAGCTGGCTCAGGAGCGAGCCCACGTGAGTGTACCCACAGCAAGTGGCTTGCTATGATGGGCACTGGGCAGGAAGGGGGAGGAGCCAGGAGCACCATCAGGGGACCCCAGAAGAGGAGGATCTGGGCTGCTCTGCACTAAACCATTGCACAGAGCAGGTATGTATAATTTGTTATTTTTAAAAATTTAAATGGAATCCTTTACAATCACCTGTGGAATTCAAGCCTAACACTAACTATTCTTAAAAAAAGATCTCCTTCATCCTACCCATCCTCCTTTCTATACCTGTATAAAGATCTGTATGCAATACTCTTATACATTTTTATCTGGTCCTGGCAAAGTAATGTGATCCTGCAGCTCCAGCTCCCCTTTTTCATGGAGACACATGGCTCTGGGAATTCCAGGAGGCATGACATCACCCATAGGCTCCCATAATTTAGCTGTTGCCAGTGATCCCTAAACCCCCCCCCCCTCCCCCGACGTCAGACGTCACTCTCTGACACATGGGAACCAGAGCTGCAGAATCACATGACCAGACCAGAGTGTACTAAAAAAAGGCAACTATATAGATGTTTTTTACACAGGGTAGGCAGGATAGGTAGGAGGAATGGGAGGGAACATTTTTTTAAGAATAGTTAGTGTTAGGCTTGAATTCAACTTTAAACTGTCAAATTGTGGCAGATTCCTTCTGAACTGACTGAAATTCAAGCTGTGGGTGTCTGAAGCCAGGTGAAAATGAATGGATGAATAGTGAGTGACTACAACCATTCAAATACAGTCACTGTTCATGTATTCAGACGGCCACCGGGTGCTGTGGGCATCTCAAGAAAACAGCTGACAGGGGAAATTGCATCATCTTTGCTGTTTAGTGTGGAAGGGGGAATAGAATGATATATCTTGTTTAGCCCACATGGCTCAATGAGGGAAATCTTAACATGCTTGGCTATCCCGAAAGGAATCATACTGTGAGCATACTGATATCTGTGTAATGGTTATAAGGTTTCATGCACACAGCAGTACACTGTCTATGCAGAGCGCAGGGACTGCATGATGACTGTGGAAATGATATGCATGTGCACTCACACATGCTTCGAGCACTCACTATTTGAAGTGTGTATGTCGGTGCTTAACACAATCTCCGGTGCACTATCGCGTCCAGCTGCCTCTTCTAATGCATCTCCATTGGGAGCTGTATGCTGTGGCAGTGTGCCCAGGGAATGTCATTACGCGGATTCTGCATGTTTAACGTTCCCTGCAGGGCTGTGTGCATGAAACCTAAAAGGTCAAACTAAGCAATTAAATCCCACTAGAATGGAATTCACTCTAAATTGCTGAATTCTGTGGAATTCACAACAATAAAATCCTGTAGCTCCATGCTGAAAGTCCATTCAAGTGAAATCATACGGTCAACTTTTAAGGTAGATGTAAACCAATTTTATCATTTCCAATATTGTAAAAATTTCAGCTTTCATTGAATACCTGGTGATACTGCCAAGAAGGACCTTGCTTTGGCACTTCATTTTATGGGATGACAATGGCCTGTTCCTGCCTTCTAGGTTGTTACCCTGTCATGGAGACTACAAGTGGCAATTTTAACAACATAAAACATATAGGATCGACCATTTTAATTGGCAGGTAGCCTACCCTGAGAAATAACATGCAGCCATGGCTGGAGTGCATGCATGTAGACAGGACATTTCTACAAAGAGAATGTAGAAGATCTGCAGCAATAAGATGCAACAATGGATAAAAACAAATATTTTTTTATTGCATGTTATTCAGTTAGAGTTTACATTACTTCTAATTATTTCAGATTCCCACATGAAGTAAGGTTGTCCATGCATATCAAAGGGAAGTTGAAAGTGCAGGCAAACTACCCTCAGGCAACCAAATTTGCCAGCAAACAGGAACTTTAGTTCAGCGGAACATTCCTATCCTTGTGATTAGAGAGGAGCTTGATGACACAGTTGACACTGCTCAGGAAGGAACAGTAGTGATTAGGGTAGATTATCCAATAATCCAGATAGTCTATCTCTCAGGCAAGTGACTCTACAGGTGACATGAGATCATCACTTTCTCCAACTTTGGCCAAAAATGGGTGATTTTTCAAATCAGGACTATGAGTAGCTTGAACTGAACCTGTGTCCAAACTATGAACAATTATTAGAAAAGTGTTTCTGAAATCTGAAAAAAAAAGGAACCACAGTTCCTGCAGCTATAGAGGTCAGAGAGGGCTTCTTTTAAAGCCTGTTAAGATTTGTAAATATTTGATTGCCTATAGGCTTTTTACAGTTATGCTATAAAGCTAGGTTGATCTGCAACAAATTTGCTGGACCAAAACGGTAGACAGATCTTGCACATATGGGGATTTGATGTTGTCCTTCCTGGATATTTGATATATCAGCCTTTATCTGTCAGCAGAAATCCCTAGAATGACCTGCCTAAGACAATATAAGGGCATATTTAGGCTTATACCTTTCAGCAAAGAATCCTTGTAATGTCTGTATTAAAAATTAATTACATCTACGTACTTCATAAAATGGTCATAAACAATTAGTGTTCTATAAATGATTTTCCACCTTTCATTTAACTTTTGTTTATACTCTATAAACTTTTAGAAGAACTAATTACATCTTTTGTGTGGTCCAGAAAACCTCAAACCAGAAGCTTAAATATCGCATCTGCCCCTAATTCATTTTTTAATGTAATATGCAATTTTCGACATAGCTATGAATCATCTGTTCTGGCTGAACACTGATTATTATTCTAAGAGGAATGAAACTGAAAACTCTTTAAGCTAATCAAAGCATTATCTGAGAGAGTGTTTGTTTTCCTAAGAGGCTCTTTGTTTTAATGACTGGCTGGGATTCTCTGTTCTTGACTCATTGGATCAGACGTTCAGGAGCTGTTTTCTTATTTACAAGTCTTGCCATTTGAACATTGCTTACCAAATCCATCATCGTTACATGTTATTCCAGTCATGGACACCCAAATGTCTGGCATACACACATTTGTGCTAATACCTGAAATCAAGGAAAGAATATTAGAAGATTTATATATACATATATATATATATATATATATATATATATATATATATACAGTATCTCACAATAATAAAATGGGAAAAGTCCTGCGCTATCAAAAATAGTAAATAGTAAAAATGTTAGAATGAACTGGGAGATAAGCATCAGCTGCAGCTCCTATCTCAGCCTTTCATAGGGAACTGGATCAATCACAATAAGTAAAATATTAAAGCCGCGCTTATCCTGATATCAAATATCAATATATAGGTGTATACATAAATAGGTAAATAAATAGATCATGTGCTTCGAACAGTGAACGGTGACAGAGCAAAATAAGCAAAGCTTCTGGGTGTGCTACACCCTTACCTTACTGTTGTAAGGTTACAGCATTTGACACATTGTTTTCCAGTGATCCTGCGTTCCTCCTTTATTGCTACATGTTTTTTTTCCCAATAAATCGTTTGAAATACTACACCAGAGGAAGCTTTGTTTTCTGTCTGCCCCTCGCTTGGGAGTCCATAGGACACAGCATAAACCCTCACCCCTGGAAGTTGGAAGGAGGAAGGACCCCAATATAGTATCCCCTCCCAGTACCCCCTTGGAGGAATGCAGGATCACTGGAAAACAATGTGTCAAATGCTGTAACCTTACAGCAGTAAGGTAAGGGTGTAGCACACCCAGAAGCTTTGCTTATTTTGCTCTGTCACCGTTCACTGTTTGGTACCTGCAATCACCCACCTGATTCTATCACCCGTGTCCACGCCACTGTCACTTTATGATCGATGCTGCTACATATTATTGAATGGACTTATTTTACTAGCTGGAAGTTGATGTTTATATTAACTACACTGAATTTTATGTCACGCAGTTCACATTTAATATGTCACTTTATATTGAATTTTCCTTTTAAGTATAGTCAATCCTCACATTAGGACGGCTACCCTATTGTGTAGTTTTCCTGCACTGGTATTTTGCACCTAGCACTTTATTCACAGCAGATTTTATTCTGAGGATCTTCTACCCTTGTGTATATTTATTTTATACCATTGCACTTTTTTGGCACTACTAGCACTAGCACCTTGGATTTATTTTTTTACATCTTGTCTACGAAGCACAGGATCTATTGCATTTGTGACACTATTAGCACTAGCACTTTGGATCTATTTTTTTACATTTTGTTTACAGAGCACATTATCTATTTATTTATTTATTTATCTATTTATGTATACACCTATATATTGATATTTGATATCAGGATAAGCGCGGCTTTAATATTTTACTTATTAGTATCTCACAATAGTGAGTACACCCCTCACATTTTTGTAAACATTTCATTATATCTTTTCATGTGACAACACTGAATAAATTACACTTTGCTACAATGTAAAGTAGTGAGTGTACAGCTTGTATAACAGTGTAAATTTGCTGTCCCCTCAAAATAACTCAACACACAGCCATTAATGTCTAAACAGCTGGCAACAAAAATGAGTACACTCCTAAGTGAAAATGTCCAAATTGGGCCCAATTAGCCATTTTCCTCTCCGGTGTCATGTGACTCATTAGTGTTACAAGGTCTCAGGTGTGAATGGGGAGAAGGTCTGTTAAATTTGGTGTTGACGCTCTCACTCTCTCATACTTGTCACTGGAAGTTCAACATGGCACCTCATGGCAAAGAACTCACTGAGGACCTGAACAAAAGAATTATTGCTCTACATAAAGATGGCCTAGGCTAAAAAAAGATTGCCAAGACCCTGAAACTGAGCTGCAGCATGGTGGCCAAGACCATACAGCGGTTTAACAGGACAGGTTCCACTCAAAAACAGGCCTCGCCATGGTCGACCAAAGAAGTTGAGTGCACGTGCATATCCAGAGGTTGTCTTTGGGAAATAGAGGTATGATTGCTGGAGAGGTTGAAGGTGTGGGGGGTTAACCTGTTAGTGCTCAGACCATATGCCGCACACTGCATCAAATTGGTCTGCATGGCTGTTGTCCCAGAAGGAAGCCTCTTCTAAAGATGATGCACAGGAAAGCCCGCAAACAGTTTGCTGAAGACAAGCAGACTATAGAGATGGATTACTGGAACCATGTCCTGTGGTCTAATGAGACCAAGATAAACTTATTTGGTTCAGATGGTGTCAAGTGTGCGTGGCGGCAACCAGTTGAGGAGTACAAAGACAAGTGTGTCTTGCCTACAGTCAAGCATGGTGGTGGGAGTGTTGTGGTCTAGGACTGCATGAGCACTGCTGGCACTGGGAAGCTACAGTTCATTGAGGGAACCATAAATGCCAACATGTACTGTGACATACTGAGGCAGAGCATGAACCCCTCCCTTCCGAGACTGGGCTGCAGGGCAGTATTCCAACATGATAACGACCCAAAACACACCTCCAAGACGACCACTGCCTTGCTAAAGAAGCTGAGGGTAAAGGTGATGGACTGGCCAAGCATGTTTTCAGACCTAAACCCTATTGAGCACCTGGGGGCATCCTCAAACGGAAGGTGGAGGAGTGCAAGGTCTCTAACATCCACCAGCTCCGTGATGTTGTCATGAAGGAGTGGAAGAGGACTCCAGTGGCAACCTGTGAAACTCTTGTGAACTCCATGCCCAAGATGGTTAGGGACTATGCTGGAAGATAATGGTGACCACACAAAATATTGACAATTTGGGCCCAATTTGAACATATTTCACTCAGGGGTGTACTCGCTTTTGTTGCCAATGGTTTAGACATTAATGGCTGTGTGTTGAGTTATTTGGAGGGGACATAAAATTTACACTGTTCTACAAGCTGTACACTCACTACTTTACATTGTAGCAAAGTGTAATTTCTTCACTGTTGTCATATGAAAATATATAATAAAAAATTAAAAAAATGTGAGGGGTGTACTCACTTTTGTGAGATTCTGTGTGTGTGTGTGTGTGCATATATATATATATATATATATATATATATATATATATATTGAATTGAGTTTTCAAGTTCTCAGTGTTTAATATATTTAACTTATATTTGCATCTTAGTTGGAGAAATTTCCCCTTCTTCGTTGTAAAGGTAACAATGATTTTGGTGTAACAATGACCATGGTTTACCAGAAATAGTAAGTAATTAGCTAAAACACGGACTTAGACAGCAATAAAAAGCTGACAAGGGTTTTAGCTTTCCCTACTTTCCTGAATAAAAACATTCTAGTAAAAATGTATTCTCATTTTTTGTCTGCTAAAACTGTTGTCATATGTATTATAAATTATGGGAAATCTCTAATGGAGTTCCAAACAGAAGTTAAAATTTAACCCTCCAGGTGAAGCCACCTGTGATAGTGGCATAGCACTTAGAGGTGGAGCCTGGCGGTGGGATCAGATACATGAAACATGTAAAAGCTGTTGCAAATGGTTTACCTATGATTTTTTGCTTTAATAAATTTGAGTGCATTTTAGGAAGCTGGGGGTTTTGTGGTTTATTGAGCCAGTTAACCCAGGTACTGTACTATTGGATGCAATTCGCTTTTTCTATATGTTACCCTGGAGCTGTCTGTGAACATTGTGGAGCCATTATAGGAATCTGAACGTCAGAGAGTATTCCTGATTTTTTCTGTGTTGACCCCTTGTGGGTCTAAAATGGAGGTGAGCATGCACTGCACCTGGTGATTGGAGCATAGAATTAAAGAAGTGGATTTACGCCGAGTGTGTTTTTAGGAAGCACATCAGTATATTAGAGACTTTGGATTTTTACACATAATAAAGGAGCATCACCACTAACTTTATGTTAGCCCCTTGCTGTGTTTTTTTGCACTTTATATTTATTTTAGTATTTTTGTCTTGATGGCACCAGCACTTTTTTTGATTTAATGTTACAGTTTGTAATATTCTTAATTTGTTTTCTGTGTTATATCTTTAGTGATCGGTCTAGCAGCGCTGTGACATATTTTTCTTTTATTCAGCATGGATGTGGGAACACATTTAGTGATAGCAGCAGTTCTTTATTTTTTCTGCTGTAGTGGCAGCGCACAATTAACGTACAAACATTTTTTTCTAATTGTTCTCAACTCTAATTGAAAAAAATATAATTTTGGTTGGACACACACTTCAAAGGAGGTCTGCAGGCAATATCAATGGAAAGGACAGCAGGAGGTGGTTGTACTGTTATGAATGTACTTACACTTGTGCTGTTCTTTCCCAGATATGGCTGCCCAAAAAACGTGGCAGGAGCACTGCTTCTGGTCTGTGCGCTCACTACTTCCTGTTGCTGCTATTTTGTAAATATATATTGGGGTTCATTTACTAAACCTGGAGAATGCAAAATCTGGTGCAGCTCTGCATAGAAACCAATCAGTTTCCAGGTTTTTTATTTATTTTTTTGTCAAAGCTTAAAGCAATAGTAAATACCTTTTGGTTACTTGTACCTACAGGTAAGCTTACAATAAAGTATGCAATGCATGCTAGCACATTATGTCTTGCAAGGAGAATTTTTTTTTTTTTTTTTCCGGCAGCATTTACTTCCACTTTAATTGAACAAGTTGTAGTTAGAAGCTGGTTGGCTACCATGCACAGCTGAACCAGATTTTGCACTCTCCAGTTTTAGTAATCAACTCCATTGAGTCAAACAGGCTTTCATTGCACTGAATATATTAATCGTCACGTTCGTGTTAGATAATTAGCACCTTATTTAAAAAAAGAATGGAAACTATTAGTAGTAGTAGTAGTAGTAGTATAAGAAGTAGTGTATGCTTGTGCATAACATTGTACAATGCACAGCTCACATGCAGAGCCTAACTTTCCAATATAAAATTACAGACCACAGAAAATGCCAGACTCCGTGTGCCAGACCTACCATCACTTTTATTGTTACAAATTACTAAAATTGACTATCCTGTTCATCATTGATGTGTCACTAAGAAATAATCAGTCATTTAAAAATGCAAATTCTTGGGAAGATTAGTAAAATGGTGAACCTATACTACAGGTTGTTTTTAGGGGGCATCAGTACTAAAGATAATTGCAACTCATTGTAACTTGCTGTATTTCTACCTATCATGTAATGCACTGTTTTTTTTTTTGTTCTCTACTATTCTCTTTTTATGTTTTCACATATTCAATCCATCCATTCCTTGTACCAATGTTTTCACCCAAGGTATTATAGTGTATGTAATGCTCAAACTTTAGATATAAACATACACCTTTTTATTTGTCTTGCAAAAGAAACCGATGAGCTTTGTGTTCTAGTCGAGTCGCAATGGCGAACAAATGTGCTTCTTCGCAGGAAATTTGAGCGCCCGCATCCATAATGCACTGCGTGCTTGCAGTGCATTATGTGATTGGCCAAAGCATGCACCCTGACCTCCATGATTTGGCCAATCAAATCATCTCTGCCATGATTGGACAAAGGCAGGCTGCCTTCAGCCAATCATGGTTCAGGAGCTAAGAACACACTAAGCCCCACACTATAAATAAGGCTGCTCACACAGCCGCGTGTACAGTTTGAGGGCGTGATAGGAAGTGGTTGAGGCAGGGAGAGGAATGTGATTTGTAGTATATCAGACATTGAGTTTATCAGACAGTGCAGTATAGTCAGCAGTATTCTCTCTCTCTCTCTATCCCTCGGTGGAGAGAGAAATTTGGTGGAGTGGATAACAAAGCCGCCCTCATCCTCCTCGTCTTCTGTCACCCAGGCTCATACTAGTTTGTCTTCCAAAGTGGCCCATTCCACATGCTCCTTCTCCACAGCTACTCCTTCTGTCGCCCCACCATCCTGACCAGAGGAGTCACCTGAACTATTCAATCATATCATGTCAGTGACATGCTGCTGGAGGATGCGCAGCAATTTGAATGTTGTGATGTTGGTTCCCAGGTTGATGAAGGGAATAAAGGGAGCCTAGAGAGAGGGCGTGAAAATGATGGACAAGAAACTAGCAGTCATGTTGCCACAGCTGCAGCATACTGCCAAGTTTGCTTCAGTGACGAGTAGGAAGGGGATGATGAGGTCACTGACTGTACTTGGGTGCCTGATAGGATAGAGAAGGAAAGTGAGGGGGAGGAGGAGGAGTTAACACAACTCCAATGAGGCAGGATGTGCTCCAGGGGCCGCCATAGGAGTAGCCAACCTATTGCATCACACCACAGGTGCAGGGTGCTGCAAACTCCCCGCGGACTTCCAAAAGTTCATTAGTGTGGGCTTTTTTCAACACATGTGCAGTAGACCGCCGCGTTGCTGTTTGCAATATCTGTCTGAAGTGGATCAAGCATGGCCAGAACACCAGCCGCTTGGGCACCACATGCTTCACAAGACATATGACAACCTGCTATGCAGTCCATTGGCAACAGCATCTGAAAGAGCTACAAGATAAAAATAAGCATACTTCACCTTGCTCCTCATCTGGGATCTCCAACTCTACTATACCCCATGTCTTCTCAAAGACCTGCATTGAGAGGGATGATGGTATAGCAATGAGTGCTACAGATACTTGCACCCAATATGCTAGCAGTACACCACCTCTTGATTTCACCAGCAGGCAAATTTCACTACCCCAGTTGCTGAATCATAGAAAAAAATACTGTCGCAGCCATCCACATGCTCAGCGTCTTAATGCTAGCTTGGCCAATTTGCTAGCACTACAATTGCTGCCTTTTCATCTGGTAGACTCTGCTCCCTTTCATGAATTTGTGGAATGTGCTGTACCACAGTGGCAGGTTACAAAAAGACATTTTTTCATGTAAGGCCATTCCAGCTCTCTGCCATCATGTGGAAGCTAGTGTTTTGGCCAACAGAGTTGGACAGAGAAGTCAGCAGGAAGGATCTCATTACTGCTGACTCTTGGTCCAGCAGGCATGGACAGGGACGTTACATTTCCTTCACAGCACACTGGGTAACTCTACTGGCAGCTTGGAAGGATGCTGGAAAGGGTTTAGTGCTGGAGCTTGTTTTGCCACCATGCCTCCAAAAAGCTGGTGCTGGTTCTGCCACATCTGGCTACTCCACCTCCTCCTCTTCTTCTTCTTCCTCTATGTCCTCTTCTGCAGGATTGTCCTCTGAAGCAGCAGTGCTCCCTAAGCGTTCAAGGGGCTATGCAAGCAGTCAGGCTAAAAGATGACATGCAGTGCTTTAGTTGATCTGTCTAGGGCAGTGACGGCAAACCGTGGCACCCCAGATGTTTTGGAACTACATATCCCATAATGCTCAACTACACTGCAGAGTGCATGAGCATCATGGGAAATGTACTTCCAAAACATCTGGGGTGCCAAGGTATGCCATCACTGTTCTAGAGGATAGGAGTCACACCGGGGCAGAGATTCTGTCAGCTCTGCAGGGGCAGGCTCAGAGATGATTGATGCCACAACAGCTTGAGCCAGAAATGGTTGTATGCGACAATGGCACCAACATTCTCTCCGCCCTCTGACAGGGACACTTGACACATATTTCATGCTTGGCACATGTCCTGAATTTCATGGTGCAGCTTTTCTTGAACACATACCCGGGTTTCCTGAGGCAGGCCAGAAAAGTCTGCGGCCATTTCCGTCGTTCATAAAATGCCAGTGCTCGGCTATCTGACATTCAACGGGAATTCAACCTGCCCACCAACCACCTGATTTGTGACAAGCCCACCAGGTGGAACTCAACATTGGCAATGCTGCAGTGGCTGCACATGCAGCAGAGGGCAATCAATGAGTACCTGTGTGAGTATGGCACAAGGACAGGCTCAGGGGAGCTTGGTTTCTTTTTGCCACGCCAGTGGCTAATAATAAAGGATGCATGCACTGTCCTTTCACCATTTTAGGAGGCCACAAGGATGGTGAGCCGGGACGATGCATGCATCAGTGACACAATCCCTCAAGTCTACATGCTGGAGCACACGCTTCGTGAAATCATGGACAGGGCACTTGAGGCAGAACAGTGGGAAGAAGAGGAGGACTTCCTTTCCTCACATGTCATCCTTTATGCAGATATCATTCCTGCAGGGCCCCATAAACACAGGAGGAAGAGGAGGAGGAGGATTGTGGCAGCATGGATGTAGAGGATAACATACAGCAGTCTTCAAGTGATGGTTTTCATTCCCCAGAAACCCCAGGAGTTGTACGTGGTTGGGGAGAGGTTGATCCTGACAATATTATTCTTAGTTACCCAGAGGAGTTAGAAGCTCATGCCTCCTCAAACTTACGTTGCATGGGCTCCCTGATTCTGCAAAGCTTGTGAAAGGACCAGAGGATTTGTGGTATCAAGGAGAGGGATAATTACTGGTTGGCAACCCTTCTTGATCTACGTTACAAGGGTAAAGTTGCAGAGCTCATCCTGCCTCTGCAGAGGATGCAGAGGATGAAACATCTTGAAGACGCCTTGAAGAAAAATTTGTGTACCACCTTTTCAGACACAGGGAGGTTAACATTCTTTGGACATGTTTCTGAGGCATTGTTCAGCCAAAGGGGGATTGCTGGAGAAGGCGGCCGGCTGACTGATGCCTTTAAACAGTTCTTTAGTCCTCAGCACCCAGGGCTGTTAGGTCTAAGCAACCATTGGCAGCATCACCATCATATGGTGCAGGATTATCTAGGGGCAAGAGCAGACTTGGAGACCGTTCCAACTGAGCATCCACTGGGTCTTGAGGATGGACAACTGGCCAGAACTTGCTCAATATGCAATGGAGCTACTGGCCTGACCTGCTTCCAGCATGCTTTCCGAACGGACATTCACTGTTGCTGGAGGTTTTTTGACGGACAAAAGAGTGCGTCTGTCCACAGACTCTGTTGACCAGCTGACTTTTATGATGAAAATGAATCAGTCCTGGATCAACAGCAACTATTAAGTCCCTGATGGTGATGTAACTGATTCAATTTGCTAGGGGTCTGCTATCCCTTGAAGACTGCATATGCTGCCATTTCTATTCCTCAATCTTGATTCTGCTAGCTTCCAACAATGTTTTTGGTTTAGGTCACCACCAACACAACATTTTTCTGTACTTGTATGACAGGTGCATACAATTTAATTTTTGTATGTAATTTTTAACAGCAGCCCCTTTCCCTGTGCCCTGTGCCCAGCAAGAGTATCTGTGAGAGGTTGCAGTGTTCAGGCACCACCAACAACCAAAGGCCCAATTTTTGTGCACCTGCATGACAAGTTCATGCGATTTAAATTTTGTATCTAATTTCTAATGGCAGGGCCTGTCCCTGTGCCCAGCAAGAATAACTGTGAGGGGTTACGGTGTTCAGGCACCACCAACAACCAAAGGCCCAATTTTTCTGCACCTGTATGACAAGTACATGCGAATTTCAAATTTGTATGGATTTTAACCAGCAGGGCCCGTTCTTGCACCCAGCAAGAGTAACTGCGAAGCGTTGCAGTGTTCAGGCACCACCAACACCCAAGGCACAATTTTTCTGCACCTTTATGACAAGTAGTGGATGCATGGAATATCCTTCCTGCAGAAGTGGTAGCTGCAAATACAGTGAAGGAGTTTGAGCATGCATGGGATAGGCATAAGGCTATCCTTCATATAAGAAAGGGCCAGGGACTATTCATAGGATTCAGATATATTGGGCAGACTAGATAGGCCAAATGGTTCTTATCTGCCGACACATTCTATGTTTCTATGTTTCTAAGTTCATGCAATTTGAAATTTTGTAATTACATTTGTATATGACATTTTTTCTTTAGAAATGTCAGTATTGCTGCAGCAGGCTACATACATCGTACAGATGTGCCACTTTACAGAAACATTAAGGGAACCCCCCAGGCACTATATTTAAAGGAATTTTTCATTTTTATTGTTTCACTTTAAGCATCATTAAAATCAGTAAATTGCATTGGTAAATGTTCCCCAAGTCAGTACCCAGACCCCCATACACTTTTGTTGGGCAATAACTTGCAATTAAGCCTTTAAAATGAGGACTTTTGATTTTTGAAGTTCGAGTCCCATAGACTTCAAAGGAGTTTGATTGCTCAAACAAAATTTTCCCTTGTTTGTGGTGTTCTGGTGCGAACCAAACTGGGGGTTGTTCGGCTCATTACTACCAGGGATTTAATCAATTATAATACATGAAGAATATTAACATAATGTTTATTTTAAATGTCCAGAAAATATTTAATTTATTGACAGCACATTCATTCCACTGTCATATTTTCCTGATTTTGTTTCTAAATAAGCAAATGTGTCTGATAGTATTGTTGTGTTTAGCGGCTGTATTGTATGCCTAAACCACGTAATCATTTCTGGGAAAGATAATGACCAAGTCATTTATGCATTAAATTTAGTGGACTGGATACATGAATCATTACACACATGTCACAGCTGACTATGATACAGAAAGTAATTCTGGAAACAAAAACCAGCAACAGTCGTAGCTTTAATGCAGAACTCAATCTAAAAATAAGATAAATAAAAGTAGCCAATTAAAAGATAAAATGTCTCAACTTACTTCCTCTGAGCCCAAGTTTGCCTGGACTCACCCTAGTCTGTGATTGGACAGTGAAGGGAGAAGCAGCACAGTGATGAGCTTGACTCTCTGTTCACTCTAATAGAAATAAAAAATATCCACCCTACACAATTGAAAAAAACACTTTTAAGAACCATAAAGGTTCACAGTAAAAGGAGGTTCAAGCAGCTAGCTAAATGTATAGACAAGAGCATAAATAAATAATAAAAGTTCATAAGCTGTGCTTGATAGAAGGGAAAATCCACCACCTTCAGTGCGTCTGATAGCACACACCACCAACATGTGATCTCTCAATCTTCTTACCAGAATGAACATGAAAAAAGCATGTAGCCAGTGTCAGCAGAGGATTAACCCAATGATATGTCAGTCCCCAATTGCAGCTTTAAACCAATCAACAGGGATGGTGTAATCCGATATAACACCTCATCAGGTGGGCACGCTGACACGCACATGCTGAATGACCCGGGACTTCTGAAATGTTTTAATGCTTGGATTGTATCTGCTTTTGTAAGTATGTTTGCAATTGCAAATAAATGTTAAAGGTGGTTGAACATACTGCACTATGAGATTTCCTTTATCCCTTTTGGTTTACATCTGAGTTGCTGGCTGGAGAGTTATATCGGATTACATCATCCCTGTTGATTGGTTTAAAGCTGAATTTGGGGACTGACATATCATTGGGTTGATCCTCTGCCGACACTGGCTACATTCTTTTTTTATCTTCATTCTGGTAAGGAGATTGTGAGATCACATGTTGGTGGTGTGTACTATCAGACGCACTGAAGGTGGTGGATTTTCCCTTCTATCAAGTGTCTCTATTCACTATGCTTTCAGCAAGCTTCCTGTCAGCACATGAACTGATTTAATCATTGTTATGCTTCTTCCTCCCCCTATCTGAAATTTGGAAGATGCTGATTTCAGGACAAATTTAGGTAGTTACATAGCTTGCATTAAAAAAAAAAAAAAATACGAACGTACAGTAACCCTCAGTGTGTTGTAAGGGTAGGTGGGTGTTGGTTGTCATATCCTCCATGGTTCGCTCCTCATTGGGCACCAAGTAAGGGTTACATGAAAGGCCTACCCCAGGGTGGGTTCTTCTGGGCTAAGCTAGGCATCTAATAGGGGTCACTCTCCTACACATGGGCTACCTTTACTGGAACAGTTGACTGGTCTCTAATAAACTTTCTCAACATATTTTACACCACCAGGGTTTCTGGTGCATTTCAGGAGGGACACGCAGAGATCTTGCCCTCTCTACCTGTCCAGCGTATTTCTGCTACCTCACTCTCTGTAATGGTATTGAGCCCTGCTGTGCACCTAGCCTTGACTCCATGCATGCACTTCACTTAACTCTTCCTCTTCGGTACCTTGGATGTAAGGAGGGTAGACTGGTGTTCTGTCATGTCCTCCATGTTTCTCTCTCTCTTATTGGGTGCCAAGCAAGGTCACATGAGAGGTTAGGGTGGGTTCTTTGGACGACACCAGGCATTGGGTGGGTTACTAACTCTTACATGTTGTAATACTTTGCCGAAGGAATGCCCACCAGACAGGAACCATGGTCATTTGAAAAGTCAAACATTAAGATTAACATCTCCTAACTCCGTGATGACGAGCCACATATGTGCAGTACCCGAGATATAGTTCTTCCTTAATCTTGTGAATTTAATGTCCTACACACCTGCTCTGATGTATATGTTGTTTTCGGACGGACAGGCTGAGCCACTGTCCACTCAACCTCTGTTACCTCAGTCCCAGTAACAGAATGGGGTCCCACTGAACACATAGTGTGGACCTCATATGTGCTCTCATTTAACTCTTCACTTTCCATACCAAGTGACCAGACCATAGATCTCTGTAATACTGGTCCACGGTAACTGATGGAGATGGACAGCTAGGGAGGGAGTCCAAGTATAGCCCCCCTGCTACCAGAGAATCTCTCACCTATCAGGTACCATACCAACCATCGGTTTCTGTTTCTCCTTGTAGTTACTAATGAACCTTTGCTGTAGCGATGTTATGCATACCCCTTATTGTGGTTGTAGACCCAAACATTTTAATAGTATGCCTAGTCCTCACATGCACCCCTTTAAATAATTTCAGACTAGGCTCTGAGCAGTTAAAATAATGATTACTGTAAACTTAGAAACACGTATAACATGTTATTACTTTCCGTTCCTAACTGAACCTAACTGTGGCTACTCCAGGTTACCTACACAGGTGATGTCTCCTAGAGGAAAGTCCAAACTTGGCAGTGTTTTAACAGAGAAGTCCATGTTACAGGGTTCTTCTAGCAAATTGATGTACCAAAGCAGACCATAGGTCCCAGCAAGTCCCCTAAGATCCAGAGCTCTTCCTTTTTATAGAACATGGAAGGGAGGCTGGACCCCAGCGAAAGCCTGCAAACCGACGGAAAAACATTGACCCCCCTTCCCCCCGACCTGAACATCCATATACTAACTACATATACAGTAGGCAACATGCCTACACATGTACAGGTTGGGGACTGTTGCAGTGCTGGTCTGCTCCTGTTGCTATGGGAGAGGGACTGCTCAAGAAGAGAGTGCCAACAGCAATTCTTCCTTTTAAAAGCTGTCTCATCTGTCACATGTACATGCTTGCAACAGGCTGCTAGTCACCTTTGGTAACCACTGTATCTTCACACTGTTTTAATGCTAGGATCATTCTTCATACCCCAATGTGCCTAGTGACCCGAGCTGTAGACTTTATGTGCTGGTTACTTGCATTACACCCCAGCACACCTGCACAGGAAAGTGTCCACATCTGGCTCAGTCCATGAAGGTGGTATCCAGGGTTGGCATCTTCAGAGTGGACTGCAGGTCCCAGCAATTCCCCTAGGCTGTAGGAGGATCCTAGAGGCAGATGAGGCTCTCTATGGCAGTTGAAGTCGCACTAGCTCTGTGTAGTGGCTGGAGATTACTTGCTGAGTCTTGTCTGTGCCTTTCCTTCCCATGCAGACTGAGGCTGCAGACAGAGCCCTCTTCCCTTTTATTAACAGCACAGGGGGAGAGGCAAAGCTCAGCAAAATGTGCATCCAACAGGTTAACTGTTACTCTCCCAGCTGCAGCAGCATAAAACTCTACCTGCCTACAAGTGTTTTGAAGTTTAACATACTGAGCACAATAAAATACTTGTAAACTGTGAAAGTTACAACTATAGTGACTGAAGCCCCTGATTCCTTCATTGGAAGGCTTACGTGGCGGTGGGTTCTCCCTGAACAATGCTCTTTCCCCTTTCTTTTTCCTTTTTCTGCTCTATCCCTCTCCCCCCCCCCCTCCTCCTCTCGGTAACTTCATGGTTAGACATTAAAGGATTGAAGTATGCATTCTCATCTCCCGCCCCATCTTCTAGTTGCCAGATACTGGTTGGAACTTCATAACCGTGGGGTTGGTCTAGATATGATTGTCACCACCATAGGGTAGTGGGACACCATATGGGCTCGACGTAACCTCATCCTTATTTCGGCCTCCAGCCTGGGGGTTCCCCTCCCTGCGCACAGCTGGTTCCCAATAGAGGTGCGCGGGTGGGCCTCGCCTTGGTGGGGGTTGAATGTTATCTTTTGAATTGATTGAGGTTGGGTATACTTAGCCATATACTACCACCGTATCCCATTCAGCTATTGCGCTAGGGGACAAATGTATTATGAGTGTTACCGCTTGTTAAGATTCATTGCTTGTTACTACAAATGTTGTTCTACAAATGAATTACTCTGTTTTGTAATCTTGTTTTCTCAATAAAAATTATTGAAAGTAAAATACTTGTAAACTACTTGTTAAAATTCTTACCTAAGCCCTTGCATTCTACAATTTTCATTGTTACAAGCTTGTGTTCTCTCAGTAGTGCTTCCCGGAACTTACAGTCTTCACAGGAAAGAGTTAATAGTGGACAGCACAGTGTAGAACCAGTCTGTTAGTTTGGAGAAGGAAGAGGGAGGGGGAGGGAGGAGCAGGGGAGTGCATTTCCATCCTAGGCTATGGGTTTGTATGTTTTTATTAATACATAAAGTGTATTTGAAGAGAACCTGTACCCAAAATTAAAAAAAAAAATTTTGGCTGAAGCTGGTCTTTAAATTGATTTAATTTGGTAGTAAACCAACTTCTAGAAAAGCACAGAAAAAACACATAGCCATTGCAAATATTTTAATACTACTTCTATTGAATGTGTAAAATGAGGGAAAGGTGCACTTGAAGATCTTTGGTAGGATGTTGTAACCACTGCCTTGGACCTCAGATGCTATGAAATGGTTGTCAAATCAACTGGCTGTCAGTGGGCTGTATCTGGAAAAGATTTTATGGATAGTCTCCAGCCTTTTGCAAATAAGACACTAGTTTCACTAGATCATTCAATCCAGGAAAACTGCTATAGTTTTTTTTTTTTTGTAACAAAGCTATTTATATGAATGTCTGCATGACTAGAATGACTGTGCACATTTATTATGCATTTTTACAGAGAGAGAAGAACATTTGGTACCCATGTATTTGAGAAATAATTTGCAGGCTGTCACCTACTGTGAGGGCCTGCCATAGGTAGAAACATCACCCATAGGAGGTCATGGCCCAAAGGCTGTACCACAACCAACTACAATGTACTGATCACACATGTTTGAACCAAGTAGGGATTAGCAAAGTTATTTGGACTATATTGATTTCACAACAAAATTACTGCTTTCTCCAGAATTTTTTAATTTCAACTGCTTAGGCAACATTTAAAGCCTCCTGCATACTTAAAAAAGGACTTAAAAAGACTGAAAATTTGAGCCACATCTTTGACTCTTACCTTCAACCTTATGTCACTTCACTACCCTCCTTTGTGAAAGACAGAATTAATTTCTTACAATTAATTGAAAACTTAACAGTCCCCACAGTGGCTTTTTTGCTAATGAAAGATGTTGAGGCTCTTTATTGCTTCATATCCCACAATATAGGCCTAGTGGCTATCGAAAAATTTCTGTCACAAACAGGAACGCAGAATTGGTCCCTCAATGAGTTTATACTCGCAGGATAAGATTTAATTATGTACCTGGGGAAGTGGGAGCAGCCCTTGTACACCTGCCACATTTCTACTTGGCAGAGGTACATTGTTGATGTATTTGTGGTCTGGGTGGGACCTGAGGTTCTGCTCTGCCAATGTCTTGAGGCAATGAATACTAACACTTTGAACCTCAAATTTAATATGTCATTTAATCAGAACTTCGTCACCTTCTTGGACACAAGAATTACCAAGGAGGTTTACACCAGTAGCCTCTTTTGGAAAAGCACGACCAGGAAGACTATACTCCACGCAAACAATTTTCATCCTGAACCTCTCATCAATTCCATTCCTTACAGTCAAAATTTACGACTAAGATGGAATTGCTCATTAGGATCCACATTAAAATTAGAAGTCAACAATCTTAGAAATAGATTTTTAGAGGGGGAAACAGCAAGACCTGTCTCCGCAAGGCCTATAACAGGGACAATAGATTCAATTGAGATGAATTGTTATTCAAAACTAAGGGATCTCCCAAACATTTTGTACCAACGCAGGTCGTTCTACCTCATACAAACCAACAATCTGAGATCAAAAGAGTTCTTAACAAACATTGGTCCATTCTAGCAGAGGATATGCTTTTTAAAAAAATTTGAATGACAAATTAGTAAATAGTGAGTTTCAAGGTGATAAGAAAGGAGATCCTTGTGGACAACTAGACACATATCCATGTGGGGGATGTTCCTACTGTTCCTACATGCTGGAAAGGAATAATGTAATGCTCCCAAATGGTGAATGCTACAATCTCAAACATTTTGCGAATTGTCGCACTAAGGGTGTGGTCTTCATCTTAACCTGGAAGTACGGGTCATTTTACATCAGTAAGACCAAACAGGAATTTTGGCAATTATTCTACAGACACATCCACAGCATGAAGACATGTAACCCGGATTTACAGCTGGGTAGACATGTAATCCTAGCCCATAATCACAAATTATAGCAATTGATAGAATTCACATACTAAATTTCCATCTTTAAGTTTTACCTATAGATAAGCCTATAATAAGGCTTACCTATAGGTAGTGTATATATCTCCTGAACTTGCACCATTTAGGAGATATTTACTTAGCATGCAGCCAGTAAAATCACTGGCGCATGTACTCTGAAGGAGCAGTTTCTTCAGAGCCCTGTGCCGTGAACAGCGGCTCCCGTGCATGCTTATCTGGGCTCCGGCAAGTCACAGAGCCGGAGTACACGAACACGAAAGGAAAACTGGGTGAATATGGACGCAGTCTCCAGCAATGGCATCGCAATGCTAGAATGCTTTGTTTTGAGTTAAGTTTCACACAATGTGCTAGTATGCAATGCACACAAACCATATATAAATAGGAACTTCCAGACATTCAGTCCTAGCTGCAACCAGATTGCTTCCATGCAGGTAAGCCATTGGCAACTGCTCCATTGTTACAAATAGCCCAACTATGTCTCCAATATGGAAACATATTACTGTATCTTTTCAGTTTTTGCATCTCTTTTAGATTTTTTTATGTTTGCTTTATATTTAGGACTAAATTGTGGCCCCTGTATCCAGCCCATTATTACTTCCATACACAGCTTCCAATACTAGTACTGACTGGGTATGATGACTTTTTATCTACTTATCCTTTGAAAAATTTGAATATTAGTCCCATTGATGGACAATTGCTTTTATGTATATTTGCCCGTATTTACATTACATATTTTTAACCCCTATAACTCTGAGTGGGTGGCTTGTCGACTTTGAGATCTCTCCTTCTGGCCATCTTTCCTGATCCTTTGTGGGATTTGTGGCTGTGCTGCTTTGATCTGTGACCCCCTTCATGATATGCTGCAACAGCACAACACTTTGCAAATCTGGTCCATATATGTGAGTCAATGTTCTGGGCTCTTCTATACTTTGAATGTTGTATATGCATTAAGCCTACATACTCTTTACTGTTATTTTGTATATGAAGAAGATTGCCTACAATTGAAACAAGTTGGGAAGATCAGTGAGGACACATTTATTTGCTGATATATGGTGTTTGTTATTCCAGCAGGGAGAAAAGTTGACATTGTGCACTTAGAGACCAGATTATTTTATGTATAGATCGACTTTTAATCTTTTTTGCATAAATACATTTCTCTTTTTTTAAAAAAACTATACTGTTTGAAACAATATTTTTTGGCTACAACAAAGCCCCATGGGATATGCATTCTAGCCATAAAGTATTTAGGGACAGAGCAACCCCTAACCCAGGGTTTTTCAGTCAGGGTTCCACTAAACCCTAGGGTTCCTCCTGAGGTTGCTAGGGGTTCCTTGAGCAATAGGCAATTTCTGCCTCTCTGTTTCCAATGACACCATTGTTCCTTTAAGCTATCTGTATGGGGGTAATTCTTCCAAATGATAACAAGAGTAAGGAGCATTCTTCCCACTGACTGTCACACTAATATGTCAAGAGTTGTAGATTTTTAATTTTTAGCAGGGGTTCCCCGAGACCAGAAATTTATTTCAAGGCTTCCTCTGTTTTGAAAAGGTTGAGAAAGGCCGCCCTAACCCATGATATATTCACCTTAATTTAAAAACTAGGTTTATTATTTCATTAACTTTGTTTGGCAAGTGCTTGGTAAGGGTAAAACATACAAAAAATACAGCATTCAGACTCAATTATAACAGGGCACTGCAGAGAAATAGCAGCTTATTCCATCAAATCATAAGTCCCAATTCAAGATATCACCAGCATACCATGTTCAAATAGAAATACAGGACAGAGCATTGCCTGCCAATGTTGATCTAAGGAAGAATTTCTTAATCATCTCAAAGAGGGACGTGCAGTCAGGGGAGAGCCTCATCTGACATTAACATAAAAAAAAAAGATCGAGCTTCGAGGGTCTTGCTTGGTGACCTGGGGTCAAACAGACCCCAAATTTGGGGGGTAAGTATCTGTCCTACCCCACAACTGGTTAAAAATGTGGGGCTCCTAGCACCCAGGATTCCAGAGAAATGGGACTCTTTGCGAAGCCTGTCAAAATCTGTATGCAGCAGACAGGGAGGATGAGCTCACAGTGCCTCTGATTTTTTGTCAAAGGCACTGAGTTCAATGGACAGCTTGGAGCCTGGGACCAATGATAAAGCACTATTGGTCCAAGCTGTCCAATAAAAATCCTGCAGTGGAGGCTCTCCTCTCACTGCAGTGTCATAGAAGGGGGCATGTGTCTAAAAGACAAATGCTCCCTTCCAGCCCAGCCCTCTTAAAGTGGAGTTCCGGCCTATTTTGCAACTTTAGTGATTCCTGGAGTGCTCGCTATGCTGATCAACAATTGGGCATTTTAAATTTTTTTTGGGGGTCCCTTACCTTATTTTCAGGGCATTTTTTAATGTACTTCCTCCTTCTCCCCCCTCTGTGGCCACGGCCACCGACATCACTTCCGCCTTTGCATTGCATCCTGGGAGCTGTTTGTCATCACTCCCAGGAGGCTGGAATCAGGAAGAAGGACACAGCAGATTACACTGCGGCTTCAGATGCCCACATCTAAGATGGCCGTGCCCAGACAGCATTTTTAAAAGTTTTTGACTAAAATCCAATACTGTACACTTTGTAAGTATGAGAATAGCGGTTCTATAAAGGGTGATGGATTAGTATTATAGGGGTAATTTTAGTTAAAAAAGGTATTTGAGGCTGGAACTCCGCTTTAACTACAAGGAAAAAACATGGGTTTATGGGTATAAGGTTTACCCATAATCCCATGTTTTTCTCACACAATTAAGAGAGAGAATCGGCTGCTGCTGAAAAGGAACCTTTTTAATCAAGCAAAATGAGACACTATTATGATATATGTTATAACTTCAAACTTCAGTAATTTATCTGCTAAGCCACCTGCTTGAGTACAGTTTTTTTTAAATAAAAGTATTTTTGCACATCAAAAAGTATAGTAAATTACCTTAAAATCAATATATAATAATTATTTTGTATATTACTTATTTAATTAATTACCACTTGCCACCCAAGCCAAATCTGACACTTCTCTCCTACATATAAAAATTATAATTTTTTTGCTAGAAAATTATTCAGAACCCCCAAACATTATATATATTTTCTTAGCAGACACCCTAGGTGGTCGTTGCAATGTTTAATGTCACACAGCATTTGCTCAGCAATTTTTCAAACGCATTTTTAAAAAAAGAAAACTTTCATTACTAAAAAAAAAAAAAACACTACAGTTAGCCAGATTTTTTTGTATAATGTGAAAGATGATGTTAAGCCAAGTAAATAGATACCTAACATAGCACACTTTTAAATTGGGTACAATTGTGGAATGGTGCCAAACTTCAGTACATAAAAATCTCCATAGGCGACGCTTTAAATTTTTTACAGGTAACATATTTAGAGTTACAGTGGAGGATCAGTGCTAGAATTATTGCTCCTGCTCTTATGTTCACGGGGATACCTCACATGTGTGGTTTGAGCGCCGTTTGCATATGCTAAAACAAGTCCTTATGCTGGTTAAATTAGTAAACTAATAGAGGTGCTAAATATAATCTATATAATCAGAGAATGGTTCAGGTTTTATTCTTTAATTATAAAGATTATATATGGCACTTTCATTAGTTCTCATAGTTTATTAATTTAACCAGCATAAGGACTTGTTTTAATAAAATCAGGACTGTTGGTAGCTATATAGAGCACAGTGTAATTTTTATTTTTTATTTCTGCATTCTGTAACAGTCCTGTACTTGACCAGTGAAATCTCAACATTTACAGGGCTTTTACAGAATGCAGAAATAAAAAATAAAAATCAGCTGTTCAATAGATTCCCTTTACCAGACGCTTATTTGTCTGGGAGAATCTGATTGACTGCCTGTGTCCTGACGCGCAGGTTTTTAAGCCTAAGCCAATTGGCTGAAGATTACATTTTTCATCTCAGAGCGCTCGGCTATGCTGTGGGGGCTTATTCACTAAATGGTGATGTGGGGTTTATTCACTAAATAACGTGGGGGTTGTATCTGGTTCTGATACAAGCCAGTGCCTCACCAGCCACTGACGTTCCTGGTCTCGAAACACCGTTTTTTTTTTTTGAGGGGGGGTTTGGTGGAAATAAAAAGTGTTCTGTCTTTTTGTTTGAACATGGAGGGGGGCTGGTGATATTTTGGATAGGGTCAAAATCACCTGCCAAGCATTTTTGACTCCTGTGTGAATCCAGCCTTAAAAAGAGAGCTAGACAAGGATTGGGATAGGAATCAATCTGTTGAATATGAATCTGTATGTTTAGTGGCAAGCATGGGCTCTTTTTATGTTGCCACGTTTTTGTGTATTTCTGATCTAACTGAAAGAGATGTTTGGACTCACTTGGAAGCTGCCAAAGCAAACACGTTGGAGGGAAGTTTAGGGAAGCCAGTGAGAAGCCTTCAACTGCGCACAGCATAGTGTAAGGGGAGTTCACGTAGGGGTGAGACAGCTACACAGAGCACACATACAAACGCTCCACACACTTTACTTCAATGCAGCAGTCATTGAAACATATCGGAGCTTTAGCTTACTCAGTACTCCCCCCCCCTTTCCCTCCCAATCTTCATCGCAAATGCATTTAAAGGTAACACCTTGCAAAACTTTCAAATGTGTTTCTTTTATTTTTGGAAGGCATGAGAAAGGTTTAACCCCCTTTTGAGATTATTACTGACGTCCGAGGCCCATAGGGTGCATTTTCCTTCACTTCCTGTCTTAGTGGCAATGTTGCCTGTGAGACAGGAAGCGTGGGGGAATCTCCAATGGCAGCAATAAAAGTATCAAGATAGAATCATGATATGGGGATTTTAATCTGTCTTCCTCCAGAGGTTGAAATGAAAGGGGTTCCTTGAGCAGTGAGTCATTTCTGCATCCAAGATTTGTAGTCATTGACACCAAAACTCTTTTTAGCTGTCTGTAAGAGATATGTAAATTGATTCCACTAACCACCAATGTAAAGAGCATTTTTCCTAATGACCTCCAGTGGAAGTAGCATTCTACCCACTGGCCACATATGGAAGGAGCATTCTTTCCACTGGCCACCAATGGAAGCAGATTTCTTCCCACCGGCCACCAATGGAAGTAGCATTGTTCCCACTGACCACCCACTGTACTTTGAGTTGTAGATATAGTAATAATTGTCAGGGATTCCCTAGGATCTTTTAAAGGGTTCCTCCGCATTGTAGCAGGATGCTAATACAATTCGGCTGAATGGTAAAACAAAGAGCAATTGTAACTTGCAGTACACTTAACAGGTGCAAAGATTAAATCAATAATGCAAAACAGGCTAAAATAGTAAAAATAATTTAATGCTGCACAATAATACAAAACATTATGGGTCAATCAGGTTAACGTGCGGCTACATATAATAGTCTCTGTAAGACTCTATAACAACAGAGAGTTTAGCTGAGAATCTCTAATTCAATTCAAAACACAAACATTTACTTGTTCCTATCCTCATAAATACCATCCCTCTCAGCAGTGTCTAGGGTAGCTCTGGAAACACAGGTGAACAGCTAGAGGCATCCAAGGTTTGAAGACATAGGAGGGGCACCCCACTGGAATTAAAGTACTCTAGGAGCTATTGGGGAGGGGCTTTGCACATTAGCTTGGTCTTACAAATTATATGCATGCTATTAGACTCTGGGTAGCTTCAGTTTTGAGAGCAGAGGGCTACTCACCTGGCTGCAGAAGACTTGCCCAGCTACCTCTGTCTCATTAGATGTGGCTTCTCTGAGCTGCTGAGGGAAGGAAGCAGAAAAACCTTCCCTGGGTGTTTCCAGAAACCCAGGGAGATGTGGAAAAATAAGTTAAAGGGGCTTGCACCTGTGTCTTAACATGGAGAGTAAATGGTCACACTACCATTGTGTTAATAAAGTTGAAAAAGGCTGAAACAGAGGATGACACTACAGTAATAAATAGCAAAAATGTCCAAATCTACTAATAAATGTAACTTTCGCTTTCTCTTTTTTTCTTTTCTAAATAGCCAGCCCTGCATATGTAAAGCTAAAAATACAGTTTTTGCTAAAATGTACTTCTCGGGACTGCCCCCCAAAGACTCACTACTTCCCAAGACTGCCCAGCACCACTCCTCTTCTAGGTCATTCAAACCAATTACTTTGAGTGCAGAACTTCATGGACCTGTGTCATCATGAGACTCTGCATTCACAAGTTAATGGTGCAGAAAATTTGTTAAAAAAAAAGGTAAGTGCACTAAAAAAATGTGAAGCAGAAAAAGTAAGTAAACTAAAAGTTATAAAAAAAATACATGTGGTCAGAGTGGGAAAGAGGGTCATATATCTTTAAATTTTCAGCTTTCATTCAAAAATACCTGGTGATACTTCTACAAAGGTCCTTGTTCGGGCACTAACTGTTATGTGATGACAACACCTTATCTCTGTCTCCCAGATGTTCTCCTGTATTGTTCTAGTACATTGTCTCCCTTCAAATAGCTGAAGCAGATACAATCAACTGTTGTCAGCATCAGAAAAGCCAGCCTCAAAAATGACATTCAACCAGCACTGGAGTGCATATAAATGGAAAGTGTCCCCAAAGAGTCTGCAGATGATCAGAGGGAATAAGAGGCAGCAAAAGATGTAAAAGGGCAATAGTTTATGATTTATAGAAATTTTTCAACATGAATGGCATTCATCTAGGTTTTTCCTCTGCTTTATTGGACTAAAATAGTTACCGAATGATCACTCTGGAAAATAAATGCTGTAGACTTTTGCTTCTTAATTCATTTATTTCTCATACTTATTCTCATATCAAACCTGGGGACAGAAGTGCAGATAATCTCCAAACCCCCAGAGAGACAAGACATTCAATAGACTGGAATCCACTAAAAGTTGACATATCAGATGTGGCAAAACAAGAAATATCTTGAAAAGGGGACTTTGAGGGTCCCAACATCAACACACACATATATATATATATATATATATATATATATATATATATATATATATATATATATATATATATATATATATATATATATATATATATATATATATATATATATATATATATATATAAGTAATTTTATTGATACAAACATATAAAAACAGACGTGGGTTTATAAAAGACTAATAACATGTATGAGTCAAAGGTGGTCAGTTCTCATATTTCTTATTTCTTATATGGCAGCTAGAAGTAGCCATCTCAACATGTTTCGACTTTGTCTGGCTTCATTAGGAGATATTCTACTACAGTACACAACTGTTTTAAACAAAAAATAACAGTAATAATTAATATTGTGATATGCTCATGAATATAATATGCCCAAATAAATGAATTGAAGGGCATCCTCACCACCAAATGAATTGAAGAGCCAAAGTACATTCACTCAAGATGAGAAAGGACCAAATGATACCCACAAGTGTTTTATATTTTTATATTTATATTTGTTTATATTTTTTTATATCAATAAAATTACTTGTATTTATATACAGTATGTGTGTGTTAATGTTGGCAACCTTAATGTCCCATTTTCAAGATATTTCTTGGTTTGGTATATTTGTTGGCATGTTGATGCCTTCGTTTTCTCCTATGTCTGTCTCCTGCACATATCAGATTTGAGTTGAATGGTCCTTAAAAGATAACACAAAGTTCTTTGAGAAGTGAAATAGTGTGCGGCATCCATCCAAGCTTAACAAACCATCCCAAAAGTACACTAACACAGTACTCCAAACATAAGTGTACATGTAGGGTTTGTAATCTATTATTCTACCCTTCATTTACTAAGAACAAAAGAAGTTGTGTTTGTGGACAGAAAAGGAACAAAAGCGGTTACGCTTTACAAAAAGAAAAATGCTGCCTTTACCAGAGAAGAAATACATTGCAGGCTTTGTACTCATTCTTTACTAGGGCTAAAAGTGTAACCCATGAGACTCTATAGAGTAGAGCTTCTACGTAATAGAAATATTGGGAAGGTTAATGAGGGGCTTAGTCAGTGCTGGGGAGACTATCATCATTGTAACAGTTGTTTTCAAAGCTTACCGATTGTCTTTATTTCCAACAGTTTGTGCCGCTTTCACTGATGTGGGAAGCTAGGAGGATTTACACTCCTCCATTAGAACAGTATTCACAGTTACATTAGTAAGTGAAAGCAGTTTATTAGGGCTTTGTCCAGGGGTCTATTGAGCAGATAATTGTATCCATTATTATCAGCCAGTGACTGATGTAGGGAATCTCATACCTCCCAGGATGAGCTGTGTCCACACATCTCCACATCTGCAATAGCTCCATACAAACCTTCACACAAGCATTCCAGGACTTTTGTTCTACTTTTGATACAGTTACAAAACTCTGATTAAACGTTACAGCATGAAAGCAGTAAATAAACACATGGAAACCTCTTTGTCAGAAAAGAATACTGGGCAATGAAAAGCGTCTGTTGCAGCAGCAAGCTAAAGTGTCAGGTTGTAACTATAGATAAGGGAATTTCTTCTTTCTTACAAGGGGTTACACCACAGAGAGCTTATCCTATTGCTCCATCGAAAATCCATCCAGCAACCTCAGGCACCCCTGCCCTTTAATTACTGACCTGCTCTATGCAATAGAAATAGAGATACAGTATGTGTGTTCAGGTTCTAAATAGTTTCCATATATACAACACATAAGATTCTAAAGACATGTAGCCACACATAAACCGTTACATATTCATAGTAAACATTTGCATTAAAAAAAGGGATTCTTAGTTCACATAATGTATATAGTAATACATATTCCAGCTGGCTAACTGCAAAAAAAAATGATCCCTCTCTGTTCAATACCTATTCTAGAAAAATATACAATCTACTATACAAAATGTCAAATACTTGCTTACAACACATTTTAATGGACATATGATTTGCTGAAGGCAAATAGTCTGTTCACTTTGCAAGGGAATTTTCATTTTGCAAGTATTTGACATCCATTTAAGAGTTACAGCCACTTCCCCATCCAGTACAGTCCTGGGTGTTAAGGATACTGTCTACAACAATGTCACCAAAAACAATATCCAACCCACCCCAGTAATTGCTTTGGCTCCATTCTCCCAAGACCAATGGCAAAAGCCAAGAAATTCTTACTACAATTCTTTCCTTCCTTTACCCGAGCACTTATCCCTAGACATTGGCGCAACACAACTCCCATCATCTAAAAACAAATGGGCATCTGAAATGTGCCAGATCATGCACATTAATAAGTTATTTCAAAAAGTTAGGATCAGCAGGACAAATTCAGGACTAGATGGACACATTGCATTATCTTACTTAGATACAGTGATACCTTGGTTCACGAACTTAATTCATGAACTGACTCTGGTCGCGAACCGAATTGGTCATGAACCGAGGCACATTTTCCCATAGGGTTCAATGTAAATTCGGTTAATCTGTTCTGACGTTTTTTTTTTTTTGGTTTTTGAACCACAAAAATATGAAACAAATTCCAATACACATTAGTACAGTATAGTAATGTATAAAGAGAGAACACTAACTTTGCTTGAGATGACTTCTGGCATGGCAAACGGGTGAACTGTACAATACAGTAAGTACAGCAGTGGCGTAGCGTGGGGGGTGCTGGGGGGGCCAGCCGCACCGGGCGCAAAATCTGGGGGGGGCGCAGTGTCATGCTGCCATTTAGGAGCCTGCTCAGCCATCCTTAGTGTAGGAATCAGGTAGGTCTCTGTAGTGGTTAGTCTAATTGTCAGGTAGGTTTGTGTAGTGGTCAGGTAGGTCAGTGTAGGAATCAGGTAGATCTGTGTATTGCTCAGGTAGGTCTGTGTAGTGCTCAGGTAGGTCAGTGTAGGTGTCAGTATAGAAATTAGGTAGGTCAGTGTAGTGATCAGGTTGGTTAGTCCAGGAATAAGGTAGGTCAGTGTAGGCGTCTGTGTAGTGGTCAGGTAGGTTTGTGTAGTGGTCAGGTAGGTCTGTGTAGGTGTCAGTATAGTAATCAGGTAGGTCAGTGTAGGAATAAGGTAGGTCTGTTTAGTAATCAGCTAGGTCAGTGTAGGTGTCAGTGTAGTGGTCTAGTAGATTTGTGTTGGGGGTGCAAATTACTTACCATGCCCCCGGGCGCTGACAACCCACGCTACACCACTGAAGTACAGTACAGTATTGTACAGAAGTACTGTACAGTATTGTACAGTACAGTACAGTAGTACAGTACAGTACAGTATGTGCTAAAAAGCACACCAAAAAGCAAACAGTCACTGAAAGTGTCTTCACAGTACTCACAGTACTTCTTTCTGTGTCTCTTCTTCTCTCCACGATCTTCCTACAGGAAGTCACGACCATGTGACAGCCTGGAAATAGCATTAAAATGGCTGCGGCTCCTGTTCGTGAACCGAAGCGGAGTTCGTGAACCAGAGCCTATTTTTATGAACTTTTCTGTTCGTGAACCGAGTTGTTCGTGAACAGAAGCGTTCGTGAACCGAGGTATCACTATATTGATAAGTTCAGGTCACTGACGTGAGCCTCTATATTTCAAGCATTAAACTTTTTTTTATCGCATACATGCATAGGTTGTCATCCCAGGGAACTCTCAGTCTCACCCTACCCCCTTTTTCCATATATCTTATTTACACCCTTATGGCCTAAAGAGCCACCTTAGTTAAATGAAAATTTCTTAAAACATACTTATTGAATTACAATTCACAAGTTTGGTCAGTAAAATTTCTTCTAGCAGAGGTCTGAATATCATGTTGGTACTGTTGCGCATTTTCACATTCAGCACCATGCGGCTTGGTGCGGCGCAATTGTTTAAAAAAAGGTAAAGGACTTCTTTGTGTGTTTCTTGCGGGTAATGCAGCCCATGACGCACCCAATGCACATTCATAGATCCTAACCCATTCTTACATCAGCATCCTGAGTCCCCACTGCACATCACAGTCCCCTCCCCCTATACATCAAGATTTCCTCTTGATGAGTGTCCTCAGCTCCCCTTTACATCATCCCCCTCCACCCCTTTCACAGTAGTGTTCTCATACTTCCTTGACATCAACCCACATTCCAGTCCTCAGTCCCCCCACATTCCAGTCCTCAGCTCACCCTTCATTCTAATCCTCAGCTCCCCCCACATTACAGTCCTTAGCTCCCCCCACATTCGAGTCCTCAGTCCCCTCACATTCCAGTCCTCAGTCCCCCACATTCCAGTCCTCATCTCCCCCCACTTTGATGTCCTCAGCTGAAACCGATACCGATATTTTGGCCATTGCATATTGGTATGGGCCGATATGGGCCGATATTTTGAACATTTAAAGTATTGCAAAATAAACACAATTTTCAACACAAATCTGTTACTGAACATGTTAATGTTTATTTATTAACATTTTTAACATTATGGGCTCATTCTTCACACCTTAACTGCATGAAAACTGATAGGAAAACCGCACTTGCAGAGACATCAGTTTCACATCATCTGACTGTGAATGATGCATAAACTGCTACAGTAGTGCACTCACTCACTGCAATAATTTTAAATACCGCAGTGCAGTCAGTGCAAAACTGCTAGAAAAAAAGCTAAACAAACAGCTTGAAAGTGGATTTGAGTCAGTGGACTACTGCTGCAGTAGTGCACTCACTGCAATGATTTTAAATCACTAACTGCAGTCAGTGGAAAACTGCTAGATAAAAAGCTAGACAGTGGGGAGTCAGTGGACTACTGCTGCAGCAGTACTCACTCACTGCAATAATTTTAAATCACTACTGCACTACTGCAGTGACTGCACTGTAGTAGTGATTTAAAATTATTGCAGCAGTGAGTGGCGTACTACTGCAGCAGTAGTCCACTGACTCCAATCCACTGTCTAGCTTTTTTTCTAGCAGTTTTGCACTGACTGCAGCAGGAAAGTGCATATTGGCCCTCGATATATCGGCCTTGCCAATAGTCGGTCGATCCCTAATTTACAGTAGATATATTTAGGCACGTTCAGCATTTTCTGCTTTTCATCTCTGCTCCTGAACATGCTTTTAATGTTTTTCTTTCCACCTGTAAGCGCTCCTCTTCTAATATGCCTGTAAATGTCTATGTGTGCATAGACTAACATAGAAATGCTTTTACAGGCTGAAAAAAACCACCAATTGCTGTAAAAGCAGCATTTTTTTAGCCCAGTGTGCGTGAGGCCTTATTGTTTTTCTTTCAGCATTGAAAACTACTCACAAAAGGCTAAAAGCCTTCCAAGTGTAAATAACTGTCTTTGATTATTTTTGTCCTAGTATTGTAAGAATGCACATCAAAATGTTATTTTTATATAGCATTTGCTCAATTTGTTGGCTCGCACCCTATACTTTCGCATCTCGTTCTACCTTCCACCAGTCTGCAATTGATTTGGACAAGGTTATTCCAAGCAGATCTTTAAAGAGTCCTCTTTGAATTATCCAGGGAGACTTTGTTTGTATATAATGTTGGCAACTGACAGTAGAGGAAGGGAAACAATGTTTCCAACCAGAAGAATCAATTTGTAATGTATTTTTAAAGCTACAGAGATAAGAGGTAGACAGTTTGATTCTTAACAAATGACACAAATTTTTGCAGTTATCACCAGTTATTAAGGCCATGGATCAAGCCATGTTGAATTGAGTTAGTTGCAAAGTCCCATTCAGTCAATTTGGTAAACAGTATTGGAAATTCATAGTGCGATCCATGCATTTTCATGTAGTAGATCCCTTGTAAGAGTGCTACAAAACATCAACAATCTTGTGCTTAGCAGATGAGAGGTATTTTTTTAAAAAGGTCATCTGCATAAGGCCCTTGCTGCAACAAAAAATTTGTGAGTGAACCAGCATTAACATAAGGTTACCTAGTGAGCAGGACTGGGCTAGCACCTTTGGTACTCACCTCTGGTAAGCACCTTAAGGTTTGCCTCTTGACCTAAACAAATGTGCAACTAATGATCTTCTGAGCTTCTGTTGTGTTGCTGTACCTGTAAGGCTTTCATAGCTTAAACAAAAATATCTGTTTATATAGTTGAGACAATTTAGTTTTTATATATAATGGTGCATCTCAAAAAGTTAATTTCAGTAATTCAATTCAAAAAGTGAAGCTCATATATTTTATATAAATTTATTACACGCAGAGTGATATATTTCTTTTATTTTGATGATCATGACTTACAGCTAGTGAAAATCCAAAATTCAGAATCTCAGAAAATTAGAATATTACATAAGACCAATAAAAAACAAGGATTTTTAATACAGAAATGTTGGCTTACTGAAAAGTATGTCCATGTACAGTACAGTATTCACTCAATACTTGGTCGGGGCTCCTTTGCATGAATTGCTGCATCAATGCAGTAAGCCTGTGGCACTGCTGAGGTGTTATGCAAACCCAGGTTGCTTTGGCAGCGGCCTTCAGCGCGTCTACATTGTTGTGTCTGGTGTTTGGTAGTCTGCTTGTCTTCAGAAAACTGTTTGCGGGCTTTCTTGTGCATCATCTTTAGAAGAGGCTTCCTTCTGGGACGACAGCCACGCAAGCCAATTTGATGCAGTGTGCAGCGTATGGTCTGACCACTGACAGGCTGACCCCCCACCCCTTCAACCTCTGCAGCAATGCTGGCAGCACTCATACCTCTATTTCCCAAAGACAACTTCTGGATATGACGCTGAGCACGTGCACTCAACTTCTTTGGTCGACCATGGCAAAGCCTGTTCTGAGTGGAACCTGTCCTGTTAAACTGCTGGATGATCTTGGCCATCTGCAGCTCAGTTTCAGGGTCTTGGCAATCTTCTTATAGCCTAGGCCATCTTTATGTAGAGCAACTATTCTTTTTTCAGATCCTCAGAGAGTTCTTTGTCATAAGGTGCCATGTTGAACTTCCAGTGACCAGTATGAGAGAGTGAGAGCGATCCATCACCTTTACCCTCCCAGGTCCATCACCTTTACCTTCAGCTTCTTTAGCAAGGCAGTAATCATCTTGGAGGTGTGTTTGGGGTCCTTATCATGTTGGAAAACTGCCCTGTGGCACAGTCTCCGAAGGAAGGGGATCATGCTCTGCTTCAGTATGTCACAGTACATGTTGGCATTCATGGTTCCCTCAATGAACTGTAGCTCCCCAGTGATGGCAGCACTCATGCAGCCCCAGACCATGACACTCCGACCACCATGCTTGACTGTAGGCAAGACACACTTGTCTTTGTATTCCTTAACTGGTTGCCGTCACACATGCTTGACACCATCTGAACCAAATAGGTTTATCTTGGTTTCAGCAGACCACGGGACATGGTTCCAGTAATCCATGTCCTTAGTCTGCTTGTCTTCAGCCAACTGTTTGTGGGCTTTCTTGTACATCATCTTTCTTCAGGGATGACAGTCATGCAGACTAATTAGATGCAGTGTGCGGCGTATGGTCTGAACACTGACAGGCTAACCGGCCACCCCTTCAACCTCTGCAGCAATGCTGGCAGCACTCATACATCTGTTTCCCAAAGACAACCTCTGGATATGATGCTGGGCATGTGCACTTAACTTCTTTGGTCGACCATGGCAAGGCCTGTTCTGAGTGGAACTTGTCCTGTTAAACTGCTGGATGGTCTTGGCCATCTGCTGCTCAGTTTCAGGGTCTTGGCAATCTTCTTATAGCCTAGGCCATCTTTATGTAGAGCAACAATTCTTTTTTCAGATCCTCAGAGAGTTCTTTGCCATAAGGTGCCATGTTGAACTTCCAGTGACCAGGATGAGAGAGTGAGAGCGATAACACCAAATTTACCACAATTGCCCCCATTCACACCTGAGATCTTGTAACACTAACGAATCACATGACACTGGGGAGGGAAATGACTAATTGAGCCCAATTTGGACATTTTTACTTAAGGGTGTACTCACTTTTGTTGCCAGTGGTTTAGACATTAATGGCTGTGTGTTAAGTTATTTTGAAGGGACAACAAATTTACACTGTTATACAAGCTGTACACTCACTACTTTACATCGTAGCAAAGTGTCCTGTCTTCAGTGTTGTCACATGAAAAGATGAAAAGATATAATAAAATATTTACAAAAATGTGAGGGGTGTACTCACTTTTGTGAGATACTGTATATAAACAGTATATATATATATATATATATATATGCTATATTACCAAGAGTATTGGGATGAATGCCTTTACACGCACATCAGCTTTAATGGCATCCCAGTTTTAGTGATCACAGAGCACTGTGATGAGCACTGATGGGAACTGTGATGAGCACTGATGGCACTGTGATGAGCACTGGTGGGCACTGTGATGAGCACTGATGAGCACTAATGGCACTGTGATGAGCACTGATGGCACTATGATGAGCACTGAGATGGGCACTGAGATGAGCACTGATAGTACTGTGATAAGCACTAATGGGCACTGTGATGAGCACTGATGGCACTGTGATTAGCACTGAGAGAAGCACTGATGGGCACTGTGGTGAGCACTGATGGCACTGAGATGGGCACTAATGGCACTGAGATAAGCACTTTCATGAGCACTGATGGCACTGAGATGAGCACTGATGGTCACTGTGATGAGCACTGATGGCACTGTGATGAGCACTGAGATGAGCATTGATGGCACGGTGATGAGCACTGAGATGAGCACTGATGGGCACTGTGATTAGCACTGATGGCACTGGGATGAGCAATGATGGCACTGTGATGAGCACTGCTGTGGCAGACCAAATGCAGCTGTCTCCTGCTGCTGAGGGGTATCTCTCTCTTTCCTCTTCTCACATACTCACACGGGATCGGGGATGGATACAAATGCGTCCTGGTTGCTATGGAAATAACGCCACCAAACAGTAGGCATGCGGCATCATTTCCATTTACTAATGCTTTTCTCTGTGTGTCCTTGTAGTGGGAAGTGACGTTACGGCGGGTACGACGTCACTTCCATAAATTAGGTATCCACATGGGAACACACACAGCTGCTGTGAACAGCGGAGGGAGCTGGGGAAGAAATTTAACGTGACCGGTCCAATATATAAAAAAGAAATAAGGTACAAAGTTTGGAAGGATACAGATCCATTTCTTTTGCTGATTACATGTGAGTAATGAGTTTTAGCGTGGTTGCCTGTACTATTACTTTAATGTATAGTGATGATTGTAGACTATGAGCCGAGACCTCAGAGCACTTCCAGCTACACTGACAGTCCCCCCCTGTGTCCAGCTTCCTTCTCCTATGGTAGTCTTCATTCAAAGCCCAGCAAAGCTATACTGTATATGTGCCCCTCCCCCCAGCACAGCTATACTGTATATGTGCACCCCCCCCCCCGGGTCCTGTGTGATGGGTCTCTTTTTATTTCTTAATTTTCTCATGAATTAGGATGTACAATGCATCCTTATTGATGAGAGAACACTGGGCGGGAACCTATGATCAGCACCTCCCATTCTGTATACACCCACTGACTACACAGGAAAGTGCCCCTCCCTGAAAGTCATGTCACTAGTTTTCAGTAACCACACCCACTTGCTGCACTTAGACTCAGAAGGAAGTGGAATTGAAGTCATGTGACAGCAATGGATACTGCAAAATAAAGGTAGAGAAATTGGGGAGAATTGGGGAAATAATTAACAGGCATAGGGCTCCGCTCCTATAACACCTATATATGTGTATGTGTATATATATACATATAAGTGTGTGTGTATATATACCCCTATACAGAAGTTCAGATGTTTTGCCTGCCTCCAAAGACCCCAAAAAAATGCCCCAAAAATGCATTTCTTTGGGGTCTTTGGAGGCAGGCAAAACATCTGAACTTCTGTATAGGGGTATATATACACACACACTTACATGTATATATACACATACACATATATAGGTGTGATAGGAGCGGAGCCCTATGCCTGTTAATTATTTCATTAGCGCAAGCATAGTGTTCTGCTACTTTCACACCTATGTATGTGTAGGTGTATATATACATACGTGTGTGTGTGTATATATACCCCTATACCAGTGGCGGCTGGTGCTCAAAATTTTTGGGGGGGCGCAAAAAGAAAAATGTAATAGGTATTGCTTCGCGTCAAAAAACGCAGTAAAAAATTGCATGACTTTGAAGTCATGGTACAGGCATGGCACAGGTGATGGTATAGGCATGGCATAGGTGATGGTACAGGCATGGCACAGGTGATGGTACAGGAGATGGTATAGGCATGGCACAGATATGGTATAGGCATGTCACAGGTCATGGTACAGGAGATGGTATATGCCCCCTTTCAATGCAGAGACCAGCGTACATGCCCCCTTTCAATGCAGAGACCAGCGTACATGCCCCCTTTCAATGCAGAGACCAGCGTGCGTGCCCCCTTTAATGCAGAGATCAGCGTGCGTGCCCCCTTCAATGCAATGAATATTGTGCTGTGCCCCCTTCAATGCAATGAACACTGTGCTATGTCCCCTTCAATGCAATAAACACTGTGCTGTGCCCCCTTCAATGCAATAAACACTGTGCTGTGCCCCCTTCAATGCAATAAACACTGTGCCCCCTTCAATGCAATGAACACTGTGCTGTGCCCCCACAATGCAGAGTTCAGCGTGCATGCCCCCTTCAATGCAACTGTGCTGTGCCCCCTTCAATGCAATGAACAATGTGCTGTGCCCCCTTCAATGCAATAAACACTGTGCTGTGACCCCTTCAATGCAATGAACACTGTGCTGTGCCCCCACAATGCAGAGTTCAGCGTGCATGCCCCCTTCAATGCAACTGTGCTGTGCCCCCTTCAATGCAATAAACAATGTGCTGTGCCCCCTTCAATGCAATAAACACTGTGCTGTGCCCCCTTCAATGCAATAAACACTGTTCTGTGCCCCCTTCAATGCAATGAACACTGTGCTGTGCCCTCACAATGCAGAGTTCAGCTTGCGTGCCCCGTTCAATGCAATGAACACTGTTCCGTGCCCCCATCAATGCAGAGTTCAGACCGTGAGCCCCTTTCAATGCAGAGCGCCACAGCATTGTCCCCAATCACTGTAGAGCACCACAGCATTGTCCCCAATCACTGCAGAGCGCCACAGCATTGTCCCCAATCACTGCAGAGTGCCCACAGCATTGTACCCCAATGATTTCAGAGTGCCACAGCATTGTACCCCAATGATTGCAGAGTGCCACAGCATTGTCCCCCAATGATTGCAGAGTGCCACAGCATTGTCCCCCAATGATTGTAAAGAGAAAAATAGTCCGTGTAAGTCCTGGGTGTTGAGGTCTCACACAAAGACTATGTTTCATCAAACAGAGAAGGAAAAAGAAAGGGAGGGAGACAGTGTGGGAAGACAAGGACAAGGGGAAGAAAAGGGCACTGGAAAAGGGGGGAGGACGGGGGGGGGGGGAAGAAAAAGAGAGGGGAGGAAAAGGGAGAGGAGGAGAAAAGGGGAATAGAAGAACCCAAAGGGAAAAAGGGGGAGGAAAGAAAAAGAAAGAATGGAAAAGGAAGGAAAGGGAGGAGAAAAGGGGAAAAGAAGGGGAAAGAAAGAAAAAAGGGAAAAGAAAAGAAAAAAGGGGGGGGGAAGGAAGAAGGGGGTGGGAGAAAAAAAAGAAAGAAATTAAAAAAGAGAAAAAGAAGGGAAAAGAGAGGAAGAGAAGTGAGGAGGGCTAGTGGGATTTTAAACGGTACTATAACTAGTTAATGGTACACCACATGAGTATAAAAATTATACAAATTTTATTGATATATTAAAATCAAAGAAAATCGTTTCTATAAAAACACATTATTGAAGTACAGAACAATACATCAATGCATACAGACTTATCATATAGGCAAATGCATTAAGCACATACAAATGACCGGTGAACAGAAGGCACCGGGTATCAACCCAACATGTTTCGCGGTCTAAATGATCCGCTTCTTCAGGGGTATTTTTGTTATGTAAAAAGTTGATTTGCCTTGGAGTTCCTGTATAACAGAAAGTACACATTAATGATAACACAATTTAAATCAATGCACGGGAAAGTCGATGCAACCACATGCACCCCAAGTGTCTCATATCTCCACCACCTCACACATGCACGAATAGCCACCCAGTGAATGCCTCACCAACGAATGTGGAGGGGGGTTAAACAGGCAATAAGTGGTAAGTACAAGATGGGTGTAAGTTCCTAATTTAAAAATGGTGACAAAAGGATATATATCGTAAAGATACCTGTATCACATAAGTGTCTAGGTTGCCCTGTTTGGAATTTCTGGGAATTGGAGTATTGGGTAGGACTAAAAAACCGTCGTCATTCTGTGAAGACGATGGGTTCTCAGCCTGAGTGTTCGGGATTAAGCCCTTAGCAAGTATTTTTTGGACAGTGGGTGTCAAATTCACCATTTGTGATTGTGCTTTAAGTTGTGCACGCGTGTCTGTTTTTTTCTTACTATTGTTTGTAGATTGAGTGGGCGAGGGACCCATGCCTCCTCTACCTCGTTTCTGTGATTTTGTACGGTTGTGAGCCATTGTGGTTCCGTATCTTGAGCGATGTGATGTTTGTGATATAGAACTGGAGAGTGAAGAATCTGACTCTAAATTATCATCTGCATTTTCTTGAGTGCTTCGTGTTTGGGGTCTACGTGAACGTGAAAAGTGAGTTTTAATTGTCCATTTATAGGCATAGCCCTCTGCAAAGGCCTGTTTATCCTTATTGAATTTTATTTGTTTTTTAGTTATAATTTCTTTGTTGAGGACCTTCAACTTGTTTTTAACCTCTTGCCAACTAGTGGCAAAGGCTGGTGTGTCAAAGATATGTTCAAATTGAGTATTGACCACTCCTATCTCCTTGTCCAAAGAAATCATGTCCTGTTTGTACTGGGACACTAGAGTCTTCATCAAGTCTGTACTACATGTATTCAAAATACCTTCCCATTCTTTCTTAAAACTCTCCGAAGGATCTTGTAGAGTTGGTAGGGTGTGGATTCTTAATCCCTGGGGACTGATATTATCATTGATGTATTTTAAAAAGAATTCAGTGTGCCAGTACAAATGGGACTTGCGCTTAAGCAGGCCCTGCATTTTGCCCAAGTATACCTGAAGGTCTTCCTCAGTTTTGGTTCGTACACCACAGTTTGACTGGATGTCTGTCATGAAGCCCGTCCAGGCGTTCCCCAGTAGGTCCATGGCCGTGTGCCCCACCGATTAGAAAATCAGCATAGAAAAAGGTCAAATACAAAAGAAAAACAAAAATTGTGAAAAAATTTTATTGGAGAAGCTCCCGTGGAAGCTATATATGACAAACAGCAATCATTAAATAATCATATTTATAATGTAGAATGCTATAAATAGAACAAACACTCGGAAAATCGATCAAAGAAAAAGCGCCCTCGGGTGTGTTATCCACCCAAATCAATCAATTGAAAAAATTAATGTTTGTTGTGTCAAACATATAGAGGTACCAACATCCCAAATCAAACTATTGTAAAGAGAAAAATAGTCCGTGTAAGTCCTGGGTGTTGGGGTCTCACACAAAGACTATGTTTCATCAAACAGAGAAGGAAAAAGAAAGGGAGGGAGACAGTGTGGGAAGACAAGGACAAGGGGAAGAAAAGGGCACTGGAAAAGGGGGGAGGACGGGGGGGGGGGAGAAAAAGAGAGGGGAGGAAAAGGGAGAGGAGGAGAAAAGGGGAATAGAAGAACCCAAAGGGAAAAAGGGGGAGGAAAGAAAAAGAAAGAATGGGAAAGGAAGGAAAGGGAGGAGAAAAGGGGAAAAGAAGGGGAAAGAAAGAAAAAAGGGAAAAGAAAATAAAAAAGGGGGGGAAAGGAAGAAGGGGGTGGGAGAAAGAAAAGAAAGAAATGAAAAAAGAGAAAAAGAAGGGAAAAGAGAGGAAGAGAAGTGAGGAGGGCTAGTGGGATTTTAAACGGTACTATAACTAGTTAATGGTACACCACATGAGTATAAAAATGATACAAATTTTATTGATATATTAAAATCAAAGAAAATCGTTTCTATAAAAACACATTATTGAAGTACAGAACAATACATCAATGCATACAGACTTATCATATAGGCAAATGCATTAAGCACATACAAATGACCGGTGAACAGAAGGCACCGGGTATCAACCCAACATGTTTTGCGGTCTAAATGATCTGCTTCTTCAGGGGAATTTTTGTTATGTAAAAAGTTGATTTGCCTTGGAGTTCCTGTATAACAGAAAGTACACATTAATGATAATACAATTTAAACTTCAGCAAAAAGTTTGGAATTCGGCCGAATTTCGAACACCCAATGTTCGGGTCGAACCGATTGTCGACCCGAACCATTCGATCATCCCTATTCACAATATCTGAGGACTTCTATCTTCACAACTCCACTTGAAAATATATAACAGCCAGGCTGTTAATTCATCCTGCCATTTTAGATGAATAGGGTTAAGTCTCACTGAGATGACCTGCCCTCTGCCAATCACCAGAACTGTATCAAAAGTCTATGCACCCATTCGTCAGGTTTCCTCCCACTGTCCAACATGCCTCCCTATTGGACCAGCGTGAAACACTCTCTAGACAGAATGAATCACATACTGAGCACAATGAGCTGACCTCACTAACAGATCCTGCTCTCTGGTAGGCATAGAACAATATAGATTTACCTGAAGCCTCTCTGGTAAGCAGACGGAGCTCAAAACTATACTTTCTCACTAGCACCTACCTAGGAGGGTGCTACATAAGTATAACATGTTTGTTTAAAAAAAAACAACACAAAAAAAAGGAGACTTTACAATTACTTTAACCGGTTGCCGACCGCCGCACGACTATATACTGCGGCGGTCAGCCCCGGCCAGGCAGAGTGACGTATGGATACGTCACTCACCTGTCACTGACTTGAGAGCCAATTGCGGGCGGGCGCGCGCCCGCCGAGGCGCGCGCCCCCCGCGGCTCGTTCACTGACAAGTCAGTGCGTGTGACCGGCGGACCCGATGTCACTACGATCGCTCCGGTGAAGGGAGAAAGGCGGAGCGGCTTATGTAAACAAGCCGCCCGTCATTCTCCCTGGTGTAAAAATGAAGAACAGACGGTTCTACTATGTAGGACCGTTGATCTTTGTTTTTACACCAATAGCAATGTCCCTATACAGTTAGAATCACGCCCCTAGGACACACTTAACCTCTCCCTGTCCAATACAGTTAACCCCTTAATCCGACCGCCGCACGACTATATACTGCGGCGGTCAGCCCCGGCCAGGCAATACAATACAGTTAACCCCTTCCCTGCCAGTGTCATTTTTGCAGTAACAGTGCATATGTATAGCACTGATTACTGCAGTAATGTCACTGGTAACCCCAAAAGTGTCAAAAATGTCAGTCAAGGGTCTGATCTGTCCGCCACAATGTCGCAGTCCCGCAAAAAAAATCGCAGATCGCCGCCATTACGCGTTAAAAAAAAAACACCAAAAATGACAAAAATCTTTCCCTTTGTTAGTAAACGCAATAACTTTTGCGCAAACCAATCAAAATACGCTTTTTGCGATTTTTTTTACCAAACATACAGTGGGTACGGAAAGTATTCAAACCCCCTTAAATTTTTCACTCTTTGTTATATTGCAGCCATTTGCTAAAATCATTTAGGTTCATTCTTCTTCCTCGTGAATGTACACATAGCACCCCATACTGACAGAAAAACACAGAATTGTTGACATTGTTGCAGATTTATTAAAAAAGAAAAACTGAAATATCACATGGTCCTAAGTATTCAGACTCTTTGCTCAGTATTTAGTAGAAGCCCCCTTTTGATCTAATACAGCCAGGAGTCTTTTTGGGAAAGATGCAACAAGTCTTTCACACCTGGATTTGGGGATCCTCTGCCATTCCTCCTTGCAGATCCTCTCCAGTTCTGTCAGGTTGGATGGTAAACGTTGGTGGACAGCCATTTTTAGGTCTCTCCAGAGATGCTCAATTTGGTTTAAGTCAGGGCTCTGGCTGGGCCATTCAAGAACAGTCACGGAGTTGTTGTGAAGCCACTCCTTCGTTATTTTAGCTGTGTGCTTAGGGTCATTGTCTTGTTGGAAGGTAAACCTTCGGCCCAGTCTGAGGTCCAGAGCACTCTGGAGAAGGTTTTTGTCCAGGATATCCCTGTACTTGGCCGCATTCATCTTTCCCTCGATTGCAACCAGTCGTCCTGTCCCTGCAGCTGAAAAACACCCCCACAGCATGATGCTGCCACCACCATGCTTCACTGTTGGGACTGTATTGGACAGGTGATGAGCAGTGCCTGGTTTTCTCCACACATACCGCTTAGAATTAAGGCCAAAAAGTTCTATTTTGGTCTCATCAGACCAGAGAATCTTATTTCTCACCATCTTGGAGTCCTTCAGGTGTTTTTTAGCAAACTCCATGCAGGCTTTCATGTGTCTTACACTGAGGAGAGGCTTCCGTCGGGCCACTCTGCCATAAAGCCCCGACTGGTGGAGGGCTGCAGTGATGGTTGACTTTCTACAACTTTCTTCCATCTCCTGACTGCATCTCTGGAGCTCAGCCACAGTGATCTTTGGGTTCTTCTTTACCTCTCTCACCAAGGTTCTTCTCCCCCGATAGCTCAGTTTGGCCGGACGGCCAGCTCTAGGAAGGGTTCTGGTCGTTCCAAACGTCTTCCATTTGAGGATTATGGAGGCCACTGTGCTCTTAGGAACCTTAATTGCAGCAGAAATCTTTTTGTAACCTTGGCCAGATCTGTGCCTTGCCACAATTCTGTCTCTGAGCTCTTCAGGCAGTTCCTTTGACCTCATGATTCTCATTTGCTCTGACATGCATTGTGATCTGGAAGGTCTTATATAGACAGGTGTGTGGACTTTCAAGTCCAATTAGTATAATCAAACACAGCTGGACTCAAATGAAGCTGTAGAACCATCTCAAGGATGATCAGAAGAAATGGAAAGCACCTGAGTTAAATATATGAGTGTCACAGCAAAGGGTCTGAATACTTAGGACCATGTGATATTTCAGTTTTTCTTTTTTAATAAATCTGCAACAATGTCAACAATTCTGTGTTTTTCTGTCAGTATGGGGTGCTATGTGTACATTCATGAGGAAGAAGAATGAACTTAAATGATTTTAGCAAATGACTGCAATATAACAAAGAGTGAAAAATTTAAGGGGGTCTGAATACTTTCCGTACCCACTGTATGTAGCATAAAACAAATTGGCCGAAAATGTTAAAAATGTTTGATTTTTACATTTTTTTGGGGGGGAATTTCATATAAAAAAATGTGAAAAATATTGTCATTTTTGCAAAATTGACGCTCTTTTTTTGTTTATAGCGCATGATCAAAAAATCGCACAGGTAATCAAATACCACCAAAAGAAAGCTCTGTTTGTGGGAAAAAAAGGACGTCAAATTCGTTTAGGTACAGCGTCGTACGACCGCGCAATTGTCCATTAAATTCAAGCAGTAAAAAATCGCAAAAAACCCCCTGGTCTTTTAGCAGCCAAATCCTCCAGGGCTTAAGTGGTTAACTTAAGTGTATCCAACCCCCCCCCCCCCCAAAAAAAAAATATGTATAATCTTGCAGCTTACCTATCTTTAAATGTGGTGGCTGCATTAATTTTCTATTTTTTGTGTTTTTTCCCTGTAATTTAACCTGGTGATCTGGCCAGTAGTACACTTCCTGTCTTAGGGTGGCTCCTCTATCTACAGAGGAGCAACAGAGACACCCTCGGATAGCACTACTGTCTGCAGAGAATAGTGTTAGATAGACTTGTAGATTTGGATGGACTTTACAAAAGTGACTAACAAATTAAAGACTCGCTTCAACTAACACTTTTTGAGCAGTAACAGAAACAGATTTTTTTTCTTTTTAATATGAAGATTTTAACTATATAAATTAAATCTGGCCATTATAAGCACCCCTCCCAGTGTTAAATGGTTTATCTCAACCTTCTAACTACCACTTTTGCGGCACAGCTTGGTCTGTTAAAGAAAGGACTGATAGCATCACCAGGTAAAAAAATAATGTTATGGGTGGACTGGAAGAAAACAAAGACTTCTTCGGTAATGCTAATGACGGTCACGGATCACATCATATACATAATTTTTTTATTTTGTCTTCACTGCCACTAAAAGTGTAAAGGTGTAAAGGTACCCAATCATGTGCAAGGAGTTTAAGGAGATTTAGGTTGGCCATAGACTGTTCAAATCTAGTCCAGTTCAGCAGAAACCGGCCAAAATTCAAACGGTGTGGGCAGGCTGAATGTACCAAGTTGATCGATCGATCAACTTGGGTACAACCAGCCTGCCGGATTTACTTGCAATTATCAGTAGTAGCTGCTACAGCCACTAGCAATAATCACTATCCTCTCTTGACGGGGATGGTTTCCCTGCCCCCCCCTCCCCCCACCGGGAGAATACAATGTCTCGGCAGCAACCCATGGTGGCCTGCCTTACCCTCTCTATTTGTCCTGTTTACCATTATCAAACAAAGTGGAAGTGAAAGAAACACCCAAATTTTGGGTTGTCTGATAATAGAGAGAAAAATCTTCAAATGAGTACACTAGCCTGTTGGCCTTGGGGATTTCCTCACTTTGGAGTGGTTTACTCTCATTTTCTATTTTTTTGAAAAAAGGGGAAAAAATGCCAAGTGGAATATACTAAGAGCTACCAACATCCTAAAGTCTAGAAATATACAAAATTCTGCATACATGTGCATGAGAGATACCATTCAGGGACTTTGAGGCAGCTCATACATTTAAAAGGAGAAAACCAGTTTATTTGTGTACAATCATAAAAAGGATATAAGTCCATAAAAAGTAGCAGGAGGGGGTCTCACCTGCACACCATTGAATTTTATTAATTAGGATGCTCTGGGCATATATACCTATCCCAGCCCCACTTGTGGTCTCTTTCATTTGGGACAAGGCTCAAGTCTGTACATCCTTTGCAGTCTAAAGAGCAATATTTCTCCTGCATTCGAGTGGTATGCAAGAAGGTGTGTGGTCTTGTGTGGTCTTTGTTGACACCACCTAAAGTCTTGCTGCCCCCTCAGGACCAAGGGTATCCAAATACACTGAAATACAACAACAACAAGAGAAGGGCACACAGACCTTGTGCATTACCACTAAAAAGCTTTCATAAAATCCGAAAAAACATTATACTCACAAACATATGAAAGTAGCACATATGTAAAGATATATATTGGACCCGATCGCCTCCAAGACAACAAGGATATTCCCACAGGGCTGGGTGACATGATAGTATTCGCGTACAGCTGGCTGACACGTTTCCGAGTAGCATTTTTTAGCTCTGAGGAAGAGGCTCCTCCCTCGAAACGCGTCAACCAGCTATACCATATTGTCCCAGGAATGCATGTATGCATAATTTCCTGTTTTGACTGTGAGACAAGAATTGAAGGGAAATCTCCCCAATGGGACACAGATGACAATAAAACTCGACAGGGGTTATAACCCTCTTTTAATCTATCCGAAATGAAAAAAAGCTTTTACCTTTAATTCTACACTTCAAAATGCAAGGTCTGCTTACAAAAAACACAGTTAACCGGTTCCCGACTGCCCGCCGCCGATTTACTGCGGCAGTGCGGCCCTCCTGCGCAAACTGAGGTAGAACTACGTCGGTCGCGTTCCTGCAGCTAGGGGGCGAGTGTGTACTTGGCAGCGGGGACTCCGATGCATGGGGCAGGTGGCTCCGATTGCTGCCTGACACCTGCGATCATTCCCTGCTGAGAGAGAAGAACGGTCAGCTTTTGTAAACACAGTTGACCGTTCTTCTCTCTGGAATGATCACAGAGCCCCTGTGATCCTTCTATATAGGATCACAGGTCTATCTGATCATTTCATAAGCCACACCCCCCCCACAGTTAGAATCACTCCCCTAGGTACACATTTAACCCCTTGATTACCCACAGTGTTAACCCCTTCCCTGCCATTGTCATTATTACAGTAACAGTGCATATTTTTAGCACTGATTACTGTACCAATGTCACTGGTCCCCCCAAAAGTGTCAAAAATGTCAGTTAGGGGTCCAATATGTCCACCGCAATGTCGCAGTCCTGCAAAAAAAACGCAGATCGCCGCCATTACTAGTGAAAAAAAAAATGACATAAATCTTTACCAAAAATATGTAGCAGAATACAAATTGGCCTAAAATGTTAAAAAATGTTAGGAATGTTATTTTGGAAATGTTATATAGCACAAAGTGTTTTTTTTTTTTCGGAATTGTCGCTCTTTTTTTGTTTATAGCGCAAAAAATAAAAATCGCAGAGGTGATCAAATACCACCAAAAGAAAGCTCTATTTGTGGAAAAAAGGACATCAATTTTATTTGAGTACAGGATCGTACGGCTGGGCAATTGTCCATTAAAGTAACGCAGTGCCGAATCGCAAAATATGGCCTGGTCATTAAGGGGGAAAATCTTCCGGTCCAGAAGTGGTTAAAAAAAACAAAAAACAACAACAATATTAGAAGTATAAAAGAAAATGTATTCACTTTCCAAGGAACCCAAACCAGGAGCAATGTACAGGAGCACCTATTTGTGAGATTAGGGATTATTATCTTTCCCAGGATCCCAGCAGAACAAAGCCACGCTCACCTAGATAAGGTCTCTGGAAGTGGGGTGAGAGGAGCATTTTCCCACATTTTCAGCTAATTTTAGTTTTACAAATTGACTTCCATTTTTTTAACATGGAATGATGGGGGTCTACAAGATAAGCAGACCTCGCAACATCCATTTTAATGTAGAAGGATTTTGTCAGGTACATGATTGGATGATTACAGAGGAAGTAAACCCTCCTCTGCAAGTTGTACCTATAGGTAAGCCTATGATAAGGCTTACCTATAGGTACTGTAAATATCTCCTAAACTTGTACCGTTTAGGAGATATTTACCTTACATGCAGCCAGTGACGTCACTGGTGCATGCGCTCTGAAGGAACGGCCGCTGGTGCCGTTCCTTCAGAGCCCCGTGCCGTGACCGTCAGCTCCCAATCAGATGGCCAGATGTCGCGATCCCGGAAGACGGCGACTGAACGGCCCGTCATAGAGATAAGCGGGCGGCACGGCGGGGGCTCGTTCTAAGGTAAGTATTTCATAATGAGCTAGTATGCGATGCATACTAGCTCATTATGTGTTTCTCTTTCAGGGTGAAAAAAAAATTGGGTTTACAACCTCTTTAAAATGAACACAACTTCAATATATCTACTAATCCCAGTTGGCAGTAACTAGTTACAAAGTAACTGATTACAGTAACTACATTACTTTTTTGGTAACGAAGTAATGTAACTAGTTACAATACTAATATTGGTAACTACACTACTTTACTAGGCTATAGGAGGTAACTACACTACTTTACTAGGCTATAGGAGGTAACTACACTACTTTACTAGGCTATAGGAGGTAACTACACTACTTTACCAGGCTATAGGAGGTAACTACACTACTTTACTAGGCTATAGGAGGTAACTACACTACTTTACTAGGCTATAGGAGGTAACTACACTACTTTACTAGGCTATAGGAGGTAACTACACTACTTTACTAGGCTATAGGAACGCGCTTTCCTGCGTTACCCAAGCCGTGCGATACAATCGTTATTTCGAAGAATAGAGAGGGATGGAGTTTATAACTTTTTGTTGCACTTTATGTTTTATTCTGTTTTTTCAGGTTTTGTTCTCATGTTTCCCAAAGCCTGTGTTTATACAATAAACTCTATGCAGAAAGAGTGTCGTGTATCTTCTTCTACATGGTCAATTAAGAAAAAGGAAAGTAAAGTAATAAGTAGTGAAGTTACTTTTCAAATGCAGTAACTAGTAAAGTAATCTCATTACAATTTACAGAAGTAACTAGTAACTAGTTACATTTTTTGAGTAACTACCCCAACACTGCCAGTTGGCATATACCATACAGTAGTTAGTATCTTAGTACCGTTTATATTTGATTACTAAACAGTCGTTTATTTGTAAGTGATTGATTCAATGCTGCCCTCTTGTAGTAAACTACCATACATACTAATCTAGAGGGGCCTCGTGTCAAATAAATCCCAGAAAACGCATAAAGAAAAAAATACAAATTTATTGTTTTTTTATTCCAGAGTTCATTTGTTGCGGTTTTCAGGAAAATTGAACATTGACCGTTGAGATCAAGCAAACATCATTATCCCTCTAATTTGTGAGATTTAACATTTAAAAATCAATTTAAAAAAGGAAAATGAATGTTCATTAGTTTTTTTTAGTGATTTGTAAAGTAATTGGCATTTAGCAGAGCATGACTCGAAAATAAATTGTGCAGTCCAAGCCAAGTTTTTCCAGAGTAGCTTTCAAGGATTAATAATTCACATGGTGACCATAATCAGCTGCACATGTCCGAAATACACACATTTCCAGCCTGTGACAGAGATCTGCTGCATAATTTAATGGTTTTCAAAGACATTTACACACTCTAATTAATATTTCAGTAAACACCCTTTAAAAAGCATTTTATTAGCTCATCACACCCCATAATCATCTTGTGTTTGGGATTTGCGGTATTCCGCACGTTAGTCTTCGTCCAGAAAAGCAGAGAAGGCAAGCTTTTGTATGAAGATTCTTTGCTGGATAACAACACACGCAGTGGTCTAAGGTTTTCAATCAATATATACTGTTTACCAAAAGCCTTCTTATTTTATAATTCTTCAATACTCATTTTTTCAATAAAGCTTTTTTTGGAAAAAAAAAAAGCCTTCTCTGAACATCTTTTTCCAATTTTAATATTTCAGTAAGGAAGACATGCATAGATTTTACAATAGGTACTTTCCAAGCAAAATTCTGCAAAATTGTATATTAAATTACTGGACCTATTTTTTGATACACTGCTTTGTTAAAAAAGACCTTGTTTAGGGAGGAACACGTACACACGCTACTGCGCGTGCGTGGCTGAACGACGGCCATTTTTGTAACTAGAACAAGCATTTGCTATACCCCTCTGGCGTTCTATATGTGATTTTCAAGCTTGTACCATGTAAGTGCAATAATCTTTTAATAAACAACCTGGATTTTACAGGATTTTGCTATGTGGAGCCTTTATTTCCTGTATAATCTGGGCAGCTAAAGATTAATGGACGATCGCTCAATCGTTGGATGACATATATTGGAATTGGGAACCTTATATGATGCAGGTTGTTGCCTTTGGTTAACAAAGGAAGTTTTGACCATCCTGTAAAAAAGGGGATCACTGGCTTTCTGGTAAGCCCCCCCCATGTGTTGTTTTCCTGGATTGTTACCCCAACACTTCATATTCAATTGTAGAATTTGTCACACAAAGCTAGCTCAACAATGAGGAACATATAATATCATACATATTAACCACATCTTAAAGCGTTTGTTACCCCAACACTTCATATTCCTGATATGTGTCTGCTGTACAGTGTACTTGTATGAGAAAGTATCCTGTTCTCTTTGTATCACTCCCCTTGTGTGAAATCCCTGGTGTTCCTGCCAGTCCCTCTGCTTTCCTATTAAAAACTGACCACACTAAATGGGAGAGCCCAGCATGGTCAGTTCTTTAGCTGTGCTGAAAACTCAGCCAGCTCTCCTCCATTGATCAGACTTGTCCTGACCCCCCTTCCTCACAGCTATTCACTGAGAAGAGCAGTGTAATGTTGCTTCTCCTCCCCCCATCTCTTATGCAGCTGAGAACAAAGGGAATGTGATCACTTATAAAAAAGGGAAAAAGGGTATTTACAGTATAATTTTTTTTTCTATGTCCAGACAAAAAAGTTTTGCCTTCCATTTCTATTTTTGAATGGCTTGTTTTATAAGGTAATTGTTTACAATTCCTTTAAGTTAAATTTGTATGTAAGTCGAAACAGGAACAATTTTTACATTTTTCGGATAGCATAGGGAAGTGTTAACACCCCTATAACCTTTGTTTTGCTGTCTCTGCTCCTGTTCAGAAGATTTCATCTCACTTTCTGTCCCTGTGACAATTGGATTTTGAAAATTTTGGATTATCGTGAAAACAAGGATTGGTGATAAAGTTTCAGTGGAGTCACCTTTTTCCCTCTCAGAAGTTCATTTCCCTTCCTAGGGGTAGATTTCCTCTCATTTCCTGTTGTCTCCCTCTGTTTGTAAGTATGATTTGTATGTAAGTCGGATGTTTGTAAATCAGGGACTGCCTGTATCTATGTATGGTCCTTCTAATACACGTAGTTATATACACAGATCATCTATTACTTTATAACCACTGTCAGGTACAGTTGAACTATAAGCAAAACTTTTTTTTTTCCATTTTGGATAGAGTAAGGGAGGGTTATAACCCCCGTCAGCCTTTTTTTGCCATCTGCGTCTCATTGCAGAGATTTCTCTTCACTTCCTGTCCCATAGCCAAACAGGAAGTGAGAGGAAATTCCTTAAAATTAAGGAAATTCCTTGGGGACCCCCAGATCACTAGGACTAGTGTTTCCATAGGAAGATTGCTCCTCTATTACTTTTCTGGGGACAATCCAAAATTTGTGATTTTCTTTTACTTTTAACCACTTCCATACCACTGGAAGTCATATGACGTCCTGGGCTTTGAGTAGGGATATCTGAATGATGCCTGTTTCTGCAGGCATCATTCAGATATCATCTGTTCAGCCACTTGATTGTTCTTACAGGCGCCCCCCTCTCACCGCCCTCCGGTGCTTCTACCTGCTTGCTCGTGCGATCGGCGAGCAGGAGAAGGAATCTGCAGGTGGAAGTGCACCATAGAGAATATCGAGGATCAGATAGTCTGTATGACTCTCGGAGGCCTGGGTGCGACATTATGACATCGCGCCCGGCATGGCAGTTGTAAATACTGCAGATTCAGCCTGTAGGAGAGATCTGAGGTCTTATTGACTCTAGATCTCCCCATAAATACCGTGTGACATAAAAAGTTGCAATGACTACCATTTTATTCCCTAGGGTCTCTGCTAAAAAAATATATAATGTTTGGGGGTTCTGAGTAATTTCCTAGCAAAGAAATGATGGCATGTAGGAGTGGAGTGCCAGAATTGGCCCGGTATAGAAGTGGTTAATGATAATGGTAAACAGGACAAATTAAGAGGGGGAATCTCCCTAACGGGGGGGCACAAACAGCAAAATAAATTGCCCGTGGTTCTATAATCCACTCCATCCAACACTAAAAAAAAATTTTTTCCTTTAGTTATACTTTAAGTCAGGGGTCTCCAAACTTTTTAAACAAAGGGCCAGTTTACTTTTCTTTAGACTTTAGGCGGGATCGAATTGTGGCCAGTAGAAGTAGAAATTGTCTTGGTTTCAGTGGGAATAATAGTACCCCATCATTGGGGTCAGTGGTAGGAATAGTTTCCCATCATTCAGCTTCGGGTGTGGCTGCTGGAAGGTTCTCTGGCTGTGTGTCTGTTGCTGCTCCAGGTGATCTGTGTAAGAGGGGAGTGAGGTGAAATCCCTCCCAGCCCTGCTGGCTCCTTCCTGGGGAGGCCATGCAGGCCAGCGGGGCCCCTCCTGCTGGAGGCTCTCAGCCATCCCCTGTACGGATGGATGGCACCCCTGCTCCTGGACAAGCCGTGGTTGGTGATCTCTCTGCACCTGGTGAGGATGAAGATGCTGGATCCATTCGGGAGCGAGTGGTGGCCGGGATCAAAGTCCTCAATAAGGAAAGAGACAAGCTCTACAAGCTTAGAGCGGATTTAAAGCGCCTTAGAAAGCAGCGTGAAGGCTTGTAGAGCAGGAACCGTGGATCCATGGATTCAGAGGTCCAATTGGCTAAGGTCCGTGTGGAACATCAGGAAACCATCGTGGCCATGATGGAAGGCAGGGATGGTCCCTTCAGGGAGAAGTTTAGCAACGACCGAAGGTTTGCAAAGATGGAGGTGGAGGAGGAGACCCCAAGTTCTGACCCCCTTCCCCCTCAAGGTGAGGTAAGCAGCCCATTGCCATCTCAGGGCTCAGGAGGCATGCTAAAGGTAATCCAGGTAATGGAGTCTCCAGTACAGGGAGATAAGCTGGTGTTTGGTGGTGTGGAGGACTTGCCGGATCATGTACCGGATAAGATAAAGGCTATCAAGTCTCAGGTAATAGACAAAACTATTTTTGTGCCTTTTAGCACCTTGCCTAATTCTGAGGGTTTTCCCAGTGACACCCAGGGTGATTCCCCTATGCTCAGCAATGCTTTGCCTGCTGAGGAAATGTTACGTTTAAAAAATGACATTTCTGCTCAGGAACTACAAAACCCAGAAGAGCCGATTAACCCTGCTTCTGCTGAGCTCAAAACTGTTTCAGTAATAACTAACTAGGACTCTACAGCGCAGCAGCAGGAAGCACTTGGTACTGCATTAGAATCAGTAACTACACCTAATAACATTGCAGGTGTGGTGGGACCCACCATTGTATGTTTAACTAATAATACTGCTGGTTTCAGCCAAGCTGAAAATAATAATAGTAATGTACCTGATAATGTGACATCAGTGTGGGGTCTTGGCCCTAATAAGCCTACATTTGCACAGGTGGTAAGCTGTGCTCCTGGCAATATCATCAAGCCAGGAATACAATCAAGGAGGAGCTCCGCTTCCAATCAGGGTTTTCCCTTGCAGGCTGCCACTATGAGCACCATTGGATCTGGTCTTGGGTCTATGGCTCCTGCTGGGGGTCCAAGGCGGAACGTAGTCCTCCTTAAATGGGAAGGTGGTGCAGTCCCTCTAGCACGGCGTATGGTGGTGGACCTGATCTTAGATATGGGTTTTGGGGCTAATGATCTATATGCCCTATATGCCCTGGAAGCCGGGAGTACACGGTTACTTTCACCAGACCAGAGGGTCTTGACTTGTTCTGGGAACGATATATGGCTCGGTGCAGGTCAAGACCCGAATGGGAAGGTCTGGTGCCAGTGGCAGTTTCTCAAAGGTTAACAGTAAAGAAAATTACTATTATCCTTACAAATGCTCGGGACTTAGAGGTCTGGTTGAGAAATTATGGGGATGTTCGTGGCATCTGGACCGGGGGTTGGTCGGTAACGGTCAGGTTGGCTAGGGATGGGAATGTTGTCAGTCACCTGCACTCCTCTGCCTTTATAGGGAGGGATAGGATGACTATTTTTTATCCCGGTCAGCCAAAACTGTGTCACCGCTGTGGAGAAAAGGGGCATTTTAGCTCCTCTTGTTCAGCACTGATCTGTTCAGTGTGTCGGGGACAGGGTCATGTGGCCAGGGACTGCACCCAGGCAATAAGGTGCAACCTGTGCCTGCGCCTTGGCCACCCCTACAGCCAATGTCCTGAAGCCTGGCATAATATGGATAGAGAGGTGATAGATGACCTCTTAAGGCTGGACAGGATGGAGGATGAGGCCCCTGGTGTACCACCCTTCTCTGCGGTGACTGACTCCCCTGGTCTTGTTCAGGATCCCTCCCTAGTCCCTGTGCCCACCCCTCCTGTATCTGTAAGTATTCCTTCTGTGTCTGTCCCTGTGTCCCCCCAGCCTACTGTACCCGCTCCTCTTGTGTCAGAATCTGCCAAGTCTGTGCCACCTGAGTCAGTTATTCCCAATCAGTCTTCCCTTCCTAAGTGTGACCTTAAAGAAGCCCCCCACACACCAGGAGTGGTAGAGGGTACCAAAAAGGGTGCTGCTGCGGCTTCCTCTGTAAAGAAGTCTTCTGTGAAGACTTCAAAGAAGAAGAAGAAAACAAGAGATGAAAGCATCTCTGAATCTGACCTGCAGTACCTGGAGGAGAGAAGGAAGGTTGTGAGGCGGAAGAGACGGACGGTGAGGACGGAACAGGGACAGGATGCCTCAGTGACTGTCTTCAACCGTTCTAGGGCTTCTGCTTGGGATATCTCCTCATCTGGGGATTGTTCTGAGCAGAATTCAGAAATTGAAATGGAGTTGGAGGAGGCTTCAAGAAAGAGAGAGGCTTCTGGTGATGAGCAGCAGAGGGGAGCTAAGAAGCAATCCACCCAATAACCCAAATGGCGGTTCCCCCTCCGTTTAAAAGTGGTGACAATAAATGTCGCCAGTATTAAGTCAGTAAGAGCTTGTTCTATGGCCTTCTTTTTGTTCAGCCAATTAGATGCTGAAATTTTATTTTTGCAGGCTCACCTCCTTGGCAGATATTCATATGGCCAAGAGAGAGTGGAGGTATGGTCCATCTTACTGGTCTCTTGCGGCCGAGCCTTACGGCGGGGTGGCGGTGTTGTTTAAAACCGGCATGGTAACTGTCCGTCGGGTTATTGAGGTGGAGATTGGGAGATGTATGGTCTTAGACGTTCTTGTGGGAGGGCAGGACCTGCGCCTAATTAATATTTATGGGCCGCACACAAAGTGGGACAGGAAATGCCTTTTTACAAGGATCAAGCCATTTCTTTTTACATCCCGGCAAGTGGAATTTGGAGGTGACTTTAATGCTATGACTAGGCCCAAGGACAGGAAGGACTTCAATGACAGGCTGGGATATGATAGCGTTTTTTTAAATAGTATGGTTAGGGATGCTGGTCTTGTGGATGTGCACATTAAGCACCTTCCGGATGACACAGGGTTCACCTTTCATCGAGGTAATAGTCAGAGTAGGATAGATAGGTTTTTTTTTAAGGAGGCCTCTGCTTTCTCACCCCCAGTGGTGCAGGCAGTGGAGTTCTCTGATCACTGTATGCTATCTGTGGTCTTGAATGCTTCAGACTTCCCTCAGAGGGGCAAAGGCATCTGGAGATTAAATTCGACTCTCCTTGAGGAAGAACATGTTAGACAATCCTTTGAGGAATTCTTTCAGGCACAGGTGACCATCCTGGACGTTTGTAGCAGCAAGGCTGAGTGGTGGGAGCTGACCAAAAAGAGGATTGCTGGATTCTTCAGGGGCCTAGCCAATAAAAAACAGTTTAATAGATACATGACCTACCAACGTTTGCGGAGGAAGCTGGATATTCTTGTCTCGAGAGGAGGAGATCCTGGGGCAATCTCTGAAGTGAAAATCCTCCTCAGGAAGTGTCAATATGATCGGCATACCTCTTTGGTTCTGGAGCGGGACTATGGGAAATACCACTCGCCTGACCCTTACCAGAACTGCAAACAGGGTGTAGCTGTTAAGATGGTCATTGGCCTTAAGGATAGTACAGGTTCCCTGACAAAGTCCAGGTCAGGGATCCTGGAGGTCTTGAGGTCTTTTTATGCTGAACTTCTTGGGAGGAAAGAGCTTGACCGAGACAAGATGGAAAGCTTTTTGGACTCTACTCCAGGTCTAAATGGTGGAGATGTCCCTTTGATGAATTTGACAGAAGAGATCACAGTTGAAGAGGTGACGAGGGCAATTGAACAGCTTGCCATCAAGAAGTCACCTGGACCGGATGGTCTGACGGCTGAGTTTTACAAAGCCTTTAAGTCTATTCTGGCCCAACATTTGGTAGAGATTTTTAACAGTTGTCTTGCTGAGGGGGTGCTTCCCCCTTCCATGAGACACTCAGCTGTGATTCTTCTTTCAAAAGGTAAAGATCCTTCGATGATTGAGAATTGGCGCCCCATCAGCCTTCTCAATGTCGATAGAAAGGTGCTGGCGAAGATACTTTTCTGGCGCCTATCGGCAGTAGCAGAGTCTTTGCTTTCTCGCCATCAACACTGTTCGATCCAGGGTAGGAGCACCTTCACAGCGGTTTTAGCTGTCCGGGAGGCCTTGGAGCAGTGCAGGGCTGCAGGCTGGGGAAAGTATTTACTGGCATTGGATCAGGCAAAGGCTTTCGATCGTGTCAACCATGAGTACCTGTGGTTGCTCTTTAGTAAGTATGGTCTGCCGGGTGGTTTTGTCGATTGGTTAAAAGTCTTGTATAAGGGGGCAGAAAGCTTCCCTCTTGTTAATGGTTGGGTTAGACAGTCCTTTGAGGTTGGTTCTGGGGTGCACCAGGGTTGTCCCCTGAGTCCCCTGCTCTATGTGTTTGCAATCGACCCCTTCATCAGGAGGCTAGAGAGCAGCATGTTGTGTGGGGTACCAGTGGGAATCCCGGGTGAGCCGCCTTTGAGGGTTGTTGCCTATGCGGATGATGTGTCAGTGATTGTCACTGGGACGGATGAAGCGGAGGAGGTGGTCTCTCTGACATCACGGTACTCTGAAGCATCAGGCTCCAAGATCAATCAGGAAAAGAGTGAAGTTTTTTGGATGGGAAAGGAAGGTGAGGGGTTTGATCTCCCGGACACCTTTCCAGTGCCCCAGGAAAAAATTAAGATATTAGGCATTGAATTTGGACCTGACGATTATGGCCTCAAAAACTGGGAAGGCAGGCTGGAAGTTGCCAATACTAAGGTGGTCAGCTGGAAGAGATGGAAGTTATCTCTGAGGGAAAGGGTTGATCTGATTAAGACTTACCTGATACCGATCTTCTTGTATGTCAGCCCTGTCTGCATCTTGCCAGTGTCTCTCTATGCTAGGATCTATAGTGTGTTCTTCCAGATGCTGTGGGGGAACAGACTGAACCCCATCAAGAGGAATGTCACCTATCTATCCAGGAGGGAGGGTGGCTTAGGTATGGTCAACCCCGTTCTTTTCTTTTCACTGCTATTTATCAAGTATAATATTGGTAGTATGCTTGCAGTGGAACCTCCTGGATGGGCAGGCATGTTTAGATCTTGGTTTAGGCCTTTTCTGCGACTTTGGGAAGAAGGTGGCCAAGTGAAGAATCTCAGGGGTCATCGTGGTCAGCTCCCAGCCTATGTCGCTCCGTGTCTGAAGTTGCTGCGGCAGTGGCAACTGTCGGCTGAAGATCTCAGATCCGCTCCGAGGAAAGTCCTTATGAGCCGAGTCTTGAGCGAAGTCTTTCATGACCCACTGGCCTTAAGGGATTGCCCAGGCCCAATTTTGAGGGAAGGGTTAAGACTGATTAATTTGGCTAGAGTCCCCCTTAAATTCAGGGATCTGGCCTGGTTGTGCTTCCACGGGAGGCTCTATGTTCGGGGCAATTTGAAATTCCGCAGTAGGATGGATCGTGGTTGTCCTCGGGAGGAATGTACAGGTGAGGAGGAGACTATGGACCATTTTCTGCTTCGTTGCCCTTTTAACATAGAGGTATACAAACAGGTTGGGCGGGCCCTCGGTGTTCTTTTCCTCTCCAGGCTGGGTTATGCTGAGCGGGTGTACGGAGCATTCAATACTGGTGGGGGCTTTTGTTTGGATACACTTTTTTTAGTTAGCTTAGTAGTCCGTTATTACACATGGAATGCACGGTGTCAGGTCACCCTTCGGCGTAAAATCCTTCCTGTTCAGGTGGTGGTGTGTGACATTCTGCATGTGGTGGGGAAGATTCGGGCGCTTGAGAGAGACAAGTGGGGTCAGAGGGCTTGGTTGAAGGCGTGGAGGGGTTTCAAGCCTCCCTGACTGCCAAGAGTCTCTGTCCCGGGTGTGGCTTTCTGTCTCTTATCACCCTAGATTTTTTCTTAATGCTCAGTTTTTGATAAATGGCTGCATACATAGGTGATGGGTTGTGCCTCTTAGGCCCTCTCTGCTGCTTTATGTAAATAGTTTTCTAAGAATGTTGGAAGTGGATTATGTATATATTGTATATATTCTGCACATGGATGTGTATTCCTTTGTTTTCTGTTGGAATATTGTACTATAGTTCTGTTTTTTACTTTTGTATAAAATATGTTGCTTGATTCTTTTCAATAAAAGATCAATAGTGCCCCATCATTGGTGTCGGTCAGAGGAATAGTGCCCCACTGTTGGTGTCAGTGGGAGGAATAGTGCCCCATTGTTGGTGTCAGTGGGAGGAATAGTGCCCCATCGTTGGTGTCAGTGGGAGGAATAGTGCCCCATCATTGGTGTCAGTGGGAGGAATAGTGCCCCATCATTGGTGTCGGTCAGAGGAATAGTGCCCCACTGTTGGTGTCAGTGGGAGGAATAGTGCCCCATTGTTGGTGTCAGTGGGAGGAATAGTGCCCCATCGTTGGTGTCAGTGGGAGGAATAGTGCCCCATCATTGGTGTCAGTGGGAGGAATAGTGCCCCATCGTTGGTGTCAGTAGGAGGAATAGTGCCCCATCATTGGTGTCAGTGGGAGTAATAGTGCCCCATTGTTGTTTTCAGTGGGAGGAATAGTGCCCTATCGTGGTGTCAGTGGGAGGAATAGTGCCCCATTGTTGGTGTCAGTGGGAGGAATAGTGCCCCATTGTTGGTGTCAGTGGGAGGAATAGTGCCCTATCATGGTGTCAGTGGGAGGAATAGTGCCCCATCGTTGGTGTCAGTGGGAGAAATAGTGCCCTATCGTGGTGTTAGTGGGAGGAATAGTGCCCTATCGTGATGTCCGTGGGAGGAATAATGCCCCACAGTTGGTGTCAGTGGGAGGAATAGTGCCCCGTTGTTGGTGTCAGTGGGAGGACTAGTGGCTTATCGTAGTGTCAGTGGGAGGAATAGTGCCCCGTTGTTGGTGTTAAGTGGGAGGAATAGTGCCCCATTGTTGGTGTCAGTGGGAGGAATAGTGCCCTATCATGGTGTTCGTGGGAGGAATAGTGCCCTATTGTTGGTGGCAGTGGGAGGAATAGTGCCCTATCATGGTGTTCGTGGGAGGAATAGTGCCCCATTGTTGGTGTCAGTGGGAGGAATAGTGCCCTATCATGGTGTTCGTGGGAGGAATAGTGCCCCATCGTTGGTGTCAGTGGGAGGAATAGTGCCCCATCATTGCTGTCAGTGGGAGGAGTCGTTTCCCATCATTCAGCTTCGGGTGTGGCTGCTGGAAGGTTCTCTGGCTGTGTGTCTGGAGCTGCTCCAGGTGATCTGTTTGAGAGGGGAGTCTGGTAAAATCTCTCCCAGCTCTGCTGGCCCCTATCTGGGGAGGCCATGCAGGCCAGCAGGGCCTCTCCTGCTGGAAGCTCTCAGCCATCCCCTGGGCAGATGGATGACATACCTGCTCCTGGACAAGCCATGGCTGGGGATCTCTCTGCCCCTGGTGAGGATGAGGATACCGAGTCCATTCGGGAGCGAGTGGTGGCCGGGATCAAGGTCCTGAATAAGGAGAGAGACCAGCTCTACATACTGAGAGCGGAGTTGAAGCGTCTGCGAAAGCAACGTGAAGGTTTGTACAGCCGCAACCGTGGATCTATGGATCCGGAAATCCAGTTGGCAAAGGTCCGGGTTCAACACCAGGAAACCATTGTGGCCATGATGGAAGGTAAAGAGGGGCCCTTTAAGGAAAAGTTTTGCAATGACCGCAGATTTGCAAGGATGGCAAAGATGGAGGTGGACGAGGAGACCCCCAGTTCTGACCCCCTGACCCCCCAAGGTGAGGTAAGCAACCCGTTGCCTTCTCAGGGCTCAGGAGGCATGCTGACAGTGATCCAGGCAGTGGAGTCTCCATTACGGGCGGATCAGCTGGTGTTTGGTGAGGAGAACTTTCCTGACAATGTGCCTGATAAGGTAAAACCTAGCAAGTCACAAGTGACTGATAAAACTATTTTTGTGCCATTTAACACCTTGGCTAATACTGATGTTTTGCCCAATGACACCCAGGCTGGTAATATTATATCCAGCAATACTTCAGCTGCTGATGTTTCCACTGAGGAAAAATTGCGTTTAAAAAATGACATTGCAGCAAAGGAACTACAAGAGCCAGAACAACCCGTTAACCCCCCTTTTGCTGAGTCAAAGGCTGTTTGTCCAGTCACAGCTGCTGTCTCTATACTGCAGCATCAGGACACCTGTGGTACTACAGCAGAAACTGTGATAGTGAATACTGATTGTTCTGACATTACTTCCAACACAGGTGTTCTGAATAATCCTACTAATGTTTGTGTAATAGACAATCCTGCTGGCTCAGTACAAGCAGTTAATAATAAGGATAATAATAATAATGTACCAGCTAAAGTTACATCGGTGTGGGGTCTTGGCCCTGATAAGCCTTCTTTTGCTCAGGTGGTACGCTCTGCTCCTGGTAATGTTATTAAGCCAGGGCTGCAGCCAATGAGGAACCCTGCTTCCAGGCAGAGATTTACACCACAAACTGCCACTTTGAGCACCCCTGGTTCCGGTCTTGGGTCTCTGGCTTCTGCTGGGGGTCCAAGACGTAATGTCGTTATACTTAAATGGGAAGGTGGTGCAGTCTCTCCAGCACGGCGTGTGGTGGTGGATATGATTTTGGAGATGGGCTTTGGGGCGAATGACCTTTATGCCCTAATACATGTAGCTGGGAGCCGGGAGTACACAATCAGCTTCACCAGGCCGGAGGGTCTTGACCTGTTCTGGGAACGATATGAAGCTCGGTGCAGGTCAAGACCCGAATGGGAAGATCTGGCACCAGTTGCTGTTTCGCAGAGATCAACGGTTAAAAAATAACCATCATCCTCAATAATGAGAGTGTTCCTGCTCGGGACCTAGAGGTCTGGTTAAGGAACTATGGTGAGGTTTTGACAAGGCTAGAAAAAATCCTTGATGAACGTGACATCTGGACCGGGGGTTGGTCAGTAACGGTTAGGTTGGCCAGGGATGGGAATGTTGTCCGTCACCTGCCCTCCTCGGCTTTCATAGGGAGGGATAGGATGACTATTTTTTATCCTGGTCAGCCAAAGCTATGTCACCGCTGTGGAGAAAAGGGGCATTTTAGCTCCTCCTGTTCAGCCTTAATATGTTCAGTATGTCGGGGACAGGGTCATGTGGCCAGGGACTGTACCCAGGCGATAAGGTGCAACCTGTGCCTGCGCCTTGGCCACCCCTACAGCCGATGTCCGGAGGCCTGGCACAACATGGAGAAGGAGGTAGTAGATGAACTGTTGAGGCTGGACGGGATGGAGGATGAGGCCCCTGGTGTACCATCCTCCTCAGCGGTGACTGACCCCCCAGGTCCTGTTCAGGATCCCTCCCCAGTTTCTGTGGCCAACCCTCCTGTGTCTGTAGGTATTCCTTCTGTGACTGTCTCTGTGTCCCCCCAGCCTACTGTACCCGCTCCTCTTGTGTCAGAACCTTCTAAGTCTGTCCCCCCCGAGTCAGTCTTGCCCCATGAGTCATCCCCTCCTAGGTCTGACTTAAGGGAAGGTCCCCCCCCACCAGGAGTGGTAGAGGGTACCAAAACGGGTGCTGCGGTTTCCTCTGTAAAGAAGTCTTCTGTGAAGACTTCAAAAAAGAAGAAAACAAGAGATAACATCTCTGAATCTGACCTGCAGTACCTGGAGGAGAGAAGGAAGGTTGTGAGGCGGAAGAGACAGGCGGTGAGGACGGAACAGGGACAGGATGCCCCAGTGTCTGTCCCCAACCGTTCTAGGGCTTCTGCATGGGATATCTCCACATCTGGAGCTTCTTCTGAGCAAAATTCTGATTCAGAAATGGAATTGGAGGAGGCCTCAAGAAAGAGAGAGGCTTCTGGTGATGAGCAGCAGAGGGGAGCTAAGAAGCAATCCACCCAATAACCCAAATGGCGGTTCCCCCTCCGTTAAAAGTGGTGACAATAAATGTTGCCAGCATTAAGTCGGTAAGAGCTCGTTCTATGGCCTTCTTTTTGTTCAGCCAATTAGATGCTGAAATTTTATTTTTGCAGGAGACTAGGCTCACCTCCTTGGCAGATATTCATATGGCCAAGAGAGAGTGGAGGTATGGTCCATCTTACTGGTCTCTTGCGGCCGAGCCTTACGGCGGGGTGGCGGTGTTGTTTAAAACCGGCATGGTAACTGTCCGGCGGGTTATTGAGGTGGAGATTGGGAGATGTATGGTCTTAGACGTTCTTGTGGGAGGGCAGGACCTGCGCCTAATTAATATTTATGGGCCACACACAAAGTGGGACAGGAAATGCCTTTTTACAAGGATCAAGCCATTTCTTTTTACATCCCGGCAAGTGGTTTTTGGAGGTGACTTTAATACTGTGACTAGGCCCAAGGACAGGAAGGACTTCAATGACAGGCTGGGATATGATAGCGTTTTTTTAAATAGTATGGTTAGGGATGCTGGTCTTGTGGATGTGCACATTAAGCACCTTCCGGATGACACAGGGTTCACATTTCATCGAGGTAATAGTCAGAGTAGAATAGATAGGTTTTTTTTGAAGGAGGCCTCTGCTTTCTCACCCCCAGTGGTGCAGGCAGTGGAGTTCTCTGATCACTGTATGCTATCTGTGGTCTTGAATGCTTCAGACTTCCCTCAGAGGGGCAAAGGCATCTGGAGATTAAATTCGACTCTCCTTGAGGAAGAACATGTTAGACAATCCTTTGAGGAATTCTTTCAGGCACAGGTGATCATCCTGGACTTTTGTAGCAGCAAGGCTGAGTGGTGGGAGCTGACCAAAAAGAGGATTGCTGGATTCTTCAGGGGCCTAGCCAATAAAAAACAGTTTAATAGATACATGACCTACCAACGTTTGCGGAGGAAGCTGGATATTCTTGTCTCGAGAGGAGGAGATCCTGGGGCAATCTCTGAAGTGAAAATCCTCCTCAGGAAGTGTCAATATGACCGGCATACCTCTTTGGTTCTGGAGAGGGACTATGGGAAATACCACTCGCCTGACCCTTACCAGAACTGCAAACAGGGTGTAGCTGTTAAGATGGTCGTTGGCCTTAAGGATAGTACAGGTTCCTTGACAAAGTCCAGGTCAGGGATCCTGGAGGTCGTGAGGTCTTTTTATGCTGAACTTCTTGGGAGGAAAGAGCTTGACCGTGACAAGATGGAAAGCTTTTTGGACTCTACTCCAGGTCTAAATTGTGGAGATGTCCTCTTGATGAATTTGACAGAAGAGATCACAGTTGAAGAGGTGACGAGGGCAATTGAACAGCTTGCCATCAAAAAGTCACCTGGACCGGATGGTCTGACGGCTGAGTTTTACAAAGCCTTTAAGTCTATTCTGGCCCCACATTTGGTAGAGATTTTTAACAGTTGTCTTGCGGAGGGGGTGCTTCCCCCTTCCATGAGACTCTCAGCTGTGATTCTTCTTTCAAAAGGTAAAGATCCTTCGATGATTGAGAATTGGCGCCCCCATTAGCCTTCTCAATGTCGATAGAAAGGTGCTGGCGAAGATACTTTTCTGGCGCCTATCGGCAGTAGCAGAGTCTTTGCTTTCTCGCCATCAGCACTGTTCGATCCAGGGTAGGAGCACCTTCACAGCGGTTTTAGCTGTCCGGGAGGCCTTGGAGCAGTGCAGGGCTGCAGGCTGGGGAAAGTATTTACTGGCATTGGATCAGGCAAAGGCTTTCGATCGTGTCAACCATGAGTACCTGTGGTTGCTCTTTAGTAAGTACGGTCTGCCGGGTGGTTTTGTCGATTGGTTAAAAGTCTTGTATAAGGGGGCAGAAAGCTTCCCTCTTGTTAATGGTTGGGTTGGACAGTCCTTTGAGGTTGGTTCTGGGGTGCGCCAGGGTTGTCCCCTGAGTCCCCTGCTCTATGTGTTTGCAATCGACCCCTTCATCAGGAGGCTAGAGAGCAGCATGTTGTGTGGGGTACCAGTGGGAATCCCGGGTGAGCCGCCTTTGAGGGTTGTTGCCTATGCGGATGATGTGTCAGTGATTGTCACTGGGACAGATGAAGCGGAGGAGGTGGTCTCTCTGACATCACGGTACTCTGAAGCATCAGGCTCCAAGATCAATCAGGAAAAGAGTGAAGTTTTTTGGATGGGAAAGGAAGGTGAGGGGTTTGATCTCCCGGACAACTTTCCAGTGCCCCAGGAAAATATTAAGATATTAGGCATTGAATTTGGACCTGGCGATTATGGCCTCAAAAACTGGGAAGGCAGGCTGGAAGTTGCCAATACTAAGGTGGTCAACTGGAAGAGATGGAAGTTATCTCTGAGGGAAAGGGTTGATCTGATTAAGACTTACCTGATACCGATCTTTTTGTATGTCAGCCCTGTCTGCATCTTGCCAGTGTCTCTCTATGCTAGGATCTATAGTGTGTTCTTCCAGATGCTGTGGGGGAACAGACTGAACCCCATCAAGAGGAATGTCACCTATCTATCCAGGAGGGAGGGTGGCTTGGGTATGGTCAACCCCGTTCTTTTCTTTTCACTGCTATTTCTCAAGTTTAACATTGGTAGTATGCTTACAGTGGAACCTCCTGGATGGGCAGGCATGTTTAGATCTTGGTTTAGGCCTTTTCTGCGACTTTGGGAAGAAGGTGGCCAAGTGAAGAATCTCAGGGGTCATCGTGGTCAGCTCCCAGCCTATGTCGCTCCGTGTCTGAAGTTACTACGGCAGTGGCGACTGTCGGCTGAAGATCTCAGATCCGCTCCGAGGAAAGTCCTTATGAGCCGAGTCTTGAGCGAAGTCTTTCATGACCCACTGGCCTTAAGGGATTGCCCAGGCCCAATTTTGAGGGAAGGGTTAAGACTGATTAATTTGGCTAGAGTCCCCCTTAAATTCAGGGATCTGGCCTGGTTGTGCTTCCACGGGAGGCTCTATGTTCGGGGCAATTTGAAATTCCGCAGTGGGATGGATCGTGGTTGTCCTCGGGAGGAATGTACATGTGAGGAGGAGACTATGGACCATTTTTTGCTTCATTGCCCTTTTAACATAGAGGTATACAAACAGGTTGGGCGGGCCCTCGGTGTTCCTTTCCTCTCCAGGCTGGGTTATGCTGAGTGGGTGTACGGAGCATTCAATACTGGTGGGGGCTTTTGTTTGGATACACTTTTTTTAGTTAGTTTAGTAGTCCGTTATTACACCTGGAACGCACGGTGTCAGGTCACCCTTCGGCGTAAAATCCTTCCTGTTCAGGTGGTGGTGTGTGACATTCTGCATGAGGTGGGGAAGATTCGGGCGCTTGAGAGAGACAAGTGGGGTCAGAGGGCTTGGCTGAAGGCGTGGAGGGGTTTCAAGCCTCCCTGACTGCCAGGAGTCTCTTTCCCGGGTGTGGCTTTCTGTCTCTTATCACCCTAGATTTTTTCTTAATGCTCAGTTTTTGATAAATGGCTGCATACATAGGTGATGGGTTGTGCCTCTTAGGCCCTCTCTGCTGCTTTATGTAAATAGTTTTCTAAAAATGTTGGAAGTGGATTATGTATATATTGTATATATTCTGCACATGGATGTGTATTCCTTTGTTTTCTGTTGGAATATTGTACTATAGTTATGTTTTTTACTTTTGTATAAAATATGTTGCTTGATTCTTTTCAATAAAAGATCAATAGTGCCCCGTTGTTGGTGTCAGTGGGAGGAATAGTGCCCCATCATTGCTGTCAGTGGGAGGAGTAGTTTTCCACATTCAGCTTCGGGTGTGGCTGCAGGAAGGTTCTCTGGCTGTGTGTCTGGAGCTGCTCCAGGTGATTTCTGTGAGAGGGGAGTTCGGTAAAATCTCTCCCAGCCCTGCTGGCCCCTATCTGGGGAGGCCATGCAGGCCAGCAGGGCCTCTCCTGCTGGAAGCTCTGAACCATCCCCTGGGCTGATGGATGACATACCTGCTCCTGGACAAGCCATGGCTGGGGATCTCTCTGCCCCTGGTGAGGATGAGGATGCCGAGTCCATTCGGGAGCGAGTGGTGGCCGGGATCAAGGTCCTGAATAGGGAGAGAGACCAGCTCTACAAACTGAGAGCAGAGTTGAAACGCCTGCGAAAGCAACGTGAAGGTTTGCACAGCCGCAACCGTGGATCTATGGATCCGGAAATCCAGTTGGCAAAGGTCCGGGTTCAACACCAGGAAACCATTGTGGCCATGATGGAAGGTAAAGAGGGGCCCTTTAAAGAAAAGTTCTGCAATGACCGCAGATTTGCAAGGATGGCAAAGATGGAGGTGGAGGAGGGGACCCCAAGTTCTGACCCCCTGCCCCCCCAAGGTGAGGTGAGCAGCCCGTTGCCTTCTCAGGGCTCAGGAGGCATGCTTAAAGTGATCCAGGCAGTGGAGTCTCCAGTACGGGGAGATCAGCTGGTGTTTGGTGAGGAGAACTTTCCTGATAATGTGCCTGATAAGGTAAAGCCAAGCAAGTCAAAAGTGACTGATAAAACTATTTTTGTGCCATTTAACACCTTGGTTAATGTGGATGTTTTGCCCAATGACACCCAGGCTGGTAATATTATATCCAGCAATATTTCAGCTGCTGATGTTTCCTTGCAGGAAAAACTGTGTTTAAAAAATGACATTGCAGCAAAGGAACTACAAGAGCCTGAACAACCCATTAACCCCCCTTTTGCTGAGCCCAAGGCTGTTTGTCCAGTCACAGCTGTTGTTCAGGACTCTATACTGCAGCATCAGGCCACCTGTGGTACTACAGCAGAAACTGTGATAGTGAATACTGATTGTTGTGACATTTCTTCCAACACAGCTGTTCTGAATAATCATACTAATGTTTGTGTAATGGGAAATCCTGCTGGCTCAGTACAAGCAATTAATAATAAGGATAATAATAATAATGTACCAGCTAAAGTTACATCGGTGTGGGGTCTTGGCCCTGATAAGCCTTCTTTTGCTCAGGTGGTACGCTCTGCGCCTGGTAATGTTATTAAGCCAGGGCTGCAGCCAATGAGGAACCCTGCTTCCAGGCAGAGATTTACACCACAAACTGCCACTTTGAGCACCCCTGGTTCCGGTCTTGGGTCTCTGGCTTCTGCTGGGGGTCCAAGACGTAATGTTGTTATACTTAAATGGGAAGGTGGTGCAGTCTCTCCAGCACGGCGTGTGGTGGTGGATATGATTTTGGAGATGGGCTTTGGGGCGAATGACCTTTATGCCCTAATACACGTAGCTGGGAGCCGGGAGTACACAATCAGCTTCACCAGGCCAGAGGGTCTTGACCTGTTCTGGGAACGATATGAGGCTCGGTGCAGGTCAAGACCCGAATGGGAAGATCTGGCACCAGTTGCTGTTTCGCAGAGATCAACGGTTAAAAAAATAACCATCATCCTCAATAATGAGAGTGTTCCTGCTCGGGACCTAGAGGTCTGGTTAAGAAACTATGGTGAGGTTTTGACAAGGCTAGAAAAAATCCTTGATGAACGTGACATCTGGACTGGGGGTTGGTCAGTAACGGTCAGGTTGGCCAGGGATGGGAATGTTGTCCGTCACCTGCCCTCCTCGGCTTTCATAGGGAGGGATAGGATGACTATTTTTTATCCTGGTCAGCCAAAGCTATGTCACCGCTGTGGAGAAAAGGGGCATTTTAGCTCCTCCTGTTCAGCCGTAATATGTTCAGTATGTCGGGGACAGGGTCATGTGGCCAGGGACTGTACCCAGGCGATAAGGTGCAACCTGTGCCTGCGCCTTGGCCACCCCTACAGCCGATGTCCGGAGGCCTGGCACAATATGGAGAAGGAGGTAGTAGATGAACTGTTGAGGCTGGACAGGATGGAGGATGAGGCCCCTGGTGTATCATCCTCCTCTGTGGTGACGGACCCCCCTGGTCCTGTTCAGGATACCTCCCCAGTTTCTGTGGCCAACCCTCCTGTGTCTGTAGGTATTCCTTCTGTGGCTGTCTCTGTGTCCCCCCAGCCTACTGTACCCGCTCCTCTTGTGTCAGAACCTTCTAAGTCCGTGCCCCCCGAGTCAGTCTTGCCCCATGAGTCTTCCCCTCCTAGGTCTGACTTAAGGGAAGGTCCCCCCCCACCAAGAGTGGTAGAAGGTACCAAAAAGGGTGCTGCGGCTTCCTCTGTAAAGAAGTCTTCTGTGAAGACTTCAAAAAAGAAGAAAACAAGAGATAACATCTCTGAATCTGACCTGCAGTACCTGGAGGAGAGAAGGAAGGTTGTGAGGCGGAAGAGACAGGCAGTGAGGACGGAACAGGGACAGGAAGCCCCAGTGTCTGTCCCCGACCGTTCTAGGGCTTCTGCATGGGATATATCCTCATCTGGAGCTTCTTCTGAGCAAAATTCTGATTCAGAAATGGAATTGGAGGAGGCCTCAAGAAAGAGAGAGGCTTCTGGTGATGAGCAGCAGAGGGGAGCTAAGAAGCAATCCACCCAATAACCCAAATGGCGGTTCCCCCTCCGTTAAAAGTGGTGACAATAAATGTCGCCAGCATTAAGTCGGTAAGAGCTCGTTCTATGGCCTTCTTTTTGTTCAGCCAATTAGATGCTGAAATTTTATTTTTGCAGGAGACTAGGCTCACCTCCTTGGCAGATATTCATATGGCCAAGAGAGAGTGGAGGTATGGTCCATCTTACTGGTCTCTTGCGGCCGAGCCTTACGGCGGGGTGGCGGTGTTGTTTAAAACCGGCATGGTAACTGTCCGGCGGGTTATTGAGGTGGAGATTGGGAGATGTATGGTCTTAGACGTTCTTGTGGGAGGGCAGGACCTGCGCCTAATTAATGTTTATGGGCCGCACACAAAGTGGGACAGGAAATGCCTTTTTACAAGGATCAAGCCATTTCTTTTTACATCCCGGCAAGTGGTTTTTGGAGGTGACTTTAATACTGTGACTAGGCCCAAGGACAGGAAGGACTTCAATGACAGGCTGGGATATGATAGCGTTTTTTTAAATAGTATGGTTAGGGATGCTGGTCTTGTGGATGTGCACATTAAGCACCTTCCGGATGACACAGGGTTCACCTTTCATCGAGGTAATAGTCAGAGTAGGATAGATAGGTTTTTTTTGAAGGAGGCCTCTGCTTTCTCACCCCCAGTGGTGCAGGCAGTGGAGTTCTCTGATCACTGTATGCTATCTGTGGTCTTGAATGCTTCAGACTTCCCTCAGAGGGGCAAAGGCATCTGGAGATTAAATTCGACTCTCCTTGAGGAAGAACACGTTAGACAATCCTTTGAGGAATTCTTTCAGGCACAGGTGACCATCCTGGACTTTTGTAGCAGCAAGGCTGAGTGGTGGGAGCTGACCAAAAAGAGGATTGCTGGATTATTCAGGGGCCTAGCCAATAAAAAACAGTTTAATAGATACATGACCTACCAACGTTTGCGGAGGAAGCTGGATATTCTTGTCTCGAGAGGAGGAGATCCTGGGGCAATCTCTGAAGTGAAAATCCTCCTCAGGAAGTGTCAATATGACCGGCATACCTCTTTGGTTCTGGAGCGGGACTATGGGAAATACCACTCGCCTGACCCTTACCAGAACTGCAAACAGGGTGTAGCTGTTAAGATGGTCATTGGCCTTAAGGATAGTACAGGTTCCTTGACAAAGTCCAGGTCAGGGATCCTGGAGGTCGTGAGGTCTTTTTATGCTGAACTTCTTGGGAGGAAAGAGCTTGACCGAGACAAGATGGAAAGCTTTTTGGACTCTACTCCAGGTCTAAATGGTGGAGATGTCCCTTTGATGAATTTGACAGAAGAGATCACAGTTGAAGAGGTGACGAGGGCAATTGAACAGCTTGCCATCAAAAAGTCACCTGGACAGGATGGTCTGACGGCTGAGTTTTACAAAGCCTTTAAGTCTATTCTGGCCCCACATTTGGTAGAGGTTTTTAACAGTTGTCTTGCTGAGGGGGTGCTTCCCCCTTCCATGAGACTCTCAGCTGTGATTCTTCTTTCAAAAGGTAAAGATCCTTCGATGATTGAGAATTGGCGCCCCATCAGCCTTCTCAATGTCGATAGAAAGGTGCTGGCGAAGATACTTTTCTGGCGCCTATCGGCAGTAGCAGAGTCTTTGCTTTATCGCCATCAGCACTGTTCGATCCAGGGTAGGAGCACCTTCACAGCGGTTTTAGCTGTCCGGGAGGCCTTGGAGCAGTGCAGGGCTGCAGGCTGGGGAAAGTATTTACTGGCATTGGATCAGGCAAAGGCTTTCGATCATGTCAACCATGAGTACCTGTGGTTGCTCTTTAGTAAGTACGGTCTGCCGGGTGGTTTTGTCGATTGGTTAAAAGTCTTGTATAAGGGGGCAGAAAGCTTCCCTCTTGTTAATGGTTGGGTTGGACAGTCCTTTGAGGTTGGTTCTGGGGTGCGCCAGGGTTGCCCCCTGAGTCCCCTGCTCTATGTGTTTGCAATCGACCCCTTCATCAGGAGGCTAGAGAGCAGCATGTTGTGTGGGGTACCAGTGGGAATCCCGGGTGAGCCGCCTTTGAGGGTTGTTGCCTATGCGGATGATGTGTCAGTGATTGTCACTGGGACAGATGAAGCGGAGGAGGTGGTCTCTCTGACATCACGATACTCTGAAGCATCAGGGTCCAAGATCAATCAGGACAAGAGTGAAGTTTTTTGGATGGGAAAGGAAGGTGAGGGGTTTGATCTCCCGGACACCTTTCCAGTGCCCCAGGAAAAAATTAAGATATTAGGCATTGAATTTGGACCTGGCGATTATGGCCTCAAAAACTGGGAAGGCAGGCTGGAAGTTGCCAATACTAAGGTGGTCAGCTGGAAGAGATGGAAGTTATCTCTGAGGGAAAGGGTTGATCTGATTAAGACTTACCTGATACCGATCTTCTTGTATGTCAGCCCTGTCTGCATCTTGCCAGTGTCTCTCTATGCTAGGATCTATAGTGTGTTCTTCCAGATGCTGTGGGGGAACAGACTGAACCCCATCAAGAGGAATGTCACCTATCTATCCAGGAGGGAGGGTGGCTTAGGTATGGTCAACCCCGTTCTTTTCTTTTCACTGCTATTTATCAAGTTTAACATTGGTAGTATGCTTGCAGTGGAACCTCCTGGATGGGCAGGCATGTTTAGATCTTGGTTTAGGCCTTTTCTGCGACTTTGGGAAGAAGGTGGCCAAGTGAAGAATCTCAGGGGTCATCGTGGTCAGCTCCCAGCCTATGTCGCTCCGTGTCTGAAGTTACTGCGGCAGTGGCGACTGTCGGCTGAAGATCTCAGATCCGCTCCGAGGAAAGTCCTTATGAGCCGAGTCTTGAGCGAAGTCTTTCATGACCCACTGGCCTTAAGGGATTGCCCAGGCCCAATTTTGAGGGAAGGGTTAAGACTGATTAATTTGGCTAGAGTCCCCCTTAAATTCAGGGATCTGGCCTGGTTGTGCTTCCACGGGAGGCTCTATGTTCGGGGCAATTTGAAATTCCGCAGTGGGATGGATCGTGGTTGTCCTCGGGAGGAATGTACAGGTGAGGAGGAGACTATGGACCATTTTCTGCTTCGTTGCCCTTTTAACATAGAGGTATACAAACAGGTGGGGCGGGCCCTCGGTGTTCCTTTCCTCTCCAGGCTGGGTTATGCTGAGTGGGTGTACGGAGCATTCAATACTGGTGGGGGCTTTTGTTTGGATACACTTTTTTTAGTTAGTTTAGTAGTCCGTTATTACACATGGAACGCACGGTGTCAGGTCACCCTTCGGCGTAAAATCCTTCCTGTTCAGGTGGTGGTGTGTGACATTCTGCATGAGGTGGGGAAGATTCGGGCGCTTGAGAGAGACAAGTGGGGTCAGAGGGCTTGGCTGAAGGCGTGGAGGGGTTTCAAGCCTCCCTGACTGCCAGGAGTCTCTTTCCCGGGTGTGGCTTTCTGTCTCTTATCACCCTAGATTTTTTCTTAATGCTCAGTTTTTGATAAATGGCTGCATACATAGGTGATGGGTTGTGCCTCTTAGGCCCTCTCTGCTGCTTTATGTAAATAGTTTTCTAAAAATGTTGGAAGTGGATTATGTATATATTGTATATATTCTGCACATGGATGTGTATTCCTTTGTTTTCTGTTGGAATATTGTACTATAGTTATGTTTTTTACTTTTGTATAAAATATGTTGCTTGATTCTTTTCAATAAAAGATCAATAGTGCCCTATTGTTGGTGGCAGTGGGAGGAATAGTGCCCTATCATGGTGTTCGTGGGAGGAATAGTGCCCCATTGTTGGTGTCAGTGGGAGGAATAGTGCCCTATCATGGTGTTCGTGGGAGGAATAGTGCCCCATCGTTGGTGTCAGTGGGAGGAATAGTGCCCCGTTGTTGGTGTCAGTGGGAGGAATAGTGCCCCATTGTTGGTGTCAGTGGGAGGAATAGTACCCTATTGTTGGTGTCAGTGGGAGGAATAGTGCCCTGTTGTTGGTGTCAGTGGGAGGAATAGTGCCCCGTTGTTGGTGTCAGTGGGAGGAATAGTGCCCCGTTGTTGGTATCAGTGGGAGGAATAGTGCCTTATCGTGGAGTCAGTGAGAGGAATAGTGTCTAGTGTCTTTTATCAGTTTTGAGACCACTGCTTTAAGTTAATACAGGGCCGGAGAGTACGTGTGACTTCATCGGGACTAGCAAGGTGGGTGACACCGCTGCTAGAGATATTGACTCATGCTTTAATTTTTTAACCTCGATGTAAGTGTTACCTTTATTGTTTTTAAATAAATATCATATATGATCTCTGGATAAATGGAGCCCATCCCTGCAAGGTTTTGGAGGTTCGGATTTTGAATTACCTGCATTCGTGGTCACTTCCTACTGAGCAGCTTTGATCGATGTACAGTAATAGGGATCCATTGTGTCCTGTAAGAGGCCATTTTATCTGGCTGAAGGAGCACTTTTTTCAACTTTTGAGCACTGGTGACCACAGAGTTGAATATTCAACATTTCTGCACCTTTTCATCTGATATATGCACTTTCACAAAGCTGTGGCCTTGATATATGATTTTCCATATAATGCACTGAGATTTTGATTATTTAATTTAAGCACATGTATATATTATTGTACATAGGTTTTATATATTGATTTGTGCTCTTTGGGGCTTACACTTATGATTAGAGTTTGATGCATGCATTCAGCTTGCATGAGTCAACTAATTTGCACTTTGTTTGATTCAGCTGATTATTTTTCATTTCTGTCATTGTAACAGTTAGTTACAATTGTTCACATTTTTTAATATATTGTTTTTTTTTCGATTTTTATTTATTCTGCTTCCAGAAACTGAAGTGCTACAGTTTCACATTCACTCAGTGCAGAGATACATTTTTTTGTTTGCTTTAAGTGAATAACATTGATTATCTCATTACAGTGGTATCTGAGAGTCAGTGGGATTTATTAGGCAGCAAGTAAACATGTTGTCCCTGAAGTTGATGTTTTGAAAGCAGGAAAAAATGGGCATCGCAGTTTGTTGTGTATGGGGCCACGTGTATGAGACAATACATTTAAATTAGTCAAGCTTTAAAAAAATGAATTTATTCTACAATTGTACTAACATCTGTTTCTTTGCTTTTATTGTAGGTACTGCAGAAGCTCTCAATAAAAAATGAAAAACTGAATACACATATCCTGGCATTTCATGTGTTCATTTTTTCAAATGTAAAATACTGTGCAGAAGTTTTAGCCAGCTGAGAAAAAATAAAGTACAATTGATTTCAAATATATATATTTTACAGGTTCCTTTTATCATTTTTTTTTCACATGCAAAATTAACAAACAACAGAAAAATCTTCACCAAATAAATAAAATCAATCTTTAAATCACCTTTGGCTTAAAAAACAGCATTATTTCAAATTGATACACTAGGACACACATCTGTCTTTGATTTCAGCAATATGTTTACAGTTCGAATTCCTTTTCGAATTGGAATAGAATTCAATTTAAAATTAGATTTGAATTTCAATTAGAATTTCAGTAATTCAGACTAATTTCATTTTGTTATTGGTTTTGGTTTGTACTGTAATTTGGAGATTCGGATACATCCGAAACTCCAAATAACGAAAAATGTGTCCGAATTTATAAATTAACCGCACATGTCTAAAAGGAAAACTCACCCAATCGAGAGATACAAATACAGATGTAACCCATGTGCAACCACATTTCCACTTCTACTTTTTAGTACTGGGTACTGTATATAGAAAATGACTTTGCAATCATTTACTTTTTACACCTGCATGTTGATGGTTAATAGGAAGGCTCTTTTAAGGCACTGAGAGGTCCAAAACAGAACATTTTATGAGCAGGCCCTTAACCCTTCTTTTTATTCCCCAGAAGAAACATCGTGCTAACACCAAAATAAAGAGGAAGAAATGGAGAGAGTTACTGGAGAATACAAAGTTTTTACTACATCATTTTATTTCTAGGTCCATTTCCAGGTGTATTTTCATATAGTACTCTGTATGAGTATGCAGTTCAGATGTTTATGTGGAATCAGGCCAGAAATGTCTCTATCGCGTTCCTTTTCCTTTTGTAGATCTGCAGAGCAGTAATTCCTAATACAGACCTTAGGGAACCTCACATATCGGTGAATGAGTGCAAAGGGCTGCACCGTATTTAGAACTCCCAAAGAGTAAACTATTAGTCATAGTAACCTTATGTTAAATTATTTTAACCGCTGTTCTGCTTATTGTCTTATAAAGATATTTAAGTTTAAATTGATACCCTTACTAGCTCTCTCAAAAGATAAAAGGTAGCAGAGCAACACTATTGTCATGTAGTAAGAATGTATTTACTGTAATATTAAAACAAGCTCAATTGCATAATAAAGATTGGTGCAATAAAAAGTATATAACATGGCAGTAGGAAGGTTGGAGCAAGGTCCTTTTCAATTTTTCCTCCCCACTGTGACTGGGAAATGACTGTAGTTCATTTTTCTACTGCCAAAGGTACTGCCAATGGGAAAACCTCTTTCCCATTCAACTCCTCCTACTTGTGCCAGGTACAGTCACCGATATGTGTCCTGAGATTTGCTGGCTGCATTGCACAGTTTTAGATAACAATTATCACTACCAGGGTTGATGATAGAAATTGCTGGACCCCATACAGACTACCTGACAGGCCCCCCCAAGAAAAAATTAAAGATATATTTAGCTAAAATTACAATAAAATCATGATTAGCAGACACAAATACAACATAACTCACATAATTCCTCATAAATCTAAAAGAAAAACTGAGTTAATAAATAAAAATGAAGATGAGATGATACAAATATACAGGCTGGGCAGATGGAGCTCCGGGATCAGAGAGACAGAGGGAGAGAAACAAAGTTACAGAGATAACAAACTCAGGAGCAGAGCTAACATTAGAGCCAGTGCTGGGAGGGGGGCCCACACAGGGAGGGGAATTAGTGAGGCACAACTGTACCTTTCTCAGCAGATAAAAGCTGGCAACAGGGAAAGGGGGGGGGGAGACGAGCTTGAGAGACGAGCTTTCAGCTCTGGTGGAAGAGTTCTGTATTTGTTGTCCATCACTAATCCCGCTTCCTGTGTGGGCCCCCCCCCTGTGTGCTCGGGCCCCTTACAAGAGGACCGGTGGTCCCCCCCTATCACTACTATGAAATGTAAATGTACAGTATCTGGTGTTACAAGCACTACCTCTGCTACCTTATCTATTTATTTCACTTGTTATGTTTTATGAAAAATGTAAATGCTTTATGAAAATGTTCTTGCGATCCGTTTTAACAACTTTTGATAAGGTTTGTGTCCTGCCAATTCGTCTCTGAAATGAGTATAAGAGATTGGAAAGCATTTTGTTTTTTTCACTACTTTCTATTCTATTTTGTGCTTTTGCTTTACCCTATACATGCTTGTGTCTAGATTATTTCTACATTCAATATAAAAAAAAGTCTCATGTCTTCTGGCCTGCGTAAAACAGGGTGATTCTGTATTTAATTTTACACTTTAAAAATGCACTTGTCCTGCCAGACACCCCAGGGTTCATGGTATTACCTTTATTACCCAGAATCCCTCTTCAATGCCCATTTCCATTTCAACAAACTAAACCTAGCTCAGAACATGCTTATGCAACTTCCATATCACTTTTTTATTGTCAGTATAAATTTTATATTATTATATTCTGTGTTGTTTAATCTCAATTTTCTTGATACAAGGCTGAAAGGACTGACAGAGGATGGGAAATTTCAACAGTGCTGGGTAAGCGTGTTCTTATTTACTTCTTTTTAGTTTCAGCTTGCAACTTGGGTCCTACACATCACTAGATTTTTTTCATTCAACTCATCTGACAGCTCCAGTCAGAGGCGCTGTACTAACAATCAGATGTTAGTGCAGCGATCTTCCCTGCTGCTCTTTTGTGTTATGACAAGGGGACATTGGCTGAGAGCGTTGATCTATAGCCAGTCGGCTGCTGGTTTTCCAGCATGCTCGTCTGACAGAAGCCAGCCAAATAGCCAGCTTCTGTTGGACCGACTGCCATACACATGGCCTGAATGTTGGCTGCTTTTTATTGAACCAGTGATGTCGCCTAACATTTAGCCTGTATCTACTAGGCTTTATTTTCCCTGACACAATGGCTGAGCCCTTTATACTCTTTTTCACTATCCAATGAGACTACTTCAGTGGCCTGGTTGGTCTCATTGGAGTAGGAAGATAATAAATCTTATCTTTTCTTAAATTGTTAAAAATTTAAATCCAGTAAGAATGTGAAAGGAAAGCCGGCCATACACGGGTCAAATTCTGAAAGAATTTTCTTTAGAAAGTCGCAACTAAGAATTTTCGTTCGAATTTCGTACCATTAGTGGGCCACAACAACAGCCAACTTTTGTGCGGCTGTCAAATTTGAGTGATCCGGCATGTTGGAAATTTTTTGAAAAACAAATGATTTTCTAATCAATGATGGGATAATTGTGTGAGAAATGAAATCAAAAAAAGAAAGGTCCATGAGTGCAAGAAAATAAAATTCCCAGAAGAAAATAAAATTCCCGGACACGAAAATTTTTTATTGTAGAAACATAAGGTGGAATTGAAGGCTTGGTTGGTCTGATTTCGAAATCAGTGGTGGCACCATCGGATCACAAAATGCACGAAAGTTCCGATTTTTTAAATAAAATTTGTTTGGAATTCGACCCATGTATGGCCTGCATTAGGTGGCTGCAAGAAAGAAATTTGTAGGATACCGCCATCAATACAGACAGTGTTGACAGTGGAATCCCTCCTATGAGCAATTGTCTGCTCCCTGTCAGCGGGTGGGGGAAGCTGTCCCCGCTGGGAGCAGACAGTGAATATCGCTAGCGGCTATAGCAATCACAATCATAATCACAAGCCTGCCCGTCAGTGGCGGCCCGTCCATTAGGGGTGCCGGGGCGCCGGCCCCCCATCCATGCGTCCGACCCCTAATCTACATGCAGGGCGCCGGATGGATTCCAATGGGGGATTTTTTTTTTTTTTTAGAAGCACGTGATTAGAGCCAGAGGCTCTAATATGCTTCAAAAAAGGGTGGGCTCGGGCGCATGAATGAATATTCGCTATTGTCACACTGATTCACCTCCCGGCCAATCAGAAAAGCGGGTCCTGAGACCTGTACAAAAATTCAGCCTAGCGCTCACTCCGAAGGGGAAGACTGGCGTGCTGCTCTCCTCAGGCAGGGAACTCCAACATGGGTACAGAGAAAAAAAGAAAAAGGAGGCGCAAACACCTAGTGCATTACCCGTGGTCACTGTTTGCAAAATTTTAATAAAGATGCCAAATGCATACTCACAGACATAAAGATGATAAAATCATGTTACAAGCATCCACCATGTGTGAACTGGAACAAGTCCTTCAGTCAGGACCGCTAACGCGTTTCGGGGGTCAGGCCCCCTTCTTCAGAGCTGGTCTTACCACATGCAGATCACAAATATATATAACAGCTTTAATTGCATCAGTTCAATCCCCCTCCCTCCCTCCCCCCCCCCCCCAGAGGAAGTGAGCGGGACCATCCAGTGCTTCTGATCATGGCCCTCTCCGCCTTAGATGAATGTCTCCCTGAGATCTGTGTCCCGATTGGCCGAAAGAAAAAGGCATCCTTTTGGCAAAGAAGGAGGGAGGAGATGGCCACCGAGAGGGAACATGGAGTCAGTCCCTCGGAGCAAGATAAGTAAACTGGCACGAGGGGGATATGGTTGTGCTGGCTGGAGTGATTGGGGGGGGTCCATCTGCTGTCTGCCACCCCCCCCCCCCCCGACTGACGGAGCAGTAGCCACCACTGCTGCCCATTAATGGTTTGAATCTCTGCTGGTTCAGCAGGAATTTGAATCGTGTATGGCCGGCCTTAAAAAAAGAGCTAACAAAAATAGAAAAAAAGATCTGTGTTGGCTGCTTTTCGCCCATTTTATGTATATGTACACATGATTTATGCACATTTTATATGTACATATTATATATGTATGTGCTTTTTAAAAAAATATCTTTTAGCGCAGCAATACTCTAGTATACTAACAAAAATAGCAGGCATCTTGTGGTGTCTCACCTAGTGCATTCATTTTCAAAGTTTGATATACAATACAGGTTAACTCAAAAGGGGGGAAATCACATGACTTGAACCTATAATGTAACTAGACCCAAGAACAAGAATGTAATTTATTACTGCTTACTGGTCTTTAGATGTGTGCTACAATGTCAGTGCTTAGATGTAGTGCAGATAACTTGCCAGAAATGGCGGTCACTATCTGTGAGACAAACTGAAAGCAAAAACATATTTATCTTTCTTGTGTAATCTACAAATCTCAGCATCCCCAATGTAATGGAAATGAACGAAGGCAAGCATGTTTAAGGTCCAACCTGGGTGGCAACCATGGTACAGTGAAGAAGAAAGCATTACCATCCAGAAACAGGAAGTTAGTCGGTCGCAGGATTACCAGGGAAAAATAAAGAACAAATGGGAAAAAAGTCTGAAAAAGGAAAATGAATGCAGCCAACAAGTAAAAACTGCTAAGCTGTGATATAATACATTTTTGTTTTTGGGTCTGGTTATGCATTAGGGGAAAGATGGAGGTTTTTTCTTAATTCCCTAATGACTGCCTGATCTGGAGTTAGGTCTGTTCTTTTCTTCTTGTTTAAAAACGTATGCACATGCAGTGCTTGGATAGCAGGAAGACTACTATATCCTTCCATGTATCCTTTGCAATTGCCCCTTTTGCACATTTTGCTTATGCTGAAAGCATAATTTGTCTTCTTTGCCATCATTCCAATGAATGTGGCAGCAGAATTTATGCTTGTTCTTGGTCAGTAAATACAGTCTACATAATTCTATCACAGCAGGTTTCTATAAATTTAAATAACATATTAAATATCATAGATAGATAGATAGATAGATAGATAGATAGATAGATAGATAGATAGATAGATAGATAGATAGATAGATAGATAGATAGATAGATAGATAGATAGATAGATAGATAGATAGATAGATAGATAGATAGAAGAGATAGATAGAAGAGATAGATAGATAGATAGATAGATAGATAGATAGATAGATAGATAGATAGATAGATAGATAGATAGATAGATAGATAGATAGATAGATAGATAGATAGATAGATAGATAGATAGATAGATAGATAGATAGTTGCTTCTTTAAAAAAAAAAAAAACTTTTCCGGAATATCACCATTCTAGGATGAGGGTGGATGTCAGCATTACTTCAAAGTTAACCAACAGTATTTGATGGATTACCTCCCAGCTGTATAAGCAACCATTCATCAGAAGGAGAATTCACACTGAGCGAGAGGTGAATGTCCCTCATTTGACTGTCTTTTAAAATAATACAGTTGACTGGTAGGCATTTGCTTTCAAAAAGCGAGCAGTAATGAAAATATTCATTAATTGCATACACTTACCAGTGGTCAGAAACCCATTGCCAATTGGTGTTGCCCGTTCCAAGCAATCAAGTCCTAGTCGTCAAAATCCTAGAGTTTATCTGAAGGGTAAATTTAATTCTAGCTCAAGTGCTTATCAAACATGCAGCTAGGTTCAAGGGAAATATAACTTTTTAAAAAGTCTGTGATCCTGACTGAGCATTTGAATACACGTAGGCTAAGATGAAAAAAAAACCAGGGCACCAGACAAGCAGTTTGCATAGCATCACGCTATAGGAACGCCTCTTATTTTGTGCTTTTGAGAGATACAGTGGTGGCACACTTCCCATGTGGCTTGTGAAGTAGATATGGTGATGACCGAGAGATATTAACCCCTTATGCGTTGATTGACCATTTACAACAATAATGGTCAATAGGATTTGGTATATTGCACACTGGTGAACAGGCTTTTTTCAAGACTGGATCAACACACTTTGGTTCGGGTTATGTGGACTTTTTATGGACTATATTGGGACTTGATATGACTACTAACATATCACCATATGATTGTGCAATATACACTATATTACCAAAAGTATTGGGACATCTGCCTTTACACACACATGAACTTTAATGGCATCCCAGTCTTAGTCTGTAGAGTTCAATATTGAGTTGGCCCACCCTTTGCAGCTATAAAAGCTTCAACTCTTCTGGGAAGGCTGTCCACAAGGTTTAGGAGTGTGTTTACGGGAATGTTTGACCATTCTTCCAGAAGCACATTTGTGAGGTCAGGCACTGATGTTGTGCAAGAAAGCCTGGCCCACAGTCTCTGCTCTAATTCATTCCAAAGGTGTTCTGTCGGGTTGAGGTCAGGACTCTATGCAGGTCATTTAAGTTCCTCCACCCCAAACTCATCCATGTCTTTATAGACCTTGTTTGTGTACTGGTGCGCAGTCATTTTGGAATAGGAAATGGCCATCCCCAAACTGTTCCCACAAAGTTGGGAGCAGGAAATTGTCCAAAATGTCTTGGTATGCTGATGCCCTAAGAGTTTCCTGGAACTCCTGGAACTAAGGGGACAAGCCTAACCCCTGATAAACAACCCCACACCATAATCCCCCCTCCACCAAATGATTTGGACCAGTGCACAAAGCAAAGTCAATAAAGACATGGATAAGCAAGTTTGAAGTGGTCCATGCTCAGCTATGCACCCCCTCTTGTCTGCATGACTGAGCTAAGGGGAGATGAATTCCAGGAAGTAAATGCTACATGAATCATCTGCCCCTACTCAAGCTGGTTGCAGCTAGAAATGCTAAGAGATTTTTTTTCCCAACAAAATAAGTCATAGAGACGTACATGGATGAGCAAATAAATTCACTTTGAATATTAAATTAAAAAGGAATGAAATAGCATTAAATAGCATTTTTAGTTTGTGGTGCTCAGATACAGTTCATTTTGATTTAATATGCTTTCTGTATGATGGAGAGCCTCTATATGGTAGAAGGGCACACCTTCAGAAACCTTCATATTTGATTAGATATATGTGGGGGGCTGGCAATGACTCATTCCAAGTCTGATGACAGTAATGCAGGGCTTCGTATTGAAGCCCCACATTACTAGCAAAGCACAGAGATAGTTGTCTGCATGTGCCTCAATAAGCATGATGCTAAGCAAAAATGTATGAGTCTGTTATGAATTTATCTCCCCTCTTTTGATTTAAAAGTACCTGACATATGCGTTGTTATCAAATTATTTTCAAGAGTTCAGTTATTGTGTGCCCAAAACATTTTTGGCCAAAAAAAAAAAAAAAAATTGAGACATTTTCTAGAAGAGTATTTTGACCTTGTGAGGTGGGTTTGTTATTGGGCTTGGTGAACACCTTGGACCCTTAAAGTGATAGTTTTGCCGTTCTACCACAAAAGCCCACCCCCAGCTAAAGTTTCCAATATTTTTTTAGAAGATAGGTAACAATGTCAGCTTTTTAGTGTTGTCTTTGTGCAAATTGGGGAGATTTTCCATCACTTCCTGTCAGTACAGTACAGGAAGTGATGGAAAAGCTCTTTAACAGTAGCACAAGCAAAAACATACATTTACTGGCCACTTTATTAGGTACACCTTGCTAGTATCGGGTTGGACCCCCTTTTGCCTTAATTCTTCATGGCATAGATTCAACAAGGTGTTGGACATATTCCTCAGAGATTTTGGTCCATAGTGACATGATAGAATCATGTAGTTGCTGCAGATTTGTCGGCTGCACATCCATTATGCGAATCTCCCATTCCACCACAATCCAAAGGTGCTCTATTGGATTGAGATGTGGTGAACGTGGAGGCCAATGGGGTACAGTGACCTCATTGTCATGTTCAAGAAACCAGTGGTGAGATAATTTGGGCATTGTGACATGGTGCATTATCCTGCTGGAGGAGCCATCAGAAGATGGGTACACTTTAATTATAAAGGGATGGATATGGTCAGCAACAATACTCAGGTAGGTCGTGGCGTCTAAACAATGCTCAATTGGTACTAATGGGCCCCAATTCTGCCAAGAAAATATCCCCGACACCATTTCACGAAAACCATCAGCCTGGACTGTTGATACAAGGCAGGATGGATCCATGCTTTCATGTTGTTTACGCCAAATTCTGACCCTACCATCTAAGTGTTGCAGCTGAAATCGAGCCTCATCAGTCCCAGGCAACATTTTTCCAGTCTTCTATTGTCCAATTTTGGTGAGCCTGTGCGAATTGTAAACTCAGTTTTCTGTTCTTAGCTGACAGGAGGGGCAGTGGGTGGAGTGTGGTCTTCTGCTGTTGTAGCCCATCTACGTCAAGGTTCATTGTGTTGTGCATTCAGAGATGGTATTCTGCATACCTTGGTTGTAGCAAGTGGTGTTTTAACCGCGTGCCGATCCCCCCATGTATATATACTCTTATAGGCAAAAACACATACCTGTATGTCATCGCCACTTCCGGGTTTGTGGCGCACATGCTATGGACACAGTGGGAGCCAGCAGGGGTCCATGCACCCCTATGGAGCAGTGGATGTCAGCGGTGACATGTCCGCTGACACCCTCTGCTCTCCAATCCAATGTGGTCCGTGAAATCCAGATGGATGAAAACCCTATTTTTCATCCGTCTGGAGGATCAGATTGGATGAAAAAGGACAGGCAGCCCGTTTTCATCCAACCTCCCATAAAGGAGAGCGGGTGTCTGACAGCTCCTTCTCTGCAAAGTAAGGCCCCTTTCACACTTATGCGACGCGATTTTACCGCGATTTTGCGGCGCGATTTTGATGTGACTTTGCCGCGATTTTGAAAGCAATGGCTATGGCTCAAAATGCAATCAAATCATGGCAAAGTAGTGCAGGAACTACTTTGAAGTCGGTGCGACTTCAAAACGCAATGATATGAATGGGGCTCATTGAAAATAATGGAAAAACGACTTGTCATGCGATTTTGCGGTCCAAAATCGCGGGACAAGTCGCACTAGTGTGAAAGGGGCCTAAGCGGAAAGTCCGTGTGAAAGGACCCTAAGTCGGAGTTGCTCGGATTAGAACGGTTCTATTGAACTGAATAGAGTGCGACTTGTTAGACGTCTAAGTCACCTGACAAGTTGCCCCAGTGTGAACCGAGCCTTAGGAAGGACTAGAACTTCTGGCTTTATATTTTATTGCTGTCTATGCTTTCCTGTCCTCCCATTTCTTTTCCGAGTGTAACATGGACAGGAAGTGAGGAAAAACTCACCAGAGAGAAATAAATACCTGACAGAAATTTTAGGTCTCTATCTATAGCTGAAAAAATAAAAACCTGGCTTGCATTAGGCTTTAATATAGTATTGTGCACATACAGTATTTTTAGAAGACAAGAGCCACTGAGACTGAAGACTGAATGATTCATGAAAGCATTAATCACATGAGAGCGGTGTGGTAGTCTAGCGCACTTGTGAAAACAGTTTGGACAGCTCAGTGAACATATAGTGGTGGGTCAAATCTAGCTCAGCTGGACAGGCCGAAAAAAACACCTGACAGGAAGATAAACATATGAAGGCATTAAAAAAAAACAGGGTGTTGTGAGAGAATACAGCTTGTTCTTACTAGGCCTCAAACACCATATTTTTTTTGTGGAAGGATAGCTAAAATCCGTAAAGAAAAGTGTTCCTTGCTTGTATAGCTCAACAGCATGTGGAGACGACTGCAATAGAGCATATTTTCACACGTATTTCACATAAAATTTAAAAAAAATATATTTTTTCATTTATTTATTTATATAGTACAGCTGCTTAAAAAAACGATGCGTTCCTTTGTAGTCACACAGCCATCACTCTATTTATATCATGGCCCAGTCACAATGTTTCTCTAGATGTTTTTGTTTGCTTAGCTGCTCCCCTGGTGTCCTGGGTATTTTTATAAGTTTAACATGTTCTCCCCAGCCTTTATTTTTGTATACAAGCTTGCTCAAAAATAAAAATGCATATCATGACCTCTCACGATGGTTAAAATGATTAATTTGTACATCGTGGCAAAAGTTCACATATTTAAAGCGCAGGATCCAAAATGTCAGCACATCAGCTTACAGCATGTTTCCGGGAATAGATCTGAACTGATGCACACTTCAGTAGGATAGGATAAACTTCTACAGCAACACAATTTGGGGCTAAACAAATCCCTACACAATGTGGGAGATTTACTAAAACTGGTGCCCACAGAATGTGGTGCAGCTGTGCATAGTAACCAATCAGCGTCTAGGTTTTATTGTCAAAGCTTAAGGCTGGCCATACATGTTCAACTTTTGTTGTACAATGTTCTGTTAGATTTACCACAAACCACATAATGTGAGGTCAAAGCTAAACAACACTTTCACTTATATCTAATTAGGCAGGCCTTTGTACTACATAATTGAAGGTAAATTTCAAGAAAATTGTTCAGAAAATTGTAAGAAAATTGTATCGTGTTTGGCCAGCCTAAGGCCCCTTTCACACAGGCGGAACTGTGTCTGCGCCTGTCAGGTTTTTTTGCGGATCTGAACAATCACCCCATGCATCTCTATGGGGCATCGGATGTCAGCGGAGACATGTCCACTGACATCTGATCCGATCCGTCAAATCTGGATGGATGGAAACCCTATTTTCCATCCGTCCAGCGGATCGGATCGTATAAGAACAGACAGAAGGTCCATTTCCATCAGATTCCCCCATAGAGATGCATGGGGACCTGACAGCTGTGTCTCCGCACACAGCACGGAGAAATGCTGTCACCCTCCTGCTCAGCAGGGGATCGACGGATCAATCCCCCGCTGAGAAAAACGGAGTCCGTCCGACGGACTCCATGTGTGACAGAGCCCTTAAGAAAAAAAATAATATAGTGAATACAATTGTGACACAAGTCATTTTGTAATTGAATGGTATTAAAAATGACCTTTCCATTTCAATCTGCAGTTGCTGTCATTTTCTGAAAATGCAATGCAATATGGCTACCTGGAAGTGTTCTGTACACAGAATGTGTACTGACCCCATCCCAGAAACATCATTTCCTGCTTGCGTGATTGGTTTACTGATTTTTCCAGAAGTCTGCCTAAGGTATAAGTCAGATTTCTGGCATCCCCGGCTACAAAAATTTCATTTTTGGTGACATACTCCAAATAGGAACACGTCTAAAGGAGGCAGGCCCAGCAGATTTCCTCATTAGCGCTCTGCAGGTGCGACAGCTGATTGATAATTATGAAACCACTCCCATTAGACCCACTCCACACAGAGGAACAAACAGGTATTTCTTCAGAATAACAAAAAGTAGGAATCTGCAACAAAGGTTGTTATAATCCTTGCAATGTACGGATATCAAAAGGGGAATGTTTTTTCTCAACAAAAGTGGGGTTACTCTTTAAAGCGGAACTTCACTTTTGTTGAGAAAAAAAAATTGATTACCATGCACAGCTGCATCAGATGCATTGTTTGAAAAGAAATAAATAATACATGTAATTGAAAAGACACATATTCTTCTGTGCAGCCATCCTGATCTGCACTCATTTTTTGATACAAGGAAATGTATGACTCCCTATAAAATTTGTCAACCTGGGTTTCTAAACTAGGATTCCATGGAACCCTGGGATTCCTCCAGAGGTTGCTAGGTGTTCCTTGAGCTATGAGCAATTATTTCCTCATAGATAAGTTCCCACTGACACCATTGATCTTCCCAATGGCGACAAGTATAGGGATCATTCTTCCCACTAACCATCACACTAATGTATCATGAGTTATGGGAGCTCTAGATATAGTCATTTTTAGCATGGATTCTCTGGGACCAGAAGGGTATTTCAAGGGTTCCTCTGTGTTGAAAATGTTGAGAAAGACTGTGCTAGCGTGTAGGTAGGTGCAAATAACTCAGGCCCCGCCTACAGGAAAACCCTTCCTACACATCCAGAGCTACAATTTAGGGATTTCTTTTAAACACTTAGAGCATGAATCCACCCAAAATGACAGTTTGTGTCCAAGTTACCTTTTGGTCTGCTCCGACTTAGAAAAGTCGCTCCGACTTAGAAAAAAGGGTCCTGTACTACTTTGGGGCGACCTGGAGGCGACTTATTATTATGAAGTCCCTGCAAGTCGTGCCGAGGTCGCGGTGCGCGCTGTGCACCGTGACTTCACAGGTCGCCCCAGCAAGTCGTGTCGCGCCAGTCTGAATGGGCGCTTATGGCCAGCTTTACTTTCATAGCCGAATGCTAAGTCATTCTGACACACAAAACTCAAAATGGTATTAATTGCTAAATGCTTTCAGTTCATTACAATGGACAAGGGGGAGGAACAAAAATGTTAACCTCCACATATTAAAAGGCTTCTTCATAGTAAGAGCTGTGAAAATGCAGAATAGACTTCCCCAAGAACTAGTTCTGGTCAGCTCTGTAGATTGTTTAAAAAAAAAGAGCTGGATGTTTTCCTAAATGTCCAAAATATAACTGAATACTAACATATTGGTAAATGGAGATAATTGGATCATGCTTTATTGGGTTTTTTTTTTTTTTTTTGGATCAACTGTGAGTATAGGGTTGTGTATATGGAGGTTTTCTATTGGGTATTTTTTCCTTTTGGCTGAACTAGATAGACTTTTTACTGAATGAAGCTGCAAATGTGCTATTTATGACAGATACACATCATTCAGGTGGATCTGCAAATGTCTCCTTCCTTGTTCTTTATCACAAGCTCTTGTTGTAAAAATCAGGGATACCAATATCACTTACATTTTACCATAGTAGTCATTTTTAAGCATGCAGCATACTTCGAACACTCCATCACCTAAAAGAAAATCTGTTACATATAAATCAGGATCACTGTAATTGTAACACAAATGTAAATCTTAGGCTGGCCATAGACGGTGCAAATTTCTTGTCTTCTCCCAGTGGGGTGGGGGCGGGAGCGGGAGCGGGAGCAGGGGGGGAGGGGAGAGATCCCCACCAGTGAGAAGACAAAACTTGCAATAATTGCAATTGAATCCGGCAGGCTTGTTGTACCCAAGTTGATCAATCTATCAACTTGGTACATTCAGCCTGCCCATTAATGGTTCCTATTGGTACAAGATTGGAACCATTTATGACCGGCCTTAAAGGGGTTGTAAAGTCAGAAGGTTTTTTTTTATCTTAATGCATTCTTCATTAAGATAAAAAGCCTTCTGTGTGTAGCAGCCACCCTCAGCCCCTCTAATACTTACCTGTGGTCCCTCTCTGTCCAGCGATGTCCAAGAGCCCCTCAGCCGGGACTCTACCTCCTGATTGGCTGGGACACAGCCGAGGCACCCTTGGCTCCCACAGCTGGCAATCAAAGTCAGTTAGTCAATCAGGAGAGAGAGCAGGGCGGGGACAAACGGCAGCTCTGTGACAGAATGGACACATGGAGCTGCAGCTTGGCTCGGGTGCCCCCATAGCAAGCTTCTTGCTGTAGGGGCACTCAACAGGAGGGACGGGCCAGGAGCAGGAACGAGGGACCCAAGAAGAGGAGGATCCGGGCTGCCTTGTGCAAAACCAACTGCACAGAGGAGGTAAGTATAATATGTTTCTTATTTAAAAAAAAAACAAAAAAAAAAACGAGACTTTCCAATCACTTTAACCACTTCTGGACCAGAAGATTTCCCCCCTTAATGAATATTTTGCGATTCGGCACTGCATTTCTTTAACCACTTTACGTCTAGCCACATAGACCTACGTCAGCTGACTTTGCGTGGTTATACCGGGATGATGCCTCTAGCTAGAGGCATCATCCCAGTACCATTTTTTAGAGCCGGCGGTCGGCTTTCCGGCGGTAATGACCGATGCGGCTCGTCCCCGTCCCCCCCTCCCCCCCCCCGGCTTTGCCCGGGTCTCCTGGTGGGACGGGAGACCCGGGAAAAGCACCCAGCCGGCACGTCCGCCGGCTGGATGGATTCCCGATCAAAGCCGGAATTGGCTTTGATCGGGTCTCCGATGACGTAACCCGGAGGCGGCGTCCATGACGTCACGTCCGGGTTACTCTGCTGCTAAAGGCGGCAGATTCAAAAAGTGACAGTATTCAAAAATGCAGTTTTTCGGCGTTTTGAATACATGGAAGTGTAGTGGAGGGGTCTAGGGTCTTGTAGACCCTATCCCTCCATAAAGAGTACCTGTCATTGCATATTGCTGTCACAAGGGATGTTAACATTGCTTGTGACAGCAATAAAAGTGATCAGATTTTTTTTTTTTTAAAAACCTGTGTTAAAATTTAAAAAAAAATAAAATAAATAGGAAAAAAAAATAATAATTTAGTCGCCCCCATCGCCGTTAGCTCTCGCACGAAAGAAAACGTATATGGAAGTCACGCCACAAATTAAATTGCTGTTCAAACCACACATGTGAGATATCGCCGTGATCGCCAGAGCATGAGCAATAATTAGAAAAAACGAGCTACACTCTAACTCTAACCTGGTAACCGTTAAAAATTTTTAAAGCGTCGCCTATGGAGATTTTTATTGACAGTAGTTTGTCGCCATTCCGCGGGTGTGCGCAATTTTAAACCGTAACATGTTGGGTATCTATTTACTCGGCGTGACATCATCTTTCACAATATACAAAAAAAATGGGCTAACTTTACTGTTTAGGTTTTTTTAAATGCAGTGAAATGTGATTTTTCTTAATTTTTCCAAAAAAATGGCATTTGAAAGACCGCTGCGCAAATACAGCGTGACAAAAAAGATTGCAATCACCGCCATTTTATTCTCCAGAGTCTTTGCTAAAAAAATATATATAATGTTAGGGGGTTTTAAGTAGTTTTCTAGCAAAAAATACAGATTTATCTTGTAAACAAAAAGTGTCAAAAATAGGCTTAGTGGTAAAGTGGTTAATGGACAATTGCATGGTCGTGCGATGCTGTACCCAAATAAAATTGATGTCCTTTTTTCCCACAAATAGAGCTTTCTTTTGGTGGCATTTGATCACCTCTGCGATTTTTATTCTTTGCGCTATAAACAAAAAAAGAGCGACAATTCTGAAAAAAAAATAAATAAATTTTTCACTTTCTGGCATATAACATTCCCCAAAAAAATGAAAAATCTAATTTTTTTTAACATTTTTGGCCAATTTGTTTTCTGCTACATATTTTTGGTAAAAAAAAATCGCAATAAGCGAAAAAATTCCCACATCTAATACTGCATTTTTGGGGACACTATACTATTGGGGAAATTAATATAGTTCTGACTGATCCGGACAGAAACTATACTAGTAATGATAGTAATTAACGACTTAGATCGATCATACACGCTTTGAACCTCGGCCAGTTCAGGAGGGGCTGAAATTCGAACTCAAAATGGGCAAGCTGAATGTACCAAGCTGATCGATCGCTTAGCTTGGGTACAACCAGCCTGCCAGATTCTCTTATGATTATCTCTAGGAGCCGCCCTAGCCCCTAGCAATATTCACTGTTTTCTCCCAGTGAGGATGGCTTCGCCCCCGCCGGTAGAAGACATTTGCTGATTCCCCTGTCAGCACTGTCTTTGTTGATGGGGGAATCGTGCAAGCTTCTTTCCTGCAACCCATTTCATTTCTTTTCCATAGTGCAGGTCAGTGACCAGACCTGAGTCTGTAGGTAGTCTGTTGGTCTCTTTCCAGCTGTGTCTATCTGACCCACATTGGCCCTACGGGATTGATTCACTAAAAGCAAAATTCAAACAGTGTATGGGCAGCCTAAGACAACCATTTGTAGCTATTGTAAACTAAATTATTGTTATGGGGCCCGGATACTGGCAATGTTGCAAAAATATTGGGCAAATGCCTTTGAATAAACTAAAGTACATATACACTGCTAAAAAAAAATAATTAAAGGAACACTTTTAAAACACATCAAATCTGAATGGGGAAAAATATAATGCTGGAAATTTATACTGATATGGACTGGGAAATGTGTTAGGAATGAAAGAATGCCACATCGTTTGATGGAAATGAAAATGATCAACCTACAGAGCAGGAATTCAAAGACACTCTGAAAATCAGTGAAAAAAGTGAAAAAATGATGCAGCAGGATAGTCCATTTTGCTGAAATTTCATTTCAGCAACTCAAAATGGTAGTAGTTTGTATGGCCCCCACCTGCTTGTATGCATGCCTGACAACATCGGGGCATGCTCCTGATGAGACGACGGATGGTGTCCTGGGGTATTTCCTCCAAGATCTGGACATCACCGAGCTCCTGAACAGACTGAGGTGCAACCTGGCGGTGTCGGATGGACCCAAACATATTGTACTACAGGTGTTCTATTGGATTTAGGTCAGGCGACCGTGGGGGGCATTCAATGGTATAAATTCCTTCATCTTCCAGGAACTGGGTGCATACTCTCACCACATGAGGACGGTCATTGTTGTGCACCAGGAGGTACCCAGGGCCCACTGCTCCACCATGTGTACTGGTGAGTGGACATACTGGATGCCTTTGCTGTAAATCTATCAGCTGGGCTTCCATTATGCCCCCAATTACCTTTCAGAGGAGGGATGGGCCACCTCCAGGCTCACCTGCCCCATATCTATCCATTCGCTTGCATGTGCTTCCACTGTGAAGGCTCTTATAAATTCATTAGAGTTAGGACTGCAGGTAATACAGGGAGCCGTGGAGTGGCCCTGCAGCTTTCACATGCGTTTGCAAATGTGTGCTAACTAAACCCCTGTTTTGACACAAACTGTTAGACAGGTTAATTTGGTTGGTAAGCAGACTGGCTAGCAGATTGAACTGGGAATTTTACCTTTGTTTGTTTCATGTGTGGAGCCCTTCCATGTGTTCTTTGCTATGAAGGCCAGTAATAGGTGGGGGCAGTGGCCATTTTGTTTGTTGCACCAGCACAGGGTCTGACTATGGGCCCAAGGATGTCATCCCGATACCTAATGACATTCAGGGTGCCATTGTCTAGCCTGTAGAGATCTGTGAGTGCCTCCATGGATATACCTCCCCAGACCATCCCTGACCCACCACCAAACTGTTCATGCTGAATGATGTTACAGGCAGCATAACATTTTCCACGGCTTCTCCAGACCCTTTCACGTCTGTCACATGTGCTCAGGGTAAACCTGCTCTCATCTGTGAAAAGCACAGGGCACCAGTAGCAGACCTGCCAATTCTGGTGTTCAATGGCAAATGCCAATCGAGTTCCATGGTGCCAGGCAGTGAGCACGGAGCCCACTAGAGGAAGTTAGGGCCCATAGGCCAACCTCATGAAGTCTGTTTCTGATTGTTTGGTGAGAGACATTCACACCAGTGGCCTGCTGGAGGTCATTTTGTAGGGCTCTGGCAGTGCTCATCCTATGCCTCCTTGCACAAAGGAGCAGATACCGGTCCTGCTGATGGGTTAAGGACCTTTAACGGCCCTGTCCAACTCTCCCAGAGTAACTGCCTGTCTACCGGAATCTCCTCCATGCTCTTGAGACTGTGCTGGGAGACACAGCAAACCTCTGGCAATGGCAAGTATTGATGTGCCATCCTGGAGGTGTTGGACTGCCTGTGCAACCTCTATAGGGTCCAGGTACCACCTCATGCTACCAGTAGTGACACTGACCTTATCCAAATGCAAAACTAGTGAAAAACAGTCAGAAAAGATGAGTAGGGAAAAAATTGTAATTTGCCTCCACCTGTAAAACCATTCCTGTTTTTGAGGTCGTCTCATTGTTGCCCATCTAGTGCACCAGTTTTTAATTTAATTAACGTCAAAGCAGCTGAAACTCATTAACAACCCTCTGTGCTACTAAACTGACCAAATCAATATCCCAGGAGTTTCATTGACTTGATGCTTTACTATGATTAAAAATTGTTCTTTTAATTTTTTTGAGCAGTGTAGTTTGGAAACCACTATACTATTGCTAAGAAAGAAATTTGTTTTCTGTAGCACTAAAGCAATTGACTGTGAGATGGAGATGACACAGGCAGGGGGGTTTGCTATTGGACCCCATCACACATAGTTATGGCTGTGGTTTGTGAACCATCAACAAACCAACTGTGGACAAGTTGATATTGTTCCTTTTTGGTGAAATCTTTACATCTATGGTTGCACTAACTGGTTACCTAATTGGTGGAAGTTGAATATGTCCACTTAGCAAAATTAATGTTCACTTTACAAAGTGTATGTTCACTTATCTTAGTAAATAAGGTATAAATGACATATGTAAGTAAGGTATGAATCATGTTCATGGAAATTGAGAAAAAAAACTGTATTGGATCCCTGAAGTAAACAAAGCTTCTCACCTTTTTCATTAAGGTAAAGCTGAAGTTTGGCTAGAAAACATTCTTTATAGTGGGCTAACTTACCTGTAATGGAGGATGTCCTACACTGTGCAGGCATCTGGATCTTCTGTGCAGGACTGCCCTGTCCTCTTCCTGTCTCTGGGTGCTGCAGGAGGTAATAGCTTTGGCTCTTCTGTAAAGCTGCTGTAAAAAGGTTCTTACCGAGGACCCATCCCCCACCTTCTCCATTTAGAAATATTCATGCTTTCACTCTCTGGGGGAGAGTCTGGTGAGTCACAGATTGTGTTACATGCAGTAAAAGCAATTAAAGAACATTTCTACATGGAGGAGGAGGGGGGTAAATTAAGGTTGCCACCTGTCTGGGATTCACCTGAACAGTCTGGGTTTTGAATCACGTGTTCGGGTTTTAGTCCCCCTAAAACCCAGACACATTATTCAGACATGAATGTAGCTTGGAAGAGGGTCTTAAAGGAGGGGGGGGGGGGGGCGCTGCATTACTATTCTCTTCGCAGAACCCAAAGGAGATAATAATTTTACCTACAGGTAAGCTTTATTTCTCCCAATATTTTTTCTCACAAGCTTTATTAAAGGGGATGTACAGCCAAGGCTCGTCTGGCTGTACATCTCCTATGGATCATGGGAGTGCAGTTGGTTTTGCACTTCTGTGACCCATTTTAAGCAGAGAGCAGACTGAAGTCCACTCTCTGCTGATGTCACGGATGTCGGTCCAGGCACCGCGTCATCATGACAATGGAAGTGGGCATTCGCCAGGAGCTGCTGAGAGCCTGAGCCGGCCGCTCCCGCCCCTCCACAGCCTAGCGCTCTAATGAGCGAGGAGGGAGCAGAGCAGAGAGCGGTGACTGACATTCAGCAGCTGTCTGCTCGGGGAGCTGTTAGAACCGAGCGATCGGCGGTGTTTGATTGCTCAGTTCTCAGTGCAGAAGCACCAGAGGACAGATGCAGCATTGAACCGATGCTGCATCTACCTAGGTAAGTATAATAATCGAAAAAAAGAATTCCCATACATCTCCTTAAAGCATACCTGTAGGTAAAAATGGCAGACACGGCTTTACTACCACATTGAGTGAAGTGAACATGCTCTCAGTAAATGAACCCTATAGTCTTTAAAAAGTTTATGGGTTTTTTTTTTTCCTGAGATCCTTGTCTTTTCATTTTGTTAATTGTTAAAGTGGATGTGCAATAATGTCATTGCAGATGTAATATTGCACTGTATTCTCTTTCATTTAACAATTCATAGTGTTACACATTTTTTTCCTTTGCTTTGTTTTTATAATTTTGTTTTTATAATTAGAGAAAATGTATGCTGTGTACTAGATATTTGTTATACAGGGAAGATTAAAACCCTTTGATGAAAGGTCTTCTTTATATTGCTTGAAAACTGATCAGTAGTATAATTTAAGGGAACCTGACACCAATAAAAGAGCTCTTTTAAAGAGGCAGCCTTTCACTAATTAGATTAAGTTAAATGTTTATGCCAAGTTTATATAATATACATTCATTCTTGGTATATAGAACAGTTTCTATGATTAAAAAAATTAAAACATATCTGTCTCATGGGAAGCAAGATTTTAGGCACTGAAGAAATTGGGGAAATTGTTTTACTAAAGAAATAGAGAAGTGTTCATATTACATTCCCAATAATGTGCAAGAAAATTGTGCCCAAAGTATCAAAACAAAAGGCTTGTTTATCATTATGCCCCCCTTGTAAAAAAAGAAAAAAGAAATTAATAAAACATTATTAGAAGTATAAGTAAAACTGACTCTCCTTTCAATAAATGATGATTTGTAATCTTTAGCTTTCTCAGGATCCTAGGAGTGCAGTGACATCAAATTCACCAAGGTGGGCGATCCGGAAGCGGCAAGGGAGGGAGAATTTTTTGCATTTTTGTCTATAGGGGTTAATTTACTAAAACTGGAGAGTGCAAAATCGAATGCAGCTCTACATAGAAACCATTCAGCTTCCAGGGTTTTTTTTTTGTCAAAGCTTATTTGAACAAGCTGAAGTTAGAAGCTGATTGGTTACCATGCACAGCTGCACCAGATTTTGCACCCTCTAGTTTTAGTAAATCAACCTCTATGTAATGTTGGTATATCACTAAATGTGTGCTGGCTTTAAATGCCCTATGATGTGCTAGGAAAAATCCTGTTTGTTTATTTTATTATTTCTCTTTGGGAATTTAAATAGAAAATGGTTACTGTCATTCACTTTGCTAGGTGAGCAACTGCTATTCCTTTATAAAAAAAAATAAATAAATGTACTTTTTATCCTGCAATTGCCTAGTAATTAGCATTGAAAAATCAAATATGTAGAGCTTCTGCAAACCATTCCATATGTTGTGAGTTCTCAGAGGTGCTTAATGCTTGGTCACTGCAGATAATTATTCTGCAAGGCTGTGACCATCATTGGTTTATTTTTACACTGTAACATTAAATATATGCTAACAGATTTGACAGAAATATGTTATTTTGTGAATTGCTGCACATTTCAGGCCTCATGCACACAAGCTTAAAAATAATTACATTTCAAAGCATTTTTTGTTTACAGATCTGATTGCAGGTGCACTATTTTGGGGATATGGACACAGGTATGTAAATATGCATTGCATTCAGATCTGTAGCCAAAAATAAAAAGAGATTTGCACAAGAGCCTGCATTTTAAAAGATTGCAAGTATAAACACATGTACATGCATATAGGTAGATGCAAAAAGTTTGTTCTGGTATAAAAAAAAAAAGCAGGAGGATATGGACTTACAATTTTACACATTTAAAGATTGTATCTAAAAGCCAAGCATTTTGCTGATTTTTTTTATAGAGGAACTTTTATTTCAGAGAAACATTGCCCATATGATCAGTAAAATTCCTATGGCCATGTATATGTAATCCAAAGGTGCTTTTGCTCATGATAGATTCCTTTTAGAATTAAAGATGTGGAAATAGCTCATTTTCCACTGCTGGCTACATCAAAATAAAAAAAAATGAATTCAGAAAGTAGAAACTATTTCTATTTTTTCCATCAGTTCTACAATACTACTTTTTCTTACCTGATTTTCTTATGTGAAAGCATTAAAAGCAGTGTTAAAATATCATGCTGCATCTCCTTGGTTTTATCCTTCAGCAGCTCTATAGCAGGTTTAAATTATTCTATAAACACAGAACATTTGAGGTGATTGAATTCACAATATAATTGAGGTACAAATAGGGGTACAACAAATAAAAAGTATTATATTTTGTACATTTTGTTAATTATAAAGTATGTCATTTTTATTGCCTTATAGAAAATTAATTGGATTTGTTGATGTTGATTTACTAAAGTGAAGAATATTTAATTGAATAAAGATATGGTCACTTCAACTGTCCAATCATGTCCAGGCAAAAATCTTTTGTTTCCTGCACATGGCCAAATACTTCCTGAGACTGATAGGAGTAGAGCTTTTTAACTTTGCTAAGGAAATTCTCACTCACCTTGAATTTGGTAAAAAAAAAAATTCCAAAGAGTACCCAATCACACTCAAGGAAAATTAAAAAAACAAAAAAACAGGATTTCTGCTTATACATGATTGGATGATAGAAGTCAGGTCAGCTCATTCACTAATTAAAATGCCCTTGGAAGCAGAACATTCACTTTGCTAAGTGGCATGCTTAACTCCCTTAGTAAATCAACTTTAGTCATTTTTAATGGAAATTCATAATATAATTAAAAAAATTAAAAAAGTAAAATTAAAAAAGAAGTCTTACCTTTTAAGGCTTTTAGAATTTTTGTTCTTCAATCACTTATTAAAGAAATGAAATATGCTAAAGTCACTCTCCCCAGTGAGTGGATGCTGAGCTTTGATTGGGCAGTGGCAGTACAAGTCACTAGCTGGACACTGTTATGTCTGAGGATATGTACATGGCAGAAGTGACACCATTGGAGCCCAGTGAGATCAGTGTAAAGGTCTTTTCCCGTGTACAGACCCAAAAGCTTTTTCTTTTTTTTTCTTTTTTTTAACGATGCAAATAAAAAATGATCCTTTGTGGAATGTGACTAATCCTTTTAGCTTCCTGACAACTATTGCAGCAAAAAGGGCCCATTTTTTAAAAAATCTAAGATCAGAAGTCTTTTGGAGGGTGAGGGAGATTTGTATGACCTTTACTTACATGAATTACTTACATGAATTAATCCCTGTTAACCTGCATTGACAATATTGTCAGAGCAGCTAAATTTTCATTGCCTTTTATTGGGATTTATTTAAAGCTCATCAGGTATCCAAACACAAAATTAAAGAAAAAATGAACACTTTGGGGGTTGATTTACTAAAACTGGAGAGTGCAAAATCTGGTATAGCTGTGCATGCTAGCCAATCAGCTTGTTCAATTAAGCTTTGAAAAAAAAAAAACTTGAAGCTGATTGGTTTCTATTCTGAGCTGCACCAGATTTTGCACTCTCCAGATTTTAGTAAATCAACCCATTTCTGCCTACACTTTAATTTTGTTTCTCCTTATTTAATTTTTTTTTTTTTGTATATTTATTTATTTTTAATAACTATAGTTATGAGTGTGCCACTTGCACAGTGTCTGGTCTGCATTGCACATAAGGAGTATTAAATTGTAACAATAAGGTTGAAGTTTGTGTATGGGAGGTACTGTTTATAGTTAAATGGTGAATGTTACATTTCATTGTTTAAGATAAAATTTTCTTCATTTCGTTGAATTAGTAATTTGGAGAGTGGACAGGTCACTGTTATCCTGATTGTTGTGTGTCTTGGCTGCAATATCCACGGCTATAAACACATAATAAACACAATGAACAAACAAACTGATGTATTGCTTGGTCTTTTTGCTCACTTAAACAACCAGATGTTAAGCAAAGTTTTACACTGGTCTGACTTTGTAATTTCAGCTCTTTATATGACTGATCATTTTTTGCAGCAGCAAGGAAATTAGCAGCAGCATAGAATTACAGAGGTGTACTTATTGCTGTGCCAATGCAAGAAATAAATGTATTCCATCTAAGAGAAGTGACCAGTAGGGGGCGCAGCCGACTGACACACAGCAGCCAAGCAGACATACACTGCGCTCCTCTAGGCTGCTGCTGCAGTGTGCTTGCTGGAAATGTGCTGTAGGTGAAATTATATTGGCTAAGAACTGCAGAAATGGGGCCAAAGATCATGTTTGGAGTAAAGTCTGGTGCCCATTGGCGTGTGGGTGTTTCTATATGTTCTGCACCCACCCCTATAACCTGTGATTAGATTATTGATCTGCCAAATAGAATTCTATGTTAGCTGTACCCAAAATACAGAAGAATACTCAAATTATATATATATTGATGTTAGGGGCAGTTGTGTCGATCTGTCAACCTACGTGTTAGATGGAGGATCTAATATGGTTATATTTATATATAATTTCTTATAATAATAATAATAATAATAATATATATATTAACAGGTCGTCCTTTTCTCCGTGTAAATATGTGTGATTGTTAGAAGAAATGTAAATATGTGTGATTGTTAGAAGAAATGTAAATATGAGTGAATGTTAGAAATTAGAAGAAATATATAGATACTCAAAAAGATACACACAAAAATACAAAAATATGATTTTATATATATCTATATCTATATATATATATATATCTGTATATATATATATATCTGTATATATATATATATATATATATATATATATATATATATATATGAAGTAGTTGAGAATCTTCAAAATTGTGTGAAAATTCAACATCAATTAGCTAATCATGTGCAGGTCAAATAAGTGAATAGGAATTAGCATTTCACAGGATTGGATAATTACAGTTACTTGTCATACCGTTTATTGAGACTGGTTTACTAAGAGCTGAGAATGCTCATCTCCTCAAAAAAAAAAAAAAAAAAAAAACGAAACTGAAAAATGAAAACCCCACAAGATTCGATCTAAAACTGATTTACTACAGGAGTTGGAAATGTTTGCATAAAAAAAAAAATGAAGATATACTTCAACTATCCACTCATGCCTAAGCAAATTCTTATATATTTATTTCATCTGCACATGAGTGGATAATTGAGGCAAATCTTCACTCTTTAGTAAATCAGTTTTAGATCCAATCTTGTGGGGTTTTCATCTGCAAGATTAGATTAGATTATTGAAGTTACTATAGTCGCACAATTTTGAAGAGTCTCATAAATTGTATATAAATAAATATATATGTATATATATATATATATATATATATATATATATATATATATATATATATATATGTATATATATATATATATATATATATATATATATATAAAGTTATTTTCCTCTTCTTCTTCTTAAAGAATAATATATATATATATATATATATATATATATATATATATATATATATATATATATACAGTCTCATTGACAGACATGTTAGTAATTTAAGCGAACAGTGATTTCTTCAGATTAACAAGAGGGTGCTTGATCCACACCCCTGAAATTGTGTGAATGTGTGGACTTTCCTCAGCACTCGGTACTCCCTGGTTTATCTGATGTTGACCTTCTCTTACCATCGTGGCTGGTGAGCCGGTATACACACAGGCGTTTGTTGACCACTTTAACAGGGCTGATGAGCAGGATTTGAGTGTGAGAGGTGTCACTGGGTCTACATCAGGATCTCCTACCTGTAACCTATCACAACCGTTGTGGGGCTATCATTTTCACTGGATTTTGGGACATTTACACATGATTATTTGACAATTGTTTTTACAGTGCTGCACTATTTTTTGCTTTATATGATAATAATTTTGCCCCCTTGTAGCAGCACTTATTCTTCTTCTGATCTCTTCCATGCTCCCACCATATCCCATCTAGTAAAGAAGTATATAGCAGCCCCTCCAGACCTTTGTCGGATCCTGGCTCTCCCTCTTCAGTCATATGATACATAGAAGAACTGCTGGAAAATATTGCCTGACTTTGCTTTCGTTTCATGAAAGAGCCATATATTCACCAAAAACCTGTGTAAAAACCTCTAGCAAGTTTACAACGAAAGGCTGAAATATAAAACTGGTTTGTATAAATTGCAGTTATTACATTTTTTTTTCAAATCAAACCCATTAGAATTAATAAAATATTTATTCCAGGTTATTTACAATTTTTGCATTGTTGCATTTTTTACAGTAATTTCTAATTAACAAACGGTCTTTTTTTTCTTTATGATTTCTATTATCGTGTACCATTCTAATTCATAGGTTAATTTTTAATAATTTTTCCAATACCGTACTGTATTATTATTATTAAAATTACTACTATTATTATTATTATTATTATTATTATTATTATTATTATTATTATTATTATTATTATTATTATTCTCCTCATATGTATTATATTATTATATTTTATGATATGTTATTTTGGTATTTTAAAACGTGTCATATATTCGGAAGAGGGAAAATACAACAAAGAACAATTAAGAAGAAACAAAAGAATACAATGAGACAATAAAATAGAAAGAGAAAAGAAGTTAAAGGTTGGTGAAATAGAAAAGAGGAGACATGTTGGGATTAAGAAAAAGAAAACCAGAAACTATATTTCAAAGAAATTTATTTTTTAGATATCATTTTGGCGAAGCTACACAAAAGAACACTGCGGAACTAAAGGCAGCTGTGTTTAATACAAGCTATCACTTAAATATAATAATGATCATAAAAAAATGCTTATCAATAATAATAATAATAATGATATTAATAATCATTATTATTATCGGTGTTATTATTATTATATTACTAATTGTCGTTATTATTATTAACGTTATTATTATTAATAATAATAATATTATTATCATCATCATCATCTTAAAAACAGAAAATACTTTTTCCATTATCATAATCACTAGCATGGATGTACTTCCGAATCGAGAAAGGAAAAAAAGAAAGTTGCAATCAAAGTTTTCTCGATGTGTTCTTGATCATACAATAATAACAATATTATTTGTAACTAATATTGGTCATCCCTCCAATATCAAGAATGGATCCTTCTTGGTAAGGACTGCTTTTAGATACTGAAATATGAACCAGGGAGAATATATTTATTTTCAATCCATGTAATATGTAACATTGACACGCATTGTGTCCCTGATCTCCAGCCCATCCAGAGATATATAACACTCAGCCATAGTACATCAGAGGTATGGGCTCACCATAGAGCAGAGCCAGGTGTCTTACCCACTGAGCCAGCCCTGCGAACTCCCCCATAGGAAATAACAAGCTGGAAGGACAATCCTGACACTTCTGTGTCCCCTATATAAGAAGCAGATCACCTTCCTCCTCCAGGATCACCCCAGAGGTCTTCTTCTTATGCTGATCACTAGTAAGGAATGGCTGGGATGAGGGGAGGATGATATTGCATGTGGTGTCATAGAACCACCCCAAAGTCTAAGACACATAACAAACAACTTCTTATTATGGTGATACACAAGACATGCTGTATGGACTGGCAGATATAATATATGTATTAGAAGTGTGTGGGTGTAATGTTGGAAGAAATAATGCAATGCAGCTGAAATCACTATTATATAAGGAAGGTGAGAGTGGCCATGCAGTTCTCATAGGGATCAATGGATATGGTATATCCTCAAAAGAGCCATGAGGTGCAGGAACTGCCACAAATAATCTTCCTAAATCAGCCAGTGGATGGATGCAGCTCATTTATACTGTAAATAGAATATAGTCAGTGTGAACCTCACAGTGGTGCTGCGTCCCTAAGATATAAGAAATATGGAGAGTCCTCTATGGGTGGTACTTTACTGGCACCAGAGAAATAATAGATAGTATATAGGTAAAAACGATTTTTTTTAATACAAATTTATAAAAACACTGATACATAAAATGTATAGCAGCACGTACAATGTAATACAAACAAAAATTACATGGATTCTGCTTATGCATCACTTCTTGATATAGCCCTGATGAAGGAGTTCTTCATCCCCGAAACACGTTGGTTGAATGGTGTCAACCCATTGTTTAATATGGTGCTATTCTTGGTTCTTCCATGTCTTTTTGTTTGTGTTACATGCTGTACATGCTGCTATACATTTCATGTATCAGTGTTTTTATTAATTTGTATTAATAAAAATCGCTTTTACCTATATACTATCTATTATTTCTCTGGTGCCAGTAAAGTCCCACCCATAGGGGATTCTCTGTATTTCTCATTTTTACTGTGGTCATTTCTGGTAAATGTGGGTATACCCTGTGATAATATTTGTAAGAACATTGCATGGATAGCTACCACTGAACAATAGCAGCATACGTGTTCATCCATTTGTTTCACCTTTGGCCTCGGTTTCCACTAGTGCGGCTACGAAGTCGTGCTACTTCTAGCATGACTTCGTAGCGAAAGTAAACCGCGGCTTCAGTTAGACTTGTCCCTCATGTATAGAGGGAAGTCGCGCTCAAAAGTAGTACACAATTTACTTTTGAGGTCGCGGCAACTGAAGCCGCGGCAGTGGAAACGGGCCCCATTGAAAACAATGGGTTTTGACTTGCTGTGCGACTTGACATGTGTCAAGTCGCACCGCAAGTTGCACTAGTGGAAACCGAGCCTTAGAGTCCAATGGTATGGCCATGTGTAAAAATGTGCAAAATAATTAAAAAAGCACTCCAGCTTTAAGTGAAAATAAGTGCAACAGCATTTGCTATAGCAAGCACTGCAACTGTGCTACAGTCAGAAAGTCTGCATTGTCTGATTTCTAGGCTATCCACTGCAGGCAGACTTTACAGAGCTTGATACCTGCAGCTTCTTTTTTTTTTTTTTCGTTCAACCCAGCTGAACGAAAAAAAACTGAAGATCTCGAGCGGAGCCACTGTACTAATGATCCAATGTTAGTACTGTACAGCGATCTCCCTCTCTGAGCTATTGTGTTCTGATGGGGGGGGGCAGGGGGCAGCCCCTCCCCCAGAATACAACGGTCAGTGCTCTCAGCCATTGGCCGATCGGCGGACCTTTTTTGGTGGTGCCTCTTCGACAGAAGCCGCCCCAAACCACCTGTCGGACTGGCTGCTATATACAAAGGCCGAATGCCAGCTGATTTTGTATTGAACTGGCCAATGTCACTCAATATTCAGCCTGTGTGTACTGAGCTTTAGCAAGTTAGGTTTGCAATTGGTGGCTGTCAGAGAGAGAACACTCTGATACATCACAGTACACGATTACCCTTCTATTCCTGTTCTGGTGACAACCCAAAATGTGGAATTTTCTTTCACCATCACTCTCTGTGATAATAGTAAACAGGATAGATAGAGAGGGGGAATCCCCATAAAGGGGGCACAGACATCAATAAAAACCTGACAGGTGTTCTAATGTCTCTCCACACTATCCATAATAAAGGTTTGCCTTAATTATAATTTAAAGGGATCTGTCTGTATTGCTCATGTTAGCAGATTCTGTACCCCCTGTCATTTTTTACAAGTCAGATACGCAAAGGGAAGGACAATTTGAGCTGCTGTGGAATACACAGGCCATTTTCTTTTGGATACTTTGTTAAATGTTGAGGGATGTTCTGGTGGTCTCATGGCATGCGCAAACTTTCAATTTTCAGCTCAGATCTACTTACCTAATATTAGCAAGTGGCTCTCATCCATTGTTTTCAGTGTACAATGGTTGTTCTGCTTAGGTCTATATGGTTGATTTACAAATCTTGGAACAATCAGTAAAAGCTCCTGACACCTTATTGTGAATTTCCATGCCTTGATACATATGTAGATTGGGGTTCTGTTTAAAATGAATGGCACCACAATGCATCATACATATAACACAATGTAAGGATGTAAAGCTTAAGGCCCCTTTCACACGAACGTTCTGATCAGGTCCGCCTGGCCGTTTTTCAGGTGGACTAGATTGGAACCTCCATTCCCCTCTATGGAGCAACGGGTGTAAACAGAGATGTTTACACCCGCCTACATCCAATCCGATCTGCTGATAACAGAGGGATGGGGATCCGCTCCTGTTCTGTCCGGCAGATTGGATCAGATAGCAGTTGGGTGTAAACAAACAAGCAGTAAATTTACATCTGACTGCCCATAGAGGAGAACGGGCTGTATCTGCGTCCGCTCTGCTGCATAAGTGGAGCAGACACAGACCTGTTATCCGCCTGCTCAGCGAGGGTCAGCAGACAGCTCCCCTCCTGAGATAGCAGATCACAGACAGAGTCCATCCCATGTGCAGGGACCATAACTCCAGCAACTCTTTAGCTTTGAGTAGCGTGGGGAAGAGTTCTACCTTAAAAAGTACTTTCTATCACTTTCATCCTGCTCCAAATCTCCAAATTCCTTTTTTTTCTCTGCTGCTGTGATCCAACTTCCTGACGGATGAGGGCTATGTTCATTCTCAATGGTCCCACTGTAAGTAGGAGCGCTGCCACCCTCTCCTCACTGCCGAGATGCACTATGGACTATGGGAGTTGTAGTATACATAGGACAGTGCAACTATCATGCACTGCTTGTTCCAAACAAACAGAAGTGAGAGGGTCATGGAAGGACTTGGTAGAGCATAAAGGATGTTACACAGAGGCAGAAAAACACAGTAAGAAACTATTTAATTAAAAATAGATTGCAGGGCCATTAAGTTTTACATGTGCATGGATTATTTAAAAAAAAAAAAAAAAAAAAGGATATAGTTTAATGTCACTTTAAAACATATGTTATGTTCTTCTTTCTATATGTGACCCCCCTGGGGCAATTTCCCCCACTTACTGCTCCGGAAGAGTCTGACATGTAGGGTGTGGTCATCCGTGAGACAGAAAGACACAGGCAGCAAAAGCATTGTCAGTAGTTTGGGAAAGGGGGGATTGGGACTATAAATGAGACACCATGACAAGCAGGCATCTCCATCCCTCAATATGGAGTAAACAAGAGAAAGAAGTTGGGACTTTGAATGAGGCACTGGCTAGCAGCTGATGGAATGAGATAACACAATGACAATTTATTAATAATTGATGACCAGAATACACATAACATCTTACAGAAGAAAGAATATAAATGGTTAACATGAGCCAATATATATATATTACATATATAACAAGTAAATGGCAATACATAATTCCAAAGAATGTCACCGTGGCATACATTGGATCAAGATAAAACATATAATAAAGGTATGGCTGCATCAGTAGAATCTCGACGCGTTTCGTGCGCTAAACGCACTTTCTCAGGAGCAGATGCAGGGCATAAGTCTGTGAAAAGAAATTGTGTGTATGAGTGTCTAAAGAATCTCACAATTATCCCCAAAAATAAAGGGAAAAGGGGGACCTCCCATTTTTGGAGTGGGCTTGGGTTGTGCTCAGGACCGCCGTTGGTTATGCTCCCACAGCTCCCAGGTTGGATACATATTTTTCAGATATCTTCCATTTTCTACATGTAGCACCCTCCCAGGTAGGTGCTAGGTAAAGCATATATGTGACCCTGTTCTGCATATCAGGAGGGTCTGATCTGTTAGTTAGCCTGTCACATGCTTCCAGGTGTGACCTGTTGAGTCTGGGGAGTCTCCCCACTGTATCCTATGAGAGACCTTGTTGGACAGTGGAGGAAGCCTAGCTAAAAGCAAACCAGGGTTTATGACTATCCCAGTGGGTGGGCATTGCTGCAATGCATCCTGGGATTGGGAATAAATCCGGTGGGGGCGTGTGACAGGGTGTCTTTTGGAAGGAGCAAAGTCCCAGGAGGAGGTGGAGGGCTGTCTCTCCTCCTGCTGATGTGAGGAATGTGGCCCAGGCCTAGGGACCAGGGGTTGAGCTGTGCTGCAGAGGATCCAGTGTGCACACCAAGTGGAGCTGCTGAGCAGACTACTTCTGGAAAAACAGTATCGTGAGTACTCAAGAATCAACCCAGGGGTCTGCCTAAGAGAGGGGACCACTCCAAAGGGGTCAAGGGAATCCAGAAGTCAGCTAACCCAGAGTGATACAGTAAAGGGGGTGCCAAGTTGTTAAGCCCTGAAGATTAGGGGGTAAAGGGGGTGCCAGGAAGGGCCCTGAAGTTGCTCAGCAGTGCAGTCTACTATAAAGGACAGCTACCTCAAGAAAGAAGTGCCTTAGGAAGCTAAAGGACTCTTTCACAGTCAAAGGAAAAGTAAAGTAAGCGGCCTAGCCCTGACTAGCTCAAACAGCATTAACCAGCGCTAGTCAGCGTTAACCAGTGTCAGTCAGCGTTAACCAGTGTCAATCAGCATTTTTCTATATCGTCCCTGCCTATTGTGCATAGTTTCGTTCGGTTGGAGTATCCCACTCATCCCTTCTCCTATCCAAGTTCCTAATAAAACATAAAAACCAAAGAAACTGGACTGGTCCTTGTCTGAGGTAAAGACACTTGGAAACATGTCAGAATGTTCTACTGTTTCTAATGGTAACCCAGGGGAACCCACACACAGCAGCTCCCATGGGAGTAGTGCTACATACACTATTTTCATCATATATTCTCCCTTTTCCCTTTATTTTTGGGGATAATTGTAACATTCTTTAGACACTCATACACACAATTTCTTTTCACAGACTTATGTCCTGCATCTGCTCCTGAGAAAGTGCGTTTAGTGCACGAAACGTGTCAAGCTACTACTGATGCAGCCATACCTTTATTTTATGCTTTATCTTGATCCAATGTATGCTACTGTGACATTGTTTGGAATTATGTATTGCCATTTACTTGTTGTTTATGTAATATATATATATATATCTATCTATATATATATATATATATATATATATATATATATATATATATATATATATATATATATAGACATATATATATAGATATATATATATATATCTATATATATATATATATATTGGCTCATGTTAACCATTTATATTCTTTCTTCTGTAAGATGTTATGTGTATTCTGGTCATCAATTATTAATAAATTGTCATTGTGTTACCTCATTCCATCAGCTGCTAGCCAGTGCCTCATTCAAAGTCCCAACTTCTTTCTCTCATTGTCAGAAGTTTATCCTCACTCCTATATATATATATATATAAACTTAGACACCCACTGTCAAGTCCAAATATCTTTGCGCTTTAGGAGGAGTCAGTCACTTGACTGCTATACTGTGGAAACACTGCTGCTACTTAAACAAATACTGGATAATATTTGGAAATACAAAAATGGAAAAAGGAGTAGCGCATGAAATCACTGTTAGATGACTTTAAAGTGTAAAAAGCATGCTTGTCAAAGATACTGCTTGATAAACACTCAAAAACATATAAAGAAAAGCAATGTCCTTCAAGTCCATAAAATCCAGGAGTGCGTGAAGTATATAAATGGATCACCATCCACCACCAGGTGTCACACCGATAGATAGCAGAAATGGCAACTCACCAGAAAACGATGCTCAAGTGTTCTCACACCAGAGCAAACTGAGCAGGGATACCATACAGATGTAGGGAGTACACGCATGGAAGACCAGAGTCTCTTCACCACTGCCGCATAGAAGTACCCTTCACACACTTTCCTCAATGTAATGGTATTATGGAGAGAAAGAAGGGCTCCAAATAGTGAAGTACCATCAAAACACTTGCTTTTTTAAAATATATAAATTTTGCACTCACATGTAAAAGCATATGGATAGGCATTGAATTCCATATCGGTCAAAGAGGAAGCCTAACTCGTCCAGTGTACTGGGCTAACTCCACGCCAGCCCAGTCCCTTCCGGGTAGCTCCTCTGCCGCGTCACGTGATGTCGGATGTGTCGTCTGGTCACGCCCCGACCGGTTTCGTCATGTCCGACTTCAACTGGAGGCGTGACCTAAACGACAACATCCGGCATCTAAATAGCCCTGCTGGAACGCTCTGCGTCCAATCGGCAATGAGGTAAGTAAACCGGAAGTTAACCAGCTCACCGCACTGTGGAACTTCCGACATCAATAACAACAATAAGGAAACCTGCCATATAATGTAGATTCACTTTAGCACTGAAAAATGACAATCCAAATTACATAATATGGGAAAAAGATAACATTAATATTCCTTGGAGTACTACCCCGTGCCGATGTGGATCTGCAGAGCATTACCAGTAACATTCTGCATATAAAACAGGTCATCTTAATATAAAGTAAATGCAACACACAATCTATATTGCAATAATCAGTACCCCAAACTGAAGGTACCAATATGATATCTATTAAAAATGATAAAAAGCATATTAAAAAAGCGCACCAATGGTACAAAAAATATATCAATTAAGCCTAATCAATAATACTCCAGTAACCATTTTGAGAGTGATGGGAAAGTGAAAGATCAAGAATCGCTAATAAAGCAATTCAAGTCTAACTCTATATTTAACCCCGTCGGTGCGAGGGCCTGGGTGAGGAAAATCCAGTTGGTCTCACATTTGGATAATTCCCTCACCCAATTTGACCCCCGCCACGACGGGGTAACTCGCTCGATCCCCCAGAAGTGGATGCTCCTAGGATCCCTCTGGTGGAACTGGCGGAAATGTGCAGACACGTTGTGATCACGATTTCCTTTCAAAATGTTGGTGATATGCTCACCTACTCTAACTTTCAAGGCCCGCTTAGTACGGCCAATATAAACTAAATTACAGGGACACATCAGTCCGTAGACCACATGTGTGGTGTCACAGGTAATTAAGCTTTTGATTTTGAAGGATTTGTTGATAGCTCGAACCATGAAGGAGTCCCTTCTCCTGAAATTGGTCGGTGTAAATGAACAGGCTCTACATCTTCCACAGGTGAAAGACCCCTTCATGTCCAGGAAGAAGGAGACATTGGGAGGGTCTATTACTTTCTTTACGATTTGATCACCAAAATTTGGGGCCCGCCTATATATAAACGATGGCTTGGCTGGTAAGGCTGAACATAATGTTCTATCCATTTGTAATATAGGCCAATGGTGTCTAAAGATTTCCTCTACCTTCTTGTAATCGTTGGAAAAATCTGACAAGAAGCTCCATTGTTTAGGATCATCGTCCATCCTAGCAGGTTTAGCTGCAGGTCTTATTGGTCTGGGGGCATTCCCAATCTTGGTGATTTCTTTATTTAAGTTGGTCTCATCATAGCCTTTGGCCACAAACCTATCCCTCAAAACTGCTGCTTGTTCCCTGTAGTCATCTACAGAAGTGCAGTTCCGTCTGACTCGGATGAACTGGCCCCTAGGGATATTCCTAAGCCAGTTAGGGTGGTGTCCACTTTGGATGGCCAAATAACTATTCCTGTCTGTCATTTTGAAGTACACTTTCGTGGTTAATCTGTTACCTTCTCTTTTAATGGTGACATCCAGGAAATTGATTTCATCAGGACTATGATGAAAATCCAACTTAATATTATTGTGGTTGGTATTTAGGTGTTCCATGAAGACCACCAAATCCTCCTCTGCCCCTTGCCAGATGAAAATAATATCATCAATAAAGCGCTTGTACAGCCTGAGTTCATGTCGTACCTGGTTAAAGACAAACTTGTCCTCCCACTCCGACATGAACAAATTTGCCAGGCTGGGGGCAAATTTGGCGCCCATGGCAACACCTGTTTTTTGACTGTAAAACCTACTTTGATGCCAAAAATAGTTATGGCTCAGACAAAAGTCTAAAGCCCTACCAATGAATACTTTCTGTTCTCGAGGTAGATCCTCCCTCTGACTAAGTGCCCAATTTAAGGATAACAAGGCATCATCATGCTGGATGATGGTGTACAGGGACGACACGTCGGCCGTCACAAGGAAGACCGGCGAGTCGTCCCCAAGTACCACACCATCCTGCATGAGAAGAAGATCCGTAGTATCCTTCAGAAAGGCTTTGGTTTGAACCACACTTTTCTGTAAAAACTGGTCCAAATATTGGCCCAGTCTGGCACTCACTGATCCAATCCCGTTCACAATTGGGCGTGGAGGAGGGTTAGTTGCGTCCTTATGGACCTTAGGCAACGTGTATAGAATCGGGATCCGGCACGCACTAGGTGTTAAATAGTTGTGTTCCTTCTTTGTTAGGACACCGTCCCTGAAACCCGATTCTACCAACCGTTTCAAATCATTCACAAAGTCACCAGTCGGATCTTTTGATAATCTGGTGTAAGTTGTAGTATCACTTAACATAGCTATGATTTGATCGTGATAGAATTGCTTGTCCATCACCACCACTCCCCCGCCCTTGTCAGCTGGGCGGATGATAATCTCTTTACGAGATTCTAGCGAATCTAGGCCTTCCTGTATGTGTTTATACTTCTTGGTTATTTCAAACCCTGGTTCCAAGGCCTGCAGGTCCCGTAGGACTAGACTTTTAAATACTTCCACACAGTGGTTGTTACTCACTGGTGGGTTGAAAGTGGATTTATTACGTAAACCACTATTTATCATCCTTCCATTGTTCCTATCGCTGATTGATGTGATGGGGTTATTTAGAAAGTGTTTTTTCAAATTCACTTTTCTAATATACTTGTGTACATCAATATAGGTATTGAATTTATTGATGGGCTTTTTTGGAGCGCATTTAAGCCCTTGGTCCAAAATATGGAGTTCACCTTTATTTAAAGTCACACTGCTGATATTAAATATCCCCTCATTTACCAGTCTCTCCTTCTTTTTTGGAGCTGTATCCTCCTTCCGGCCCGTACTCCTCTTCGGGGCCTGTGCTCTCTCGATACAGTTGTCTCTCCGGTTGTGAGTATTGGGTGTTGTATGGACGACTCCGGCCCCTCCCCCTGCCCCTGCCCCGCCCCAAAAAAGGCTGTCTAGGTGGGTTTAGTGGAGTTTTGGGTCCAGTATCATCCGTCACTCCATTGGATCTGTTGGCCAAGGCCTGATACTGGTTGTGGGTTGGAATCCCCGCTCCCTGGGAACCACCTCTCGTAGTACCCCTTTTATTTTTATTACCTCTGTTCACACCCTTAATTGGAGGTCCTGTCCACTCCAACATGGTGGTCCTGTCCACTCCAACAAGGTCCTTGTCTGAGGTAAAGACACTTGGAAACATGTCAGAATGTTCTACTGTTTCTAATGGTAACCCAGGGGAACCCACACACAGCAGCTCCCATGGGAGTAGTGCTACATACACTATTTTCATCATATATTCTCCCTTTTCCCTTTATTTTTGGGGATAATTGTAACATTCTTTAGACACTCATACACACAATTTCTTTTCACAGACTTATGTCCTGCATCTGCTCCTGAGAAAGTGCGTTTAGTGCACGAAACGTGTCGAGCTACTACTGATGCAGCCATACCTTTATTTTATGCTTTATCTTGATCCAATGTATGCTACTGTGACATTGTTTGGAATTATGTATTGCCATTTACTTGTTGTTTATGTAATATAAATATATATCCATATATATATAGATATATATATATATATATATATATCTATATATATATATATTGGCTCATGTTAACCATTTATATTCCTTCTTCTGTAAGATGTTATGTGTATTCTGGTCATCAATTATTAATAAATTGTCATTGTGTTACCTCATTCCATCAGCTGCTAGCCAGTGCCTCATTCAAAGTCCCAACTTCTTTCTCTCATTGTCAGAAGTTTATCCTCACTCCTAATAAAATTATTATTTTTTGTTTGTTCTTTGTATTTTTCTCCCCTTTAGAGAATTCTTATCATATCCTTTCCAGGCATGAAGCGAGAAATCATTTTCCCAAAAAAGACCTATACAGTAAATAATCAGCTGATTGAGGCAAATCTCAATTGTCTGAAGAAAACCTTTTCCCAAAAAAGACCTATACAGTACATAATCAGCTGATTGGGGCAAATCTCAATTATCTGAAGGTGTGGGAATGGCATAGTATTACAGCAGCATATTACTCGGCAATGACACAGTGGTATAAGTATAACACTTAGCAATGGACAGTATTACAGAAGTATATTGCAGTATAGTAAACCCCAGCTCCATCGCGGTTCAGTTTTTGTGGTCCCGGTATATTGCGTTTTTTTCTGTAATGTTATTTTACTATATAAATCATTGAAAATTAAATATTTTTGTGTTTTCCATAGCTCTTGCTCTGTCTCTCAGTATCTTTTATGTGTTTAAATTGAGTTTCTATTGTTTTAAAAGTGTGTTTTAAGACCTAAAAATGCTTTTACACGTATAGTGACAGTAAAAAAAACATGCCTACAGTGTATTTTAATAGGGTTTTTCTATTTTGCGGATTTTCACTTTTCGCGGGTGGGTCCGGAACGTAACCCCCGCGATGGAAGGGGGTTTACTGTATTGCACAGTATGGGTGCTCCAGAGGATGGCTTCTATTGGAGGGGAAGCGAACTGGAGTATAAAATATTGGCACTCTATGTTACTGCAGTGATTTCCCAATTTGCTGCTCTGGGTACTTGAATGTCTGTGGAGAACAAACAGTGTCCCTATGCAGACCCTACTAAATCAGGAACCTCTCCCTGCAATGATAACTCTCCCTGACAAATGGGGTCTCTGTCCCTAACCTATCCACATGCTCTAGATGCACCGAAATGGCACAGGCACCCTAATGTATGAAGTCCCACACTAAGATGGCCATCAGAAGTTGCAGTATTTATTCAGACAGCTGCAACCTCTGTGATAACTATGGAATATCTCAAGGAACATTTTGCTCTAAAGATTTAGCTCCATTTGTTTAGTGACACAGGGCCACCTACTGGATGGAGGCCAAATTGCACCTGTCTACAGTAGTATTTGCCATGCATAGGAATGTACTGTATACTGTACACATATAATAGTAGAAATATTTCTCTAGCACTTTTCTCTCTGGGGACTCCAAGAGCTTGCCAAATTGGTGTTGGGATCTTTAAAGAGAAGATTTGTCAGGTATTGCTATAGAGTCTCATTCAGGCCTACATTTGGCCCCCAGAAAAGATTTTCTGCAAAATGCAGGCAGGGAGTCTCATACAAAGCAATGAGAGACTGACAGTGACGATAATCCACAGGAAATCACTGCATGTCCGATTACATGTGAAATGTGCAGAAAATGCGCTAATTCCAATGCATCTCCAGCTGCTCGCACTACAATGGACATGTTATTGCAATAAACAGATAATCAAAGAAAGTACAGCGCTAAACCAAATTGCAAAATAGATATCCCATAATAAACTGAACCAAAAATTAAGAAATATATTTAATAACAACAATAATAAATTGACAGTGCAGTCCAAGGGAATAAAGTCCGTAAAATAGACTTTATAGACTTTATTCCCATATTCCTTTAGACAGAATAGACAGAATAGAGCAGATCCCAGATGATGTCTTTGAAGACGAAACGTGTTTGGTTTCTTACCATTCAGGCCATTGCACTATGATCTTGTATACTGGATGATGTTACAAGCACTTGTTTATTGGGAATGATGTAAGTTTTCTACTTTTTAAAATACATTTTGGAGATGCAGTTTTACACTATGTGGAGCCTTTCTATTACTTTATGGTCCAATACACTGTTTTGACACCAATCTATGTGGAGCGGATTCATCGCGTTGTTACGTGTGGAAACATTTGGAGTCTTCTAGTACCACTCCTGAACACATTCAAAACGTGGTTGACCCAGTACCTGTATGGGTAACTGAGTCCATATGTTCTGGTAAACAGTCATTTTTACAAGTGGTGGAAGGTTTTCACATTGAGGATTGGAGCGCAGAAGGTGGCACGACCCTGTTCTGTGATTATTCACTGCACTGGTATATATGTTTTCTATTTTACAGACTTTATTCCCTTGGCCTGCACTGTCATTTTATTACTGTTGTTAATATATATACTTCTTCACATTATTTGTTCAGTTTATTATGTGATATCTACTTTGCCATTTGGTTTAGCACTGCACTTTCTTTGATTATATGTCTGATTACATGCAAATGGCTGTGAATCGCTATGTACACTGTCTGCCTCTCATTGCTTTGTATGAGGCTTTTTGCCCATAGCTGTTTGCAGGAAACCCCACTGAGTCTTTCGTAGGAAATTGTAGTCAGCCCCAAATTGACACATTCACTGTGCTGGATTCACCAGCATTCACTGCACAATCACCAACATTGAGCAGAGCAGTAAATGTTTACCATACAGTAGGAGCATTTTTACGGAAAGCTACAGTTAAAGTATCACATTCACAGCTAGAGTGTCACATTCACAGCTTTATAAATATTTGGCTGGCTTTGTATGCCTCGGATGCCGTGGACTAGTTGTCATCCTTATCCCACATGCAACTACTTTACATTGTATTTTATGATTTTGTTAGGTTGAATATTCTGACAATGGTATTGCTATGACTATTGTTAGATATAATTTAAAATTATCGGTGGTTTTCTGTATGTATATTCATTGTTTGATTTTTGACTGTTTAATATTACTATTTACAGAACTCTATAGACAATCCCTCCTCTTTCAACCCCTGAAGAAGCAGTCTTTACAGCGAAACATGTCGGGTTTCACTGAAATATGTCACTGGATACATCCAGCAGTGACCTTTTTGACTACCAGATGAGATGCCTGGTATCATGGCTTTAATTATGTATTTATTCCAGTAGTAGTGTATATATATATATATATATATATATATATATATATATATATATATATGTACCATTTGTTGTTTTAGACAACCTCAAACCCTGCTATATGTCAGTTTTTTGCTTTGTTTATCTGTCTTATCTTGTCCCAATAAGGGAAGTTTGCATTTTAATGTGTAGTTAATAAACTTTATATTTTTATACATACATATCTATGAGCCTTATATGTGGTACCATGAAAGTCCCCCCTGCCTCCCATACAAATCCAGCCAAATCCTACAAATGATTAATTTGGACATAGGTACTATTTATATGTTTATATCATTGTAGCATACAATAGTAGCTTTATAAATATGTTCTTCAAACATAACACATTCAAAGTGTGTTTTTAGCTATTTTATTTTAGTGCTATTTTTTTTTTTTTTTTAATTGTGGATTGAGTGGAGAGGGATTAAAACCCCTGTCAGGTTTTACTGCTATCCGTGCAGAGATGTATAGTAACGAAGTAGAACTACTTAAGTACTGTACTTAAGTACCGAAATGCGGTATCTGTACTTTCCTAGAGTAGAATTTTTTTCTCCTACTTCTACTTTTACTTCACTACATTTTTTCGATGATTTCGATACTTCTACTCAAGTATTTTTTTTTTTTGTGCTGCATAGTTACTCGTTACTTTTAAAAAAATTACCACTGCCAGAACAGTAGATGGTAGGTTGCATAAAGCTCAAAAAAATGTGTATAATGTCATTTGTAAATCAGCGCATACGAAAATAAAGGCTGTGTATAATAAAAGCTGCTATACCAAATCTTTCCAATAAAAAGAAAATATGAAACAAACAAATAAATGGTGCTACAGCACTTAAAGTGCATCAAGAAACTACTAACAAACACAGGTTAATCATTTAAATAAATCATTTGAAATAATAAAAACAATATGATGTTCAAACTTTTGACTTATTTCTTTAATAACTACATAACACAGTACTTGTACTTCTACTTTCAGTACTTGAGTAGAAATTTTTTTTCAAAACTACTGGTACTTTTTACTTTTAGTACTTAAGTAGCAAATTTTTTGAAAAAACTACTTGCAATATTTAAGTAAAAAAAATGTTGAATACTTTAGTACTTCTACTTAAGTAACTTTTTCTGCGAGCACTTCCACTTCTACTCAAGTAATTTTTTGATCGAGCACTTGTACTTTTACTCAAGTAGAAATTTTGAGTACTTTATACAAGTCTGTATCCGTGGCATCACTTCCCGTTGTGGGGACAACATTTTACCCAACAAGACGTTGGGGAACAGTCTGCAAAATGGAAATAGATAACAATAACAAATCTGGCAGGGGTTCTACCCTCCCCTACTCAACCTAAAAAAGCATTTGCATTTCTTTCTATGTTGCTGTTGGAGAGTTTTCTTTAATTCCTGTCTAGTGAAAATGTTGTCTCTAGGACAGGAAGTGAGAGGAAATCTATCTAATGGAGCTCCAGGCAGCTGTAACCTGATAGGGGTTCTAATCTTTTCTCACTCTATCCAAATAAAAAAAAAGAAAGTTTTGACTATAAAATAAAGGGAGAAGACATGTATGGAATGTGCAGAGTAAAGAAGCCCTGGGATTTGACTGTAGCAATGGCATTGAAAGTATAATGAATCTCTGAATATATTATCTATCTATCTATCTATCTATCTATCTATCTATCTATCTATCTATCTATCTATCTATCTATCTATCTATCTATCTATCTATCTATCTATCTATCTATCTATCTATCTATCTATCTATACAACTACTACTACTACATCTAATAAAATAAAACAATTATTCAGTGTAAACAAACTAAAAAATAAAGGTAAAAATAGGAGAAACTTATATATTTACATACAATTGCAGCATACATATAATAAATTAATGTAAACACATAAATAATAAGTAAAAGTAAAAAGAGTTCATGTGTCTTCATAAAGTAAAAAAAGTTCTATGCATGCACATACCCGTTGTGCAACAACACTTCTTCTGATGAAATAGTAAGTCCACCTTCACACCCAAAGTGTATGTGAATCTGCTCACAGTCTGCTTTGTTTAGACTTGCGGTTGGGGGGGGGGTGGCAAAAACGCAGATCAGCTTTGCATTTTTGCCACCCATTAACTGCACCCCCCCTTAAAGTGATACTAAACACACACTGTTTAATTTATATTGTCCCTTCTATTTCTGTATATGGAAGATGGCACTGTAATTAATTTCATTGAAAAAAACTTCTAATAAACATCTTTTCTCATCGATATACAGCGGTCACATGACCCAGATCTTTCCCAGCCTGTCTGCAAGGAAACATAAGCAGGAGGAGCTTCTAGTCCTCTGCTGCTGGTCACATGTTCAAAACAAAAACCAGCCTTTGGAATACGGAGTAAAAATAAATATTGAATATCAATAAATTGTTTAAAATGTCATAGAAATATATATTTGAAATTTGAAATCAAATCTTTATTATTTTTGGCAATAACATGGTGTGGGTGGATTTCTGCCAGTCATAGACTGTGTCACACCACTCTATTCTGTGTCTTAGAATAAGAGGTAGGTGAAGCCACCATTAAAAGAGAAGTTTGGGGTTTCTCTTTTTACCCCATTCATACTTACCTAGGTGGATGCTGCATCTGTCCCCCGGCGCCTCTACACTGAGAACCGAGCGATCGAACACCGCCATTCGCTCGGTTCTGACAGCTCCCCAAGCAGAGACCTGGTGACTGTCAGTCAGCAGCTCTCCGCTCTGCCCCCTCCTCGCTCATTGGAGCGCTGGGCTCTGGAGGGGCGGGAGCGGCCGGCTCAGGCTCTCAGCGGCTCCTGGCGAATCCCCACTTCCATTGTCGCAATGACGCGGTGCCTGGACCGACATCCATGACATCAGCAGACAGTGGACTTCAGTCCGCTCTCTGCTTAAAATGGGTCACAGAAGTGCAAAACCAATTGCACTCCTGTGATCCATAGGAGATGTACAGCCAAAGCAACAGTGGCTGTACATCCCCTTTAATAAAGCTTGGGAGAATAAATATTGGGTGAAATAAAACTTACCTGTAGGTAAAATTATTATCACCTTTGGGTGCTGCAAAAAGAATAGTAATACAGTGCCCACCCTCCTTTAAGGCCCTGTTCCGAGCTACATTTATGTCTGAATAATGTGTCCGGGTTTTAGGGGGACTAAAACCCGGACACGAGATCCAAAACCCGGACTGTTCAGGTAAATCCCAGACAGGTGGCAACCCTAACCTACCCCCCTCCTCCTCCATGTAGAAATGTAGGTGAAGCCACCATTAAAAGAGAAGTTTGGGGTTTCTCTTTTTCCCCCATTCATACTTACCTAGGTGTATGCAGCATCGGTCCGATCCTGCATCCGTCCCCCGGCGCCTCTACACTGAGAATCGAGAGATCGAACAACACCAATCGCTCGGTTCTGACAGCTCCCCGAGCAGAGAGCTGCTGACTGTCAGTCACAGCTCTCTGCTCTGCCCCCTCCTCGCTCATTGGAGCGCTGAGCTGTGGTGGGGCGGGGGGGCGGGAGCGGCAGGCTCACGCTCTCAGGGGCTCACTGAGAGGCTGAGCCGAGTGTCGGTCCAGGCACCTGGCAGATCTCGACATCCACTGTCATGACACGGTGCCTGGATCGACTTCTGTGACATCAGAAGAGAGTGGACTTCAGCCCGCTCTCTGCTGAAAATGGGTCACAGGAGTGCAGAATGAACTGCACTCCTGTGATCCATAGGAGATGTACAGCCAAACCAGCTTTGGCTGTACATCTCCTTTAATCGTCATGCAATTTCCTCCCCCCATTGTGTTTAGCTGGTTAGTGGACATGGAGGAAGAGGGAGAGAGTTGGTATGTAAACACCCACATGTGTGACTCTATAGTCACATGGGCTGCTCAGATGTGACAGGGAGGAAATGCTCAGCATAGAAACTCACTGAAAACTGAGCATGTGAATGGGTTGTCACCACAGCTGCAAAATCCCTAGCTGCATTGGGGGCATGGACAGGTGGAGATAGAGAGCAGCAGGGTCAACCAGGTTTTTTTGCAGAATACAGAAAACGAATCTCATAGTGACTGAGTGAGTATAAACAGGATGTAATACACCATTTATTGGTAGTTTTTTTATGATGTGGATTTAGTGACACTTTAAAGTGGGAGTAAATTCCTATCTCTGACTTATACCTCTAGGTAAGCCTATATTAAGACTTACCTATAGGTACTGTAAATATCTCCTAAACGTGCACCTTTTAGGAGATATTTACTGTGTATGCAGCCGAAGTCTGCGGACCTAGAAGGAAGACCGGGTGAAATGGCAGCGCATTGCTGGAGGGCTTCTTTTTTAGGTAAGTTTCACATAATGTGCTAGTATGCCATGCATACTAGCACAATATGACATTATCTTACATGCCGCTGCCGCAATGCTTCACTTCGCACCCGTAGCATCGTTCACCCAACATATAGAGATCAGAGGGTGGCATGCCTACCAAACGCTGCACAGTCAAGAAAAAGGGCAAGCGCCGCAAATGCTCTGCAACCGTGTGACAGGCTGAGGGCAGCTGTCCATGTTCACATGTAGCTGAAGATTAGGCGGTTACGTTCAGTTAGGGACAAATAAGTGACCCTGGACAGAAAGATGCATCCAGGCTCAAACATCGATCCCTAACCACTGAGTATGTGGATACATGTGATGCAGCTGTTAGCATACACCTGTCATCCCAGCCATAAGAATTTACTGATTTCTGCTGGTGGAATTCAATGTATGCAGGTAACCTGTGTGAAGGATGCCTAGAGGCTCACTTATATGAAAGCATTCTGTTGCAGTGCATTAGTGCACATGCTTAACCTCCCTGGTGGTATGATTATGTCAGGAATTACATACCAAAAGCGGTACAATTGTTTTCATGGAAATTTGGCATTATGTATTATAGGCCTACAATTCTTAGTAATTACTGACTTAAACCTGACCAAAACAAGACTCTAGTAGACATCCCAGATGTGATAAATTTGAAACACAAACGCATGAATTATAATCGAATCAATAATATTATTTTATTATTTAATATATAATATATATATATAATAAAATTATATTATTGATTAGATTATAATTCATGCATTATATATTATATATAGATATATGTGTGTGTATATATATATATATATATATATATATATATAATATATAACGCATTAATTATAATTGAATCAATAATATAATTTTATATATATATATGTGTGTGTGTGCATATATATATATATATATACACATATATATATACCGGTATATATATATATATATATATATATATATATATATATATATATGCATATATATATATATATATATATGCATATATATATATATGCATATATGCATATATATATATATATGCATATATATATATATATATATATATATATATATATATATATATATATATATATATATATATGCATATATATATATATATATATATATATATATATATATATATATATATATATATATAATATAAAATGTGTTTTGTGCAACGTTTTTTTTTTTTTTTTTTTGAATTTCCCTCCCTAGTTCCGCTCCCATGCAGCATTGCTGCTGCAGGGAACGGAACTAGGAAGTGATCAGACCGACGGAGGGACGGAGGAGCGGCGGGACTCTCGGCTGGCGATCTCAGCAATGAGAGATCATCGCTGGATCGCCAGGATAAGGTAAGAGAACACCGCTGCGCTCTCTGCAATCCACCCCGAGCGTGACTCAGGGTTACCGATCCTGCAATGAAAAATCAACCCCGAGTCACGCTCGGAATTACCGCCTAGGAGGTTAATGCACCTAATAGCACGCTTTAGCATGAACTGAATTAAGGTTGCCCATTTATTTTGAATTGGCTGCCAATGCACCACAATGAGGTGAAATAATGTGCATGACCCTAAAGAGAGAAAAAAAAAAACATGTGGACTTTAAAGGTAGCCACCAGTAATCCCATAAGGAAGTAATCAGTGCTCAAATATATATACAGTGTTGGGGGTAACTAGTTACAAAGTAACTAATTACAGTAACTACATTACTTTTTTTGGTAACTAAGTAATGTAACTAGTTACAACACTAATATTGGTAACTACACTACTTTACTAGGCTATAGGAGGTAACTACACTACTTACTAGGCTATAGGAACGCGCTTTCCTGCGTTACCCAAGCCGTGCGATACAATCGTTATTTCGAAGAATAGAGAGGGATGGAGTTTATGACTTTTTGTTGCACTTTATGTTTTATTCTGTTTTTTCAGGTTTTGTTCTCATGTTTCCCAAAGTCTGTGTTTATACAATAAACTCCATGCAGAAAGAGTGTCATGTATCTTCTTCTACACGGTCAATTAAGAAAGAGGAAAGTAAAGTAATAAGTAGTGAAGTTACTTTTCAAATGCAGTAACTAGTAAAGTAATCTCATTACAATTTACAGAAGTAACTAGTAACTAGTTACATTTTTTGAGTAACTAACCCAACACTGTATATATATATATATATATATATATATATATATATATATATATATATATATATAAAAATAAAATGTATTCATGACAACAAGTTAAAGGTATTTATTAAAACCATAGCATGAATGATGTGCATGAAGATGCTATACAGCATACTCCTATAGCAAAAGAACCCATGAGTTGCCCAACGTGTGCCAGGGTCTGGTGTCTGTGAATCACAGAAACGGACGACCTCCTGTTTCCGGACCAATATGATTCTAGTGTGTAGATACCAATGGATCGCTACACGTTTCTCTAGGCAGCTTCCTCAGGAGATCTTTGGGTGAGAACCACGAAGCACCAAATGTCTTCTCAATTTTGGTATAAAAGAGTGATGATAATAACAGGGTTATTCCTGTATTGGAAATATCCACTATACATCAGTTTCCTTCTTCCTGTTCAGGGGCAGCGGCTTCTCCGAGTGCCGATCCAGCCTGTGGGAATATCCCCTCCAGTAGGGAGACAGTGAAGATGTCCACTACGAGTACTTATTACACACACAGTTATTTGGTGTGATCTTGTATTTGTATGGATTGAGGAAGAGTCAAAACCCCAGTCAATTTATGTTTTCCTGTCTGTATCCCTTTGGGGACATATACCTTTTCCTCCAGCCCCAAAGATTCACAGGATGTGAGAGGGTAACTCTCAGGTATAACAGGTATCCCCAGTGAAAGATTTACCCTCATCGCTTGTTCTGGTGACAAAATGTTGGATTTCCCATCACTTTCTGTTTCAATGATTATGGTCACCAGGACAAACAAAGAGTGGAATCTCCCCAACAGGGACACAGGCAGCATTGAAAACTTGACAAGGGTTCTAACCCTTCCCTACTCTATCGATGAAAAAAAAGTTTTACCTATACAGACACTTTTGGCTGCCCTTTGGGAAGACTTGCAAATGACAGTTTCCACTGTACATTATAGCAGCTCTGTGCAGGAAGTCTGCTGTGTGTTAGAAAAATAATATTCTCACAAAGACTTCCTGAATAATTCAAATGTATCTATTAATATTATAACAAAGATTCCCTGTAACACAAAGTATGATTTGTTATTATAGGTCCCTTAAATATTCATTCTGATATCTATCCTGGTTTATAATCCTGAGAATCAGAATTATCTTAAACTGCAGAGATGTTTTTCTTTCTCATGCTTTCAATACTAGTTATAATTCAATATGAAAAACCACCTAAAGGCTGAACTCTGAGCATATAATAAAAAAACACAATTTGATCCTGATATGTACAGTATGAATAATTTATTTAGCTTTAAATAATGTGAATATTAGGACCTAAAGTTAGTATTTATATTAGCCTCACATAGTCCTATACCCAAGAGAACCGAGGAGGAGGGCCAAGCACTGTGATCTAAACAGAAATCTATTGTATTGGAAAGCTGTCACTTAGCCTAGTACACATGGGCCAAATGCCAGGTGGTATGGGCCAGTTCAATAGAAACTGGGTGACATTCGGGCCATGTTTACTTCAGTCGGTCCAACAGAAGCCGGCTGTTCAGATAGCTTCTGTTGAAGGGGCATGACTGAAAAAGGTCTGCTGATCAGCCCCCGATCAGCGTTCTTCCAATGGCTGAGAGCGCTGACCTGAGTGTTCTGGTGAGGGGCCGTCCTCACAATAGAACTGCAGGGGAGATCGCTGTACTAAGGATGGTTAGTACAGCGGCTCCAACCAGAGTCCTGCTGGGTTGAACGAACAAAAACTACTAGTGTGTATTAGTGCTTACTTACAGGAGGGACATCATTAGACATCAATGCTCAGTGCTAACTTGCTGATAGTGACAATGGCTGAACACAGGGCCAGCGCTACCTATAGGCAAGATAGGCGCCGGCCTAGAGCGCACATCAGCTGGGGGCGGCGCTCAGTGGTGTCGCTATGGGCAGAGGCGGATCGCTCTCCCAACTGGCAAATGGTAGTCCGAGGAGGAAAGAAACTGTACTGCCATCTAACCCCCCCCCCCCCTCGAGCTGCCGCTGTCTGTCTTCTGCATATTTGGGAGTCTGTGTGGAGAGAGGTCAGCTGAGCTGTGGGCTCTTCTCCCCCCCTCCCTCTCCTCCTCCTCCTCGTGCTGCTGTGTACACTCGGGAGCGGCGCTTGTCAGTACAGCCGCTGATGTTTCTCCCCTCTCCTTCCTATTGGTTAGGAGGGAGAAATAAAAAAACAATCAAAAAGGAGCAGAGGATTATATGACATGTAGTCGAGGATTGAAGGAAACTGCAACCCCCAGCATGCCCAGCTAAAAGTAAGGGAGAGAGAACCAGGCTATGGGTGGCAAGTGGGACACTGCAGGCTGCGGGTGGCAAGTAAAAAACTGCATCTGGTGGCAGGCAATGGTGACAAACTGCGTCTGGTGGCAGGCATTGGTGACACGCTGCATCTAGTGGCAGGCAATGGTGACAAACTGCATCTGGTGGCAGGCAATGGTGACAAACTGCATCTGGTGGCAGGCATTGGTGACACGCTGCATCTGGTGGCAGGCAATGGTGACATGCTGCATCTGGTGGCAGGCAATGGTGACACGCTGCATCTGGTGGCAGGCAATGGTGGCACACTGCATCTGGTGGCAGGCAATGGTGTTACGCTGCATCTGGTGGCAGGCAATGGTGACACGCTGCATCTGGTGGCAGGCAATGGTGACACACTGCATCTGGTGGCAGGCAATGGTTGCACACTGCATCTGGTGGCAGGCAATGGTGATACACTGCATCTGGTGGCAAGCAATGGTGACAAACTGCATCTGGTGGCAAGCAATGGTGACACGCTGCATGGGGTGGCAGGCAATGGTGACACGCTGCATTGGGTGGCAGGCAATGGTGACACGCTGCATCAGGTGGCAGGCAATAGTGACACGCTGCACACTGCATCTGGTGGCAGGCGACAGTGGCAAGAGACAGGCTGCACCTGGTGGCAGGCGATGGAAGCAAGTGACACCCTGCATCTGGTGGCAAGTGACATGCTGCATCTGGTGGCAGGTGACGGTGGCAAGCTGCATCTGGTGGCAAGTGACAAGCTCAAGGCTCCCACGGATTATGCATTATGGCGACTTGAACTATTTTATTATATATTACAATGTAATAATAGAAATAATGTGATTCGATCGTCTTGAAACCATATTAAGCATGGTGTCAGGATGATTTTAGTGCTAACACCAGCCATTCTCCGAAAAATCATCCGCCACCAAATTCCTTGTCAACCCCAAGACTATATTCCCCCCTCATCCAGTCCTTGACAAAATTTTCTTCCACAAAGTGGGTCCACCCTAGCCAAAAAGGTTGGGGACTGCTGCCCTAAAGTGACATCACTTCTTCCTAGCACTCTATGATATAGATAGCCACACAGGAGAGAAAAGAGTGACAGATTCCATTGTCAGTGAGGGTTTTGAAATCATCTTTTTTTAGGAAGTGGGGGGCGGGGATCCCTGAATGGCAGTTTAGAAATGTGGTCACCTTAAGCTGATGGGCGCACGTGGGGCCTTATGTCTAAGTTTTTTGCTGTATACATGGGCAGGGAAAAGGGGTGGAGTCAGGGGCGGATCCAGTGGGGCGGCAGAACGAGGTTTCGCCTAGGGTATCAAAAATCCTTGCACCAGCCCTAGCTGAACATACATACATATGGTTTGTATTACTGTCCTTAGTACAGTGTTTTCTAACTACATAGTCAATTTATAGGGAATAAAGAGAAAAGGTACCTATGCGCTGCTAAACAGGTAAGAGATGAGAGGAAATTATGGATAAAGATTACGGACTCAAGAAAAAAATGGAAGGAAATATGCAGCCAATTCTGTATTTATCACAAAATACAAATAGATGCTAAAAGAAGGGGTGAATCAGCGCTATTCCTTTAGAACGGTAGAGGAACCAATCATTACCATTATCATTATTATCAATCATTATCATTACCGGATAAGCACACAAAGATCCACTTTACAAGTGAAGTCCATACCAAGTAAAGAGGGGCCAGAGAGGTGCAGAACCCCCCCCCCACCCCAATCCATTAGAAGAAAAGAAGGAACCCGTTGCCTGGATCTGTGTACCAACAGCGGCATATATACAAAAACGCCTTTATTGGTGTAATGTGAGGTGAGCGGCCATTGCACCTGTTTTTGGATTCGTTAGCTCACTCTGCATGACACCACTTTGGATCTCACAATAAGAAAAGTCACCAAGTTTATTTGTCAAGATATCACCACAAAAGCCACGTTTCATTTATTATTGTCTTTTGCTGTACTTGGACATTTTTTTAGTTTTGCAGCATCATTCCGTTTTGTTCACAAGGATATCTTATTTCATCACTGAATTGATTATATTCTATGCACTTGTTTTTTTTGTTTAATATTTGATCCCACACATAGTGTGGCCACTTATTCCCTATTTATAGACACCAGCACTTTATTTGTCATGGTTTCATCTTCACCATCATCACGCTACATTTTCCCGCACCTTAATTGTTTCCCACACTATTTGCTATTGACTATTGGATGTTATTTATTTATTTATTTATTGATTGATTTCTAAAAATATTTTTCATCACGCAACATTTCCCGCACTTTAACCACTTAAGCCCCGGAGGATTTGGCTGCTTAAAGACCAGGGAGTTTTTTGCGATTTTTTACTGCGTGACTTTAACGGACAATTGCGCGGTCGTGCGACGCTGTAACTAAACTAATTTGACGTCCTTTTTTTCCCACAAACAGAGCTTTCTTTTGGTGGTATTTGATCACCTGTGCGATTTTTTGATCATGCGCTATAAACAAAAAAAGAGCATAAATTTTGCAAAAATAACAATATTTTTCACATTTTTTTATATTAAATTCCCCCCCAAAAATATGTAAAAATCAACATTTTTTAACATTTTTGGCCAATTTGTTTTCTGCTACATATGTTTGGTAAAAAAAATCGCAAAAAGCGTATTTTGATTGGTTTGCACAAAAGTTATTGCGTTTACTAACTAAGGGAAAGATTTCTGTCATTTTTGGTGTTTTTTTTTTTTAACGCATAATGGCGGCGATCTGCGATTTTTTTTGCGGTACTGCGACATTGCCGTGGACAGATCGGACCCTTGACTGACATTTTTGACACTTTTGGGGTTACCAGTGACATTACTGCAGTAATCAGTGCTATACATATGCACTGTTACTGCAAAATGACACTGGCAGGGAAGGGGTTAACTTTATTGGGGAGGGAGGGGTTAAGTGTGTCCCTAGGGGCGTGCTTTCTACTGTGATTGGCTGTGGCTACTAGTGTAGGAACAGTGATCAACGGTCCTACATAGTAGAACCGTCTGATCAGTGTTTCTACACAGGGGAGAATGACAGGCGGCTTGTTTACATCAGCCGCCTGACTTTCTCCCTCTGTACCAACGATCGCACTAACTTCCCTGTGAACGAGCCGCGGCCGGCACGCGCCTCTGCGGGCGCACGCTCGCCCGCTATTGGCTCACAAGGAAGTGACAGGCAAGTGACGTACCGATACGTCACTCTGCCTGGCCGGGGCTGACCGCCGCAGTATATAGTCGTGCGGCGGTCGGCAACCGGTTAATAGTTTCCCACACTATTTTGTGTGTTATTGAGTTTTTGATATTTTATCTATTTATTTATTCATCTGGATTGGTTCCTCTACCGTGCTAAAGGAATAGCGCTGATTCACCCCTTCTTTTAGCAATTTATAGGGAATGTGTAGTTTTTAGATATAAAGGTTAATATATATAGCTCACTATAAATATCTATAAAAAATGGTGGTCAAAACTTAAATCCAGAAATAGCTAACGAGGACAGCAAGTTATTACTTGTGCAGATATTGTACAGCCGGCTAAAGGGAAAAAGAGATACCAGAGCTATAGAGAATCTTTTGACTTATATTTAGTCTCTATCCAGTGTAATATGAATGATATAAAGCTTAGGGACTTACTTTGGTATCTTCTACCCAGTGGTCTCCAAATTGTGGCCCAGGGGCCAGATGCAGCCTTTTGCTTTCCTTTACCTGGCCCGTGGAGCACTATTCCTTCCACTGGACACCAACAGTGGGGCATCATTTTTACCACTAACACCAATGACAGGGCACTTTTCCTTCCACCGATACCAATGATGGGGCACTATGATGGGGCACTATTCCTCAAGCTAAAACCAATGAGGGGGCACTATTCCTTCAACTAATACCAACAATGGGGCACTATTCCTTCAACTAATATCAATGATGGGGCACTATTCCTTCAACTAATATCAATGATGGGGCACTATTCCTTCAATTTAATACCAATGATGGGGCACTATTCCTTCAACAAATACCAATAATGGGGCACTATTCATTCAACTAATACCAATGATAAGGAACTATTCCTTCAACAAATACCAATGATGGGGCTCTATTCCTTCCGCCAATACCAATGACGGGGCACTATTCTTTCAAACTAATACCAATGATGGGGCACTATTCCTTCAACTAATGCCAATGATGGGACACTATTCCTTCAAATGAATACCAATGATGGGGCACTATTCCTTCCACTGATACTAATGATGGGTACTATTCCTTCAAACTAATACCAATGATTGGGCACTTTTCCTTCAACTAATAGTAATGATGGGGCCCTATTCCTACAACTAATACCAATGATAGGGCACTATTCCTTTCGCCTATACCATTGATGGGGCACTATTCCTTGAAACTAATACCAATGATGGGGCACTATTTCTTTAACTAATACCAATGATGGGGCACTATTCCTTCAACTAATGCCAATTATGGGGCACTATTCCTTCCACCGATACCAATGATGGGGCACTATTCCTCCAACTAATACCATTGATGGGTCACTATTCCTCCAACTAATACTAATGATAGGGCACTATTTCTTCAACTAATACCAATGATGGGGTACTATTCCTTCAACTAATACCAATGATGGGGCACTATTCCTTCAACTAATACTAATGACAGGGCACTATTTCTTCAACTAATACTAATGATACGGCACTATTTCTTCAACCAATACCAATGATGGGGCACTATTCCCTCATACTAATACCAATGATGGAGCACTATTCCTTCAATGAATACCAATGATGGGGCACTATTCTTTCAACTAATACCAATGATGGGGAACTATTCCTTCCACTGATACTAATGATGGGGCACTATTCCTCCAACTAATACCAATAATGGGGCACTATTTCTTCAACTAATACCAATGATAGGGTACTATTCCTTCCACTGGACACCAACAGTGGGGCATAATTTTTATCACTAAACCCAATGACAGGGCACAATTCCTTCCACCGATACCAATGATGGGGCACTATTCCTCCAACTAATACCAATGATGGGCACTATTCCTTCAACTAATTATAATGATGGGGCACTATTCCTATAACTAAAACTAATGATAGGGCACTATTTCTTCAACTAATACCAATGATGGGGCACTATTCCTTCTGCCAATACCAATGATGGGGCACTTTTCCTTCAAAGTAATACCAATCTGGGGGAACTATTCCTTCAACTAATACCAATGATGGGGCACTTTTCCTAACCCCAATACCATGATAGGGCACTATTCCTTCCACTGATACCAATGATGGAGCACTATTCCTTCCACTGGATACCAACAGTGGGCATCATTTTTACCACTAACACCAATGACAGGGCACTTTTCCTTCCACCGATACCAATGATGGGGCACTATGATGGGGCACTATTCCTCAAGCTAAAACCAATGAGGGGGCACTATTCCTTCAACTAATACCAACAATGGGGCACTATTCCTTCAACTAATATCAATGATGGGGCACTATTCCTTCAACTAATATCAATGATGGGGCACTATTCCTTCAATTTAATACCAATGATGGGGCACTATTCCTTCAACAAATACCAATAATGGGGCACTATTCATTCAACTAATACCAATGATAAGGAACTATTCCTTCAACAAATACCAATGATGGGGCTCTATTCCTTCCGCCAATACCAATGACGGGGCACTATTCTTTCAAACTAATACCAATGATGGGGCACTATTCCTTCAACTAATGCCAATGATGGGACACTATTCCTTCAAATGAATACCAATGATTGGGCACTTTTCCTTCAACTAATAGTAATGATGGGGCCCTATTCCTACAACTAATACCAATGATAGGGCACTATTCCTTTCGCCTATACCATTGATGGGGCACTATTCCTTGAAACTAATACCAATGATGGGGCACTATTTCTTTAACTAATACCAATGATGGGGCACTATTCCTTCAACTAATGCCAATTATGGGGCACTATTCCTTCCACCGATACCAATGATGGGGCACTATTCCTCCAACTAATACCATTGATGGGTCACTATTCCTCCAACTAATACTAATGATAGGGCACTATTTCTTCAACTAATACCAATGATGGGGTACTATTCCTTCAACTAATACCAATGATGGAGCACTATTCCTTCAACTAATACTAATGACAGGGCACTATTTCTTCAACTAATACTAATGATACGGCACTATTTCTTCAACCAATACCAATGATGGGGCACTATTCCCTCATACTAATACCAATGATGGAGCACTATTCCTTCAATGAATACCAATGATGGGGCACTATTCTTTCATCTAATACCAATGATGGGGAACTATTCCTTCCACTGATACTAATGATGGGGCACTATTCCTCCAACTAATACCAATAATGGGGCACTATTTCTTCAACTAATACCAATGATAGGGTACTATTCCTTCCACTGGACACCAACAGTGGGGCATAATTTTTATCACTAAACCCAATGACAGGGCACAATTCCTTCCACCGATACCAATGATGGGGCACTATTCCTCCAACTAATACCAATGATGGGCACTATTCCTTCAACTAATTATAATGATGGGGCACTATTCCTATAACTAAAACTAATGATAGGGCACTATTTCTTCAACTAATACCAATGATGGGGCACTATTCCTTCTGCCAATACCAATGATGGGGCACTTTTCCTTCAAAGTAATACCAATCTGGGGGAACTATTCCTTCAACTAATACCAATGATGGGGCACTTTTCCTAACCCCAATACCATGATAGGGCACTATTCCTTCCACTGATACCAATGATGGAGCACTATTCCTTCCACTGGATACCAACAGTGGGCCAGAATTTTTACCACTAACCCCAATGACAGGGCACTATTCCTTCCACCGATACCAATGATGGGACACTATTCCTCCAACTAATACCAATGATGGGGCACTATTCCTTTAAACTAATACCAATGAAGGGGCACTATTCCTTCCATTGATACCAATGATGGGGCACTATTCCTCCAACTAATACCAATGATGGGTCACTATTCCTCCAACTAATACCAATAATAGGACACTATTGATCTTTTATTGAAAAGAATCAAGCAACATATTTTATACAAAAGTAAAAAACAGAACTATAGTACAATATTCCAACCGAAAACAAAGGAATACACATCCATGTGCAGAATATGTACAATATATACATAATCCACTTCCATCATTTTTAGAAAACTATTTACATAAAGCAGCAGAAAGGGCTAAAGAGGCACAACCCATTACCTATGTATGCAGCCATTTATCAAAAACTAAGCATTAAGAAAAAATCTAGGGTGATAAGAGACAGAAAGCCACACCCGGGAAAGAGACTCCTGGCAGTCAGGGAGGCTTGAAACCCCTCCACGCCTTCAACCAAGCCCTCTGACCCCACTTGTCTCTCTCAAGCGCCCGAATCTTCCCCACCTCATGCAGAATGTCACACACCACCACCTGAACAGGAAGGATTTTACGCCAAAGGGTGACCTGACACCGTGCGTTCCATGTGTAATAACGGACTACTAAACTAACTAAAAAAAGTGTATCCAAACAAAAGCCCCCACCAGTATTGAATGCTCCGTACACCCACTCAGCATAACCCAGCCTGGAGAGGAAAGGAACACCGAGGGCCCGCCCCACCTGTTTGTATACCTCTATGTTAAAAGGGCAATGAAGCAGAAAATGGTCCATAGTCTCCTCCTCACCTGTACATTCCTCCCGAGGACAACCACGATCCACCCCACTGCGGAATTTCAAATTGCCCCGAACATAGAGCCTCCCGTGGAAGCACAACCAGGCCAGATCCCTGAATTTAAGGGGGACTCTAGCCAAATTAATCAATCTTAACCCTTCCCTCAAAATTGGGCCTGGGCAATCCCTTAAGGCCAGTGGGTCATGAAAGACTTGGCTCAAGACTCGGCTCATAAGGACTTTCCTCGGAGCGGATCTGAGATCTTCGGCCGACAGTCACCACTGCCGCTGCAACTTCAGACACGGAGCGACATAGGCTGGAAGCTGACCACGATGACCCCTGAGATTCTTCACTTGGCCACCTTCTTCCCAAAGTCGCAGAAAAGGCCTAAACCAAGATCTAAACATGCCTGCCCATCCAGGAGGCTCCACTGCAAGCATACTACCAATGTTAAACTTGAGAAATAGCAGTGAAAAGAAAAGAACGGGGTTGACCATACATAAGGCTGGCCATACACTATACAATTTTCTTGTTCAACTTTCCTTTAGATTTACCAAAACCATGTAATATAGGGTCAAACCTAAACACTTTCAATTTGTATGCAGTCAGGCAGGCCCTTGCACTACGTAGTTTAAGGTAAATCTAAAGGAAATTGAATAAGAAAATTGTATAGTGTATGGCCAGCCTAAGCCACCCTCCCTCCTGGATAGATAGGTGACATTCCTCTTGATGGGGTTCAGTCTGTTCCCCCACAGCATCTGGAAGAACACACTATAGATCCTAGCATAGAGAGACACTGGCAAGATGCAGACAGGGCTGACATACAAGAAGATCGGTATCAGGTAAGTCTTAATCAGATCAACCCTTTCCTTTAGAGATAACTTCCATCTCTTCCAGCTGACCACTTTAGTATTGGCAACTTCCAGCCTGCCTTCCCAGTTTTTGAGGCCATAATCGCCAGGTCCAAATTCAATGCCTAATATCTTAATTTTTTCCTGGGGCACTGGAAAGGTGTCCGGGAGATCAAACCCCTCACCTTCCTTTCCCATCCAAAAAACTTCAGTCTTTTCCTGATTGATCTTGGAGCCTGATGCTTCAGAGTACCGTGATGTCAGAGAGACCACCTCCTCCGCTTCATCTGTCCCAGTGACAATCACTGACACATCATCCGCATAGGCAACAACCCTCAAAGGCGGCTCACCCGGGATTCCCACTGGTACCCCACACAACATGCTGCACTCTAGCCTCCTGATGAAGGGGTCGATTGCAAACACATAGAGCAGGGGACTCAGGGGACAACCCTGGCGCACCCCAGAGCCAACCTCAAAGGACTGTCCAACCCAACCATTAACAAGAGGGAAGCTTTCTGCCCCCTTATACAAGACTTTTAACCAATCGACAAAACCACCCGGCAGACCGTACTTACTAAAGAGCAACCACAGGTACTCATGATTGACACGATCGAAAGCCTTTGCCTGATCCAATGCCAGTAGATACTTTCCCCAGCCTGCAGCCCTGCACTGCTCCAAGGCCTCCCGGACAGCTAAAACTGCTGTGATAGGCCGATAGGCGCCAGAAAAGTATCTTCGCCAGCACCTTTCTATCGACATTGAGAAAGCTGATGGGGCGCCAATTCTCAATCATCGAAGGATCTTTACCTTTTGAAAAAAGAATCACAGCTGAGTGTCTCATGGAAGGGGGAAGCACCCCCTCAGCAAGACAACTGTTAAAAACCTCTACCAAATGTGGGGCCAGAATAGACTTAAAGGCTTTGTAAAACTCAGCCGTCAGACCATCCGGTCCAGGTGACTTCTTGATGGCAAGCTGTTCAATTGCCCTCGTCACCTCTTCAACTGTGATCTCTTCTGTCAAATTCATCAAAGGGACATCTCCACCATTTAGACCTGGAGTAGAGTCCAGAAAGCTTTCCATCTTGTCCCGGTCAAGCTCTTTCCTCCCAAGAAGTTCAGCATAAAAAGACCTCACGACCTCCAGGATCCCTGACCTGGACTTTGTCAAGGAACCTGTACTATCCTTAAGGCCAACGACCATCTTAACAGCTACACCCTGTTTGCAGTTCTGGTAAGGGTCAGGCGAGTGGTATTTCCCATAGTCCCTCTCCAGAACCAAAGAGGTATGCCGGTCATATTGACACTTCCTGAGGAGGATTTTCACTTCAGAGATTGCCCCAGGATCTCCTCCTCTCGAGACAAGAATATCCAGCTTCCTCCGCAAACGTTGGTAGGTCATGTATCTATTAAACTGTTTTTTATTGGCAAGGCCCCTGAAGAATCCACAATCCTCTTTTTGGTCAGCTCCCACCACTCAGCCTTGCTGCTACAAAAGTCCAGGATGGTCACCTGTGCCTGAAAGAATTCCTCAAAGGATTGTCTAACATGTTCTTGCTCAAGGAGAGTCGAATTTAATCTCCAGATGCCTTTGCCCCTCTGAGGGAAATCTGAAGCATTCAAGACCACAGATAGCATACAGTGATCAGAGAACTCCACTGCCTGCACCACTGGGGGCGAGAAAGCAGAGGCCTCCTTCAAAAAAAACCTATCTATCCTACTCTGACTATTACCTCGATGAAAGGTGAACCCTGTGTCATCCGGAAGGTGCTTAATGTGCACATCCACAAGACCAGCATCCCTAACCATACTATTTAAAAAAACGCTATCATATCCCAGCCTGTCATTGAAGTCCTTCCTGTCCTTGGGCCTAGTCACAGTATTAAAGTCACCTCCAAAAACCACTTGCCGGGATGTAAAAAGAAATGGCTTGATCCTTGTAAAAAGGCATTTCCTGTCCCACTTTGTGTGCGGCCCATAAATATTAATTAGGCGCAGGTCCTGCCCTCCCACAAGAACGTCTAAGACCATACATCTCCCAATCTCCACCTCAATAACCCGCCGGACAGTTACCATGCCGGTTTTAAACAACACCGCCACCCCGCCGTAAGGCTCGGCCGCAAGAGACCAGTAAGATGGACCATACCTCCACTCTCTCTTGGCTTTATGAATATCTGCCAAGGAGGTGAGCCTAGTCTCCTGCAAAAATAAAATTTCAGCATCTAATTGGCTGAACAAAAAGAAGGCCATAGAACGAGCTCTTACTGACTTAATGCTGGCGACATTTATTGTCACCACTTTTAACGGAGGGGGAACCGCCATTTGGGTTATTGAGTGGATTGCTTCTTAGCTCCCCTCTGCTGCTCATCACCAGAAGCCTCTCTCTTTCTTGAAGCCTCCTCCAACTCCATTTCAATTTCTGAATTCTGCTCAGAATAATCCCCAGATGAGGAGATATCCCAAGCAGAAGCCCTAGAACGGTTGGAGACAGTCACTGAGGCATCCTGTCTCTGTTCCGTCCTCACCGTCCGTCTCTTCCGCCTCACAACCTTCCTTCTCTCCTCCAGGTACTGCAGGTCAGATTCAGAGATGCTTTCATCTCTTGTTTTCTTCTTCTTCTTTGAAGTCTTCACAGAAGACTTCTTTAGAGAGGAAGCCGCAGCAGCACCCTTTTTGGTACCCTCTACCACTCCTGGTGGGTGGGGGGCTTCTTTAAGGTCACACCTAGGAAGGGAAGACTGATCGGGAATAACTGACTCAGGGGGCACAGACTTGGCAGATTCTGACACAAGAGGAGTGGGTACAGTAGGCTGGGGGGGACACAGGGACAGACACAGAAGGAATACTTACAGATACAGTAGGGGTGGGCACAGGGACTAGGGAGGGATCCTGAACAAGACCAGGGGAGTCAGTCACCGCAGAGGAGGGTGGTACACCAGGGGCCTCATCCTCCATCCTGTCCAGCCTTAAGAGGTCATCTATCACCTCTCTATCCATATTATGCCAGGCTTCAGGACATCGGCTGAAGGGGTGGCCAAGGCGCAGGCACAGGTTGCACCTTATCGCCTGAGTGCAGTCCCTGGCCACATGACCCTGTCCCCGACACACTGAACAGATCAGTGCTGAACAAGAGGAGCTAAAATGCCCCTTTTCTCCACAGCGGTGACACAGTTTTGGCTGACCGGGATAAAAAATAGTCATCCTATCACTCCCTATAAAGGCAGAGGAGGGCAGGTGACGGACAACATTCCCATCTCGAGCCAACCTGACCGTTACCGACCAACCCCCGGTCCAGATGCCACGCTCATCATGAATTTTATCCGGCCTGGTCAAAACATCCCCATAATTTTTCAACCAGACCTCTAAGTCCCGAGCAGGAACACTCTCATTTGTAAGGATAATAGTAATTTTCTTTACTGTTGACCTTTGGGAAACTGCCACTGGCACCAGACCTTCCCATTCGGGTCTTGACCTGCACCGAGCCATATATCGTTCCCAGAACAAGTCAAGACCCTCTGGTCTGGTGAAACTAACTGTGTATTCCCGGCTTCCAGCCACATGTATCAGGGCATATAGGTCATCAGCTCCAAAACCCATATCTAAAATCAGGTCCACCACCATACGCCTTGCTAGAGGGACTGCACCACCTTCCCATTTAAGGAGGACTACGTTCCGCCTTGGACCCCCAGCAGAAGCCATAGATCCAAGACCAGATCCAATGGCGCTCATAGTGGCAGCCTGCGAGGGAAAACCCCGATTAGAAGCAGAGCTCCTCCTTGATTGTAACCCTGGCTTGATGATATTGCCAGGAGCACAGCTTACCACCTGTGCAAATGTAGGTTTATTAGGGCCAAGACCCCACACTGATGTCACATTATCAGGTACACTACTATTATTATTTTTACCAGCTTGGCCTAAACAAGCAGCATTATCAGTTCCACACACAATGGTGGGTTCCACCATGCCTGCAATGTTATTAGGGATAACTGTTTCTGATGCAGTACCAGGTGCTTCCTGCTGCTGCGCTGTAGAGTCCTGTTCAACAGTGACTGAAATAGTTTTAAGCTCAGCAGAAGGGGGGTTAATCGGCTCTTCTGGGGTTTGTGGTTCTTTCGCAGAAATGTCATTTTTTAAACAAAACTTTTCCTGTTTAGAGACATCAGCAGCAGGCACAACATTTCTGAGCATAGGGGAATCACACTGAGTGTCATTAGGAAACCCATCACTAGGCAAGGTGCTAAAAGGCACAAAAACTGTTTTATCTTTTACCTGGGGCTTTATATCCTTTATTTTATCAGGCACACTCTCAGGTAAGTCCTCCACACCACCAAACACCAGCTGATCTTCTTGCATTGGAGACTCCATTACCTGTATAACTTTCAACATGCCTCCTGAGCCCTGAGATGGCAATGGGCTGCTTACCTCACCTTGAGGGGGAAGGGGGTCAGAACTGGGCGTCTCCTCCTCCACCTCCATCTTTGCAAACCTTCGTTCATTGCAAAACTTCTCCCTGAAGGGACCATCCCTGCCTTCCATCATGGCCACGATAGTTTCTTGATGTTCCACACGGACTTTCGCTAATTGGACCTCTGAATCCATGGATCCACGGTTCTTGCTGAACAAGCCTTCACGCTGCTTTCTCAGGCGTTTCAAATCCGCTCTAAGCTTGTAGAGCTTGTCTCTTTCCTTATTGAGGACTTTGATCCCGGCCACCACTCGCTCCCGAATGGATCCAGCATCTTCATCCTCACCAGGTGCAGAGAGATCACCAACCACGGGCTGCACAGGAGCAGGGGTGCCATCCATCCGCCCAGGGGATGTCTGAGAGTTTCCAGCAGGAGAGGCCCTGCTGGCCTCCATGGCTTCCCCAGAAGGGGGCCAGGAGAGCTGGGAGGGATTTCACCTCACTCCCCTCTTACACAGATCACCTGGAGCAGCAACAGACACACAGCCAGAGAACCTTCCAGCAGCCACACCCGAAGCTGAATGATGGGAAACGACTCCTCCCACTGACAGCAATGATGGGGCACTTTTCCTTCAAAGTAATACCAATCTGGGGGAACTATTCCTTCAACTAATACCAATGATGGGGCACTTTTCCTAACCCCAATACCAATGATAGGGCACTATTCCTTCCACTGATACCAATGATGGAGCACTATTCCTTCCACTGGATACCAATGATGGGACACTATTCCTCCAACTAATACCAATGATGGGGCACTATTCCTTTAAACTAATACCAATGAAGGGGCACTATTCCTTCCATCGATACCAATGATGGGGCACTATTCCTCCAACTAATACCAATGATGGGTCACTATTCCTCCAACTAATACCAATAATAGGACACTATTCTTCCCACTGACACCAATGATGGGACATTATTCCTCCCACAGATGCTATATAATTGTTTTACTCCCATTGACCACCAATCTTGAGGCCCTGTTCACTTACCACTGGTGCTGGGACATTTTCTACTTCCATTGGCCACAGTCCGGCCCTCCAAAAATCTGAAGAACAATAAACTGAACCTTTTTGCTTAGAAGGTTTGAAGGCCCCTCCTCTAGCCTACTGCATCATAACCCACAGGCTTCTATGACTTGCCTTTGAAACCCTGAGCTCCAGAGAGTCGTATAAATTCTGCATTTATTTCTGCACCTGATAAAAAGGTGATCTGATCAGAAGTGGCATGACAAAACAATAAAAGATTCAACAAAAATAATATATTGATTTTCTTTCTTATTTACTTTACTTCTTTGGTTAGAATGACTTGACAAGCCAGCATTGTGTCAGTTATCTGGAGATCTCTGGAATAGGCAAGTAATAATTAGCAGAGATGATAAGCAAAATGTTGTACTGAGCACACAAAATGACCGTATAAAATCATGCTTGTGTGCTCGCTGATGAATGTAATACTGATTTATATATAAGAACTCATTCTGCTAGTAAACACATAGCTCATGTTAACCGTACTAATATTGTCTGCAAACAAACAGTGCCTATGTTTAATGACAAGAGGATTTAGCATAGGGAGAGGGTGTCTTTGTGTGAATCTCAGATAAAAGAGCAGGCTGCACCAGGAATGCCCAGAGGTCACAGTGAAGTCACTGGAACAAGTCAATGTTTCCACTCTGTTAGAGGCGCACTGACTGCTCCCTGGCACATTGCTAAGGACACACTGATCCTTGGCACAATGCTAGAAACACACTGCAGCCTGACACACTTCTATTTATGTGACACACAGCGACTATCTCAGCCATCCCAGGAAAACTGTCTGTAATGCATTGCTTCCTTATACACTGCTGGCTACTATGCTGATTTTGTAAATGCAAATAATAAACCAACAATCTTTGAAACACAAATAGTAACACACTAGGTTCTTGACACACAAATAATACTACACCACTAATCCTTAACATATTGCTTGCAACGCACAACAGTCCCTGGTACACAGTTGACAACACAAAGATTCCAGGTGCAAACCTAAACCAGATTGTACACTAGACATTTGTAGGCCAAGTGTTTAGGACAGTCTTTCTCAAACGTTTTACCCTAGAGAAGGGTTTTCCAAACCTTTTAGTACAAGGGTCATATTGTATAGTTTACAAATATTTTCAGGCTGAAACAAAACAGTTTTTATAAATAAATAAGTCCCCTTATATATCAGGGTCCTCATTAGAGTCCCCATTATGCCAGGGTCCCCGTCAGAGTCTTCTCTTACATCAGGGTCCCCATCAGAGTCCCCCTTACATTAGGGTTCCCCTTTACATCAGGGTTCCCTGTGATATCAGGGCCCCATCAGAGTCCCCCTTACATCAGGGTTCCCCTATACATTAGGGTCCCCAGTTATATCAGGGCCCCATCAGAGTCCCCATTACATCAAAGACCTCATCATCATCCCCTTTACATCAAGTTAAAGCAGATAACATAGGCAGCCTCTGCTGACCTAAATCCTCAGTCTGTGAAGATTAAGGATGTACCATTGACCCTAGCCCCAGCCTGGATAAAACTATAGGCCCATGGATCGTAGTTTGGAGACCCCTGCCCTAGAGGAACCCTAAAACGAATTTTCAGGTATCGGGAACTTCTACTAAATCCAATTCATCAGGGTCTGTGGGACAAATGCCCCTTATATTGGAGGCCAGTAGGAAGAATGCAACCCTTACAGTGGTGATTACATTGACACCCTTACAAATAGCTAAAATTATTTTTGGTGTCATGTAGCCGATTCTGCCAAGTGGTGTAGGCCTTGGAACTATGCAGGCACCATCAAATGAGAGGTCAGTCAGCCACAGCTTAACGAACCCCTAACAACGTCTGAAGGAATCTTTGGGTTCTATGGAACCTTGGTTGAGAATGGCTAGTCTATGACATACAATATTTTGGGGTCTACAAAGTATATATATATATATATATATATATATATATATATACATATAATCAAATGATATTGATTAAAAAGCAGGCCCCCAGCTTTAGAATAATCATTGTGTGTGGCTGCCAATCCGAGATAAAAAATGGCCAATCAGAAGCAGAGGGTGGGCACACTACATATTGCCTGTCTAGTGAAGAGCTGCATGGTGACTGCTGCTGATCAGTCAATGCCAGTTTATCAGCACACGTAGCAATAGCAACACATTGGGGTTTATTTACTAAAACTGGAGAGTGCAAAAATTGATGCAGCTCTCTGCAGAAACCAGCTTTAATTTTTTTTTTTTTTTGTCAAAACCTAATTGAACAAACTGAAGTTACAAACTGATTGACTACCATGAACAGCAGCGCCAGATTTTTCAATCTTCAGGATTAGTAAATCTACCCCATACACACCAGTCCTAACACACTGCTAGCAACAGTTCATTCAGGGCCATATATACAGGAGTTGCAGGGGTTGCAATTGCATCCGGGCCCCATGCTCCAGGGGGCCTGTGCGGCTCACCTGTACACCTGGATAGGAGGGGGGCCAGCGGGGGCGGCATGTAGAGAAATCACTGTCCTCCTTTCTACTCCTATAGCTGCAGGAGGAAAATGGAGGAGATTGGTTCCTTTGTATGCTGCTCCCGCCATTCTTCCTATCCAGTTTACTTGTGTTCTGCTGTCTCTGGGCCCCTGTGTGCTCACTTCCCTCTCCTGCTGGCTGCTGCAGGGGATGTGTCACAATAGAGAACCAGGAAGGGGTCAGTAAATATGTAATTTAGCAGCTCCTTCCTTTTCTGAATGGACAGAGTCATAGTCAGTGACATTGTAAAAAAATAAAATAAAATGATACAAAATAATACAATTACAATACCAAAAAATAAAAACTACTGACCCCAGTGGGTGAACTTCCAGGATCGCAAAGGTCACACCTGCGACCGGGCCCTGGCATTCCACCACTGTGGGGAGGCCCCAAGATGGCAGCAAGGGACCCACTGCAGAACTTGTGAAAAGGTCACGCTGCGGGATTGTAATAAAGGGCCCCACAACAAGAGTAAAGGCTTGAATGTAAGGGCCCCGGCCAGGGGGGCCCTTCATGGTTTCTTGCACCGGGGCCCTGAAGGTTCTAGTTAGGACTCTGAGTATATTGCATTGTAATATATCATAACCTGTCACACTGTTAGTAATAGATAGATCCTTGATACCAGCAGTAGAGGCACACGGATTCCTGGTACAAAGGGTACTGTGCTAATATTAAATACACATCTTCATGACACTCTGCTATTTAGTTACAGATTGCTGACCCACATAGATTTATTTTTCTCTTTTATATAATGCTGACATTTTTAAGCTTTCTAGAATTAATTTGAATCACATGCATTAAGCCCTACCTCCATGACACCTTTCAATTCTATGTCCTTACCACAGTTGTAGACAGTAGGACATACATGGGTAGAAACCAACTGCACTACCAGCATGCTTTTGGTTTGTGTGAAGAAGCTGGAGTAGCTGGACGACTAATATACGAACTTGGGGAGACCATAAAAATTCTATGCAGATAAATACTTTCGTCGAAATAAGAAAGTTAGTGCTGAAAACCAAATTGGCTATCTACTTTAAGTGGTAGCAATCAAAAAAAATGTTTACATATTGCAGCTTAGCAATCCCTAAATGTGGAGGTGGCATTTGTTTCCTTTTTAATCTATTTTTCTTTATTTTTTTGTTGCGGCCAGTAACACATTCCTGTCTTCCTCTGGATGGAGGAGCAGTGGAGACACTTTTGGGTAGTGTTGTTAGTAGACGCACTAGTAAATTTGGATGGAATTGATTGGCAAATTAAAGCTGAACTCCGTCTAACACTTTTAAATCAGTTATAGCAACAGTTTTTTTTCCTTTTAGGATAAAGATTTTACACAAATACTTAGAAGCTAACCATTTAAAGCTCCCCCCCTCAGTGTTAAATGGTTTGCTTAAACCTTCTAACTACCACTTTTGCAAAAAAGCTTGTTCTGTTAAAGGAAGTTGAAAAATAACAGACTTACCAGCATAAAGCACTCACAAGGTGATACTGTCATTACATTAAAGAACTGATAAGCTGCAATTCAGTTAGATTTTGTTTTTGGGTTCATTACCATTTTAAAGCCCAATTCCAGATCTTGAGTCCATCTTCCCCCCCCCCCCCCCCCCCCCAAATCTAGTACTGAAATTAACACCGTTCTCTGCAGAATTCTCCTGTGTGCTCAGGGCAGCTTAATGATGCATGCCTAGGGAACATGACTTTTCCTCACAAGAAGTGGATCAACCTACAGGAGGACCCACAGCAGTGGTGTATTTTGGTTTTGTGCTGCCCTAAGCTAGACTAAAATTGGGCGCCCCCCTCCTATTTAAGTTTGCCCACCCCTTCCTGTTTAATGGATGCGACGCCCTCCAAAATTGAAGAACTACAAGTCCCAGCAAGAACCACTGAGATCTCATGAGAGGGGGGTGAGAGAGAGAGAGGGGGGTGGGTGAGAGGGGGTGGGAGAGAGAGGGAGGGTGTGAGAGAGGGGGAATAAGAGAGAAAGGGGGTGAGAGAGAGAGCGGGGGGAGAGAGAGGGGGTGGGAGAGCCCCTAGCCCTTCCTGCAGTCCCTCCTGTTCCCCCTGTCTGTGGGTAGGTGGGTGTGATGCACCTACCTACCGCCCGTCCTCATCTTTTGGGCCCTCGGTCAGCCTGTCGATGTCCCAGCTGGGAGCAGAGAGGAGGTTTTAGAATGAGTGCAGGCTCTGGGAGGCGCCAGGGATGCTGCATCCGCTGCTGCTTAGGACAAGGTGGCGCCGTGGCACTGGAGGTCTTCTCCCTCACAGGCTCTCAGTTCTAGCCAGCTTCCAGGGTCGACCGGCTGCCCGCTCGCTGTGTGAAGACGCCGCAGCTCAGCAGCAGCAGCTACTGTCAGCGGTGGATTGGTGGATTTTGCTTTGTTGCCCTGTACCCCACTGTCACCGGACCAGCAGGACTATTTGGGCCCCACAAGCACTAGGTGCGGAGGAGCACAAGCACTAGGTGCGAAGGAGGAGGATGTTAAATCCTCCTCCACTTTGAATCATGGGCAGGGAGTCACGGCAGTGACGTCACTGGTTGCTAGATGCCAGCCGGCTCTAGCAAACAGTGGCCAATAGACTCTCAAGTGCATGTGGGGGCAGCTATTTTTCTGCCTCCCTGCAAAGTGCTGCCCTAGGCCTGGGCCTTGTTGGCCTAGTCCAAAATACAACACTGACCCACAGTAGATCTCAAAGCGGTATGTCTGTGGGGGACTTTTATGGAAAAATAGCAACCCACTCGCGCTATGAAATAGGTTCTTTTTATGGTGTCTTTCTGCATCTAATAATAATGTAGCGCCACAAAGGAGCCACTTGGTTATTTTAGATTTCTTGTTTCACGCCTCGACTCCAAGAACAATCTCAGCCCCTCTGACACACCTTCTGCGAGCTTAAGTAACACCACAAATGTAAAATACCCTTCACCTAGCTGTGAGGTATTATCAGTAGAAAAAAACACATACACCAGGTTAGGGATAACTTGCTTAACCAACTAATGCAGATTAGCATAAATGGTAGTTTCAACAGAATTAAGCAACAGATATCAGGCAGGCAAATTCCGACACAGGCTGCTAAACATGGTAAAAGAACTATAACCAAGATGAAAAGGGGAAAGGAAAAAAAAAAGAAGAGTACACTTCTATAAAATTAGCTAAAAGCAATGTATAATATCTCTAAATGCGTTCTGAATGATAGCAGCTCTATATTGGTTCTGTGTGCATTCAAATGAATAGACAGGGGTGGGATACCGCCTTAAATGGCCAGCAGATAGAGCTTTAAGGTAGTTACAACTAGGGGAAGTACTTAGTCCTATGTTTCATTGGAGATCATTGGCGCACGTTGCAGCCATCAGTAAGGCCTGCAGGCAGTATTAGAGCCATGGGGTCACTGGTTAATTAGCTCCTAGTGGCTTTAATCCGTAGCAGTTGTAGCAAGTAGCAGCCTCAAGGCCCGCTCACTAGTCTTGGTAACACTGTGTTAGTTGCCCCTCTGATCAGGCTTCCACTCACTTAGGTTGCTTAGGGTGACTCTGGCAGGCACCTGCCGGCAAAGACAGTTTCCCGGCAGTGGCTCTATCTATCTTTTTTGGTCCCAGAACTGCTTTCCCACACTGTAGTAGCTCTGGAGATGACAACCCACACCTCTTCCTCTTACCACAATGACCCCTGATAACTTGCTGCAGACTCAGGAGATCACCCAAAAAACTGGGATTTTCTGCCGACTTGGGCTCTCTTTTTCTGACTGACAATCTTGGGCACAGTTGTTCTCTCCTCCCTCCTCAGTTGTTCTCTCTTACTCTGAAATCACCTCAGCCTCCTCAGCACTTTCTAAAACTCCCCTTTTTTTTCCCAGTGTCCTCTGTGTCTTATAGTTTTCTGGAAGGACAATTCAGCATCTCCCTATCTCCATCTTGTGGCCAAAAGGAGAAATTGCGCGACAAATAGTCGTTCATTGCTTAACCACTTGCTGACCGGCCGGCAGGGCGGCTCGGCTGCGTCCAGTCACCTAATACTACGTGACTGGAGTGCATGTGGTTTCGGTGGCGCGCATGTGCCGCCGGAGCTGCGCTCCCGCTGTGTATAAAGGCGGGCCGAGGGAGGCGTGGCCGCGATTGCCGCTGCCCTCCCGTGATCGTCCGAGAAACCGAGTGAAGACCCGCCTGCTTTGTTTAGATAATCTTCTGTCAGACAGGCAGGGACAGATCTGAAACTGAGATCTCTCTGTGCCTGTCACAGAACCCCCCCCCCACACACACACACACACACACACACAGCCAGTAAGCATATTAGGCATACATTTAACCCCTTTGATCACCCCCAGTATTAACCCCTTCCCTGTCAGTGTCATTTATGCAGTAACATTGCATATTATTTAGCACTGATTACTGTATTAGTGTCACTGGTCCCCAAAAAGTGTCAAAAATGTCAGTTAGGGGTCCGATCTGTCCACCGCAATGTCGAAGTCCCACTAAAAATCGCAGATCGCATTACTAATAAAAAAAAAAGTCCAAATATCTATCCCGTAGTTTGCAAACGCTATAAATTTTGGGCAAACCAATTGAAATACGCTTTTTTGGATTTTGTTTACCAAAAATATGTAGCAGAATATAACTGGGCCTAAACTGATAAAAAATTAAATTGTCGCTATTTTATTGTTTATAGCGCAAAATCTAAAAACCGCAGAGGTGATCAAATACCACCAAAAGAAAGCTCTATTTGTGGGGAAAAAAGGACATCAATTGTATTTGGGTACAGCGTCGCACGACCGCGCAAATTTACGTTAAAATAACGCAGTGCCGAATTGCAAAAAATGGCCTGGTCATTAAGGGGGTAAATCCTTCCAGTCCAGAAGTGGTTAATGACACATGTTTTATAAATAATTTTTATAAATAAATATAATAATATGGTTTTCTTAAATTATAAAATATTATATATTAATTTATTGCTCTTTTTTAGATTCGGGAAGGGTAATTGACATGATGCTATTTAATTTCTTTTTAACATGTATATTGTTGTATTAAAGTTTTGCTTTATCCTCATAAAATGAACCTATCCTGGCCCCGCCATTATTCATTTAGGCAGTCTAAAATTTGCCCAGATTTATGGATTGATATACGTACTGTATATTTATATATTTAAGTTAAGGGCATATTGGTTTTTTATGATTATTTTGCCCTTCTTCCGGGTGGGCGTGGGTAATTGATTAACAGCGTACAATACATTCCCATTTGCTCTTCCGGGTTGGGAGGGCTTTAATGTACTGGCGGAGGCGGATTGGTTGCTTGAGGAGGCTTGCCGCTATTTATATGAATGGTTGTGACTGCGGTCATATGACCTTTGATGACGACAGCCTTACGTGCTGACGAAACGCGTTGAGACGTTGATCGCAACCACGCTACTACGTCACTTCCGGGATCGGGTGGTACGCAACTGGACCGCAGAAGCGGCGTCCACTGTCCAGTCCACGACCCATGACTTCTGATATGCGCTTTATGATTATGAGAATGTAAGTGTACTTGCTTTTATTGAAATAAACCCGTGTTGATGTACTTCACCATGCGAGCCCCTTGTTCTTTTGCATATAAATTGAGGAATACAGAGTCTTTGCTGTGAGGTTCATGTCCACTGGATATTATATGTGAGCCCCATCTGTCCTGCTTTGCATGCGCTGAGGAGCACGGAGTGTTTGGCCGCAAGATCTTGTTTGGTGGATATCATAACGGGCCACAGTAACTTACCTGTACCTGGATACCAGCCCTGTACATAATCTGAGCTGCCTACAATGACCCCCTATAATTAAGGGGTCTATGAAATCTGATAAGCATTTGTGCACACCGGGTGGTCCTGTGTCTTGGTGGAGGGACTGAAGCTTGAGTGCATCTGGAAAGATTCCCCTTAGAGACTCCTTTTATTTGGATTGTTTTTTTGGGACTTTCTTTTGTTTGTCAATTGAATTATTCATTGCACTCCACCTTTTCAGGATTCATTTATTTGATCACTGTATTCATTTATTTAATTTATTTAGTTTTTCACCGATTAGTATTAATTTAGTATATTTATTATTTATACTCATCTGGTTCACTGATTGCACAATCTAATTTGAATGATATATTCATTGCACTTAATAGGTTGAGCGCAGCTATGTTATACTTCACTGTATAATTTATTTTGCGTTAATGACACATGCCTGCTACATTAAGAAAAGACGTATGACAGTTTTTATTTTTTGTTGTTTGTGTGGACAGCAAATATGGCTGGCAAACATGATGCAAGGCAGGATTTCAGTGCTTAATTCTGTCTAAGCTGTGTTCTCATCCAGCAAGCTGTGGTGAAAGGAAATTGTCAGTGGGTGACTTTAACAGTTCCTCATTTTAATTCAGTAATTTCTTGCATAATGACTTCATCCACAATGCTACAGCCCAACATTTTCCTCCTGCTTTAACTTTAAAATAGGGCGGCACAGTGGTGTACTGGTTAGCACTTCCACCTATCAGCACGAGGATCACTGGTTCGAATCCCAACCGCGACACTACCTGCCTGGAATTTGCATGTTCTCCCTGTGCCTGTGTGGGTTTCATCTGGGTACTCTGGTTTCCTCCCACACTCCAATGACATGCTGGTAGGATAATTGAATCCTGTATAAAAATTGGCCCTACTGTGTATGTATGTGAGTTAGGGACCTTAGATTGTAAGCTCCTTGAGGGCAGGGACTGATGTACGGTATATGTAAAGCGCTGCGTAAATTGATAGCGCTATATAAGTACCTGAAATAAATAAAATGATAAATAATAAAATGGATGTGCTATCTCCACCTCCAATCCCTAACTTGGAGGACCAGGATATTGCTTTTTTTGTCTGGGCGACTGCAGGAGGCCTTCCCAAAAGGGTGTCCATATTAGACAGGAGACAGGAGAGCTGCCAGGTGTACTACCCGCCATACTACAGACTGGAAACTGACCGGCCCGACACCAGAGCTGCTCCGGCACCTGCAACTCACCACCGCAAACTACTCATGGGGAGCGAAGAGAGCGTGCCAGTACCAACGCACCAGACCTATGAGAAAGAGAGAAAAGGTTGGACCCATTGAAATCTTACATCGCTGTTTCCAGAGAGACTGCAGTTCTGGATTTATAGCTGAAGCATTGATTTTGCTTTGCCACTCTGAAACCGTTACATGTTTGGTTGATGTCCATTTGCAGTATATATTGTATACTGCCCATCTTATTCCTTTATCTGGTAAGGAGATTGGAGTGCTCCATGGTGGTGCAGTGTGCTTTACTTTATACAGAAGTTGGTGGAGGAATTTCATCTCTTCATTCACCCACGTGTATATGTGTTAGCGCTGCATATGGACTTACATACTAGTATCAATGCCTCTGCCTATATAGTTCCTAACCACAGAAGTCTGATCACAACACCAATTTTTTACCTACTTCTATTAAAATAAATCTGTGTTATATCACTTCATAACAGTTGAGTACTGTCCGTGATATTTTTTTTTTTAAGGGCAAGCTTTTGGGGTGTACGCCGTCTTCTAGGGTCCAAGGTACTGCTCAACTGTGTTGCAAGTGCACTTCAGGGCAAGCTTTTGGGGTGTACTCTGTCTTCTAGAGTCCAAGGTACTGCTCAACTGTGTTACAAATGCACTTCAGGGCAAGCTTTTGGGGTGTACTCAGTCTTCTAGAGTCCAAGGTACTGCTCAACTGTGTTACAAATGCACTTCAGGGCAAGTTTTTGGGGTGTACTCCGTCTTCTAGAGTCCAAGGTACTACTCAACTGTGTTACAAATGCACTTCAGGGCAAGCTTTTGGGGTGTACTCCGTCTTCTAGAGTCCAAGGTACTGCTCAACTGTGTTACAAATGCACTTCAGGGCAAGCGTTTGGGGTGTACTCCGTCTTCTAGAGTCCAAGGTACTGCTCAACTGTGTTACAAATGCACTTCAGGGCAAGCTTTTGGGTGCACTCTGTCTTCTAGGGTCCAAGGTACTGCTCAACTGTGTTACAAATGCACCTCAGGGCAAGCTTTTGGGGTGTACTCCGTCTTCTAGAGTCCAAGGTACTGCTCAACTGTGTTGCAAATGCATTATTAAGACTACAATTACCTTAAGCATATATACTGTATAGCTAGTAACTCAGTCCCTAGTACATTGCAAATAGTACAGCAAAGGTGAATGCAGAAGGCAAAATGACTCTGTGCTTTATCTCTGGTAGATCTGTGGCATCTTCAGTTTCTTGTTTAGACAGACCCACCACAACTCAATTGTACCTGAAGAAAAAGACTATTGGCTCCTACAGGGATTTCATGGCCTGTCTATCCTGTCATAAATTCAATGCACACACTCAATGGATAAATAATGCAACTTGCAGTTTTAATGCTGCTGTGTGTTGCTTTACCCCAGATGACCCCGTGAACATCTGTGTAATCGTTAAAGAGGCCAGTGACTCCTTATAAGGACTGGCTGAGTTGCAGTGAACTTCATTGAACACCAGCACAACATACTGCAGCTCGTCAGAGCAGAAACTCCATTTAAAGGCTTTTTACAAATGACAAACATAGTACCACTGATCAATAACCTTATATTCACAATTGGGGGGGACATTTTTCTAACATCTATGCCTCAGTCAGCCATATTACAACTTTTTGGCTTTATCCCCATTGCTGTATGCAGTTAGTGGCAGTGCATAGTGTTGGGGTTCCCTTGTCTCTTGATAATGGAAGAAAAAAGTAACAGTGATCTTAGCAGCAATAGCATTTATTCCTAAAATTAACCTCATAGGAGCCTCATATCCCCAAACAACGCTGGTTACAGAGAAAGGAGTGCGTTAGGAAAGGCTTTACACCTGACATTATTCTGCAAATTGGCCTGACAGCTTGGGCTTTCTTCCTTTTAGGAGTACTCATTATTTGGTGGTGCCTGTTGTCATCATTCCTTCATGACAAAGATAGAGGGACCATTCAAGTTTAGAAAATCTGATCTGAGCACCTTTTTGCAATATATACAGTGGGTACGGAAAGTATTCAGACCCCCTTAAATTTTTCACTCTTTGTTATATTGCAGCCATTTGCTAAAATCATTTAGGTTCATTCTTCTTCCTCATGAATGTACCCATAGCACCCCATACTGACAGAAAAACACAGAATTGTTGACATTGTTGCAGATTTATTAAAAAAGAAAAACTGAAATATCACATGGTCCTAAGTATTCAGACCCTTTGCTCAGTATTTAGTAGAAGCCCCCTTTTGATCTAATACAGCCAGGAGTCTTTTTGGGAAAGATGCAACAAGTCTTTCACACCTGGATTTGGGGATCCTCTGCCATTCCTCCTTGCAGATCCTCTCCAGTTCTGTCAGGTTGGATGGTAAACGTTGGTGGACAGCCATTTTTAGGTCTCTCCAGAGATGCTCAATTGGGTTTAAGTCAGGGCTCTGGCTGGGCCATTCAAGAACAGTCACGGAGTTGTTGTGAAGCCACTCCTTCATTATTTTAGCTGTGTGCTTAGGGTCATTGTCTTGTTGGAAGGTAAACCTTCGGCCCAGTCTGAGGTCCAAAGCACTCTGGAGAAGGTTTTTGTCCAGGATATCCCTGTACTTGGCCGCATTCATCTTTCCCTCGATTGCAACCAGTCATCCTGTCCCTGCAGCTGAAAAACACCCCCACAGTATGATGCTGCCACCACCATGCTTCACTGTTGGGACTGTATTGGACAGGTGATGAGCAGTGCCTGGTTTTCTCCACACATACCGCTTAGAATTAAGGCCAAAAAGTTCTATTTTGGTCTCATCAGACCAGAGAATCTTATTTTTTACCATCTTGGAGTCCTTCAGGTGTTTTTTTTTAGCAAACTCCATGCGGGCTTTCATGTGTCTTACACTGAGGAGAGGCTTCTGTCGGGCCACTCTGCCATAAAGCCCCGACTGGTGGAGGGCTGCAGTGATGGTTGACTTTCTACAACTTTCTCCCATCTCCTGACTGCATCTCTGGAGCTCAGCCACAGTGATCTTTGGGTTCTTCTTTACCTCTCTCACCAAGGCTCTTCTCCCCCGATAGCTCAGTTTGGCCGGACGGCCAGCTCTAGGAAGGGTTCTGGTTGTCCCAAACGTCTTCCATTTGAGGATTATGGAGGCCACTGTGCTCTTAGGAACCTTAAGTGCAGCAGAAATCTTTTTGTAACCTTGGCCAGATCTGTGCCTTGCCACAATTCTGTCTCTGAGCTCTTCAGGCAGTTCCTTTGACCTCATGATTCTCATTTGCTCTGACATGCATTGTGATCTGGAAGGTCTTATATAGACAGGTGTGTGGCTTTCCTAATCAAGTCCAATCAGTATAATCAAACACAGCTGGACTCAAATGAAGGTGTAGAACCATCTCAAGGATGATCAGAAGAAATAGAAAGCACCTGAGTTAAATATATGAGTGTCACAGCAAAGGGTCTGAATACTTAGGACCATGTGATATTTCAGTTTTTCTTTTTTAATAAATCTGCAACAATGTCAACAATTCTGTGTTTTTCTGTCAGTATGGGGTGCTATGTGTACATTCATGAGGAAGAAGAATGAACTTAAATGATTTTAGCAAATGGCTGCAATATAACAAAGAGTGAAAAATTTAAGGGGGTCTGAATACTTTCCGTACCTACTGTATATATATATATATATATATATATATATATATATACAGTAGCTCAAAAAAGTGAGTACATCCCTCACATTTTTGCAAATATTTTATTATATCTTTTCATGTGACAACACTGAAGAAATGACACTTTTCTACAATGTAAAGTAGTGAGTGTACAGCTTGTATAACAATGTAAATTTGCTGTCCCCTCAAAATAACTCAACACACAGCCATTAATTGTCTAAACCGCTGGCAACAAAAGTGAGTACACCCCTAAGTGAAAATGTCCAAATTGGGCCCAAAGTGGCCACCATTATTCTTCAGCGCTGCCTTAACCCTCTTAGGCATGGAGTTCACCAGAGCATCACAGGTTTCCACTGGAGTCCTCTTCCACTCCTCCATGACGACATCATGGAGCTGGTGGATGTTAGAGACCTTGCACTCCTCCACCTTCCGTTTGAGGATGCCCCACAGATGCTCGGTTTTAGGTCTGGAGACATGCTTGATACAGTGCCTTGCGAAAGTATTTGGCCCCCTTGAACTTTGCGACCTTTTGCCACATTTCAGGCTTCAAACATAAAGATATAAAACTGTAATTTTTTTGTGAAGAATCAACAACAAGTGGGACACAATCATGAAGTGGAACTAAATTTATTGGATGTTTCAAACTTTTTTAACAAATAAAAAAGTGAAAAATTGGGCGTGCAAAATTATTCAGCCCCCTTAAGTTAATACTTTGTAGTGCCACCTTTTGCTGTGATTACAGCTGTAAGTCGCTTGGGGTATGTCTCTATCAGTTTTGCACATCGAGAGACTCCATTCCTCCTTGCAAAACAGCTCAAGCTCAGTGAGGTTGGATGAAGAGCGTTTGTGAACAGCAGTTTTCAGTTTATTCCAGTTCATTCCACAGATTCTCATTGGATTCAGGTCTGGACTTTGACTTGGCCATTCTAACACCTGGATATGTTTATTTGTGAACCATTCCATTGTAGATTTTGCTTTATGTTTTGGATCATTGTCTTGTTGGAAGACAAATCTCCGTCCCAGTCTCAGGTCTTTTGCAGACTCCATCAGGTTTTCTTCTAGAATGGTCCTGTATTTGGCTCCATCCATCTTCCCATCAATTTTAACCATCTTCCCTGTCCCTGCTGAAGAAAAGCAGGCCCAAACCATGATGCTGCCACCAGTATGTTTGACAGTGGGAATGGTGTGTTCAGGGTGATGAGCTGTGTTGCTTTTACGCCAAACATAACGTTTTGCATTGTTGCCAAAAAGTTCGATTTTGGTTTCATCTGACCAGAGCACCTTCTTCCACATGTTTGGTGTGTCTCCCAGATGGCTTGTGGCAAACTTTAAACAACACTTTTTATGGATATCTTTAAGAAATGGCTTTCTTCTTGCCACTCTTCCATAAAGGCCAGATTTGTGCAGTATACGACTGATTGTTGTCCTATCGACAGAGTCTCCCACCTCAGCTGTATATCTCTGCAGTTCATCCAGAGTGATTATGGGCCTCTTGGCTGCATCTCTGATCAGTCTTCTCCTTGTATGAGCTGAAAGTTTAGAGGGACGGCCAGGTCTTCGTAGATTTGCAGTGGTCTGATACTCCTTCCATTTCAATATTATCGCTTGCACAGTGCTCCTTGGGATGTTTAAAGCTTGGAAAATCTTTTTGTATCCAAATCCGGCTTTAAACTTCTCCACAACAGTATCTCCGACCTGCCTGGTGTGTTCCTTGTTCTTCATGATGCTCTATGCGCTTTAAACTGACCTCTGAGACTATCACAGTGCAGGTGCATTTATACGGAGACTTGATTACACACAGGTGGATTCTATTTATCATCATTAGTCATTTAGGTCAACATTGGATCATTCAGAGATCCTCACTGAACTTCTGGAGAGAGTTTGCTGCACTGAAAGTAAAGGGGCTGAATAATTTTGCACGCCCAATTTTTCAGTTTTTTATTTGTTAACAAAGTTTGAAATATCCAATTAATTTTGTTCCACTTCATGATTGTGTCCCACTTGTTGTTGATTCTTCAAAAAAAATTACAGTTTTATATCTTTATGTTTGAAGCCTGAAATGTGGCAAAAGGTCGCAAAGTTCAAGGGAGCCGAATACTTTCACAAGGCACTGTATTAGATACTGATGGAGGAGGGTCTACACTGAGGGGAGGGGGGTCTGTACTGATGGAGAAGGGTGTATACTGATGGAAGGGGGGTCTATACTGAGGGGGGGTCTGCACTGAAGGAGAGGGGTCTATACTGATTGAAGGGGGGTCTGCACTGATTGAGGGGGTCTGCACTGAGGGGGTTCTGCACTGATGGAGGGGGTCTGTACTGAGGGAGGGTCTGCACTGATGGAGGGGGTCTGTACTGATTGAGGAGGGTCTGCACTGAGAGGAGGGGGGTCTGTACTGATGGAGAGGGGTCTATACGGAGATGGGGGTCTGCACTGGTGGAGGGGGGTCTGCACTGATGGAGGGGGGTCTGTACTGATGGAGGGGGGTCTGTACTGATGGAAGGGGGGTCTAAACTGATGGAGGGGGTCTGCACTGAGGGTGGAAGGTCTGCACTGATGGAGGAGGGTCTGTACTGAGAGGGTTCTGCACTGATGGAGGGGGGTCTGTACTGAGAGGGGGGTCTATATTGATGGTGGGGGGTTTGTACTGAGGGGGGTCTTTACTGATGGAGGGGGTCTATACTCTGGGAGGGGGTTTGTACTTAGTGGAGGGGTCTGTACTGAGGGATGTCTGTACTTAGTGGAGGGGTTTTGTACTGAGGGAGGTGGCTCTATACTGATGGAAGGAGGAGTCTGCACTAATCAGGGCCGGCCTTTGGGGTGTGCGAGCTGTGCGGCCGCACAGGGCGTCATGGGCAACAGGGGCACCGTGAGGCCATCACAGCTCGCAGAAGATTAGGCCGCACAGCAGGAGGTAAGTGGCGACCGCGGCCTGGACAGGGTTAACACAGGCCACGGCCGCCGCATACCTCCTGCTGTGCGGCTGTGCCTCTGTCTCCTAGCTGCAGTCTGAGCTGTGTATCACACACAGTTCAGCCTCCGATCCACGCTGACAGATCCCTCCTCCCTGCAGGGACGCCATAGGAGAGATTGTCAGCTCCTCCTCCTCCCGCCCCTTCTCCTCCTCCTCCCGCCCCTTCTTCTCCCCCTCCTGCCCCGCCCACACTACCCGGGGATGTGTGGGCGGGAAGTTTAAAGAAAAAAAACTGCACACAGCATGAGGTAAGTGAGGTCTCTCTCCTGCAAAAAATGTAAGGGGGGTCTCTGATGTGAGGGGGGCTTTGTGTGGGGGGTCTGTGATGTAAGGGGGGCTCTCTGATGTGGGAGCCTCTCTGATGTGGGGGGCTCTCTGATGTAAGGGGGGCTCTGTGTGGGGGGGCTCTGATGTAAGGGGGTTCTGTGTGGGGGGTCTCTGATGTGAGGGGGGCTTTGTGTGGGGGGTCTGTGATGTAAGGGGGGCTCCCTGATGTAAGGGGGGCTCTGTGTGGGGGGGGTCTCTGATGTAGGGGGTCTCTGATGTAAGGGGGGCTTTGTGTGGGGGGTCTCTGATGTAAGGGGGGCTTTGTGTGTGGGCGGGTCTCTGATGTAAGGGGGGCTTTGTGTGTGGGGTCTCTGATGTGAGGGGGGCTCTTTGTGGGAGGACTTTGATGTAAGGGGGGCATTGTGTGGGTGGGTCTCTGATGTAAGGGGGTTCTGTGTGGGAGGACTTTGATGTAAGGGGGCTTTGTGTGGGGGGTCTCTGATGTGAGGGGCTCTCTGATGTAAGGGGGGCTCTGTGTGGGGGGGCTCTGATGTGAGGGGGGCTTTGTGTGGGGGGGTCTCTGATGTAAGGGGGGCTTTGTGTGGGGGGTCTCTGATGTAAGGAGGCTCTGTGTGGGGGGTCTCTGATGTAAGGGGGGCTCTGTGTAGGGGGGTCTCTGATGTAAGGAGGCTCTATGTGGGTGGTCTCTAATGTAAGGGGGGCTTTGTGTGGGGGGGTCTCTGATGTGAGGGGGGGTTTCTGATGTGAGAGGGGCTCTGTGTGGGGGGTCTCTGATGTGAGGGGGGCACGGTGTGGGGGGTCTCTGATGTAAGGGGGCTCTGTGTGGAGGGGCTCTGATGTAAGGGGTCTCTGTGGGGGGCTCTGTGTAGCGGGTCTCTGATGTAAGGGGGGCTCTCTGTAGGGGGTCTCTGATGTAAGGGGAGCTCTGTGGGCGGTCTCTGATGTAAGGGGAGCTCTGTGGGGGGGTCTCTGATGTAAGGGGGGGGCTCTGTGGGGGGTCTCTGATTTAAGGGAAGGGTTCTGTGGGGGTCTTTAATGTAGGCAGGGCTCTGTGAGGGTCTCTGATGTAAAGGGGGCCTCTGTGAAGGTCTCTGATGTAAGGGTGCAAGAAAATGCATGCGGGGGGGCACCACGGGATTAGCTCTCACAGGGCACCTGAACACCTAAGGCCGGCCCTGGCACTAATGGAGGGGGTTTCTGTACAGAGGGGGGTCTGCACTGATGGAGGGGGTCTGTACTGATGGAGGGGGTCTGCACTGAGGGAGGATGGTTTGCACTGATTGGAGGGGGGTCTGTTCTGATGGAGAGGGTTCTATACTGATGGAAGGGGGAGGTCTGTACTGATTGAGGGGGGTCTGCACTGATGAAGGGTCTGCACTGAGGGGGGGGTCTATACTGATGGAGGGGGGTCTGCACTGAGGGGAGGCGGTCTATACTGATGGAAGAGGGATCTGCACTGATGGAGGGGATCTGCACTGATGGAGGGGGGTCTACGCTGATGGAGGGGGGTATGTACTAATGGAGGGGGGTCTGTACTGAAGGAGAGGGGTCAGCATGGAGGGGGTCTGAATTGATAAAGGGAGGTCTGCACTGATGAAGGGGGGTCTGTACTGATGGAGGAGGGTCTGCACTGAGAGGAGGGGGGTCTGTACTGATGGAGAGGGGTCTATACTGAGAGGGAGGTCTGCACTGATGGAGTGGCGTCTGTACTGATGGAGGGGGTCTGTACTGATGCAAAGGGGTCTATACTGATGGAGAGGGGTCTATACTGATAACATGGGGGAGTCTGCACTGATGGAGGGGGGGGTCTGTACAGAGGGGTGTCTGCACTGATGGAGGGGGTCTGTACTGATAGAGGAGGGTCTGCACTGATGGAGGAGGGTTTGCACTGAAGTGAGGGGAGGTCTGTTCTGATGGAGAGAGGTCTATACTGATGGAAGGGGGAGGTCTGCACTGATTGAGGGGGGTCTGCACCGATGAAGGGTCTGCACTGAGGGGGGGGTCTATACTGATGGAGGGGGGTCTGCACTGAGGGGAGGCGGTCTATACTGATGGAAGAGGGATCTGCACTGATGGAGGGGATCTGCACTGATGGAGAGGGGTCTACGCTGATGGAGGGGGGTATGTACTAATGGAGGGGGGTCTGTACTGAAGGAGAGGGGTCAGCATGGAGGGGGTCTTAAATGATAAAGGGAGGTCTGCACTGATGAAGGGGGGTCTGTACTGATGGAGGAGGGTCTGCACTGAGAGGAGGGGGGTCTGTACTGATGGAGAGGGGTCTATACTGAGAGGGAGGTCTGCACTGATGGAGTGGCGTCTGTACTGATGGAGGGGGTCTGTACTGATGCAAAGGGGTCTATACTGATGGAGAGGGGTCTATACTGAGGGGGGGTCTATACTGATAACATGGGGGAGTCTGCACTGATGGAGGGGGGGGGTCTGTACAGAGGGGTGTCTGCACTGATGGAGGGGGTCTGTACTGATAGAGGAGGGTCTGCACTGATGGAGGAGGGTTTGCACTGAAGTGAGGGGAGGTCTGTTCTGATGGAGAGAGGTCTATACTGATGGAAGGGGGGAGGTCTGCACTGATGGAGGGGGGTCTGCACTGAGGGAGGGGTCTGCGCTGATGAAAGGCCTGCACTGAGGGGGGGTCTGCACTGATAGAGGGGGGTCTCTGATGTAAGGGGAGCTCTGTGTGGGGGGTCTCCGATGTAAGGGGGGCTCTGTGGGGGGGCTCTGATTTAGGGGGGCTCTGTGGGAGGGTCTCTGATTTAAGTGGGGGTCTCTAATGTAGGCGTAGCTCTGTGAGGGTCTCTGATGTAAAGGGGGGCCTCTGTGGGGGTCTCTGATGTAAGGGTGCAAGAAAATGCATGCGGGGGGGGGGCACCACGGGATTAGCTCGCACAGGGCACCTGAACACCTAAGGCTGGCCCTGGCACTAATGGAGGGGGTTTCAGTACAGAGGGGTGTCTGCACTGATGGAGGGGGTCTGTACTGATAGAGGGGGGTCTGCACTGAGGGAGGAGGGTTTGCACTGAAGTGAGGGGAGGTCTGTTCTGATGGAGAGAGGTCTATACTGATGGAAGGTGGGGGGGTAAGCACTAATGGAGGGGGGTCTGCACTGATGGAGGGGGTCTGCAATGATGGGGGGGTCTACACTGATGGAGGGGGGTCTTTACTGATGGAGGGGGGTCTGTACTGAAAGAGAGGGGTCTGTACTGAGGAAGAGGGTTCTGTACTGAGGGAGAGGGGTCTATAGGGGTAAACAAACCTGATTTATTTTTATGAGGAAGTTAGTAAAACCTTGGACAGAGGGGTGGCTGTGGACGTAGTATACTTGGATTTTGCTAAAGCGTTTGACACAGTTCCCCACACACGGCTAAAGGTAAAGTCTACAGGCTTGGAAAGATCAGTTTGTAAATGGCTAGAAAATTGGTTAAAATATAGAATTCAGAGAGTAGTGGTTAATGATTCTTACTTTGAATGGTCTAAGGTTATCAGTGGTGTACCCCAAGGTTTAGTGTTGGGAACCTTCCTTTTTAATATCTTTATAAATGATATCGGGTCTGGGATATAAAGTACAGTTTTAGTCATTGCAGATGACACCAAGCTTTGCAGTGGAATAACTTCTTTACAGGATGTCTCCAACTTACAAGCTGACCTCAATGCACTTTTTCATTGGGCAACTATGTGGCAAATGAGGTTTAATGTTGATAAATGTAAAGTTATGCACTTGAGAAGGATCTGGGTGTCCTGGTAGATCATAAGCTAAATAATAGCATGCAATGCCAACCTGCGGTTTCCAAAGCAAGCAAAGTCCTTTCTTGTATTAACAGAGGCATGGACTCCAGAGAGAGATATATAATTTTGCCCCTGTGCAATTCATTAGTAAGACCTCATCTGGAATATGCAGTTCAGTTTTGGGCACCTGTTCTTAAAAAAGATATCGGGGAACTGGAGAAAGTGCAGAGAAGGGCAACCAAACTGATAAGAGGCATGGAGGACCTCAGCTATGAGGAAAGATTAGAGAAACTAAATGTATTCTCTCTTGAGAAGAGGAGATTAAGGGGGGATATGATCAACATGTATAAATACATAAGGGGTCCATATAGTGAACTTGGTGTTGAGTTGTTCACTTTAAGGTCAACACAGAGGACAAGGGGGCACTCTTTACGTCTAGAGGAAAACAGATTTCGTCTCCAAATATGGAAAGGTTTCTTCACCGTAAGAGCTGTGAAAATGTGGAATAGACTCCCTCCAGAGGTGGTTCTGGCTAGCTCACTAGATTGCTTTAAAAAAAAGGGCTGGATTCTTTACTGGGTGTACTTAATATAAGTGGGTACTAAAATTTTGTTAGTTGAAGTTGATCCAGGGATTTTTTTCCCCTGCTGTAGCAAATTGGATCGGGCTTTGCTGGGGATTTTTCGCCTTTAGATTAACTGCGGGTATAGGATTGTGCATAGGGAATTGTATGGTTGGATTTTTCAATACTGTTTTTTTTTTTGGTTGAACCAGATGGACTTGTGTCTTTTTTCAACCTGACTAACAATGTAACTATGTAACTACAGTATATATATTGCGGGAAGTGGGGTCTGTACTGAGGGAGGGGATCTATACTGTGGGAGAGGGGGTCTGTACTTAGTGGGGGGTCTATACTGAGGGGGGGGGTCTGTACTGTGGGAGGTCTGCACTGAGGGGAGGGGGGTCTCTACTGATGGAGAGGGGTCTACACTGATGGAGGGGGGGGGTCTGCACTTAGTGGGGGGTCTATACTGGGGGAGGGGGTCTATACTGATGGAAGGGGGGTCTGCACTGATGGAGGGGGGTCTGCACTGATGGAGGGGGTCTGTACTGATGGAGGGGGTCTGCACTGTGGGAGGAGGGTTAGCACTGAGGGGAGGGGGTGGTCTGTTCGGATGGAGAGAGGGCTATACTGATGGAAGGGGGTGTCTGCACCAATGGAGGGGAGTCTGCACTGAGGGGGGTCTATACTGAGGGGAGGGAGGTCTATACTGAGGGGGCCTGCACTGATGGAGGAGGGTCTGCACTGGGAGGTCTGCACTGATGAAGGGTTTTTTTTACTGAGGGGGGTCTATACTGATGGAGGGGGTATGCACTGAGGGGAGGGGGGTCTATACTGATGAAAGGGGGATCTTCACTGATGAAGGGGTGTCTGCACTGATGCAGGGGGGTCTTTACTGATGGAGGGGGGTATGTACTGAAGGAGAGGGGTCTGTACTGAGGAAGAGGGGTCTGTACTGAAGGAGAGGGGTCTATAGTGCGGTAGGGGGGTCTGTGCTTAGTGAGGGGGTCTTTACTGAGGGAGGGGATCTATACTGTGGGAGGGGGGTCTGTACTTAGTGGGGGGGTCTATAGTAAGGGAGGGGGTCTGTACTGAGGGGGGTCTGCACTGATGGGGGGGTCTGCACTGATGGAGAGGGGTCTATACTGATCGAGAGGGGGTCTGTACTTAGTAGAGTGGGTCTATACTGAGGGAGGGGGGTCGGTACTGAAGGAGGGGTCTGTACTGAGGGGGGACTATAGTTGGTGGGGGATGACACAATGGAGGGGTGACACAATGTTTTTTCAGCACTGGGTGACACCAACCCTTGTGACACCACTTCCAGCAGCACTCATGCAGCCCCAGACCATGACACCACCATGCTTGACTGTAGGCAAGACACACTTGTCTTTGTACTCCTCAACTGGTTGCCGCCACACACGCTTGACACCATCTGAACCAAAAAAGTTTATCTTAGTCTCATCAGACCACAGGACATGGTTCCAGTAAACCATGTCCTTAGTCTGCTCGTCTTCAGCAAACTGTTTGCGGGCTTTCTTGTGCATCATCTTTAGGAGAGGCTTCCCTCTGGGACAACAGTCATGCAGACCAATTTCATGCAGTGTGCAGCGTATGGTCTGAGCACTGACAGGCTGATCCCCCACCACTTCAACCTCTGCAGCAATGCTGGCAACACTCATACATCTATTTTCCAAAGACAACCTCTGGATATGATGCTTAGCATGTGCACTCAACTTTCTTGGTCGACCATGGCGAGGCCTGTTCTGAGTGGAACCTGTCCTGTTAAATCGCTGTATGGTCTTGGCTGCCATGCTGCAGCTCAGTTTCAGGGTCCTGGCATTCTTATAGCCTAGGCCAGTGATGGGGAACCTTGGCACCCCAGATGTTTTGGAACTACATTTCCCATAATGCTCTTGCACTTTGCAATGTAGTTGAGCATCATGGGGAATGTAATTCCAAAACATCTGGGATTCCAAGGTTTGCCATCACTGACCTAGGCCATCTTATGTAGTGCAACAATTCTTTTTTTCAGATCCCCAGAGAGTTCTTTGCCATGAGGTGCCATGTTGAACTTCCAGTAACAAGTTTGAGAATGTGAGAGCGATAACACCAAATTTAACACACCCGCTCCCTATTCACACCTGAGACCTTGTAACACTAACAAGTCACATGACACCGAGGAGGGAAATGGCTAATTGGGCCCAAGTTGGACATTTTCACTTAGGGGTGTACTCACTTTTGTTGGCAGCGGTTTAGACATTAATGGCTGTGTGTTGAGTTATTTTGAGGGGACAGCAAATTTGCACTGTTATACAAGCTGTACACTCACTACTTTACATTGTAGCAAAGTGTAATTTCTTAATTGTTGTCACATGAAAAGATATAATAAAATATTTACAAAATTGTGAGGGGTGTACTCACTTTTGTAAGATACTGTATATATATATATATATATATATACACAACTTTCCAGAAGAACAACCATCTCTGCAGCACTCCTCCCATCGGGCCTGTATGGTAGAGTGGCCATACGGAAGCCACTCCTTAGTAAAAGGCACATGACAACCAACCTGGAGTTTGCCAAAAGGCACCTAAAGAACTCTCAGACCATGAAAAAAAAAAATTCTCTGGTCTGATGAAACAAAGATTGAACTCTGGCCTGATTGGCAAGCGTCATGTCCGGAGGAAACCAGACACTGCTCATCACCTGACAAATACTGTCCCTGCAGTGAAGCATGGTGGTGACAGCATCATGCTGTGGGGATGTTTTTCAGTGGCAGGAACTGGGAGACTAGTCAGAATCGAGGGAAAGATGAATGCATCAATGTACAGAGACATTGATTAACCTCCCTGGCGGTATGATTCTGTCAGGAATTCTGTACCAAAAGCGGTACAATTCTTTTCATGGAAATTTGGCGTTATGTATTATAGGCCTACAATTCTTAGTAATTACTGACTTAAACCTGACCAAAACAAGAGTCTAGTAGACATCCCAGATGTGATAAATTTGAAAAACAAACGCATGAATTATAATCGAAACAATAATATAATTTTATTATAGAATATATATAATATATATAATAAAATTATTATTGATTAGATTATAATTCATGCGTTATATATTATATATATATATATATATATATATATATATGTGTGTGAGATATATATATATATATATATATATATATATATATGTGTATATATATGTATATATGTGTGTGTATATATATATATATATATATATATATATATATATACTGTATATATATATATATATATATATAAAATTATATTATTGATTTGATTATAATTCATGCGTTATATATATAAACGCATGAATTATAATCGAATCAATAATATAATTTTATATATATATATACATATATATACACATACATACATACATATATATATACATATATATATATGCATATATATATATATATATATATATATATACATACATATATACATATATATAATATAAAATGTGTTTGTGCAACGTTTTTTTTTTTTTTTTTTTAATTTCCCTCCCTACATAGTTACATAGTTACATAGTTAGTGAGGTTGAAAAAAGACAACAGTCCATCCAGTTCAACCTATGATGCGTGTGTGTGTTTGCTTTTAACCGTACATTGTATACCCCTGTATGTTGTGGTCTTTAAGGTGTCCATCTAATAGTTTTTTGAAACTATCAATGCTCCCTGCTGATACGACTGCTTGTGGAAGAGAATTCCACATCCTTACCGCTCTTACAGTGAAGAACCCCTTACGCACTTTAAGGTTAAACCGCCTTTCCTCTAGTTTTAGTGAGTGGCCACGTGTCTTATTGTATCTCCTTTCTCTGAATAGTTTGTTCCTTATGCTCGGGTCACCAGTACAGTATTTGTACATTGATATCATATCCCCCCTCAATCGTCTTTTCTCCAGAGAGAAAAGGTTCAGTGCTTGTAGTCTTTCCTCATAGCTGATGTCCTCCATTCCCCTAATTATTTTTGTTGCCCTTCTCTGGACTTTCTCCAGTTCCAGCACATCCTTCCTGAGGACCGGTGCCCAGAACTGGACAGCATACTCCAGATGTGGCCGGACCAGAGTCTTGTAGAGTGGGAGAATAATCTCTTTATTTCTGGAGTGAATCCCCTTTTTTATACATCCCAGTATTCTGTTGGCTTTGCTTGCGGCGGCTTGGCATTGCATGCCACTGCCAAGCTTGTTGTCTACCAGTACCCCCATGTCCTTTTCCATCCTAGACTCACCCAGAGGTTCCCCCCTAGTGAGTAGCTTGCTTTCTGGTTTCTGGCCCCCAAGTGCATTACTTTACATTTATCAACATTAAACCTCATCTGCCATGTAGTTGCCCACCCCGTTATTTTGTTCAGGTCTGCTTGCAAGGTTTCCACATCCTGCATAGAAGATATTGGCATGCCTAGTTTAGTATCATCTGCAAATACTGAGATTGTACTCGATATCCCCTCCTCTAGATCATTTATGAACAAATTAAACAGGATTGGTCCCAGGACAGAACCCTGGGGGACCCCATTTTCCACACCCGCCCAATCCGAGAACTCCCCATTAATCACCACCCTCTGTACTCTCCCCTGGAGCCAGTTCTCTATCCAGGTACTCACCTTATGGTCCATACCTACCTACCTTAGTTTGTACAGTAAGCGTTTGTGGGGAACGGTGTCAAAGGCCTTTGCAAAGTCCAGATACACCACATCCACAGGCTTTCCTTTATCTAGGTGGCTGCTCACTTCATCGTAGAAGGTTAATAGATTGGTTTGGCACGAACGATTTTTCATGAATCCATGCTGATTACTACTTATAATACCGTTTTCATTACTAAAGTCTTGTATGTGGTCCCTTACCATCCCCTCCAAAATTTTGCAGACTACAGATGTTAGGCTGACCGGCCTATAGTTACCCGGGATATATCTCGGTCCCTTCTTAAATATTGGTACCACGTTGGCTTTTTTCCAATCAGCTGGCACCATACCCGTCTGTAAACTATCCTTAAAGATCAAGAATAATGGTCTGGCAATCACCTGGCTGAGCTCATTAAGAACCCTCGGGTGCAAGCCATCCGGTCCCGGGGATTTATTTATGTTAAGTTTCTCTAGTTTAGCTCTAAGTCTATCTTCTGTTAACCATGGCGGCACTTCCTGAGGTGTATAATTTAGTTCGGCCTTACAAGCTGGGTTCGTGTAGCCCCCCGATTCTTTTGTGAAGACTGAAGAGAAGAAATGATTTAACACTTCCGCCTTTTCTCTGTGCTCAGTGGCCATATTTCCTTTATCATCTTTTATGGGGCCAATGTGTTCTGGCCTCGCTTTCTTACTGTTTATATACTTAAAGAACTTCTTGGGGTTCTTTTTACTCTCCTCCGCTATATGTCTCTCGTGTTCTATTTTAGCTGCCCTGATTTCATCTTTACATTTCTTATTACACTCTTTGTAATGCTTAAATGCTGCCAATGACCCCTCAGTCTTGTATTTTTTGAAGGCCTTTTCTTTAGCACTGATATACATTTTTATGTTGGAGTTTAGCCACCCAGGGTTTATTTTTGCTCTTTTAAATGTATTTCCCTTTGGAATGCACTGGCCAATCCCCCTGTTTAGTATGCTCTTGAAGCACTCCCATTTTTCCTCCGTGTTCTTTGTTCCCAGGGTTCTATCCCAATTGATATTTTCTAGCAGCAAGCGCAGTTTAGGGAAATTGGCTCTTTTGAAATTCAGTGTCCTTATATTACCCCTCTGCTTCCTATTACTGTAATTAATACTGAAACGTATTGACCTATGGTCACTGTTCCCTAAGTTGTCCCGTATTTCTATATCCGTGATCAGGTCTGTATCGTTGGTAATCAGTAGGTCAAGTACCGCATTGTTTCTTGTCGGTGCATTCACCATCTGACCCATGAAATTGTCCTGCAAAACATTTAGGAACTGCCGAGCCTTGGCTGAGTGCGCGGTTCCTTCTGCCCAGTCTATATCTGGATAATTAAAGTCCCCCATTATAATGACATTTCCCATCCTTGCTGCCAATCCTATCTGTAACATGAGGTCCGCCTCACCCTCCTCCCTCTGGTTGGGGGGCCTATAGCATACGCCCAATATTACCTTCCCCGCCGTGCCTTCCCTTTGAAGCTCTACCCATAGGGATTCTGCCTCATCCATAGCTCCATTATTAATATCATCCCTCATATTTACCTGTATACTGTTCTTAATATACAGACATACCCATCCCCCTTTTTTACCTTCTCTATCCCTGCGATAAAGGGAATACCCCTGAATGGTCGCCATCCAGTCATGAGAGCTGTCAAACCAAGTCTCAGTTATCCCCACAAAATCTAAGTCCTCCTCAAACATCAGCAGCTCCAGCTCTCCCATCTTGTTGGCCAGGCTTCTGGCATTGGTATACAAACCTCTTAATTTTGATCGGTTACATATATCCTCATTTGATGTTTTTAGGCTGCTCTCTTGATTTTTCCCCATACCCACCCTGGGTTTAGGAGCTCCGAACACCCTACCGCTAATGCCCCCATTTCTGCCCTCTGAATCTTGCTTTCCACTAGCTAATTCTACATCTGTACCCTCCCCCCCCATTCCCTAGTTTAAAAGCCCCTCTAACTTTTTGGCCATCCTCTCACCCAGTACGGCTGCACCCTCCCCATTTAGGTGCAATCCGTCCCTACCAAAGAGCCGGTGGCCGACTGAAAAGTCGGCCCAGTTCTCCAGGAACCCGAAACCCTCCTTACTACACCAGCTCCTCAGCCACTCGTTAACTTCCCTAATCTCCCGCTGCCTCACTGGTGTGGCTCGAGGTACAGGTAGTATTTCGGAAAATACTACCTTGGAGGTCCTATTCCTCAACTTAGCGCCTAAGTCCCTGAAATCGTTTAGGACTCTCCATCTTCCTCTGCCTATGTCATTGGTACCCACGTGTACCATGACAGCTGGGTCTTCCCCAGCCCCACCCAATAATCTGTTCACCCGATCCGCGATGTACCGAACCCGAGCACACGGCAAACAACAGACTGTTCGGCGCACACGGTCTTTGTCACAGATTACACTGTCTGTCCTTCTAATAATTGAGTCCCCTACCACCAGCACCTGTCTTTCCTTTCCCTTTCTCCCAGCCTCACTGGAGGAGTTCTTCCCCTGGCAGCTAGGGGCGTCACTCTGCTCCAGCAATGCTGGTCCCTGACTGGTTTCCCCAACATCACACAATTGCTGCTGCAGGGAACGGAACTAGGAAGTCCTCCTACCGACAGACGAGCGGCGGAGATCTCGGCTGGCGGTCACAGCAATGAGAGGTCATCGCTGGATCGCCAGGATAAGGTAAGACACTCCGCTGCGCTGTCTGCACATTCACCCCGAGCGTGACATGGGGATCCTGATAATAGCAGGAAATTCCTACCCTGAGTCACGCTCGGGGATACCGCTAGCGTGGTTAAAACCTGCTCCAGACCGCTCTGGACCTCAGACTGGGGCAAAGGTTTATATTCCATCAGGACCACAACCCTAAGCCCGCAGCCAAGATAACAAAGGAGTAATGTAAACATCCCTTGTGACAGCAATAGTCACGCACGTGTCAGCTATTTTTTTGAAGGAATATGGGGTCTATAAGACCCCAAATCCCTCCTTTGCACTTAAAAGCATTCAAAATTCCAAGTTTGGCTGTTTTAAATACTGACTTTTTTAAATCTGGCGCCTTTAAGGCTCCAGTAACCGGAAATTACATTGTGACGTCACCTCCGGGTTATTAGATCTGGGACGGGTTGGTGGCCAGCCGACACGCTCAGGCCTTCTGGTGGGACAGGAGAGCCACGGCAGAGCGGTGGAAGATGGCGGGAGGGGGCAACGTCCCCTCCCACTGCTTTGGATAATAATCAAGCGGTTGTTTAGCGGTATCGGTTGTTATCACATGAAAGCCAAACATCAGCTCTAAAAAACGGCATCCAGGTGATGCCTGCAGCTGCATCACTCTGGTACAACCACTCTAAGCAAAATGAAGTACAGGTACATGATTTGGCAGCAATTGGTTACATTGTTATTGGGTATATTACTATACTACAGTATTTTCTCTATACAGTCTTTAATGTAAAGTTTTCATTTCTTTTAATTGATTTTTTTTTTCTTAGCAAAGCTTCACTGTAATTTTCTTTCAAGATCAAATCAATATTATTTTGATCCATTGTTGCGGAGCCCTTAAATGGGATGGGGTCCGTTGGCTGGTGCCTACTCTGCTGCTTTGGTAATCCAGCACTCAGCAGGATGGTAGATTTGTTTGACACATTGAGCAATATGTACACCATGTATTACAGAGTGCTTGCTGGGAGAACATACCCATTGTTTACTGGGGGAAAGCAGTAATGTTTTTTGTGCTTGTCTAATAATAGGGAATGCAGGTATCATAATACCTTGTTTAAGAGTATTTGTGTGTGTGTGTGTCTTCTGTTGCTCCTCTTCTATCTCTTCTTGCCCAAAAATAAGGATAGCAGGAATTTTATCCAATAATGTGTTCCAATACAGTGGTGCATGCTTTTGCAACGCCAAACAAAGTGGTGAATTTTAACCTCAATAGCATAAACAGTGTACATTATAGTCTAGGGGTCCAAACAATGTCATTTAAAGACACTGTTAGGGATTCCAACAAAAAGGTAACACACCCTCTTGGGCGTTCGCAGAACTTTTTTTCAGGGGGGGAGGGGCATCATTTTAAGGTCACCCATACTCCACCCCTTTTTGACAATGTCATGAAGGTGACGTCAGTCACCACGTGGGCCACGACTTGCAAGTATTTATTTTTAAAAGGGAAACAGCAGAATTTATTTTTAAAGTGTTTGTTAACCAAAAAAAAAAATTGATCCTGTTCCCTTAACCACTTCAATACAGGGCAGTTACACCCCCTTTCTGCCCAGACCAATTTTCAGCTTTTAGCGCTGTTACACTTTGATTGACAATTGCGCGGTCATGCAACACTGTACCTAAACCAAATTTATGTCTTTTTTGTTCCACAAATAGACCTTTCTATTGGTGGTATTTGCTAAACAAATAAAAAAAGACCAAAAAGTTTGGAAAAAAAAAAGTTTATTGTTTATGTTATAAAATTTTCTAAATAAATACGTTTTTTTCCTGCACTGATGAGCACTGATGAGGCCGCACTGACACGCAACGGTTGAGGAGGCACTGATGGGGTGGCACTGATATGCAGCACTGATGGGCACTGATAGGCGGCATTGATGGGCACTGATAGGTAGCACTGATATGCATCATTGGTGGGCACTAATAGGCGGCACTGATAGCCACTGATAGGCAGCACTGATGGGCACTGATAGGCGGCACTGATGGGCACTAATAGGTGGCACTGATGGGCACTAATTGGCGGCACTGATGGGCACTTATAGGCACTTATAGGCAGCACTGATGGGCACTGATGGGCACTGATAAGCAGTACTGATGGACAATGATGGGCACTGGTTGGCGGCACTGATAGATGGCAATGATGGGCACTGGTGGGCGCCACTGATAAATGGCAATGATGGGCAGCAGTGATGAGGTGGGCACTGACAGGCTCCCTGGGCACTGATTGGCATCCCTGGTGGCATGGGTGGGCATCCCTGGTGGCCATGGGTAGGTATCCCTGGTGGCCATAAGTGGGGATTCCCTGGTGTCTCTAGTGGCATCCCCCAAGGGTCTGCACTGGTAATCAATGCTCTGATTACAAGCACAGACCCCCCCCCCCTGTCAGGAGAGCCGTCGATTGGCTCTCCTCTACTCACGTCAGGAGCGAAATGAGGAAAACCCATCAACGGCACTTCCTATTTACTATGTGACCAGCTGTGATTGGACACAGCTGGTCATATGGTAAAGAACCTACGTCATAGGCTCTTTACCGGGATCGGAGATGCGGTGTGTCAGAGTGACACACCGCATCACCGCACGCCGCTCTGCGCGCCCACCTGTTGGACGTCATATGATGCTGGAATCCAAACACAGGTGGACCGTTCCAGGTGAGGTATAATTCAGGTGCAGTTCGGATCTGCCATCCGGATTGATAATCAAACATAGAAAAAAGTGACTGCACTCCGAAAACTCAAATCAAAAAGGAGTAATTTTATTCTTCATCACAGGCATCAAAGATAAGACTGGTGAGACATGGGACAATAAAGGTTGACGCGTTTCACGACACACCACAACGTGTCAACCTTTTTTGTCCTATGTCTCACCAGTCTTATCTTTGATGCCTGTGATGAAGAATAAAATTACTCCTTTTTGAATTGAGTTTTCAAAATGCGGTCACTTTTTTCTATGTTGGACGTCATATGATGCCAAATCAGGATAGAGCAACCACTTTGCGGCCGTCATTTTGCTATATGACGGGCGGGAAGTGGTTAAAGCATGTTATACAGAACAGTGCATGTGCTGTATAATTTGGCTCACCGTATCACCTAAAATACCTGTCTGATTCTGCCTGGCTATGTCCTCCCTCTGTAAACTGACCACGGTATACCATGGCTGCTGAGCCCTGACACTGTGGTCAATCTATGTGCCTCCGTCATCCGCAGCTCTCCTGTCCTCCTCTGTCCTCTCCCCCCTCCCTTTCTGCCTGTCTGCTCCTGTGTCAGTACCTGCCCCCCCCCCTCCCTTCCTGCTGCTGTAGTTTAAATTAAAGTTTCATATCCTGTCTACAGTCTGTTTAACTACTTGCCGACCACCCGCCCCAGATATACTGCGGCAGGCTGGCTCGGCTGGTACAGGTACCGCAGTTCGGGGGAGCGCTCCTGGGGACGCGTGCACGCAGCCCGAGGCACACTCGCACCACCATTATCCAGTGGGGAAGCTGACTCACGAGGGCTGGTGGCCACAATTGCCGCTGGGCACCCGCGATCAGTCCCCGTGGAGAGAGAATGACAGTCTGCTGTTGTAAACACAGCAGATCGTTGTTCTCTCAGGAATCAGCACAGAGCGCCTGTGTTCCTCCTATTTAGGACCACAGGTCTCTGTGTTGATTCCACAAGCCCATCTCCCTTACAGTTAGAAAACACCCCCTAGGCTCACACTTAACCCTTTGATCGCCCCTGAGTTAACCCCTTTCCTGCCAGTGTCATTATTACAGTAACAGTGCACATTTTTTGGCACTGATTACTGTAGTAATGTCAGTGGTCCCCCCCCCCCCAAAAAAAAATGTCAAAAATGTCAGTTAGGGGTCCAATCTGTCTGCCGCAATGTCGCAGACCCGCTAAAAAATCGCTGATCGCCGCCATTACTAGCAAAAAACAATACGGTAAATAAATAAAAATTACATAATTCTTTCCCCTAGATTGTAGACGCAATAACTTTTGCGCAAACCAATCGAAATACACTTATTGGGATTTTTTTTACCAAAAATATGTAGCAGAATACAAATTGGCCTAAAATGATGGAAAAATATGATTTTTACATTTTTTTATTGGGAATGTTATATAGCAGAATGTGAAAAATAAAGGGATTTTTTTCAGAATTGTCGCTCTTTTTTTGTTTATCGCGCAAAAAACAAAATTCACAGAGGTGAACAAATACGACCAAAAGAAAGCTCTATTTGTGGGAAACAGTGCCACACGACTGCACAATTGTCCATTTAAGTAACGCAGTGCCGAATCGCAAAACAATGGCCTGGTCATTAGGGGGTAAAACCTTCCGGGGCCAAGTGGTTAATAACCCTGTGTTCCCCTGTGTATGTGTTTTATAAAAATAAGCCATTCTTTACCAGTTTTCAGAGAGCCGATCGCCACTCACGTGACCCGCCACCTCTCTTTTCCTCTCTGCTTCTTCTCCTCCCCTCCCAACTGACGTCAGCAGGGAATCCTCGGCCCCACCCACTGCAGGCAGCTCTCAGATGGGGAAAGGAGAGAGCCTGTGGGTCACGTGAGCGTTGATCAGCGCTCTGAAAACTCGTAAAGAACGTTTTTAAAACGCATACACAGGGGCACAGGCACACAGGATTATTAAACAGACCAAACAGGATGGTATAAAGTGGCTTAACAACCACTTTAAAGGGAAAGTTGGGATTTCAGGAGGGGGGAGGGGGCACTTGCGGACGCCCATGCACACCCTGTCTTGAAGCATCTTTGATGCTTTCTAGAACCAACAAATTGAGGAAGCAATGTTATGTCTCACACAAGGCATCCAAAACATCAGAAATAAAAGGATATTGGTAGTACCATTCATCAGTAGTAGGGTAGTAGTACATTGAAATACTATCTGAGAATTCAAGAGAAGAAAGAATTATGCGGATCAGCCCTTGTGCAATCCACTATATTGTATGGGAGGGCTCTACTAGATTCAGAAGTCCTGTGGATTTTGCTGTTTTATTGCTGTTAAAATAAATAATGTCACCTGATGAAGTAGTGAGCTTTTTTTTCAGTGTTTAAGGTAGCCCTCAGGCTACTGCTTTTTACACAACATTAAGAAAAAGAAAATTTGCTGTATGTGCAAAGCAAATTAATTCTGACAGGAGGGAATATTCCAGTTTTGGTAACAATGCATCCATGTATCTTTTATAAACCACTCCTAAATAAATGCCTCTAGTCACCACTGTAGAATGGTACAAAATACAATTATAATTTTAAATATTCTTAAAATGAATTAAAAAAAAAAATTTAAGACTTCATATATATATATTATTCTTTTTTTTCTAAAGATTTTAATGATAAATTTGACTATGTATTTCTTAAATGTTTCCATTTATTTAATTTAGAATTGTGTATTGCATTTAAATACTCTTCATACAAAACAGTTTAGTAGCAAAATGGGGCTTGGCATAAAGAATTTACTGTAATATTTAAAGTTAAATGATTTTACTAATTCTGCCAGTGTCCAAATGAATGTTATAGCATAGTATATAATAATTTTACAGCTAACCTGAAATATAGCTGCCATATCCAGACAAAGAGCAGTATTAACAGCTCTCAACTGCTTTTAAGTATATTTCTGCAAAGATGTCAGAGAAAAAAAAAAAAAAATATATATATATATATATATATATAATATAAAATATAGAATTGTACCCACAGTTGATTACTTCATAAACACAGCATGATTTGAATTAAGCCTGCTTTGCATCCTTGCAGATCTTGCCTGAAAAAAAAAAAGCGTTTTTTTTTTCTTTTGCATTATTATTATTATTTGAGTTTTTGTGATGAGTTTTATTTGCCAGCGTGCTGTGTGGCGGATTTCAGTTTCATAAAATGCCATTTCACAATTTTTTTTTTTCATATTAAATGAGCCTAACTTTTTAGATCTTTGTAACGGGTAAATATTTAAAATACCTTACCCTTTTAAAAGATCCTTGTATGTGAGCAGATAAATTGTAAGTAGTATGGAATTCAATTTTATTTTTAAAATGTTTTCACTTGCTTGCATGTTCTGTTCTTTTAATACAGGGTTATTTGGTTTTGAAAACAAGTTATAGATTTTACACCCACCAACTAGTGTCTGCTGAAAATTGTAACATGACAAAGTCTGAACAGCACGAACCCCCCCCCCCCTCCCCCCTCCCCCCCCAAAAAAAAAAAACTGATACATTTCGAAATTTTAATTATCACACCTAAATATTCTCTCCTGTTTACAACACTTCCATCCATATTTATTTTAAAAATTGACGTAGATATATTTTTTTATGCATCAGATAGATAGGCAGACAGACAGACAGACAGACAGACAGATAGATAGATATCAGGTTGATAATTTGAGATAGATAGATAGATAGATAGATAGATAGATAGATAGATAGATAGATAGATAGATAGATAGATAGATAGATAGATAGATAGATAGATAGATAGATAGATAGATAGATAGATAGATAGATAGATAGATAGATAGATATCAGTAATTCAAAACAAACGCCAGAAAGATGAATAGTGAATATGTCAAAAAATAAATTATGTGTATAATGACAATATGTGTAAATAATAAGCAAACTCAATGACCTTAAGCCCCCGTTCACACTGGGGCAACCTGTCAGGCGACCTGGTCGCCTGACAGGTCGCCGTAGGTCGCCTTCCATAGAGAAGCTGCGGACCCATTCTAATAGGAGCGACACAAGTCGCTCCGACTGAGAAAAAGGGTCCGGAGCTTCTTTGGGGCGACCCGGAGCGACCTGCATAGACTTCAATGTTATGAAGTCCGTGCCGGCTGCTCCGAGGTCGCGGTGCGAGCAGCACGCCGCGACCTATGAGGTCGCCCGGCAAAGTAGCGTTGCCCCAGTGTGAACGGGGCCTGTGACTCGGTTCACACTACGGCGATCCGACTTAGGGGGCGACCTGTGAAGTCGCGTGCACCGTGACTTCGGCACGACTTGCACGGACTTCATAAAATGAATGTCTATGCAAGTCGCTCCAGGCTGCCCCGAAGTAGTACAGGACCCTTTTTCTAAGTCGGAGTGACTTGTGTTGCTCCTATTAGAACTGTTACTATACTACACTATGGGACGCGACGGTGCGTGACTTGTCAGGCTGACCAAGTTGCCTGACAAGTCGGACTAGTGTGAATGGAGACGAAATCATAAGTGCTTCCCAATATCACACAAACAAACAAAAAAATAAGTGTCAATAAATCAATATGTGCATACACTCAAAATCATGAAATGAAATGTCCATAAATAGGTGCATTCCAATCCTCAAAGTGATGGCCACCACAGAAGTGATTAATATATGGTATTGTGCTTCACCAGAGATCAAAGCCTCTCACCTTAAGGTTTGACCCAGAACACTGAGTCAAAAACAGCTTTTTTACCCCTCTGGGGTCACAGGCAGACGTCACCAAATGGTAAGGAGGTCTCAGACGGATGCACAGGGACAAGGTAACAGCAATAGTGCCGCTTTCACACAGGGCACATAAAGATTCCCACATAAGCAAAGAAGCAAAAAGAAATCTAATGCTCTCCGTGTGGATAAGCTGGTATTATATTATATTTATTAAAATCAATATACTCACAAACAGCCACTTGGAGTCATGCTTGTAACAATGAGATCGCACAGCTGAGAGGATACACCGAGCAGCACGGAAGGCTCCGCCCCCTATACGCGTTACTTCTAAGCCTATTGGGCGCTGACTCAAACAGAGACCTCTACTGTTGAAGACAGACAGACAGACAGACAGACAGACAGACAGACAGACAGACAGACAGACAGACAGACAGACAGACAGACAGACAGATAGACAGATAGACAGATAGACAGATAGACAGATAGACAGATAGACAGATAGACAGATAGACAGATAGACAGATAGACAGATAGATAGATAGATAGATAGATAGATAGATAGATAGATAGATAGATAGATAGATAGATAGATAGATAGATAGATAGATAGATAGATTTTTGCAGTCAGAAGAAGGATAGAAGTGGTGAACATTTACAGAAAACCTTTGTGTATGGCCACATTGCATTAGGGGGCACATTATCCATTTACACCCAAACAAACAATTCATTCTTTCTCGGTATTCTCACATAAATATATGGAATTCTAACACCAAGTAATGAACCTAACAAAAACATTTTAATTAAACGTTATATAACATGTCATTCTTCCGAGTCTTCTAGATTATTTTTTCTTAGTGGGACCTCCACGAATATTTACATTTTACAGGTATGACATTTTTATTCTAAATTGCTATTGAACCACAAGAAAAGAAAATATTTACAAAATAAAATGTTACCTATTTTTATGACATGTGTATTACTTACATATAACACAGGCAATATACTAAGCTAATCATTTTAATGCTAACACACTTCAAATATCCAGTCATTGACAAGGGTTCAATGAGTGCTTAAAATGCATAGATAAAGCCCAGCATAACATCACTCATTTAGCTAGACCAATTAAAAGTGTAAACGTACGTTACTAACCAATCTGATCTGTAGTTAGACCAGTAAAAGATTAATTCTGATTAGCAGGTGCAGGCTGAACATAGTCCACATAGTACTGCCTCATAATAATAAGCAAGTTTGTTTGTTTACATCTTCCTAAGCGCCGGTTCACACTACCGCGACGCTACTTCCCGGGGCGACCTCCGAGATCGCGGTGCGAGCAGCGTGCCGCGACCTCGGAGCGGCCGCCACGGACTTCATAACATTGAAGTCTATGGCGGTCGCCTCCTGGTCGCCCCAAAGAAGCTCCGGACCCTTTTTCTAGGTCGGAGCGACTTGTGTCGCTCCTATTAGAACGGGTCCGCAGCTTCCCTATGGGAGGCGACCTGCGGCGACCTGTGAGGCGACCAGGTCGCCTCACAGGTCGCCCTAGTGTGAACCGAGGCTTATTGTGATTGGATATTTAAAGCCATGTCACATAGCTACAAAATAAAAAAAAATAAAAAAAAACTTTTTTACCAAGTCTACTTTCACACCAGCAAAGGCCTTTAATTGTGTGCAATACATTCATACATATTACACAATTTCCTGCTAGAGGGCTGTGCTGACTTTGGACTTGATAAAACACAGTCCGACCAACAACAGCAGAGGCCATGGCTCCCCAAATCATCATACTATACTGTATATGGACATATTTTTCTTCAGTAAGCCAACATTTCTGTATTAAAAAAACTTTTTTTTTTATTATTGGTGTAATGTAATATTCAAATTTTATGAGATACTGAGTTTTGGATTTTCACTAGCTGTAAGCCATAATCATCAAAATTCAAAGATAGAAATGCTTGAAATATATCACTCTGTGTGTAACACATCTATATAAAATATACACGTTTCACTTTTTGAATTGAATTATTGAATAAAATTTACTTTTTGATGATATTCAAATTTTATCAGATGCACCTTTAAATATACAGTATCTCACAAAAGTGAGTACACCCCTCACATTTCTGTAAATATTTTATTCTATTTTTTCTAGTGAAAACACTGAAGAAATGACACTTTGCTACAATGTAAAGTAGTGAGTGCACAGCTTGTATAACAGTGTAAATTTGCTGTCCCCTCAAAATAACTCCGCACACCGCCATTAATGTCTAAACCGCTGGCAACAAAAGTGAGTACACCCCTACATAAAAATGTCCAAATTGGGCCCAATTAGCGATTTTCCCTCCCTGCTGTCATGTGACTTGTTAGTGTTACAAGGTCTCAGGTGTGAATGGGGAGCAGGTGTGTTAAATTTGGTGTTATCACTCTCACTCTCTCATACTGGTCACTAGAAGTTCAACATGGCACCTCATGGCAAACAACTCTCTGAGGATCTGAAAAAAAGAATTGTTGCTCTACATAAAGATGGCCTAGGCTATAAGAAGATTGCCAATACAGGACCATACAGCAGTTTAACAGGGCAGGTTACACTCAGAACGGGCCTTGCCATAGTTGACCAAAGAGGTTGAGTACACGTGCTCAGCGTCATATCCAGAGGCTGTCTTTGGGAAATAGACATATGAGTGCTGCTAGGATTGCTAAAGAGGCTGAAGGGGTGGGGGGAGGTCAGCCTGTTAGTGCTCAGACCATACGCCGCACACTACATCAAATTAGTCTGCATGGCTGTCATTCCAGAAGGAAGCCTCTTCTAAAGATGATGCACAAGAAAGCCCACAAACAGTTTGCTGAAGACAAACAGACTAAGAACATGGATTACTGTAACCATGTCCTGTGGTCTGATGAGACCAAGATAAACTTATTTGGTTCAGATGGTGTCAAGCGTGTGGTGGCAACAAGGTGAGGAGTACAACCACTAGTGAGAGCGACAACACCAAATTTACCACACCTGCTCCCCATTCACACCTGAGACCTTGTAACACTAACAAGTCCCATGATACCAGGGAGGGAAAATGGCTAATTGGGCCCAATTTGGACATTTTCACTTAGGGGTGTACTCACTTTTGTTGCCAGTGGTTTAGACATTAATGGCTGTGTGTTGAGTTATTTTATATATATATATATATATATATATATATATATATATATAAACAGTGCCTTGCAAAAGTATTCAGGCCCCCTTGAACTTTGTGACCTTTTGCCCCATTTCATGCTTCAAACATAAAGATATAAAACTGTAATTTTTTGTGAAGAATCAACAACAAGTGGGACACAATCATGAAATTGAACGAAATTTATTGGATATTTCAAACTTTTTTAACAAATAAAAAACTGAAAAATTGGGCGTGAAAAATTATTCAGCCCCTTTACTTTCAGTGCAGCAAACTCTCTCCAGAAGTTCAGTGAGGATCTCTGAATGATCCAATGTTGACCCAAATGACGAATGATGTTCATACAAGGAGAAGACTGATCAGAGATGCAGCCAAGAGGCCCATGATCACTCTGGATGAACTGCAGAGATCTACAGCTGAGGTGGGAGACTCTGTTCATAGGACAACAATCAGTCGTATACTGCACAAATCTGGCCTTTATGGAAGAGTGGCAAGAAGAAAGCCTTTTCTTAAAGATATCCATAAAAAGTGTTGTTTAAAGTTTGCCACAAGCCATCTGGGAGACACACCAAACATGTGGAAGAAGGTGCTCTGGTCAGATGAAACCAAAATCAAACTTTTTGGCAACAATGCCAAACGTTATGTTTGGCGTAAAAGCAACACAGCTCATCACCCTGAACACACCATCCCCACTGTCAAACATGGTGGTGGCAGCATCATGGTTTGGGCCTGCGTTTCTTCAGCAGGGACAGGGAAGATGGTTAAAATTGATGGAAAGGTGGAGCCAAATTCAGGACCATTCTGGAAGAAAACCTGATGGAGTCTGCAAAAGACCTGAGACTGGGACGGAGATTTGTCTTCCAACAAGACAATGATCCAAAACATAAAGTAAAATCTACAATGGAATGGTTCACAAATAAACATATCCAGGTGTTAGAATGGCCAAGTCAAAGTCCAGACCTGAATCCAATCGAGAATCTGTGGAAAGAACTGAAAACTGCTGTTCACAAATGCTCTCCATCCAACCTCACTGAGCTCGAGCTGTTTTGTAAGGAGGAATGGGCAAAACTTTCAGTCTCTCGATGTGCAAAACTGATAGAGACATACCCCAAGCGACTTACAGCTGTAATTGCAGCAAAAGGTGGCGCTACAAAGTATTAACATAACCACTTTACCACTGGAGGATTTTGCTGTCTTACGTCTGGGCCACTTTTTGCGATTCGGCGCTGTGCGATTTTAATTGACAATTGCGCGGTCATGCGACGCTGTACCCAAACAAAATTTACGTATTTTTTTTCCCACAAACAGAGCTTTCTTTTGGTGGCATTTGATCACCTGTGCGATTTTTACTTTTTGCGCTATAAACAAAAAAAGAGCGTTTAAAAAAATAACAATATTTTTAACATTTTTATATATGAAATTCCCCCCCCCCCCCAAAAATGTAAAAATCTAATTTTTTTAAAATTTTTGGCCAATTTGTTTTCTGCTACCTATGTTTGGTAAAAAAAAATCACAATAAGCGTATTTTGATTGGTTTGCGCAAAAGTTATTGCGTTTACTAACTAAGGGAAAGATTTTTGTCATTTTTGGTGTTTTTTTTTTAACGAGTAATGGCGGCGATCTGCGATTTTTTTTGCGGGACTGCGACATTGCGGCGGACAGATCGAACCCTTGACTGACATTTTTGACACTTTTGGGGGTACCAGTGACATTACTGCAGTAATCAGTGCTATTGATATGCACTGTTACTGTAAAAATGACACTGGCAGGGAAGGGGTTAATTTTATTGGAGAGGGAGGGGTTAATGTATGCCTGGTGCTTACTGACGTGTGTGGGGGGAGGTGACTGAGTGAGTCAGGGACAGATTGCATGTTCAGCTATGCTGAACACTGCAATCTGTCACTCCCTGTTACTTAGGAGATCCGCCCGCTCTGTTTACACAGGCGGGCGGATCTCCAAACTAGATTCCCCGACGATCGGGGAAGAGCAGCGGCGATCGCCGCCGCTCCTCCCCTGGCCCGACTCCCGCTGTGACTGAAAACAGCGGGAGCGCGCCTCCGGCGGCGCACGAGTGCCGCCTACAGGGGGAGGAGTCCAGCGACGTAGTACTACGTCGCTAGACGATAACGAGCCACATTGCTGCAGTAGCAGCAATGTGAGCAGACGGCAAGTGGCTAAGGGGGCTGAATAATTTTGCAGTTTTTTATTTGTTAAAAAAGTTTGAAATGTCCAATAAATTTCGTTCCACTTCATGATTGTGTCCCACTTGTTTTTGATTGTTCACAAAAGATTACAGTTTTATATCTTTATGTTTGAAGCCTGAAATGTGGCAAAAGGTCGCAAAGTTCAAGGGGGCCGAATACTTTTGCAAGGCACTGTATATACTATATACTGTATACTGTATAGAACTAGCATTTGTACCTGAATCTTGACAGCCTCCTGTAATCCTCTACACTAAAGCAGTAGACAGAGAGGGGAGAGTAGCACTCTCAGCCAGTCAAGGATTACCAAAGTGCTTGTCAACCTAACAGTGAGCATTCATAAAGAGGGATGGAAAACCTCATTAATGTGCTGCTACTTCTTAATTGTCCAATCAGCAGGCTTGATGAGGAGAGGTGACTCTCCCCCCAAGAACTTAAATATTACTTTTCCTATGGTTATCCTTCAGAAAGGTATATTCCATTTCCACAATTTCAGAGGGAAGGGATTGAGCAGACTATATAAAATAGCCTTTCTCAACCAGTGTTTGATGGAACCTTAGGGGTTCTTTGAGGGCCGGTTCACACTGGGATATGCTCAGGAATGAGCTGCACATTTCTGTGCATTTCATATGCAGTTCAGTGAGATGGGATGTGAGGCCACTGATTTTAAATGGGCTCAAATCACAGTGCACCGCACCTAAAGTAGTGCATGCACTACTATTGGAAATGCACTGCAAACAGATTGCATGGCACTTCTGTACCATGCGGTCTGGTGCAGGCAAACACACTGAGTTTGCAACCTGCGTTTGGGTTAACATAAGGTTAACATTGACACCTGCTGCAGATGGCAACTGCAGTGTGTTTTGAATGAGGTGTGGGAAATGTGCACAGAACATGGGTTTTTGGCACAGAGTTCTGGTGTAAATGGGGCCTGAGCAATGAGCAGTAATCACAGACACCAGTTATCTTTTTAGCAATGGGGGGGGGGGGGGACATTATTTCCAATACACAACAATGTAAGGGGCATTGTTCCCAACGAGCACCAAAGTAAGGGGCATTCTTCCCATTGATCCCAACAGAAGAAAGCATTCTTCCCACTGATCATCAATGTCAGGAGCATTTTTCCCAATAACCACCAAAGTACCAAAGTAAGGAGCATTCTCCCCAATGACCACCAAAGTAAGGAGCATACTTCCCAATGACAACCAAAGTAAGGAGCATACTTCCCAATGACCACCAAAGTAAGGAGCATTCTCCCCAATGACCACCAAAGTAAGGAGCATACTTCCCAATGACCACCAAAGTAAGGAGCATACTTCCCAATGACCACCAAAGTAAGGAGCATTATCCCCAATGACCACCAAAGTAATGAGCATTCTCCCCAATGACCACCAAAGTAAGGAGCATACTTCCCAATGACCACCAAAGTAAGGAGCATTCTTCCCAATGACCACCAAAGTACCAAAGTAAGGAGCATTCTCCCCAATGACCACCAAAGTAAGGAGCATACTTCCCAATTTTGTTTATTAAAAGTCTTGCAATCAATAAGCATAAAATCAATATACATAAATAAATATATACATATTTACATGAAAAGGGGAAAAAAAAATACATAGCAAATTCTGCTCTCAAATAAAGACTGCCTTTACAGCAAAAACAAAACTCACATCATGAAACACATCATTACCGGGAAAAATAATCTTAATAAGACTCACACCACCACACCAGACATCAAACCTGCGAGGTCAAGAAACAAAACCACCCCCATTATGCATGCAGCCCCTCTTCAAAAAATGAAGATATTAACCAACAAAAGCTAAGGGCGTGAAAGAAATAGCATAGGAAAAAAGCTTTTCACCCAGAGATGGACAGTTCACCAAAAGCAGGTCTGATATTCCTCCACGCCCTTATCCAGACCGCTCGAGGCTCCCTGCCCTTCTCAAGACCCCGAATCTTCCCAACCTCACCCAAGAATATCGTACACCACCACCTCGACAGGGAGGACTTTCTTCTGCAGGGTAATCTGGCACCGTGCATTCCACGTGAAGTAACGGACAACTATACTAACTAGAAAAAGTGTATCCAAATCAAAATCCCAGCGAGTCGGGAATGCCCCGTACACCCACTCCGCATAACTCATGCGATAGAGAAAGGGGATGCCTAGAGCCCTCCCCACCCTTTTATACACCTCTATGTTAAAGGGACACTGGAGCAAAAAGTGGTCCATAGACTCCACTTTACCAACACACTCCGCTCTAGGACAATCCCGATCATCCACAGGGCGATGCTTCAGGTTCCCTCTCACATAGAGCCTTCCATGGAAAGCGAGCCAGGCTTGATCCCTAAACTTCAAAGGGATTCTTCCTAAGTTAATTAAACGCAACCCCTCCCTCATTACGGGGCCTGGGCAATCCCTTAAGGTCAGCGACACACTGAAAGCAGAGCCCAAAATCCTCTTCTCCAGAAGCTTTCTGGGGAGGGACTTGATATCCCCCACTGTCACCTGCCACTGCCTAAGTATTTTCAGACACGGGGCAACATAAGCCGGAAGCTTGCCATGTCGGACTCTCAGACTTTTCACTGGCCCGCCATCTTCCCAGCATCGCAGAAAAGGCCTAAACCAAGATTGAAAAATACCCACCCATCCCGGCGGGGTCTCTGCTAACATATTACCAAGATTATACTTTAAAAAAAACAGAGAAAAGAAAACTATAGGGTTGACCATTCCTAGACCACCCTCTCGCCTGGACAGGTAAGTTACATTGCGTTTGATCAGGTTCAGCCTATTTCCCCATAATAGTTGGAAAAAGCAGCTGTACACCCTTGCATAGAGAGATTCCGGCAAGATACAGACAAAGCTGACATATAAAAAGATTGGGATCAGGTAAGTTTTAATCAAGTCAACCCTTTCCCTCAAGGAAAGTTTCCATTTCTTCCAGCTTGTCACCTTGGCATTGGCATTCAACAACCTGCTTTCCCAATTTCGATGACCATAGTCACCAGGACCAAATTTGATGCCCAACACTTTGATTTCCTGCTGGGGCTCTGGGAAGGCATCCGGAAGTTCGAAGCTTTCACCCTCCTCACCCATCCAGAAAACTTCACTCTTTTCATGATTGATTTTAGAGCCAGAAGCCTCAGTGTACTGCTCTATCACAGAGACCACCTCCTGCGCCTCCTCCATCCCAGAGATAATAACAGACACATCATCGGCATAGGCCACGACCTTCAAAGGCGGCACACCAGCAATGCCCAAAGGCACCCCACACAACGATCCACTCTCTAACCTTCTTATGAAGGGGTCGATTGCGAATACATATAGCAGGGGGCTCAAAGGACACCCCTGGCGCACACCAGAGCCAACCTCAAAAGGCCGTCCAACCCAACCATTAACAAGTGGGAAGCTCTCAGCCCCTTTATATAATGTTTTCAGCCAATCAATAAACCTCCCCTGCAGGCCGTATCTACCAAGTAGCAAATACAGGTACTCATGATTGACTCGATCAAAAGCCTTCGCCTGATCCAATGCCAGCAAGTACTTTCTCCATCCAGCAGCCCTGCATCGCTCCAAAGCCTCCCGGACAGCTAAAATTGCTGAAAAGGTACTTCTGCCCTGGACCGAGCAGTGCTGATGATTGGACAACAAATCGCCTGCTACTGACGACAAGCGCCAAAAAAGAATCTTCGCCAAGATCTTTCTATCAACATTGAGAAGACTGATGGGGCGCCAGTTCTCAATTATTGAGGGGTCTTTACCTTTTGACAGAAGAATCACAGCGGATTGCCTCATGGAGGGAGGGAGAGAACCCTCTTCTAAACAGCTGTTATAAACCTCCGCTAAAAAGGGAGCCAGAATGGACTTAAAACACTTGTAAAATTCAGCTGTCAACCCATCTGGCCCAGGCGACTTTTCGGTAGCCAGCTTCTCTATAGCACGAACTACCTCATCCTCTGAAATTGGTTCTGTCAAATCCATCAAAGGCAATGTATCATTTCCCAATCCTGGAGTAGAATCCAGAAAGCTTTCCATCCTGTCCCGACTAAGGTCCTTTCTTCCCAGAAGGTCTGCGTAATATGACCTGAAGATCTCCAGGATCCCTGATCTGGACTTCACCAGGGAACCCGTACTATCCCTCAGACCTATGACCGTCTTAACTGCTATGCCTTGCTTACAGTTCTGGTAAGGATCAGGCGAGTGATATTTCCCATAATCTCTCTCCAGAACCAAGGAGGCATGCCGGTCGTATTGACACTTCCTAAGAAGAAGCTTTACCTCCGAGATCTCCCCTGGATCTCCTCCATACGAGACAAGACGATCAAGCTTTCTCCGCAAATGCTGGTAGACAATATACATACCAAGCTGCTTCTTCTTACTTATGGCCTTGAAAAGTCCAATCGCCCTTTGTTTCACAAGCTCCCACCACTCTGACTTACTGCTGCAAAAGTCCAGAATAGAAACCTGTGCCTGAAAAAAATCCTCAAAGGATTGTCTTACCTCTACATCTTCCAGGAGAGCCGAATTCAGTTTCCAGGTACCCCTTCCCCTGGGTGGAGTGTCCGAGGCATTCAGAGTCACAGACAGCATACAGTGGTCAGAGAACTCCACCGCCCTCAACTCAGGAGCCGAGAAAGCAGAGTTCTCCTTTAAAAAAAACCTATCTATCCTACTCTGACTATTCCCTCTCTGAAACGTGAATCCCGTGCTGCCAGGGCAGTGCTTAATGTGCATATCTACCAGGCCTGCTTGTCTAACCATATCTCTAAGAAAAACGCTATCATAACCCAGCCTGTCTATGGAGACCCTCCTGTCTTCAGGCCTAATTATGGTGTTAAAGTCACCTCCAAAGACAACCTGCTGGGATGTAAAAAGGAAGGGCTTGATCTTTGTGAAGAGGCATTTCCTGTCCCATTTTGACTGTGGTCCATAGATATTGATGAGGCGCAGGTCCTGCCCCCTAACAGAGACGTCTAAGACCATGCATCTCCCCATTTCTACCTCAATTATCCGCCGGCACGTTACCATATCGGTTTTAAAAAGAACCGCAACTCCGCTGCAAGGCTCAGCCGCAAGAGACCAAAAGGAGGGACCGCATCTCCACTCCCTTTTTGCTAGATGGACATCGGCCAAAGTATTGAGCCAGGTCTCTTGCAAAAATAAAATCTCAGCATCAAACTCACTGAGCAAAAATAAGGCAATATCACGAGCTCTTGCAGATTTCACGCTGGCGACATTAATGGTCGCCACCTTTATCAGAGCGGGCACTGCCATCAGGATGATTGGGGTAGTCGTTTCTTAACCTCCACCACACTCTCATCACCCGAAGCAGCTCTCTTTACACTATGTGACTCCCCCTCATCCATAGATGATAAAGAAGTAGATAAATCGGATACTAACTCCTCCCCTGATAAAACCGAAAATGTGTTGCCAAGAGGAACCCCTCCTGGCTCTAACTGTAAGGAAGAAATGACCGCTTTACTGGTCTTCCTCTTCTTCTTTTTCTTCCTCTTTGTCCTCTCCCACCCCTCATCATCCGAATCCTCCACAACAGAGGGTGAGACATGGGACATGGACACCCCTCCCTCAACCCCATCGACCCCACCACCATCCAGCACCCCTGCACCCTCTTGGCCGCGTTTGCGGTGTCGAGAGACAGGGACTGGAGGTGGAGTAGGCCGAGGGGGAAGATCCACTATACCCGCCCCCCCAGCAGCTTCCGCTAGTCTGGAGGATCTACGCACAGTAGATGTAGGAACAACAGGAGGGACAGACTCAGGGACCACATCACTAGGGGAAACAGAATCTGACACAACAGACACAGGAGGGACAGACTCAGGGACCACATCACTAGGGGAAACAGAATCTGACACAACAGACACAGGAGGGGCAACAACAATTTCCTCTCTAACTTCAGCTGCTTCATCTTCTTTATCAAGCCTCTGCAGCTCAGTCTCCAATCCTGGCAAGTTATGCAGTGCCTCTGGGCACTGGCTATATGGATGACCCAGCTGCTGGCACAAATTGCACCGAATCTGGGTGCATTCTCTGGCCAAATGGCCTAAATCCTGGCACAGTGAGCACTTCTTGTGGGTGCAGGACGATGCAAAGTGGCCTTTATCACCACATTTATTACATACCTTAGGCTGACCTTGGTAGAAAATGGTCAGCCTATCCCTACCCAGAAAGGCTGAGCAGGGAAGGTGCTGAACTACATCGCCCAGCACCCCCAATTTTAGTGACACTGTCCAGGCCCCTGTCCATATCCCATGCTCATCAAGGACCTTCCGCAGTGGAGTGAGGACCTCGCCATATCGGCGTAGCCATACTAATAAATCAGCCTCTGGTATGGATTCGTTACGCACCAAGATGGTCACCGACTTTATCAGAGGCTGTCTTGAGATCACCTTTGGCACCAAACCACTCCACTGCTGAAGGCCCTTGCACCTCCTAAATCTCTCCCAAAAGAGATCCAAACTCTCAGGTTTCACAAACGATAAATCAAATTCATAACTTCCCACCGGGCAAATCAAAGCAAAAATGTCACAGGCTTTAAACCCCATTTCCAAGACCAACTCGGCCACTCTCCCCCTTACTGGCGGCGTTCCATCGCCCTCCCACCGCAACTGTACCACATTCCTCCTCCTATACCCACTAAACAACCCCCCAACAAACCTCCTTGAATTGTGATTATTAACCGAAACCCCACCACCCACCCTGGTGTGACTCCCCAAAACTGAAGCATAGCTTCCAACATTCCTCCCAGCAGAAAATCCATCAGTTTGTTTTGAAACATCCGACACAGACATAACAGATAACGATTGTACAGATCCGGGATTGATCTGTACAATCGATAAATCTTTCCTCTGCTGAGCAGGGGGAGAAATGTCATTTCTATTTTTCCCAGCAATATTATCCCCTTCACCACCACCCACCACATTCATTGCTTTATGATTATTGTCATTTTTAATACTTGCTGGGATATTTGTTGTCTTCACAGCAGAATCCATAGTTGGTGCTGCACTGGTAAGAGTTTCAGCTGTCATCTTCTCTTCCACTGGGACAGGGTTTTCAGCTGTGGAAATGGAATTCTGTTCTAGCACAGCAGCAGGTAAAACACTGCAGGTAACTTCCATGGCTGCTTCCATTCCAAACACAGCAGCATGCTGATCCCCTCCCCCACCAGCAATCAGCTGGTCAATCTGCCCTGAAACACTGGGAAGCTCTGGTGAAAGTGAAACAGACTCCTTGGAGCTGGCAGCCATTTTGCTTTCAGAGGGACTACTAGTCTCAGCCAGACCAGCAAAATCCATGTCTGGGGTGTTAGATGCAGGTCCATCCACATTCACCTGATGGTCCGGGGATTTCACGGTCAGGGATTTTCCCTGCATGTCTGTACTGGTTGTGTTCACAGCAGAATCTCCAATAGGTAGCTGTAGGCAAAGCTCCTTCTCACCTGGGACACCATCCACTACAGCAGGTGGGGCAGACATGTTGGATGGCAGCATGGTATACTGGGATTTCTCCACCAGTACTGGCTTTGCTGGTTTGTATCTCCTCTGCCCATCCACAGGGATTTCTGATGGATCATCAGTGAATGCAAACTTATCTGCTCTCAGGGGTGACTCCATCTCCTGGATAAATGTCAGGGATCCATGCCCACTCTCAACCCCCTGGCTGGTTGCCGCTGGCGATTCCCAGTTCTGGCATGGGGGGAGAGGTGCAGAGGCAGATGGAGCCTGGTCATCCATTAACTGAGGCTGCTGATCCACAGAACTTGCTGATGCTTGGCTGGCAAATCTCCTCTCATTATCAAATTTTTCTTTAACCACTCTGCAACCGCTCACAGTAATACTACTGCGGCAGAGTGGTTCGTTATCGTCCAGCCACATAGTATTAACGTGACTGGACACTCCCCCTTCTGGGCGGCGCTTGCGCGCCGCCGGAGGCTCGCTCCCGCTGTTTTCATTCACAGCGGGAGTCGGGCCAGGGGAGGAGCAGCGGCGATAGCCGCTGCTCTTACCCGATCGTCGGGGATCGAGTCTGGAGATCCGCCCGCTGTGTGTAAACACAGCGGGCGGATCTCCATAGTGACAAGGAGTGACAGATCGGACTGTTCAGCATAGCTGGACATCCGATCTGTCCATGAATCACATAGTCACCTCCCCCCCTACACGTCAGTAAGCACCAGGCATACATTAACCCCTCCCTCTCCAATAAAATTAACCCCTTCCCTGCCAGTGTCATTTTTACAGTAACAGTGCATATTTATAGCACTGATTACTGCAGTAATGTCACTGGTACCCCCAAAAGTGTCAAAAATGTCAGTCAGGGGTCCGGTCTGTCCGCCGCAATGTCGCAGTCCCGCAAAAAAAATCGCAGATCGCCGCCATTACGCGTTAAAAAAAAAACACCAAAAATGACAGAAATCTTTCCCTTTGTTAGTAAACGCAATAACTTTTGCGCAAACCAATCAAAATACGCTTTTTGCGATTTTTTTTACCAAACATATGTAGCATAAAACAAATTGGCCAAAAATTTTTAAAAAAATTGGTTTTTACATCTTTTTTGGGGGGAATTTCATATAAAAAAATGTTAAAAATATTGTTATTTTTTCAAAATAAACGCTCTTTTTTTGTTTATAGCGCAAAAAGTAAAAATCGCACAGGTGATCAAATACCACCAAAAGAAAGCTCTGTTTGTGGGAAAAAAAGGACGTAAATTTCGTTTGGGTACGGCGTCGCACGACCGCGCAATTGTCAGTTGAAGTCGCACAGCGCCGAATCGCAAAAAGTGGCCTGGACGGAAGACAGCAAAATCCTCCGGTGGTAAAGTGGTTAAACACTCCGCTTCTATCTTTCAACTTTTCCAACAATAAAGATTGTTTCTTTACCTTATCTTCCAGATCCTGTAACTCAGGCTTCATGGCTGTACGATTTCTACTCCAGGCCTGGCAGTATTTGGCTCTGAAGGATTTATGTTCAGCCTTCAAAACTTTAAGCTTTTCTTCAGCTCTTCCAATCGCCCTAAAACGATTGATAACCTTCTGGCTGAAGACATCCGCATTCTCATCGGGGCCTGGACCCACAGACAGGTCCTCCACCTCCTCCTCACTAGGCCCCGTGTCATCAGGGGGATCCCTCCCAGGGCCTCCCCCAGGATCAGGCATTGTTCCTGGGCCAAGCTAGCAAGCAAGGCCCAGGCTTGAAAAGGGCTGGTTCTCAGAGAGCTCCTTGGGTGTGTCCTCCTCCTTCTTCCCACTGACCTCCAATGTAAGGAGCATTCTTCCCACTGACCACCAAAGTAAGGAGCATACTTCCCAATGACCACCAAAGTAAGGAGCATACTTCCCAATGACCACCAAAGTAAGGAGCATACTTCCCAATGACCACCAAAGTAATGAGCATTCTCCCCAATGACCACCAAAGTAAGGAGCATTCTTCCCAATGACCACCAAAGTAAGGAGCATACTTCCCAATGACCACCAAAGTAATGAGCATTCTCCCCAATGACCACCAAAGTAAGGAGCATACTTCCCAATGACCACCAAAGTAATGAGCATTCTCCCCAATGACCACCAAAGTAAGAAGCATACTTCCCAGAAAACCGCAATCGTAGGAATAACTTACGGATATTAGGACTTCCGGAGGGGTCCGAGGGTGCAAACTCAGTGACCTTTATTGAACACTTACTTCCGACCATTCTTCCAGAAGCTAAATTTTCTGCTTTTTTTTCAGTGATACGTGCACATCGGATACCAGGGAAGCGAGGACCTCCTGGCTCTCCTCCACGCACCTTTATTCTGAGGTTCCTTCATTACGGTGACCGAGACAGTGTGTTACGAGCAGCGCGCTTTCAGGGTGAAGTGAAATATGAGGGTAGTAAACTTTTTATTTTTCCAGATTATTCGGTTGAAACACAGCGTCAGAGGAAGTCATTTGATCAAGCCCGTTCTAAGTTAAGAGAAAGGGGGTTGAAATATAGTACCCTGTTCCCAGCTAAATTGCGAGTACAAGATGGTGAACATGTGCGTTTCTTTTCTTCCCCAAAAGAGGTATTATCCTGGCTTGAGACATATAAAAAAGACTGAAATTGAACCCCTTTTCCTTTTTTTTTTTTTCTTTTCCCCTCTTGGCCTGCCATAGTTTGCATGCCCAAACTTTACACGATGGCTGGGTGACTCAAGATATAAGTTTCTCTTTTTTCTTTTTTTTTCTTTTTGTCCTTTTGAACGCCGGAGTCTTCTCCCCCCCCTCTTCTTTTTTTTTTTTTTTCTTTTTTTTTCTTAAGGGGGGGGGGGGTAACATAGCGCCTTTTTTTGACACTTACCCCTTAGGGTGGACTATGAGGTCCGCGGTGGGTGGGATACAAACCCTCTCCAATTTTGGGGAGATGGGTGGGGTGGGGGGGACGGGGATGTTTGAATCATTACTCTGTTATTGTATTTACTGTATTTATCAGTTTCCTTCCTTTTTTTTTTTTTTTTTTTTTTTTCTTGTTATTATGTTGTATATATTGTTTTCTTGACTGGATATGGAATCTTTAAGGGTGATCTCTTGGAACACTAGAGGTTTGAATTCCCCGCAGAAACGCTCTTTAGTGTTTCAATATTTAAAAGCATTTAAGCCCCACATATGTGTCTTGCAGGAGACTCACTTGTTGGGTACTCGAACGCTGGCTCTTAAGAAACCGTGGGTTGGGCATCATTACCACTCTACGTTTTCTACGTATTCTCGTGGAGTCAGCGTTCTTATCCACAAGTCTCTCTCGTTCAGACTATTGGGTCTCTCCTTAGACCCGGATGGACGATTTGTTTTGCTTAATCTGCAGATATCATCTTTTACTTTATTGCTGGTAGGGTTATATATACCTCCGCCAGCCTCAACCAGGCTGTTATATAAAATTTCTAAAGAAATTGCAAAATATGAGAATGATAATATACTCATGGTGGGGGATTTTAATATGGTTCCAGATCCGAAAATGGATAGAATGACTGGAGATTCTTCCACTAGATCGGATCTTCTTGAATGGGCTGAGATCTATGGGTTGACAGACTTATGGCGATGGTACCATCCCCACGCTAGGGAATATACCTGCCATTCCGCCACTTATAAAACCTTTTCTCGAATTGACTTAATGTTTGCAAGTGGGTCATTGCTATCTCGGGTGCGGGAGATTCGGGTTCTTCCTCGTGGGATCTCCGACCACGCCCCACTTCTCTTAAAAATGGAATTATCTGGTAACCCCTCTCATAGATTATGGCGCTTATCCAGATATTGGATTGATGATCCTGACATAAACCCTTTAGTCGAACCCCAGATAGCGGCCTTTTGGGAGATAAATCCGGGCACGTCATCAGTGGCTATGGTCTGGGAAGCTTTTAAGGTTTGCACCCGGGGGTATTATCAGACAGCTATTGGGAAGATCCAACGATATAGGCGAACAAATCTATTGCAAAAAGAAAAGGAAGCTAGAGATATGGAAAATCTATATGTCCAAACTAGAGACCCCACCCATTATACACGATTTCAATCCTTGACTAGGGAGGTAATGGGAATACGAACAGCCCTTACACAGAAAAAACTGCTTTCTCAAGCCCAACATATTTTTGTACATGGCGAGTATAATGGTAAAATGCTGGCGCAAATTTCTAGGGAACAGACAAGTGGGTATAGTATAGCACACATTCAGGATCAATCAGGTACTCTTCACTCTAATCCAGAAACTATTAATCATAATTTCACTGATTATTACCGGGCCCTATATAATACTAAGGTTAATTATTCAGGAGATGAACTTGATCATTATCTACAGGCAGTGGACTTTCCAATCTTAACTGATAGAGATAGGGCCAAACTAGACGCCCCTATTACTCTTTTGGAGATCCAGGAAGTGGTGGCCTCCCTAAAACCCGATAAAACACCAGGACCGGATGGAATTCCTGTTGAATTCTATAAGGCCCATATGGACCTTTTGGGCCCGTATTTATTAGCCACTCTTCTAGGATCTCTAAAGGATGGGAAACTCCCTAAAACAATGTGCGAAGCGGTTATTGTTGTGATCCCTAAACCAGGGAAGGACCCATCACTATGTTCATCATACAGACCTATCTCTTTATTAAATGTTGATGGGAAGATCCTTTCAAAAGTCTTGGCCAATCGACTTAATAGTGTCATCACAGGATTGATCCATCCGGATCAAACTGGATTCATACCTGACCGGGGTACTGATATCAATATCCGGAGATTGTTCACACATATGGCCTTGGCGTCGGGGGGGGGAACAGGTGTGGTCGCCTCCCTCGACGCCGAAAAAGCATTCGATTCTGTTGAGTGGCCATTTCTCTGGAGGATCCTATCTAGTTTCGGGTTCGGCCCTAATTTCGTCTCATGGATTAAGCTTCTCTATGAGAACCCTACGGCTAGAGTCCGTACTAATACATCTCTGTCGGATAAATTCCCTCTACTGAGGGGCACCCGACAGGGATGTCCGTTATCCCCAGCCTTGTTTGCCTTAGCTTTGGAGCCGCTAGCGATTATGTTGCGGGCGGACCCACAGGTCCGAGGCATTAAGGTGGGGGTCATTGAAGAGAAGTTGTCTTTATATGCAGACGACACTTTGATCTATTTGGCGGATGCTTCCACATCATTACATAGGGCCCTACAATTATTTGACATCTTTGGCCGTTTTTCAGGCATAAATATTAATTGGTCCAAGTCCGTCCTCTTTCCATTACACCCATCGATATCTTTAATTGATACTCACACACCGTTGAAATGGGTACAGGATATGGTGTACTTAGGCATCAAAGTGGGTCCAACATTGGAGGTATATCAGCAAAATAACATTGACCCTTTAGTTTCACAATTAAATAAAAAGTGTGCGTCTTGGCGCATGCTTCCCTTGTCCCCCGTTGGCAGAATTAACTTAATAAAAATGAATTATCTTCCGAAATTTCTGTATCTTTTTCGTAACTCTCCCATTGATATGACTAGAACCTTTTTTTCGAGATTAGAAAGTATTGTAACAACTTTTGTATGGGCCGGGCGTACTCCACGAGTCGCAAGACGCACGCTATATCTTCCTCTTGCAAGAGGAGGTTTAGCGCTTCCTAACTTTAAATTGTATTTTTGGGCGGCTGTCCTGGTGACGGTCCGGTGGTGGTTCTCCCAGCCCAAAACTAACTCTGCAGTTACACTAGAAGCAGCACTACTGGGTTCATATGCGGCCCTTAGTAATCTTGTTTTTCGGGGGGAACAGGCACATCCTCAAATAACCAGTCCGATGAAGACTGTCCTGCGGATATGGACTCGGGCGCGGGTGATATATAACACACCATTGCATATATCTCCCCACACTCCGTTGTGGGGTAATCCTAATTTAAAACATCTATATCATCTCCCTGACCCACAGTTATGGGCCGCTAGAGGGATTGTGACTATGAAACATGTTATTAAAGATGGAAGACTTCAAGGCTTTAATGCTCTTCAGTCCACCCATTCATTACCTCCCACCATGGGGTTTCGTTACCGTCAGCTCACTCATGCTATGCGAGCTCAGTTCCAAGGCCCTGTTGTCCTGGAATCAGACCCCTTGGAGAAAATGCTAACTTTTAAGGTAATAGGGAAATCTCTCTCTGCAATATACTCCATACTCTCAATAGATCATAGTCAGTCCCCTGAGAAAACCTATAATAAATGGAAGGAGGACATTCCAGATCTGACCATGGAAGAGTGGGAGGACTCGGTTAATAATTATATCCCCTCAATGATAGCGGCTAGGGACAGATTTATACAACTCAAATTCTTACATAGAGCATATTATACGCCACAACGTCTTGCCAGGATATACCCCACGAAAGATCCTATGTGCATTAGATGTGGGCATGAAATAGGTACATTCTTACATGTTGTTTGGTCATGCCCTGACCTGGCAACCTTTTGGAAAGAAGTGACGGACACTATTGGCGAAATCTTTGACATCATGATTCCTTTGGACCCAAAGGTAACTTTATTGAGTAACCTTACAGAACTGGCTGGGGACAAATATGCTAAAATGTGCATTACATATACCCTGTTTTATGCCAGGAGAGAAATACTTTTACGATGGAAGTTACCCGAACCTCCCACCCGATTATCCTGGATAGCTGCTGTTACTAAGACACTTCCATTCTACCGTTTTACATACGGTAGTAGGAACTGTCCAAAAAAATTTGATAAAGTCTGGTCAGCCTGGATCGACGCTGTAGGTGAGCCAAGGTCACCTGTTCCATAATGATATAAGTAGGCTCTTATTATTATAATTAATGATGAATTTTCTTTTTTTTTTTTTTTTTTTTTTTTTTTTTTTTCTCTCCTTCTTTCCCTGTTTTTAAACTGGTCTATTGATATTCCCCTTCCCTCCCTCTCCCTAAGAATTTTTTTTTTTTTTTTTTTTTTTTTTTTTTTGTTGTATGTATGTTAGTAGGTAAGGATAAAATCATTCTTTGTGCAGAGCAATGTATTGTATTGGAATATTTGTTTTGTTTATATGTGTAACAATAAAATAAAAATTTAAATGTTAAAAAAAAAGATTTAGGGGAGTATCAGTGGGAGGAATAGTGTCCCTGCATTGGTATCGGTGGGATAAGTGGTGCCCCATTGTTGGTGTCGGTGGGAGGAATGGTGCCCCATCATTGGTGTAGGTGGGATAATTCGTGCCCCATCGTTGGTGTCGGTTGGCTGAGTGGTGCCCCGTCCTTGGTGTCGGTGGGAGGAGTGGTGCCCCATCGTTGGTGTATGTGGGATAATTAGTGCCCCATCGTTGATGTCAGTTGGCTGAGTGGTGCCCCATCCTTGGTGTCAGGGAGAGGAATGGTGCCCCATCATTGCTATTAGTGGGACAGATGGTGCCCCATCATTGGTATCCATGGGAGGAATAGTGCCCCGTCATTGGGGTCAGTACGATAATTGGTGCCAGTGAGAAGAATGGTGCCCCATCATTGGTGTTAGTGGGAAGAATGGTGCCCCATCATTGGTGTTAGTGGGAGGAATGGTACCAATCACTGGTGTCAGTGGAAGGAATGGTGCCCCATCATTGGTGTCAGTGGGAGGAATATTAGGAAAAACTTACATGAATGAGCCTGACGGAACCATTCTGAAATAATAAAATTAAAAATGTAAGAAGCATACTTCCCAATGACCACCAAAGTAAGGAGCATACTTCCCAATGACCACCAAAGTTAGGAGCATACTTCCCAATGACCACCAAAGTAAGGAGCCTTCTCCCCAATGACCACCAAAGTAATGAGCATTCTCCCCAATGACCACCAAAGTAAGGAGCATACTTCCCAATGACCACCAAAGTAAGGAGCATACTTCCCAATGACCACCAAAGTAAGGAGCATTCTTCCCAATTTTGTTTATTAAAAGTCTTGCAATCAATAAGCATAAAATCAATATACATAAATAAATATATACATATTTACATGAAAAGGGGAAAAAAAATACATAGCAAATTCTGCTCTCAAATAAAGACTGCCTTTACAGCAAAAACAAAACTCACATCATGAAACACATCATTACCGGGAAAAAATTATCTTAATAAGACTCACACCACCACACCAGACATCAAACCTGCGAGGTCAAGAAACAAAACCACCCCCATTATGCATGCAGCCCTTCTTCAAAAATGAAGATATTAACCAACAAAAGCTAAGGGCGTGAAAGAAATAGCATAGGAAAAAAGCTTTTCACCCAGAGATGGACAGTTCACCAAAAGCAGGTCTGATATTCCTCCACGCCCTTATCCAGACCGCTCGAGGCTCCCTGCCCTTCTCAAGACCCCGAATCTTCCCAACCTCACCAAGAATATCGTACACCACCACCTCGACAGGGAGGACTTTCTTCCGCAGGGTAATCTGGCACCGTGCATTCCACGTGAAGTAACGGACAACTATACTAACTAGAAAAAGTGTATCCAAATCAAAATCCCAGCGAGTCGGGAATGCCCCGTACACCCACTCCGCATAACTCATGCGATAGAGAAAGGGGATGCCTAGAGCCCTCCCCACCCTTTTATACACCTCTATGTTAAAGGGACACTGGAGCAAAAAGTGGTCCATAGACTCCACTTTACCAACACACTCCGCTCTAGGACAATCCCGATCATCCACAGGGCGATGCTTCAGGTTCCCTCTCACATAGAGCCTTCCATGGAAAGCGAGCCAGGCTTGATCCCTAAACTTCAAAGGGATTCTTCCTAAGTTAATTAAACGCAACCCCTCCCTCATTACGGGGCCTGGGCAATCCCTTAAGGTCAGCGACACACTGAAAGCAGAGCCCAAAATCCTCTTCTCCAGAAGCTTTCTGGGGAGGGACTTGATATCCCCCACTGTCACCTGCCACTGCCTAAGTATTTTCAGACACGGGGCAACATAAGCCGGAAGCTTGCCATGTCGGACTCTCAGACTTTTCACTGGCCCGCCATCTTCCCAACATCGCAGAAAAGGCCTAAACCAAGATTGAAAAATACCCACCCATTGCGGCGGGGTCTCTGCTAACATATTACCAAGATTATACTTTAAAAAAAGCAGAGAAAAGAAAACTATAGGGTTGACCATTCCTAGACCACCCTCCCGCCTGGACAGGTAAGTTACATTGCGTTTGATCAGGTTCAGCCTATTTCCCCATAACAGTTGGAAAAAGCAGCTGTACACCCTTGCATAGAGAGATTCCGGCAAGATACAGACAAAGCTGACATATAAAAAGATTGGGATCAGGTAAGTTTTAATCAAGTCAACCCTTTCCCTCAAGGAAAGTTTCCATTTCTTCCAGCTTGCCACCTTTGGCATTGGCATTCAACAACCTGCTTTCCCAATTTCGATGACCATAGTCACCAGGACCAAATTTGATGCCCAACACTTTAATTTCCTGCTGGGGCTCTGGGAAGGCATCCGGAAGTTCGAAGCTTTCACCCTCCTCACCCATCCAGAAAACTTCACTCTTTTCATGATTGATTTTAGAGCCAGAAGCCTCAGTGTACTGCTCTATCACAGAGACCACCTCCTGCGCCTCCTCCATCCCAGAGATAATAACAGACACATCATCGGCATAGGCCACGACCTTCAAAGGCGGCACACCAGCAATGCCCAAAGGCACCCCACACAACGATCCACTCTCTAACCTTCTTATGAAGGGGTCGATTGCGAATACATATAGCAGGGGGCTCAAAGGACACCCCTGGCGCACACCAGAGCCAACCTCAAAAGGCAGTCCAACCCAACCATTAACAAGTGGGAAGCTCTCAGCCCCTTTATATAATGTTTTCAGCCAATCAATAAACCTCCCCTGCAGGCCGTATCTACCAAGTAACAAATACAGGTACTCATGATTGACTCGATCAAAAGCCTTCGCCTGATCCAATGCCAGCAAGTAGTTTCTCCATCCAGCAGCCCTGCATCGCTCCAAAGCCTCCCGGACAGCTAAAATTGCTGAAAAAGTACTTCTGCCCTGGACCGAGCAGTGCTGATGATTGGACAACAAATTGCCTGCTACTGACGACAAGCGCCAAAAAAGAATCTTCGCCAAAATCTTTCTATCAACATTGAGAAGACTGATGGGGCGCCAGTTCTCAATTATTGAGGGGTCTTTACCTTTTGACAGAAGAATCACAGCGGATTGCCTCATGGAGGGAGGGAGAGAACCCTCTTCTAAACAGCTGTTATAAACCTCCGCTAAAAAGGGAGCCAGAATGGACTTAAAACACTTGTAAAATTCAGCTGTCAACCCATCTGGCCCAGGCGACTTTTTGGTAGCCAGCTTCTCTATAGCACGAACTACCTCATCCGCTGAAATTGGTTCTGTCAAATCCATCAAAGGCAATGTACCATTTCCCAATCCTGGAGTAGAATCCAGAAAGCTTTCCATCCTGTCCCGACTAAGGTCCTTTCTTCCCAGAAGGTCTGCGTAATATGACCTGAAGATCTCCAGGATCCCTGATCTGGACTTCACCAGGGAACCCGTACTATCCCTCAGACCTATGACCGTCTTAACTGCTATGCCTTGCTTACAGTTCTGGTAAGGATCAGGCGAGTGATATTTCCCATAATCTCTCTCCAGAACCAAGGAGGCATGCCGGTCGTATTGACACTTCCTAAGAAGAAGCTTTACCTCCGAGATCTCCCCTGGATCTCCTCCATACGAGACAAGACGATCAAGCTTCCTCCGCAAATGCTGGTAGGCAATATACATACCAAGCTGCTTCTTCTTACTTATGGCCTTGAAAAGTCCAATCGCCCTTTGTTTCACAAGCTCCCACCACTCTGACTTACTGCTGCAAAAGTCCAGAATAGAAACCTGTGCCTGAAAAAAATCCTCAAAGGATTGTCTTACCTCTACATCTTCCAGGAGAGCCGAATTCAGTTTCCAGGTACCCCTTCCCCTGGGTGGAGTGTCCGAGGCATTCAGAGTCACAGACAGCATACAGTGGTCAGAGAACTCCACCACCCTCAACTCAGGAGCCGAGAAAGCAGAGTTCTCCTTTAAAAAAAACCTATCTATCCTACTCTGACTATTCCCTCTCTGAAACGTGAATCCCGTGCTGCCAGGGCAGTGCTTAATGTGCACATCTACCAGGCCTGCTTGTCTAACCATATCTCTAAGAAAAACGCTATCATAACCCAGCCTGTCTATGGAGACCCTCCTGTCTTCAGGCCTAATTATGGTGTTAAAGTCACCTCCAAAGACAACCTGCTGGGATGTAAAAAGGAAGGGCTTGATCTTTGTGAAGAGGCATTTCCTGTCCCATTTTGACTGCGGTCCATAGATATTGATCAGGCGCAGGTCCTGCCCCCTAACAGAGACGTCTAAGACCATGCATCTCCCCATTTCTACCTCAATTACCCGCCGGCACGTTACCATATCGGTTTTAAAAAGAACTGCAACTCCGCTGCAAGGCTCAGCCGCAAGAGACCAAAAGGAGGGACCGCATCTCCACTCCCTTTTTGCTAGATGGACATCGGCCAAAGTATTGAGCCAGGTCTCTTGCAAAAATAAAATCTCAGCATCAAACTCACTGAGCAAAAATAAGGCAATATCACGAGCTCTTGCAGATTTCACGCTGGCGACATTAATGGTCGCCACCTTTATCAGAGCGGGCACTGCCATCAGGATGATTGGGGTAGTCGTTTCTTAACCTCCACCACACTCTCATCACCCGAAACAGCTCTCTTTACACTATGTGACTCCCCCTCATCCATAGATGATAAGGAAGTGGATAAATCGGATACTAACTCCTCCCCTGATAACACAGAAAATGAGTTGCCAAGAGGAACCCCTCCTGGCTCTAACTGTAAGGAGGAAACGACCGCTTTACTGGTTTTCCTCTTTTTCTTTTTCTTCCTCCTTGTCCTCTCCCACCCCTCCTCATCCGAATCCTCCACAACAGAGGGTGAGACATGGGACATGGACACCCCTCCCTCAACCCCATCGACCCCACCACCATCCAGCACCCCTGCACCCTCTTGGCCGCGTTTGCGGTGTCGAGAGACAGGGACTGGAGGTGGAGTAGGCCGAGGGGGAAGATCCACTATACCCGCCCCCCCAGCAGCTTCCGCTAGTCTGGAGGATCTACGCACAGTAGATGTAGGAACAACCACAGGAGGGACAGACTCAGGGACCACATCACCAGGGGAAACAAAATCTGACACAACAGACACAGGAAGGACAGACTCAGGGACCACATCACCAGGGGAAACAGAATCTGACACAACAGACACAGGAGGGGCAACAACAATTTCCTCTCTAACTTCAGCTGCTTCATCTTCTTTATCAAGCCTCTGCAGCTCAGTCTCCAATCCTGGCAAGTTATGCAGTGCCTCTGGGCACTGGCTATATGGATGACCCAGCTGCTGGCACAAATTGCACCGAATCTGGGTGCATTCTCTGGCCAAATGGCCTAAATCCTGGCACAGTGAGCACTTCTTGTGGGTGCAGGACGATGCAAAGTGGCCTTTATCACCACATTTATTGCACACCTTAGGCTGACCTTGGTAGAAAATGGTCAGCCTATCCCTACCCAGAAAGGCTGAGCAGGGAAGGTGCTGAACTACATCACCCAGCACCCCCAATTTTAGTGACACTGTCCAGGCCCCTGTCCATATCCCATGCTCATCAAGGACCTTCCGCAGTGGAGTGAGGACCTCGCCATATCGGCGTAGCCATACTAATAAATCAGCCTCTGGTATGGATTCGTTACGCACCAAAATGGCCACTGATTTTATCAGAGGCTGCCTTGAGATCACCTTTGGCACCAAACCACTCCACTGCTGAAGGCCCTTGCACCTCCTATATCTCTCCCAGAAGAGATCCAAACTTTCAGGTTTTACAAACGACAAATCAAATTCATAACTCCCCACCGGGCAAATTAAAGCAAAAATATCACAAGCTTTAAACCCCATTTCCAAAATCAACTCAGCCACCCTCCCCCTTACTGGTGGAGTTCCATCCCCCACCCACCTCAACTGTACCACATTCCTCCTCCTATACCCACCAAACCTCCCTGAATTTTGACTAATAACAGAATTCCCACCACCCACCCTGGTGTGACTCCCCAAAGCTGAAGCATAGCTGCCAACATTCCTCCCAGCAGAAAATCCATCGTTTTTTTTTAAATTATCTGACACACACTTAGCAGATAACGATTGCACAGATTCGGGATTGATCTGTGCAATCGAATCTTTCCTCTGCTGAGCAGGAGGAGAAATGTCATTTTTATTTTTCCCAGCATTACTAACCCCTTCACCACCACCCACCACCCACCACATTCATTGCTTTAACATTAATGTCATTTTTTATACTTGCTGGGATATTTATTATTGCTGTTGTCTTCACAGCAGAATCCATAGTTGCTGCTGCACTGGTAAGAACTCCAGCTGTCATCTTCTCTTCCACTAGGACAGGGTTTTCAGCTGTGGAAATAGCATTCTGTTTTAACACAGCAACAGGTGAAACATTGCAGGAGACTTCCATAGCTGCTTCACTTCCAGCACTATGTTGATCCCCTCCCCCACCAGAAATCAGCTTGTCAAGCAGCACTGGAAGACTGGGAGGCTCAGGTGAACAAGAAGCATGCTCTTTAGAGCTGGCAGCCATTTTGCTTGCTGTGGGACTACTGGTCTCAGCCAGACCAGCAAAATCCATGCCTGGGGTGTTAGATGCAGGTCCATCCACATTCATCTGATGGTCCGGGAATTCATTGGTCAGGGATTTTCCTTGCATGTCTGCACTCGGTTTCTCCACAGCAGAATCTCCAATAGGTAGCTGTATGCAGAGCTCCTTCTCACCTGGGACACCATCCACTACAGCAGGTGGGGCAGACATGCTGGAAGGCAACATGGTGTACTGGGATTTCTCCACCAGTACTTGCTTTGCTGACTTGAATCTCCTCTGCCCATCCTCAGGGATTTCTGATGGATCATCAGAAAAGACAAACTTGTCTGCTTTCAGGGGTGACTCCATCTCCTGGATGAATGTCAGGGATCCATGTCCACTCTCAACCCCCTGGCTGGTTGCCGCTGGTGATTCCCAGTTCTGGCATGGGGGGAGAGGTGCAGAGGCAGATGGAGCCGGGTCATCCATTAACGGAGGCTGCTGATCCACAGAGCTTGCTGATGTCTGGCTGGTAAATCGCCTCTCATTATCAAACTTTTCTTTAAATGCTCCACTTCTGTCTTTCAGCCTTTCCAATAATAAAGATTGTTCCTTTACCTTTTCCTCCAATTCTTGTAACTCAGGCTTCATGGCTGTGCGATTTTTACTCCAGGCTTGGAAATACTTGGTTTTGAAGGATTTATGTTCAGCCTTCAAAACTTTAAGTTTTTCTTCCGCTCTCCCAATCGCCCTAAAACGATTGATAATCTTCTGGCTGAAGACATCCGCATTCTCACCAGGGCCTGGACCCACAGACAGGTCCTCCACCTCCTCCTCACTAGGCCCCGTGTCATCAGGGGGATCCCTCCCAGGGCCTCCCCCAGGATCAGGCATTGTTCCTGGGCCAAGCTAGCAAGTAAGGCCCAGGCTTGAAAAGGGCTGGTTCTCACAGAGAGCTCTTTGGGTGTGTCCTCCTCCTTCTTCCCAATGACCACCAAAGTAAGGAGCATTCTTCCCAATTTTTGTTTATTAAAAGTCTTGCAATCAATAATCATAAAATCAATATTCATAAATAAATATATACATATTTACATTAAAAGGGGAAAAAAAATACATAGCAAATTCTGCTCTCAAATAAAGACTGCCTTTACAGCAAAAACAAAACTCACATCATGAAACACATCATTACCGGGAAAAATAATCTTAATAAGACTCACAGCACCACACCAGACATCAAACCTGCGAGGTCAAGAAACAAAACCACCCCCATTATGCATGCAGCCCCTCTTCAAAAAAATGAAGATATTAACCAACAAAAGCTAAGGGCGTGAAAGAAATAGCATAGGAAAAAAGCTTTTCACCCAGAGATGGACAGTTCACCAAAAGCAGGTCTGATATTCCTCCACGCCCTTATCCAGACCGCTCGAGGCTCCCTGCCCTTCTCAAGACCCCGAATCTTCCCAACCTCACCAAGAATATCGTACACCACCACCTCGACAGGGAGGACTTTCTTCCGCATGGTAATCTGGCACCGTGCATTCCACGTGAAGTAACGGACAACTATACTAACTAGAAAAAGTGTATCCAAATCAAAATCCCAGCGAGTCGGGAATGCCCCGTACACCCACTTCGCATAACTCATGCGATAGAGAAAGGGGATGCCTAGAGCCCTCCCCACATTTTTATACACCTCTATGTTAAAGGGACACTGGAGCAAAAAGTGGTCCATAGACTCCACTTTACCAACACACTCCGCTCTAGGACAATCCCGATCATCCACAGGGCGATGCTTCAGGTTCCCTCTCACATAGAGCCTTCCATGGAAAGCGAGCCAGGCTTGATCCCTAAACTTCAAAGGGATTCTTCCTAAGTTAATTAAACGCAACCCCTCCCTCATTACGGGGCCTGGGCAATCCCTTAAGGTCAGCGACACACTGAAAGCAGAGCCCAAAATCCTCTTCTCCAGAAGCTTTCTGGGGAGGGACTTGATATCCCCCACTGTCACCTGCCACTGCCTAAGTATTTTCAGACACGGGGCAACATAAGCCGGAGGACACTCCTTGGGTGTGTCCTCCTCCTTCTTCCCACTGACCACCAATGTAAGGAGCATTCTTCCCAATGACCACCAAAGTACCAAAGTAAGGAGCATACTTCCCAATGATCACCAAAGTAAGGAGCATTCTCCCCAATGACGACCAAAGTAAGGAGCATTCTCCCCAATGACCACCAAAGTAAGGAGCATTCTTCCCAATGACCACCAAAGTAAGGAGCATTCTCCCCAATGACCACCAAAGTAAGGAGCATTCTTCCCAATGACCACCAAAGTACCAAAGTAAGGAGCATACTTCCCAATGGCCACCAAAGTAAGGAGCATTCTTCCCAATTTTGTTTATTAAAAGTCTTGCAATCAATAAGCATAAAATCAATATACATAAATAAATATATACATATTTACATGAAAAGGGGGGAAAAAAAAAATACATAGCAAATTCTGCTCTCAAATAAAGACTGCCTTTACAGCAAAAACAAAACTCACATCATGAAACACATCATTACCGGGAAAAATAATCTTAATAAGACTCACACCACCACACCAGACATCAAACCTGCGAGGTCAAGAAACAAAACCACTCCCATTATGCATGCAGCCCTTCTTCAAAAATGAAGATATTAACTAACAAAAGCTAAGGGCGTGAAAGAAATAGCATAGGAAAAAAGCTTTTCACCCAGAGATGGACAGTTCACCAAAAGCAGGTCTGATATTCCTCCACGCCCTTATCCAGACCGCTCGAGGCTCCCTGCCCTTCTCCCTTGGTCCATAGACTCCACTTTACCAACACACTCCGCTCTAGGACAATCCCGATCATCCACAGGGCGATGCTTCAGGTTCCCTCTCACATAGAGCCTTCCGTGGAAAGCGAGCCAGGCTTGATCCCTAAACTTCAAAGGGATTCTTCCTAAGTTAATTAAACGCAACCCCTCCCTCATTACGGGGCCTGGGCAATCCCTTAAGGTCAGCGACACACTGAAAGCAGAGCCCAAAATCCTCTTCTCCAGAAGCTTTCTGGGGAGGGACTTGATATCCCCCACTGTCACCTGCCACTGCCTAAGTATTTTCAGACACGGGGCAACATAAGCCGGAAGCTTGCCATGTCGGACTCTCAGACTTTTCACTGGCCCGCCATCTTCCCAGCATCGCAGAAAAGGCCTAAACCAAGATTGAAAAATACCCACCCATCCCGGCGGGGTCTCTGCTAACATATTACCAAGATTATACTTTAAAAAAAGAAAAGAAAAAGAAAGAATAAGAAAAGAAAACTATAGGGTTGACCATTCCTAGACCACCCTCCCGCCTGGACAGGTAAGTTACATTGCGTTTGATCAGGTTCAGCCTATTTCCCCATAATAGTTGGAAAAAGCAGCTGTACACCCTTGCATAGAGAGATTCCGGCAAGATACAGACAAAGCTGACATATAAAAAGATTGGGATCAGGTAAGTTTTAATCAAGTCAACCCTTTCCCTCAAGGAAAGTTTCCATTTCTTCCAGCTTGCCACCTTGGCATTGGCATTCAACAACCTGCTTTCCCAATTTCGATGACCATAGTCACCAGGACCAAATTTGATGCCCAACACTTTAATTTCCTGCTGGGGCTCTGGGAAGGCATCCGGAAGTTCGAAGCTTTCACCCTCCTCACCCATCCAGAAAACTTCACTCTTTTCATGATTGATTTTAGAGCCAGAAGCCTCAGTGTACTGCTCTATCACAGAGACCACCTCCTGCGCCTCCTCCATCCCAGAGATAATAACAGACACATCATCGGCATAGGCCACGACCTTCAAAGGCGGCACACCAGCAATGCCCAAAGGCACCCCACACAACGATCCACTCTCTAACCTTCTTATGAAGGGGTCGATTGCGAATACATATAGCAGGGGGCTCAAAGGACACCCCTGGCGCACACCAGAGCCAACCTCAAAAGGCCGTCCAACCCAACCATTAACAAGTGGGAAGCTCTCAGCCCCTTTATATAATGTTTTCAGCCAATCAATAAACCTCCCCTGCAGGCCGTATCTACCAAGTAGCAAATACAGGTACTCATGATTGACTCGATCAAAAGCCTTCGCCTGATCCAATGCCAGCAAGTACTTTCTCCATCCAGCAGCCCTGCATCGCTCCAAAGCCTCCCGGACAGCTAAAATTGCTGAAAAGGTACTTCTGCCCTGGACCGAGCAGTGCTGATGATTGGACAACAAATCGCCTGCTACTGACGACAAGCGCCAAAAAAGAATCTTCGCCAAGATCTTTCTATCAACATTGAGAAGACTGATGGGGCGCCAGTTCTCAATTATTGAGGGGTCTTTACCTTTTGACAGAAGAATCACAGCGGATTGCCTCATGGAGGGAGGGAGAGAACCCTCTTCTAAACAGCTGTTATAAACCTCCGCTAAAAAGGGAGCCAGAATGGACTTAAAACACTTGTAAAATTCAGCTGTCAACCCATCTGGCCCAGGCGACTTTTTGGTAGCCAGCTTCTCTATAGCACGAACTACCTCATCCGCTGAAATTGGTTCTGTCAAATCCATCAAAGGCAATGTATCATTTCCCAATCCTGGAGTAGAATCCAGAAAGCTTTCCATCCTGTCCCGACTAAGGTCCTTTCTTCCCAGAAGGTCTGCGTAATATGACCTGAAGATCTCCAGGATCCCTGATCTGGACTTCACCAGGGAACCCGTACTATCCCTCAGACCTATGACCGTCTTAACTGCTATGCCTTGCTTACAGTTCTGGTAAGGATCAGGCGAGTGATATTTCCCATAATCTCTCTCCAGAACCAAGGAGGCATGCCGGTCGTATTGACACTTCCTAAGAAGAAGCTTTACCTCCGAGATCTCCCCTGGATCTCCTCCATACGAGACAAGACGATCAAGCTTCCTCCGCAAATGCTGGTAGGCAATATACATACCAAGCTGCTTCTTCTTACTTATGGCCTTGAAAAGTCCAATCGCCCTTTGTTTCACAAGCTCCCACCACTCTGACTTACTGCTGCAAAAGTCCAGAATAGAAACCTGTGCCTGAAAAAAATCCTCAAAGGATTGTCTTACCTCTACATCTTCCAGGAGAGCCGAATTCAGTTTCCAGGCACCCCTTCCCCTGGGTGGAGTGTCCGAGGCATTCAGAGTCACAGACAGCATACAGTGGTCAGAGAACTCCACCGCCCTCAACTCAGGAGCCGAGAAAGCAGAGTTCTCCTTTAAAAAAAACCTGTCTATCCTACTCTGACTATTCCCTCTCTGAAACGTGAATCCCGTGCTGCCAGGGCAGTGCTTAATGTGCACATCTACCAGGCCTGCTTGTCTAACCATATCTCTAAGAAAAACGCTATCATAACCCAGCCTGTCTATGGAGACCCCCCTGTCTTCAGGCCTAATTATGGTGTTAAAGTCACCTCCAAAGACAACCTGCTGGGATGTAAAAAGGAAGGGCTTGATCTTTGTGAAGAGGCATTTCCTGTCCCATTTTGACTGCGGTCCATAGATATTGATGAGGCGCAGGTCCTGCCCCCTAACAGAGACGTCTAAGACCATGCATCTCCCCATTTCTACCTCAATTATCCGCCGGCACGTTACCATATCGGTTTTAAAAAGAACCGCAACTCCGCTGCAAGGCTCAGCCGCAAGAGACCAAAAGGAGGGACCACATCTCCACTCCCTTTTTGCTAGATGGACATCGGCCAAAGTATTGAGCCAGGTCTCTTGCAAAAATAAAATCTCAGCATCAAACTCACTGAGCAAAAATAAGGCAATATCACGAGCTCTTGCAGATTTCACGCTGGCGACATTAATGGTCGCCACCTTTATCAGAGCGGGCACTGCCATCAGGATGATTGGGGTAGTCGTTTCTTAACCTCCACCACACTCTCATCACCCGAAACAGCTCTCTTTACACTATGTGACTCCCCCTCATCCATAGATGATAAAGAAGTGGATAAATCGGATACTAACTCCTCCCCTGATAAAACCGAAAATGTGTTGCCAAGAGGAACCCCTCCTGGCTCTAACTGTAAGGAGGAAACGACCGCTTTACTGGTTTTCCTCTTTTTCTTTTTCTTCCTCCTTGTCCTCTCCCACCCCTCCTCATCCGAATCCTCCACAACAGAGGGTGAGACATGGGACATGGACACCCCTCCCTCAACCCCATCGACCCCACCACCATCCAGCACCCCTGCACCCTCTTGGCCGCGTTTGCGGTGTCGAGAGACAGGGACTGGAGGTGGAGTAGGCCGAGGGGGAAGATCCACTATACCCGCCCCCCCAGCAGCTTCCGCTAGTCTGGAGGATCTACGCACAGTAGATGTAGGAACAACAGGAGGGACAGACTCAGGGACCACATCACTAGGGGAAACAAAATCTGACACAACAGACACAGGAAGGACAGACTCAGGGACCACCTCACTAGGGGAAACAGAATCTGACACAACAGACACAGGAGGGGCAACAACAATTTCCTCTCTAACTTCAGCTGCTTCATCTTCTTTATCAAGCCTCTGCAGCTCAGTCTCCAATCCTGGCAAGTTATGCAGTGCCTCTGGGCACTGGCTATATGGATGACCCAGCTGCTGGCACAAATTGCACCGAATCTGGGTGCATTCTCTGGCCAAATGGCCTAAATCCTGGCACAGTGAGCACTTCTTGTGGGTGCAGGACGATGCAAAGTGGCCTTTATCACCACATTTATTACATACCTTAGGCTGACCTTGGTAGAAAATGGTCAGCCTATCCCTACCCAGAAAGGCTGAGCAGGGAAGGTGCTGAACTACATCGCCCAGCACCCCCAATTTTAGTGACACTGTCCAGGCCCCTGTCCATATCCCATGCTCATCAAGGACCTTCCGCAGTGGAGTGAGGACCTCGCCATATCGGCGTAGCCATACTAATAAATCAGCCTCTGGTATGGATTCGTTACGCACCAAGATGGTCACCGACTTTATCAGAGGCTGTCTTGAAATCACCTTTGGCACCAAACCACTCCACTGCTGAAGGCCCTTGCACCTCCTAAATCTCTCCCAAAAGAGATCCAAACTCTCAGGTTTCACAAACGACAAATCAAATTCATAACTTCCCACCGGGCAAATCAAAGCAAAAATGTCACAGGCTTTAAACCCCATTTCCAAGACCAACTCGGCCACTCTCCCCCTTACTGGCGGCGTTCCATCGCCCTCCCACCGCAACTGAACCACATTCCTCCTCCTATACCCACTAACCAACCCCCCAACAAACCTCCTTGAATTGCGATTACTAACCAAATCCCCACCACCCACCCTGGTGCGACTCCCCAAAGCTGAAGCATAGCTTCCAACATTCCTCCCAGCAGAAAATCCATCAGTTTGTTTTGAAACATCCGACACAGACATAACAGATAACGATTGTACAGATCCGGGATTGATCTGTACAATCGATAAATCTTTCCTCTGCTGAGCAGGGGGAGAAATGTCATTTCTATTTTTCCCAGCAATATTATCCCCTTCACCACCACCCACCACATTCATTGCTTTATGATTATTGTCATTTTTAATACTTGCTGGGATATTTGTTGTCTTCACAGCAGAATCCATAGTTGGTGCTGCACTGGTAAGAGTTTCAGCTGTCATCTTCTCTTCCACTGGGACAGGGTTTTCAGCTGTGGAAATGGAATTCAGTTCTAGCACAGCAGCAGGTAAAACACTGCAGGTAACTTCCATGGCTGCTTCCATTCCAAAAACAGCAGCATGCTGATCCCCTCCCCCACCAGCAATCAGCCCTGAAACACTGGGAAGCTCTGGTGAAAGTGAAACAGACTCCTTGGAGCTGGCAGCCATTTTGCTTTCAGAGGGACTACTGGTCTCAGCCAGACCAGCAAAATCCATGTCTGGGGTGTCAGATGCAGGTCCATCCACATTCACCTGATGGTCCGGGGATTTCACGGTCAGGGATTTTCCCTGCATGTCTGTACTGGTTGTGTTCACAGCAGAATCTCCAATAGGTAGCTGTAGGCAAAGCTCCTTCTCACCTGGGACACCATCCACTACAGCAGGTGGGGCAGACATGTTGGATGGCAGCATGGTATACTGGGATTTCTCCACCAGTACTGGCTTTGCTGGTTTGTATCTCCTCTGCCCATCCACAGGGATTTCTGATGGATCATCAGTGAATGCAAACTTATCTGCTCTCAGGGGGGACTCCATCTCCTGGATAAATGTCAGGGATCCATGCCCACTCTCAACCCCCTGGCTGGTTGCCGCTGGCGATTCCCAGTTCTGGCATGGGGGGAGAGGTGCAGAGGCAGATGGAGCCTGGTCATCCATTAACTGAGGCTGCTGATCCACAGAACTTGCTGATGCTTGGCTGGCAAATCTCCTCTCATTATCAAATTTTTATTTAAACACTCCGCTTCTATCTTTCAACTTTTCCAGTAATAAAGATTGTTTCTTTACCTTATCTTCCAATTCCTGTAGCTCAGGCTTCATGGCTGTGCGATTTTTACTCCAGGCCTGGCAGTATTTGGCTCTGAAGGATTTATGTTCAGGCTTCAAAACTTTAAGTTTTTCTTCAGCTCTCCCAATCGCCCTAAAACGATTGATAACCTTCTGGCTGAAGACATCCGCATTCTCACCAGGGCCTGGACCCACAGACAGGTCCTCCACCTCCTCCTCACTAGGCCCCGTGTCATCAGGGGGATCCCTCCCAGGGCCTCCCCCAGGATCAGGCATTGTTCCTGGGCCAAGCTAGCAAGCAAGGCCCAGGCTTGAAAAGGGCTGGTTCTCTGAGAGAGCTCTTTGGGTGTGTCCTCCTCCTTCTTCCCACTGACCACCAATGTAAGGAGCATTCTTCCCAATGACCACCAAAGTAAGGAGCATTCTCCCCAATGACCACCAAAGTAAGGAGCATTCTCCCCAATTTTGTTTATTAAAAGTCTTGCAATCAATAAGCATAAAATCAATATACATAAATAAATATATACATATTTACATGAAAAGGGGGGAAAAAAAATACATAGCAAATTCTGCTCTCAAATAAAGACTGCCTTTACAGCAAAAACAAAACTCACATCATGAAACACATCATTACCGGGAAAAATAATCTTAATAAGACTCACACCACCACACCAGACATCAAACCTGCGAGGTCAAGAAACAAAACCACTCCCATTATGCATGCAGCTCTTCTTCAAAAATGAAGATATTAACTAACAAAAGCTAAGGGCGTGAAAGAAATAGCATAGGAAAAAAGCTTTTCACCCAGAGATGGACAGTTCACCAAAAGCAGGTCTGATATTCCTCCACGCCCTTATCCAGACCGCTCGAGGCTCCCTGCCCTTCTCAAGACCCCGAATCTTCCCAACCTCACCCAGAATATCGTACACCACCACCTCGACAGGGAGGACTTTCTTCCGCAGGGTAATCTGGCACCGTGCATTCCACGTGAAGTAACGGACAACTATACTAACTAGAAAAAGTGTATCCAAATCAAAATCCCAGCGAGTCGGGAATGCCCCGTACACCCACTCCGCATAACTCATGCGATAGAGAAAGGGGATGCCTAGAGCCCTCCCCACCCTTTTATACACCTCTATGTTAAAGGGACACTGGAGCAAAAAGTGGTCCATAGACTCCACTTTACCAACACACTCCGCTCTAGGACAATCCCGATCATCCACAGGGCGATGCTTCAGGTTCCCTCTCACATAGAGCCTTCCGTGGAAAGCGAGCCAGGCTTGATCCCTAAACTTCAAAGGGATTCTTCCTAAGTTAATTAAACGCAACCCCTCCCTCATTACGGGGCCTGGGCAATCCCTTAAGGTCAGCGACACACTGAAAGCAGAGCCCAAAATCCTCTTCTCCAGAAGCTTTCTGGGGAGGGACTTGATATCCCCCACTGTCACCTGCCACTGCCTAAGTATTTTCAGACACGGGGCAACATAAGCCGGAAGCTTGCCATGTCGGACTCTCAGACTTTTCACTGGCCCGCCATCTTCCCAGCATCGCAGAAAAGGCCTAAACCAAGATTGAAAAATACCCACCCATCCCGGCGGGGTCTCTGCTAACATATTACCAAGATTATACTTTTAAAAAAGCAGAGAAAAGAAAACTATAGGGTTGACCATTCCTAGACCACCCTCCCGCCTGGACAGGTAAGTTACATTGCGTTTGATCAGGTTCAGCCTATTTCCCCATAACAGTTGGGAAAAGCAGCTGTACACCCTTGCATAGAGAGATTCCGGCAAGATACAGACAAAGCTGACATATAAAAAGATTGGGATCAGGTAAGTTTTAATCAAGTCAACCCTTTCCCTCAAGGAAAGTTTCCATTTCTTCCAGCTTGCCACCTTGGCATTGGCATTCAACAACCTGCTTTCCCAATTTCGATGACCATAGTCACCAGGACCAAATTTGATGCCCAACACTTTAATTTCCTGCTGGGGCTCTGGGAAGGCATCCGGAAGTTCGAAGCTTTCACCCTCCTCACCCATCCAGAAAACTTCACTCTTTTCATGATTGATTTTAGAGCCAGAAGCCTCAGTGTACTGCTCTATCACAGAGACCACCTCCTGCGCCTCCTCCATCCCAGAGATAATAACAGACACATCATCGGCATAGGCCACGACCTTCAAAGGCGGCACACCAGCAATGCCCAAAGGCACCCCACACAACGATCCACTCTCTAACCTTCTTATGAAGGGGTCGATTGCGAATACATATAGCAGGGGGCTCAAAGGACACCCCTGGCGCACACCAGAGCCAACCTCAAAAGGCCGTCCAACCCAACCATTAACAAGTGGGAAGCTCTCAGCCCCTTTATATAATGTTTTCAGCCAATCAATAAACCTCCCCTGCAGGCCGTATCTACCAAGTAGCAAATACAGGTACTCATGATTGACTCGATCAAAAGCCTTCGCCTGATCCAATGCCAGCAAGTACTTTCTCCATCCAGCAGCCCTGCATCGCTCCAAAGCCTCCCGGACAGCTAAAATTGCTGAAAAGGTACTTCTGCCCTGGACCGAGCAGTGCTGATGATTGGACAACAAATCGCCTGCTACTGACGACAAGCGCCAAAAAAGAATCTTCGCCAAGATCTTTCTATCAACATTGAGAAGACTGATGGGGCGCCAGTTCTCAATTATTGAGGGGTCTTTACCTTTTGACAGAAGAATCACAGCGGATTGCCTCATGGAGGGAGGGAGAGAACCCTCTTCTAAACAGCTGTTATAAACCTCCGCTAAAAAGGGAGCCAGAATGGACTTAAAACACTTGTAAAATTCAGCTGTCAACCCATCTGGCCCAGGCGATTTTTTGGTAGCCAGCTTCTCTATAGCACGAACTACCTCATCCGCTGAAATTGGTTCTGTCAAATCCATCAAAGGCAATGTATCATTTCCCAATCCTGGAGTAGAATCCAGAAAGCTTTCCATCCTGTCCCGACTAAGGTCCTTTCTTCCCAGAAGGTCTGCGTAATATGACCTGAAGATCTCCAGGATCCCTGATCTGGACTTAACCAGGGAACCCGTACTATCCCTCAGACCTATGACCGTCTTAACTGCTATGCCTTGCTTACAGTTCTGGTAAGGATCAGGCGAGTGATATTTCCCGTAATCTCTCTCCAGAACCAAGGAGGCATGCCGTTCGTATTGACACTTCCTAAGAAGAAGCTTTACCTCCGAGATCTCCCCTGGATCTCCTCCATACGAGACAAGACGATCAAGCTTCCTCCGCAAATGCTGGTAGAAAATATACATACCAAGCTGCTTCTTCTTACTTATGGCCTTGAAAAGTCCAATCGCCCTTTGTTTCACAAGCTCCCACCACTCTGACTTACTGCTGCAAAAGTCCAGAATAGAAACCTGTGCCTGAAAAAAATCCTCAAAGGATTGTCTTACCTCTACATCTTCCAGGAGAGCCGAATTCAGTTTCCAGGTACCCCTTCCCCTGGGTGGAGTGTCCGAGGCATTCAGAGTCACAGACAGCATACAGTGGTCAGAGAACTCCACCGCCCTCAACTCAGGAGCCGAGAAAGCAGAGTTCTCCTTTAAAAAAAACCTGTCTATCCTACTCTGACTATTCCCTCTCTGAAACGTGAATCCCGTGCTGCCAGGGCAGTGCTTAATGTGCACATCTACCAGGCCTGCTTGTCTAACCATATCTCTAAGAAAAACGCTATCATAACCCAGCCTGTCTATGGAGACCCTCCTGTCTTCAGGCCTAATTATGGTGTTAAAGTCACCTCCAAAGACAACCTGCTGGGATGTAAAAAGGAAGGGCTTGATCTTTGTGAAGAGGCATTTCCTGTCCCATTTTGACTGCGGTCCATAGATATTGATGAGGCGCAGGTCCTGCCCCCTAACAGAGACGTCTAAGACCATGCATCTCCCCATTTCTACCTCAATTATCCGCCGGAACGTTACCATATCGGTTTTAAAAAGAACCGCAACTCCGCTGCAAGGCTCAGCCGCAAGAGACCAAAAGGAGGGACCGCATCTCCACTCCCTTTTTGCTAGATGGACATCGGCCAAAGTATTGAGCCAGGTCTCTTGCAAAAATAAAATCTCAGCATCAAACTCACTGAGCAAAAATAAGGCAATATCACGAGCTCTTGCAGATTTCACGCTGGCGACATTAATGGTCGCCACCTTTATCAGAGCGGGCACTGCCATCAGGATAATTGGGGTAGTCGTTTCTTAACCTCCACCACACTCTCATCACCCGAAGCAGCTCTCTTTACACTATGTGACTCCCCCTCATCCATAGATGATAAAGAAGTAGATAAATCGGATACTAACTCCTCCCCTGATAAAACCGAAAATGTGTTGCCAAGAGGAACCCCTCCTGGCTCTAACTGTAAGGAAGAAATGACCGCCTTACTGGTCTTCCTCTTCTTCTTTTTCTTCCTCTTTGTCCTCTCCCACCCCTCATCATCCGAATCCTCCACAACAGAGGGTGAGACATGGGACATGGACACCCCTCCCTCAACCCCATCGACCCCACCACCATCCAGCACCCCTGCACCCTCTTGGCCGCGTTTGCGGTGTCGAGAGACAGGGACTGGAGGTGGAGTAGGCCGAGGGGGAAGATCCACTATACCCGCCCCCCCAGCAGCTTCCGCTAGTCTGGAGGATCTACGCACAGTAGATGTAGGAACAACAGGAGGGACAGACTCAGGGACCACATCACTAGGGGAAACAAAATCTGACACAACAGACACAGGAAGGACAGACTCAGGGACCACCTCACTAGGGGAAACAGAATCTGACACAACAGACACAGGAGGGGCAACAACAATTTCCTCTCTAACTTCAGCTGCTTCATCTTCTTTATCAAGCCTCTGCAGCTCAGTCTCCAATCCTGGCAAGTTATGCAGTGCCTCTGGGCACTGGCTATATGGATGACCCAGCTGCTGGCACAAATTGCACCGAATCTGGGTGCATTCTCTGGCCAAATGGCCTAAATCCTGGCACAGTGAGCACTTCTTGTGGGTGCAGGACGATGCAAAGTGGCCTTTATCACCACATTTATTACATACCTTAGGCTGACCTTGGTAGAAAATGGTCAGCCTATCCCTACCCAGAAAGGCTGAGCAGGGAAGGTGCTGAACTACATCGCCCAGCACCCCCAATTTTAGTGACACTGTCCAGGCCCCTGTCCATATCCCATGCTCATCAAGGACCTTCCGCAGTGGAGTGAGGACCTCGCCATATCGGCGTAGCCATACTAATAAATCAGCCTCTGGTATGGATTCGTTACGCACCAAGATGGTCACCGACTTTATCAGAGGCTGTCTTGAAATCACCTTTGGCACCAAACCACTCCACTGCTGAAGGCCCTTGCACCTCCTAAATCTCTCCCAAAAGAGATCCAAACTCTCAGGTTTCACAAACGACAAATCAAATTCATAACTTCCCACCGGGCAAATCAAAGCAAAAATGTCACAGGCTTTAAACCCCATTTCCAAGACCAACTCGGCCACTCTCCCCCTTACTGGCGGCGTTCCATCGCCCTCCCACCGCAACTGAACCACATTCCTTCTCCTATACCCACTAACCAACCCCCCAACAAACCTCCTTGAATTGCGATTACTAACCAAATCCCCACCACCCACCCTGGTGCGACTCCCCAAAGCTGAAGCATAGCTTCCAACATTCCTCCCAGCAGAAAATCCATCAGTTTGTTTTGAAACATCCGACACAGACATAACAGATAACGATTGTACAGATCCGGGATTGATCTGTACAATCGATAAATCTTTCCTCTGCTGAGCAGGGGGAGAAATGTCATTTCTATTTTTCCCAGCAATATTATCCCCTTCACCACCACCCACCACATTCATTGCTTTATGATTATTGTCATTTTTAATACTTGCTGGGATATTTGTTGTCTTCACAGCAGAATCCATAGTTGGTGCTGCACTGGTAAGAGTTTCAGCTGTCATCTTCTCTTCCACTGGGACAGGGTTTTCAGCTGTGGAAATGGAATTCAGTTCTAGCACAGCAGCAGGTAAAACACTGCAGGTAACTTCCATGGCTGCTTCCATTCCAAAAACAGCAGCATGCTGATCCCCTCCCCCACCAGCAATCAGCCCTGAAACACTGGGAAGCTCTGGTGAAAGTGAAACAGACTCCTTGGAGCTGGCAGCCATTTTGCTTTCAGAGGGACTACTGGTCTCAGCCAGACCAGCAAAATCCATGTCTGGGGTGTCAGATGCAGGTCCATCCACATTCACCTGATGGTCCTGGGATTTCACGGTCAGGGATTTTCCCTGCATGTCTGTACTGGTTGTGTTCACAGCAGAATCTCCAATAGGTAGCTGTAGGCAAAGCTCCTTCTCACCTGGGACACCATCCACAACAGCAGGTGGGGCAGACATGTTGGATGGCAGCATGGTATACTGGGATTTCTCCACCAGTACTGGCTTTGCTGGTTTGTATCTCCTCTGCCCATCCACAGGGATTTCTGATGGATCATCAGTGAATGCAAACTTATCTGCTCTCAGGGGGGACTCCATCTCCTGGATAAATGTCAGGGATCCATGCCCACTCTCAACCCCCTGGCTGGTTGCCGCTGGCGATTCCCAGTTCTGGCATGGGGGGAGAGGTGCAGAGGCAGATGGAGCCTGGTCATCCATTAACTGAGGCTGCTGATCCACAGAACTTGCTGATGCTTGGCTGGCAAATCTCCTCTCATTATCAAATTTTTCTTTAAACACTCCGCTTCTATCTTTCAACTTTTCCAGTAATAAAGATTGTTTCTTTACCTTATCTTCCAATTCCTGTAGCTCAGGCTTCATGGCTGTGCGATTTTTACTCCAGGCCTGGCAGTATTTGGCTCTGAAGGATTTATGTTCAGCCTTCAAAACTTTAAGCTTTTCTTCAGCTCTTCCAATCGCCCTAAAACGATTGATAACCTTCTGGCTGAAGACATCCGCATTCTCATCGGGGCCTGGACCCACAGACAGGTCCTCCACCTCCTCCTCACTAGGCCCCGTGTCATCAGGGGGATCCCTCCCAGGGCCTCCCCCAGGATCAGGCATTGTTCCTGGGCCAAGCTAGCAAGCAAGGCCCAGGCTTGAAAAGGGCTGGTTCTCTGAGAGAGCTCTTTGGGTGTGTCCTCCTCCTTCTTCCCACTGACCACCAATGTAAGGAGCATTCTTCCCAATGACCACCAAAGTAAGGAGCATTCTCCCCAATGACCACCAAAGTAAGGAGCATTCTCCCCAATGACCACCAAAGTAAGGAGCATACTTCCCAATTTTGTTTATTAAAAGTCTTGCAATCAATAAGCATAAAATCAATATACATAAATAAATATATACATATTTACATGAAAAGGGGGGAAAAAAAAAAATACATAGCAAATTCTGCTCTCAAATAAAGACTGCCTTTACAGCAAAAACAAAACTCACATCATGAAACACATCATTACCGGGAAAAATAATCTTAATAAGACTCACACCACCACACCAGACATCAAACCTGCGAGGTCAAGAAACAAAACCACTCCCATTATGCATGCAGCCCTTCTTCAAAAATGAAGATATTAACTAACAAAAGCTAAGGGCGTGAAAGAAATAGCATAGGAAAAAAGCTTTTCACCCAGAGATGGACAGTTCACCAAAAGCAGGTCTGATATTCCTCCACGCCCTTATCCAGACCGCTCGAGGCTCCCTGCCCTTCTCAAGACCCCGAATCTTCCCAACCTCACCCAGAATATCGTACACCACCACCTCGACAGGGAGGACTTTCTTCCGCAGGGTAATCTGGCACCGTGCATTCCACGTGAAGTAACGGACAACTATACTAACTAGAAAAAGTGTATCCAAATCAAAATCCCAGCGAGTCGGGAATGCCCCGTACACCCACTCCGCATAACTCATGCGATAGAGAAAGGGGATGCCTAGAGCCCTCCCCACCCTTTTATACACCTCTATGTTAAAGGGACACTGGAGCAAAAAGTGGTCCATAGACTCCACTTTACCAACACACTCCGCTCTAGGACAATCCCGATCATCCACAGGGCGATGCTTCAGGTTCCCTCTCACATAGAGCCTTCCGTGGAAAGCGAGCCAGGCTTGATCCCTAAACTTCAAAGGGATTCTTCCTAAGTTAATTAAACGCAACCCCTCCCTCATTACGGGGCCTGGGCAATCCCTTAAGGTCAGCGACACACTGAAAGCAGAGCCCAAAATCCTCTTCTCCAGAAGCTTTCTGGGGAGGGACTTGATATCCCCCACTGTCACCTGCCACTGCCTAAGTATTTTCAGACACGGGGCAACATAAGCCGGAAGCTTGCCATGTCGGACTCTCAGACTTTTCACTGGCCCGCCATCTTCCCAGCATCGCAGAAAAGGCCTAAACCAAGATTGAAAAATACCCACCCATCCCGGCGGGGTCTCTGCTAACATATTACCAAGATTATACTTTAAAAAAAGCAGAGAAAAGAAAACTATAGGGTTGACCATTCCTAGACCACCCTCCCGCCTGGACAGGTAAGTTACATTGCGTTTGATCAGGTTCAGCCTATTTCCCCATAACAGTTGGAAAAAGCAGCTGTACACCCTTGCATAGAGAGATTCCGGCAAGATACAGACAAAGCTGACATATAAAAAGATTGGGATCAGGTAAGTTTTAATCAAGTCAACCCTTTCCCTCAAGGAAAGTTTCCATTTCTTCCAGCTTGCCACCTTGGCATTGGCATTCAACAACCTGCTTTCCCAATTTCGATGACCATAGTCACCAGGACCAAATTTGATGCCCAACACTTTAATTTCCTGCTGGGGCTCTGGGAAGGCATCCGGAAGTTCGAAGCTTTCACCCTCCTCACCCATCCAGAAAACTTCACTCTTTTCATGATTGATTTTAGAGCCAGAAGCCTCAGTGTACTGCTCTATCACAGAGACCACCTCCTGCGCCTCCTCCATCCCAGAGATAATAACAGACACATCATCGGCATAGGCCACGACCTTCAAAGGCGGCACACCAGCAATGCCCAAAGGCACCCCACACAACGATCCACTCTCTAACCTTCTTATGAAGGGGTCGATTGCGAATACATATAGCAGGGGGCTCAAAGGACACCCCTGGCGCACACCAGAGCCAACCTCAAAAGGCCGTCCAACCCAACCATTAACAAGTGGGAAGCTCTCAGCCCCTTTATATAATGTTTTCAGCCAATCAATAAACCTCCCCTGCAGGCCGTATCTACCAAGTAGCAAATACAGGTACTCATGATTGACTCGATCAAAAGCCTTCGCCTGATCCAATGCCAGCAAGTACTTTCTCCATCCAGCAGCCCTGCATCGCTCCAAAGCCTCCCGGACAGCTAAAATTGCTGAAAAGGTACTTCTGCCCTGGACCGAGCAGTGCTGATGATTGGACAACAAATCGCCTGCTACTGACGACAAGCGCCAAAAAAGAATCTTCGCCAAGATCTTTCTATCAACATTGAGAAGACTGATGGGGCGCCAGTTCTCAATTATTGAGGGGTCTTTACCTTTTGACAGAAGAATCACAGCGGATTGCCTCATGGAGGGAGGGAGAGAACCCTCTTCTAAACAGCTGTTATAAACCTCCGCTAAAAAGGGAGCCAGAATGGACTTAAAACACTTGTAAAATTCAGCTGTCAACCCATCTGGCCCAGGCGACTTTTTGGTAGCCAGCTTCTCTATAGCACGAACTACCTCATCCGCTGAAATTGGTTCTGTCAAATCCATCAAAGGCAATGTATCATTTCCCAATCCTGGAGTAGAATCCAGAAAGCTTTCCATCCTGTCCCGACTAAGGTCCTTTCTTCCCAGAAGGTCTGCGTAATATGACCTGAAGATCTCCAGGATCCCTGATCTGGACTTCACCAGGGAACCCGTACTATCCCTCAGACCTATGACCGTCTTAACTGCTATGCCTTGCTTACAGTTCTGGTAAGGATCAGGCGAGTGATATTTCCCATAATCTCTCTCCAGAACCAAGGAGGCATGCCGGTCGTATTGACACTTCCTAAGAAGAAGCTTTACCTCCGAGATCTCCCCTGGATCTCCTCCATACGAGACAAGACGATCAAGCTTCCTCCGCAAATGCTGGTAGGCAATATACATACCAAGCTGCTTCTTCTTACTTATGGCCTTGAAAAGTCCAATCGCCCTTTGTTTCACAAGCTCCCACCACTCTGACTTACTGCTGCAAAAGTCCAGAATAGAAACCTGTGCCTGAAAAAAATCCTCAAAGGATTGTCTTACCTCTACATCTTCCAGGAGAGCCGAATTCAGTTTCCAGGTACCCCTTCCCCTGGGTGGAGTGTCCGAGGCATTCAGAGTCACAGACAGCATACAGTGGTCAGAGAACTCCACCGCCCTCAACTCAGGAGCCGAGAAAGCAGAGTTCTCCTTTAAAAAAAACCTGTCTATCCTACTCTGACTATTCCCTCTCTGAAACGTGAATCCCGTGCTGCCAGGGCAGTGCTTAATGTGCACATCTACCAGGCCTGCTTGTCTAACCATATCTCTAAGAAAAACGCTATCATAACCCAGCCTGTCTATGGAGACCCTCCTGTCTTCAGGCCTAATTATGGTGTTAAAGTCACCTCCAAAGACAACCTGCTGGGATGTAAAAAGGAAGGGCTTGATCTTTGTGAAGAGGCATTTCCTGTCCCATTTTGACTGCGGTCCATAGATATTGATGAGGCGCAGGTCCTGCCCCCTAACAGAGACGTCTAAGACCATGCATCTCCCCATTTCTACCTCAATTATCCGCCGGCACGTTACCATATCGGTTTTAAAAAGAACCGCAACTCCGCTGCAAGGCTCAGCCGCAAGAGACCAAAAGGAGGGACCACATCTCCACTCCCTTTTTGCTAGATGGACATCGGCCAAAGTATTGAGCCAGGTCTCTTGCAAAAATAAAATCTCAGCATCAAACTCACTGAGCAAAAATAAGGCAATATCACGAGCTCTTGCAGATTTCACGCTGGCGACATTAATGGTCGCCACCTTTATCAGAGCGGGCACTGCCATCAGGATGATTGGGGTAGTCGTTTCTTAACCTCCACCACACTCTCATCACCCGAAACAGCTCTCTTTACACTATGTGACTCCCCCTCATCCATAGATGATAAAGAAGTGGATAAATCGGATACTAACTCCTCCCCTGATAAAACCGAAAATGTGTTGCCAAGAGGAACCCCTCCTGGCTCTAACTGTAAGGAAGAAATGACCGCCTTACTGGTCTTCCTCTTCTTCTTTTTCTTCCTCTTTGTCCTCTCCCACCCCTCATCATCCGAATCCTCCACAACAGAGGGTGAGACATGGGACATGGACACCCCTCCCTCAACCCCATCGACCCCACCACCATCCAGCACCCCTGCACCCTCTTGGCCGCGTTTGCGGTGTCGAGAGACAGGGACTGGAGGTGGAGTAGGCCGAGGGGGAAGATCCACTATACCCGCCCCCCCAGCAGCTTCCGCTAGTCTGGAGGATCTACGCACAGTAGATGTAGGAACAACAGGAGGGACAGACTCAGGGACCACATCACTAGGGGAAACAAAATCTGACACAACAGACACAGGAAGGACAGACTCAGGGACCACCTCACTAGGGGAAACAGAATCTGACACAACAGACACAGGAGGGGCAACAACAATTTCCTCTCTAACTTCAGCTGCTTCATCTTCTTTATCAAGCCTCTGCAGCTCAGTCTCCAATCCTGGCAAGTTATGCAGTGCCTCTGGGCACTGGCTATATGGATGACCCAGCTGCTGGCACAAATTGCACCGAATCTGGGTGCATTCTCTGGCCAAATGGCCTAAATCCTGGCACAGTGAGCACTTCTTGTGGGTGCAGGACGATGCAAAGTGGCCTTTATCACCACATTTATTACATACCTTAGGCTGACCTTGGTAGAAAATGGTCAGCCTATCCCTACCCAGAAAGGCTGAGCAGGGAAGGTGCTGAACTACATCGCCCAGCACCCCCAATTTTAGTGACACTGTCCAGGCCCCTGTCCATATCCCATGCTCATCAAGGACCTTCCGCAGTGGAGTGAGGACCTCGCCATATCGGCGTAGCCATACTAATAAATCAGCCTCTGGTATGGATTCGTTACGCACCAAGATGGTCACCGACTTTATCAGAGGCTGTCTTGAAATCACCTTTGGCACCAAACCACTCCACTGCTGAAGGCCCTTGCACCTCCTAAATCTCTCCCAAAAGAGATCCAAACTCTCAGGTTTCACAAACGACAAATCAAATTCATAACTTCCCACCGGGCAAATCAAAGCAAAAATGTCACAGGCTTTAAACCCCATTTCCAAGACCAACTCGGCCACTCTCCCCCTTACTGGCGGCGTTCCATCGCCCTCCCACCGCAACTGAACCACATTCCTCCTCCTATACCCACTAACCAACCCCCCAACAAACCTCCTTGAATTGCGATTACTAACCAAATCCCCACCACCCACCCTGGTGCGACTCCCCAAAGCTGAAGCATAGCTTCCAACATTCCTCCCAGCAGAAAATCCATCAGTTTGTTTTGAAACATCCGACACAGACATAACAGATAACGATTGTACAGATCCGGGATTGATCTGTACAATCGATAAATCTTTCCTCTGCTGAGCAGGGGGAGAAATGTCATTTCTATTTTTCCCAGCAATATTATCCCCTTCACCACCACCCACCACATTCATTGCTTTATGATTATTGTCATTTTTAATACTTGCTGGGATATTTGTTGTCTTCACAGCAGAATCCATAGTTGGTGCTGCACTGGTAAGAGTTTCAGCTGTCATCTTCTCTTCCACTGGGACAGGGTTTTCAGCTGTGGAAATGGAATTCAGTTCTAGCACAGCAGCAGGTAAAACACTGCAGGTAACTTCCATGGCTGCTTCCATTCCAAAAACAGCAGCATGCTGATCCCCTCCCCCACCAGCAATCAGCCCTGAAACACTGGGAAGCTCTGGTGAAAGTGAAACAGACTCCTTGGAGCTGGCAGCCATTTTGCTTTCAGAGGGACTACTGGTCTCAGCCAGACCAGCAAAATCCATGTCTGGGGTGTCAGATGCAGGTCCATCCACATTCACCTGATGGTCCTGGGATTTCACGGTCAGGGATTTTCCCTGCATGTCTGTACTGGTTGTGTTCACAGCAGAATCTCCAATAGGTAGCTGTAGGCAAAGCTCCTTCTCACCTGGGACACCATCCACAACAGCAGGTGGGGCAGACATGTTGGATGGCAGCATGGTATACTGGGATTTCTCCACCAGTACTGGCTTTGCTGGTTTGTATCTCCTCTGCCCATCCACAGGGATTTCTGATGGATCATCAGTGAATGCAAACTTATCTGCTCTCAGGGGGGACTCCATCTCCTGGATAAATGTCAGGGATCCATGCCCACTCTCAACCCCCTGGCTGGTTGCCGCTGGCGATTCCCAGTTCTGGCATGGGGGGAGAGGTGCAGAGGCAGATGGAGCCTGGTCATCCATTAACTGAGGCTGCTGATCCACAGAACTTGCTGATGCTTGGCTGGCAAATCTCCTCTCATTATCAAATTTTTCTTTAAACACTCCGCTTCTATCTTTCAACTTTTCCAGTAATAAAGATTGTTTCTTTACCTTATCTTCCAATTCCTGTAGCTCAGGCTTCATGGCTGTGCGATTTTTACTCCAGGCCTGGCAGTATTTGGCTCTGAAGGATTTATGTTCAGCCTTCAAAACTTTAAGCTTTTCTTCAGCTCTTCCAATCGCCCTAAAACGATTGATAACCTTCTGGCTGAAGACATCCGCATTCTCATCGGGGCCTGGACCCACAGACAGGTCCTCCACCTCCTCCTCACTAGGCCCCGTGTCATCAGGGGGATCCCTCCCAGGGCCTCCCCCAGGATCAGGCATTGTTCCTGGGCCAAGCTAGCAAGCAAGGCCCAGGCTTGAAAAGGGCTGGTTCTCTGAGAGAGCTCTTTGGGTGTGTCCTCCTCCTTCTTCCCACTGACCACCAATGTAAGGAGCATTCTTCCCAATGACCACCAAAGTAAGGAGCATTCTCCCCAATGACCACCAAAGTAAGGAGCATTCTCCCCAATGACCACCAAAGTAAGGAGCATACTTCCCAATGACCACCAAAGTAAGGAGCATACTTCCCAATTTTGTTTATTAAAAGTCTTGCAATCAATAGGCATAAAATCAATATACATAAATAAATATATACATATTTACATGAAAAGGGGGGAAAAAAAATACATAGCAAATTCTGCTCTCAAATAAAGACTGCCTTTACAGCAAAAACAAAAACTCACATCATGAAACACATCATTACCGGAAAAAAAAATCTTAATAAGACTCACACCACCACACCAGACATCAAACCTGCGAGGTCAAGAAACAAAACCACCCCCATTATGCATGCAGCCCTTCTTCAAAAATGAAGATATTAACTAACAAAAGCTAAGGGTGTGAAAGAAATAGCATAGGAAAAAAGCTTTTCACCCAGAGATGGACAGTTCACCAAAAGCAGGTCTGATATTCCTCCACGCCCTTATCCAGACCGCTCGAGGCTCCCTGCCCTTCTCAAGACCCCGAATCTTCCCAACCTCACCAAGAATATCGTACACCACCACCTCGACAGGGAGGACTTTCTTCCGCAGGGTAATCTGGCACCGTGCATTCCACGTGAAGTAACGGACAACTATACTAACTAGAAAAAGTGTATCCAAATCAAAATCCCAGCGAGTCGGGAATGCCCCGTACACCCACTCCGCATAACTCATGCGATAGAGAAAGGGGATGCCTAGAGCCCTCCCCACCCTTTTATACACCTCTATGTTAAAGGGACACTGGAGCAAAAAGTGGTCCATAGACTCCACTTTACCAACACACTCCGCTCTAGGACAATCCCGATCATCCACAGGGCGATGCTTCAGGTTCCCTCTCACATAGAGCCTTCCATGGAAAGCGAGCCAGGCTTGATCCCTAAACTTCAAAGGGATTCTTCCTAAGTTAATTAAACGCAACCCCTCCCTCATTATGGGGCCTGGGCAATCCCTTAAAGTCAGCGACACACTGAAAGCAGAGCCCAAAATCCTCTTCTCCAGAAGCTTTCTGGGGAGGGACTTGATATCCCCCACTGTCACCTGCCACTGCCGAAGTATTTTCAGACACGGGGCAACATAAGCCGGAAGCTTGCCACGTCGGACTCTCAGACTTTTCACTGGCCCGCCATCTTCCCAGCATCGCAGAAAAGGCCTAAACCAAGATTGAAAAATACCCACCCATCCCGGCGGGGTCTCTGCTAACATATTACCAAGATTATACTTTAAAAAAAGCAGAGAAAAGAAAACTATAGGGTTGACCATTCCTAGACCACCCTCCCGCCTGGACAGGTAAGTTACATTGCGTTTGATCAGGTTCAGCCTATTTCCCCATAACAGTTGGAAAAAGCAGCTGTACACCCTTGCATAGAGAGATTCCGGCAAGATACAGACAAAGCTGACATATAAAAAGATTGGGATCAGGTAAGTTTTAATCAAGTCAACCCTTTCCCTCAAGGAAAGTTTCCATTTCTTCCAGCTTGCCACCTTGGCATTGGCATTCAACAACCTGCTTTCCCAATTTCGATGACCATAGTCACCAGGACCAAATTTGATGCCCAACACTTTAATTTCCTGCTGGGGCTCTGGGAAGGCATCCGGAAGTTCGAAGCTTTCACCCTCCTCACCCATCCAGAAAACTTCACTCTTTTCATGATTGATTTTAGAGCCAGAAGCCTCAGTGTACTGCTTTATCACAGAGACCACCTCCTGCGCCTCCTCCATCCCAGAGACAATAACAGACACATCATCGGCATAGGCCACGACCTTCAAAGGCGGCACACCAGCAATGCCCAAAGGCACCCCACACAACGATCCACTCTCTAACCTTCTTATGAAGGGGTCGATTGCGAATACATATAGCAGGGGGCTCAAAGGACACCCCTGGCGCACACCAGAGCCAACCTCAAAAGGCCGTCCAACCCAACCATTAACAAGTGGGAAGCTCTCAGCCCCTTTATATAATGTTTTCAGCCAATCAATAAACCTCCCCTGCAGGCCGTATCTACCAAGTAGCAAATACAGGTACTCATGATTGACTCGATCAAAAGCCTTCGCCTGATCCAATGCCAGCAAGTACTTTCTCCATCCAGCAGCCCTGCATCGCTCCAAAGCCTCCCGGACAGCTAAAATTGCTGAAAAGGTACTTCTGCCCTGGACCGAGCAGTGCTGATGATTGGACAACAAATCGCCTGCTACTGACGACAAGCGCCAAAAAAGAATCTTCGCCAAGATCTTTCTATCAACATTGAGAAGACTGATGGGGCGCCAGTTCTCAATTATTGAGGGGTCTTTACCTTTTGACAGAAGAATCACAGCGGATTGCCTCATGGAGGGAGGGAGAGAACCCTCTTCTAAACAGCTGTTATAAACCTCCGCTAAAAAGGGAGCCAGAATGGACTTAAAACACTTGTAAAATTCAGCTGTCAACCCATCTGGCCCAGGCGACTTTTTGGTAGCCAGCTTCTCTATAGCACGAACTACCTCATCCGCTGAAATTGGTTCTGTCAAATCCATCAAAGGCAATGTATCATTTCCCAATCCTGGAGTAGAATCCAGAAAGCTTTCCATCCTGTCCCGACTAAGGTCCTTTCTTCCCAGAAGGTCTGCGTAATATGACCTGAAGATCTCCAGGATCCCTGATCTGGACTTCACCAGGGAACCCGTACTATCCCTCAGACCTATGACCGTCTTAACTGCTATGCCTTGCTTACAGTTCTGGTAAGGATCAGGCGAGTGATATTTCCCATAATCTCTCTCCAGAACCAAGGAGGCATGCCGGTCGTATTGACACTTCCTAAGAAGAAGCTTTACCTCCGAGATCTCCCCTGGATCTCCTCCATACGAGACAAGACGATCAAGCTTCCTCCGCAAATGCTGGTAGGCAATATACATACCAAGCTGCTTCTTCTTACTTATGGCCTTGAAAAGTCCAATCGCCCTTTGTTTCACAAGCTCCCACCACTCTGACTTACTGCTGCAAAAGTCCAGAATAGAAACCTGTGCCTGAAAAAAATCCTCAAAGGATTGTCTTACCTCTACATCTTCCAGGAGAGCCGAATTCAGTTTCCAGGTACCCCTTCCCCTGGGTGGAGTGTCCGAGGCATTCAGAGTCACAGACAGCATACAGTGGTCAGAGAACTCCACCGCCCTCAACTCAGGAGCCGAGAAAGCAGAGTTCTCCTTTAAAAAAAACCTGTCTATCCTACTCTGACTATTCCCTCTCTGAAATGTGAATCCTGTGCTGCCAGGGCAGTGCTTAATGTGCACATCTACCAGGCCTGCTTGTCTAACCATATCTCTAAGAAAAACGCTATCATAACCCAGCCTGTCTATGGAGACCCTCCTGTCTTCAGGCCTAATTATGGTGTTAAAGTCACCTCCAAAGACAACCTGCTGGGATGTAAAAAGGAAGGGCTTGATCTTTGTGAAGAGGCATTTCCTGTCCCATTTTGACTGCGGTCCATAGATATTGATGAGGCGCAGGTCCTGCCCCCTAACAGAGACGTCTAAGACCATGCATCTCCCCATTTCTACCTCAATTATCCGCCGGCACGTTACCATATCGGTTTTAAAAAGAACCGCAACTCCGCTGCAAGGCTCAGCCGCAAGAGACCAAAAGGAGGGACCGCATCTCCACTCCCTTTTTGCTAGATGGACATCGGCCAAAGTATTGAGCCAGGTCTCTTGCAAAAATAAAATCTCAGCATCAAACTCACTGAGCAAAAATAAGGCAATATCACGAGCTCTTGCAGATTTCACGCTGGCGACATTAATGGTCGCCACCTTTATCAGAGCGGGCACTGCCATCAGGATGATTGGGGTAGTCGTTTCTTAACCTCCACCACACTCTCATCACCCGAAACAGCTCTCTTTACACTATGTGACTCCCCCTCATCCATAGATGATAAAGAAGTGGATAAATCGGATACTAACTCCTCCCCTGATAAAACCGAAAATGTGTTGCCAAGAGGAACCCCTCCTGGCTCTAACTGTAAGGAGGAAACGACCGCTTTACTGGTTTTCCTCTTTTTCTTTTTCTTTTTCTTCCTCCTTGTCCTCTCCCACCCCTCCTCATCCGAATCCTCCACAACAGAGGGTGAGACATGGGACATGGACACCCCTCCCTCAACCCCATCGACCCCACCACCATCCAGCACCCCTGCACCCTCTTGGCCGCGTTTGCGGTGTCGAGAGACAGGGACTGGAGGTGGAGTAGGCCGAGGGGGAAGATCCACTATACCCGCCCCCCCAGCAGCTTCCGCTAGTCTGGAGGATCTACGCACAGTAGATGTAGGAACAACAGGAGGGACAGACTCAGGGACCACATCACTAGAGGAAACAAAATCTGACACAACAGACACAGGAAGGACAGACTCAGGGACCACATCACTAGGGGAAACAGAATCTGACACAACAGACACAGGAGGGGCAACAACAATTTCCTCTCTTACTTCAGCTGCTTCATCTTCTTTATCAAGCCTCTGCAGCTCAGTCTCCAATCCTGGCAAGTTATGCAGTGCCTCTGGGCACTGGCTATATGGATGACCCAGCTGCTGGCACAAATTGCACCGAATCTGGGTGCATTCTCTGGCCAAATGGCCTAAATCCTGGCACAGTGAGCACTTCTTGTGGGTGCAGGACGATGCAAAGTGGCCTTTATCACCACATTTATTACATACCTTAGGCTGACCTTGGTAGAAAATGGTCAGCCTATCCCTACCCAGAAAGGCTGAGCAGGGAAGGTGCTGAACTACATCGCCCAGCACCCCCAATTTTAGTGACACTGTCCAGGCCCCTGTCCATATCCCATGCTCATCAAGGACCTTCCGCAGTGGAGTGAGGACCTCGCCATATCGGCGTAGCCATACTAATAAATCAGCCTCTGGTATGGATTCGTTACGCACCAAGATGGTCACCGACTTTATCAGAGGCTGTCTTGAAATCACCTTTGGCACCAAACCACTCCACTGCTGAAGGCCCTTGCACCTCCTAAATCTCTCCCAAAAGAGATCCAAACTCTCAGGTTTCACAAACGACAAATCAAATTCATAACTTCCCACCGGGCAAATCAAAGCAAAAATGTCACAGGCTTTAAACCCCATTTCCAAGACCAACTCGGCCACTCTCCCCCTTACTGGCGGCGTTCCATCGCCCTCCCACCGCAACTGAACCACATTCCTCCTCCTATACCCACTAACCAACCCCCCAACAAACCCCCTTGAATTGCGATTACTAACCAAATCCCCACCACCCACCCTGGTGCGACTCCCCAAAGCTGAAGCATAGCTTCCAACATTCCTCCCAGCAGAAAATCCATCAGTTTGTTTTGAAACATCCGACACAGACATAACAGATAACGATTGTACAGATCCGGGATTGATCTGTACAATCGATAAATCTTTCCTCTGCTGAGCAGGGGGAGAAATGTAATTTCTATTTTTCCCAGCAATATTATCCCCTTCACCACCACCCACCACATTCATTGCTTTATGATTATTGTCATTTTTAATACTTGCTGGGATATTTGTTGTCTTCACAGCAGAATCCATAGTTGGTGCTGCACTGGTAAGAGTTTCAGCTGTCATCTTCTCTTCCACTGGGACAGGGTTTTCAGCTGTGGAAATGGAATTCAGTTCTAGCACAGCAGCAGGTAAAACACTGCAGGTAACTTCCATGGCTGCTTCCATTCCAAAAACAGCAGCATGCTGATCCCCTCCCCCACCAGCAATCAGCCCTGAAACACTGGGAAGCTCTGGTGAAAGTGAAACAGACTCCTTGGAGCTGGCAGCCATTTTGCTTTCAGAGGGACTACTGGTCTCAGCCAGACCAGCAAAATCCATGTCTGGGGTGTCAGATGCAGGTCCATCCACATTCACCTGATGGTCCGGGGATTTCACGGTCAGGGATTTTCCCTGCATGTCTGTACTGGTTGTGTTCACAGCAGAATCTCCAATAGGTAGCTGTAGGCAAAGCTCCTTCTCACCTGGGACACCATCCACTACAGCAGGTGGGGCAGACATGTTGGATGGCAGCATGGTATACTGGGATTTCTCCACCAGTACTGGCTTTGCTGGTTTGTATCTCCTCTGCCCATCCACAGGGATTTCTGATGGATCATCAGTGAATGCAAACTTATCTGCTCTCAGGGGGGACTCCATCTCCTGGATAAATGTCAGGGATCCATGCCCACTCTCAACCCCCTGGCTGGTTGCCGCTGGCGATTCCCAGTTCTGGCATGGGGGGAGAGGTGCAGAGGCAGATGGAGCCTGGTCATCCATTAACTGAGGCTGCTGATCCACAGAACTTGCTGATGCTTGGCTGGCAAATCTCCTCTCATTATCAAATTTTTCTTTAAACACTCCGCTTCTATCTTTCAACTTTTCCAGTAATAAAGATTGTTTCTTTACCTTATCTTCCAATTCCTGTAGCTCAGGCTTCATGGCTGTGCGATTTTTACTCCAGGCCTGGCAGTATTTGGCTCTGAAGGATTTATGTTCAGCCTTCAAAACTTTAAGTTTTTCTTCAGCTCTCCCAATCGCCCTAAAACGATTGATAACCTTCTGGCTGAAGACATCCGCATTCTCACCAGGGCCTGGACCCACAGACAGGTCCTCCACCTCCTCCTCACTAGGCCCCGTGTCATCAGGGGGATCCCTCCCAGGGCCTCCCCCAGGATCAGGCATTGTTCCTGGGCCAAGCTAGCAAGCAAGGCCCAGGCTTGAAAAGGGCTGGTTCTCTGAGAGAGCTCTTTGGGTGTGTCCTCCTCCTTCTTCCCACTGACCACCAATGTAAGGAGCATTCTTCCCAATGACCACCAAAGTAAGGAGCATTCTCCCCAATGACCACCAAAGTAAGGAGCATTCTCCCCAATGACCACCAAAGTAAGGAGCATACTTCCCAATGACCACCAAAGTAAGGAGCATACTTCCCAATGACCACCAAAGTAAGGAGCATACTTCCCAATGACTACCAAAGTAAGGAGCATTCTTCCCAATGACTACCAAAGTAAGGAGCATTCTTCCCAATGACCACCAAAGTAAGGAGCATACTTCCCAATGACTACCAAAGTAAGGCGCATACTTCCCAATGACTACCAAAGTAAGGAGCATACTTCCCAATGACTACCAAAGTAAGGCGCATACTTCCCAATGACTACCAAAGTAAGGAGCATACTTCCCAATGACTACCAAAGTAAGGAGAATTCTTCCCAATGACCACCAAAGTAAGGAGCATTCTTCCCAATGACTACCAAATTAAGGAGCATACTTCCCAATGACTACCAATATGAGGAGCATTCTTTCCAATAAACAAAAATGTAAGAGGCTCTGGGGTTGATTTACTAAAACTGGAGAGTGCAATATCTAGTGCAGCTCTGCACAGAAACCAGCTTCTTGATTTTTTTTTCAAAGCTTAATTGAACAAGCTGTAGTTAGAAGCTGATTGGCTACCATACACAGCTGTGCCAAATTTTGCACTCTCCAGTTTTAGTAAATCCACCCCACTCTTCCTAATGAGCAACAAAGTAAGGAGTGTTCTTGCCAATGACAACCGATTTAAGGAGCATTCTTCCCCCTGGCCACCAATCAGGGCCAGGGCGACCTATAGGCAAGGTAGGTGCAGACCTAGAGCGCATGATGGTGGGGGGTGCCTCGCTCCATCGCCCACTCACCCGCCCACCGGCTCACGCGCTGCACTGTGCACATCCCCCACTCGCCTGCTGCACATCCCCCCCCTTGCTGGCTCACTGTACAATCCCCCTCCTGCCAGCTTGCCCGCTGCACTGTGCACATCCCCCACTCGCCTGCTGCACTGTACATATCCCCCGCCTGTTGTATATCCCGAATGAGGAGGGAGGAGGAGGTAGGTTAGGTCTGCTTGACCTCCTCCCTATGTCCCCCCTGTGCCCGCCCACAACCCCTGCGTGCAGCCAATCTGTGCTGGGAAGTAGGTGGGGGTGGGAGATTTCAATGCAGCCAGTGCTTCTGTCCTGATGTTGCTGCCTGAGCTCTCTGAAGACAATGCAGCCCTGAATGAGTGATCTCTCTTCTCTATCTCTTCCTTAAATGTGCCATAGTATTCCTGCCTTCCATGTGCCTTAGTCGTCCAGCCTTCCATGTGCCATAGTCTTTCAGCCTTCCATGTGACATCATCTTCCTTCCTTCCGTATGCCAGTCTTCCAGCCTTCCATGTGCCACAGTCTTCCTGCCTTCCATGTACCAGTCTTCCAGCCTTCAATGAGCCATAGTCTTCCAGCTTTCCATGTGCCATAGTCTTCCAGCCATACATGTGCCATAGTCTACATGCCATCCATGTGCCATAGTCTTCCAGCCTTCCATGTGCCATAGTCTTCCAGCCTTCCATGTGCCATAGGCTTACTGCCTTCCATGTGCCATAGTCTTTTAGCCTTCCATGTGCCATAGTCTTCCTGCCTTCCATGTACCATAGTGATCCTTCCTTCCTGCCTTCCATGTACCATAGTGATCCTTCCTGCCTTCCATGTGCCATAGTGGTCCTTCCCTCTAGCCTTCCATGTGCCATAGTGATCCATCCTTCCTGCCCTCCATGTACCATAGTGGTCCTTCCTTCTTGTCTTCCATGTACCATAGTGATCCTTCCTGCCTTCCAGGTGTCATAGTGATTTTCCTGCCTTCTGTGTGCCATAGTGATCCTCCCTGCCTTTCATGTGCCGTAGTGATCCTTCCTTCCTGTCTTCCATGTGCCACAGTGATCCTTCCTTTCTTCCATGTAGTACCATAGGGATCATTTCTGCCTTCCATGTACCACAGTGATCCTTCCTGCCTTCCATGTACCATAGTGATCCCTCCTTCCTTTCTTACATGTACCACATTGACCCTTCCTTTCTTCCATGTACCATAGTGATCCTTTCTGCCTTCTGTATGCCATAGTGATCCTTCCTTCCTCCATGTGCCATAGTGATCCTTCCTTCCTTTCTTCCATATACCATAGTGATCCTTCCTTTCTTCCATGTACCACAGTGATCCTTCCATTCTTCGATTTACCATACTGATCCTTCCTGTCTTCTGTGTACCATATTGATCCTTCCTGCCTCCATGTGCCATAGTGATCCTTCCTTCCTGCCTTCTATGTGCCATAGTGATCCTTCCTTTCTTCCATGTACTATAGTGATCCTTCCTTTCTTCATGTGCCATAGTGATCCGTCCTGCCTTCCATGGACCATAGGGATCCTTCCTGCCTTCCATGGACCATAGTGATTCCTCCTTCCTTTCTTCCATGTACCATAGTGATCCTTTCTTCCTGCCTTCCATGTACCATAGTGATCCCCCCTTCTTTTCTTATATGTACCATAGTGATCCTTCCTTCCTGCCTTTTATGTACCATAATGACCCCCCCCTCTTATCTTCCATATACCATAGTGATCATTCCCTCTCTCACTCCCTAACAATTGGTTCATACTGCAGTACTTGTTCTCTGGTTCCATCCCTGGTTCCTCGGGTCCTTCATAATCCTCTATAAGCTCTCTGTCTATTTTTAGCACATAAAGAACCAGATGTATTGTGTTGAGATTTATATGTATCCCTGACACTCCAGCTGGTGGCACAGTAAGCAAAGCATATTTTATAGGTACAAGGAAGCCCAGGTTTTGTTTAACCATGGCCCTTAAGCCCTTCCAAAATCATTTTTGGTGACACCCACTTTTTGCTGTAGCGCATGTCTCCCTGAATTGTTCTTTATTCTCAAGTTGGAAGGTGTTCAACGTATACATGGGCAGGGCAAAGGGGGTGGAGTCAGAGGCAGATCCAGGGGTGGGGGGCTGCAAAATGAGGTTTCACCTAGAGTGTCAACAAATCCTTGCACCAGCCTTGCCACCAATGTATGAAGTATTCTTCCCACTAACCCCCAAGTTAATGTACTGTGAGCTGCAGGTATTGGCAGATTGGCAGAAAACCTGAGAGTCTATAGAAAAAATGTCAAGCTGAATAGATGGTGCTTATAGATATAAGAGTAAAGTATGACGTATGTGTATGTCCTAAGAACTTGATTTTTGCCTGGATTTTCACTTTTGACATTGTCATTAAAGATCCTCTTTTAGTGGACTTTTCATGCTTTAACAATGCCGCACTTTACCTTACAAGGTACATGTAGGGCTTTCCTAAATGCTGCCAACCACTAGACCTAAGCTTCATAACCGGAGCAATGAGACATCTTGGCTTATCATTAACCAGAAAACCTTTAACCGCACCAGATTTCTCAGGAACCCAGGCTTTGTCAAAGCAGAGAGTGCAAGAAGAAGGTATTTTGCTTTGCTAACGGGGTCATCCTTTAACTGAGCCCTACAGTAAGATTTAGCAAGTGAGAACGACTTTAAAATCTGCTTTCAGCTCTATTAGACAAATTAAGGATAAATATAAAGAAAACATTTAGCATTGGGAATAGCAAGTGGTTGGGTTCACATATATTGCCACTACTGTTTAGTTCACCTAATCTCAACCAGGGCTCCTGCAGAAGTCACTAGGAATTTTTTTGAGCTGTGGTTGATTGACCCCCAATGTATTGGTGTTTGCATAGTTCTAGAGCCAGCTCTACTTGACAAAGCCAGCAGCAAGACACTAATGATATTTTTAGCTGTCTAAGGGTGGCATTCTGACCATTACTGTAAGAGATTTGTTCTTCCTACTAACTACCAATATAAGAGGCATTTTTCTTATCAACACCATGTGAGTTGGTTTCAGTAAGAGTTTCCCCTGGACCTAAAAATTATTTTAGGGGTTCCTCTGGGACAAAAGGTTGAGAAAGGGACTATCTATTTTACATAATATCATAGATATGACTTTTTATGTTGCATCACTGCGATATTAAAGTGATATTGAAGCTTCACTTTTTCATCTAAAATAACAAACATCTTTTATATATATATATATATATATATATATATATATATATATATATACACAGTATCTCACAAAAGTGAGTACACCCCTCAAATTTTTGTCAATATTTTAGTGTATCTTTTCATGTGACAACACTGAAGAAATGACACTTTGCTACAATGTAAAATAGTGAGTGTACAGCTTGTATAACAGTGTAAATTTGTTGTCCCCTAAAAATAACTCAAAACAAAGCCATTATTGTCTAAACCGCTGACAACAAAAGTGAATACACCCCTAAGTGAAAATTTCCAAAATGGGCCCAAGTGTCAATATTTTGTGTGGCCACCATTATTTTCCAGCATTGCCTTAACCCTCTTGGGCATGGAGGTCACCAGACCTTCACAGGTTGCCACTGGAGCCCTCTTCCACTCCTCCATGATGACATCACAGAGCTGGTGGATGTTAGAGACCTTGCGCTCCTCCACCTTCCATTTGAGGATGCCCCACAGATGCTCAATAGGGTTTAGATCTGGAGAGATGCTTGGCCAGTCCATCACCTTTACCCTCAGCTTCTTTAGCAAGGCAGTGGTCATCTTGGAGGTGTGTTTGGGGTCATTATCATGTTGGAATACTGTCCTGTGGCCCATGCTCCGAAGGGAGGGGATCATTCTCTGCTTCAGTATGTCACAGTACATATTGGCATTCATGGTTTCCTCAATGAACTGTAGCTCCCCAGTGCCGGCAGCACTGATGCAGCCCCAGACCATGACACTCCCACCACCATGCTTGACTGTAGGCAAGACACACTTGTCTTTGTACTCCTCACCTGGTTGCTGCCACACATGCTTGACACCATCTGAACCAAATACGTTTATCTTGGTCTCATCAGACCACAGGACATGGTTCCAGTAATCTATGTCCTTAGCCTGCTTGTCTTCAGCAAACTGTTTGCAGGCTTTCTTGTGCATCGTCTTTAGAAGAGGCTTCCTTCTGGGACGAAAGCCATGCAGACCAATTTGATGCAGTGTGCGGCGTATGGTCTGAGCCCTGACAGGCTGACCCCCCACCCCTTCAACCTCTGCAGCAATGCTGGCAGCACTCATACGTCTATTTACCAAAGACAACCTCTGGATATGATGCTGAGCACGTGCACTCAACTTCTTTGGTCGACCACGGCGAGGCCTGTTCTGAGTGGAACCTTTCCTGTTAAACCTGTGTATGGTCTTGGCCAGCTCAGTTTCAGGGTCTTGGCAATCTTCTTATAGCCTACCTAGGCCATCTTTATGTAGAGCAAAAATCCTCAGATCCTTCAGATCCTCAGAGAGTTCTTTGCCATGAGGTGCCATGTTGAACTTCCAGTGACCAGTATGAGAGAGTGAGAGCGATAACACAAAATTTAACAGACTTGCTCCCCATTCACACCTGGGACCTTGTAACACTAACAAGTCACATGACACTGGGGAGGGAAAATGGCTAATTGGGCCCAATTTGGACATTTTTGACTTAGGGGTGTACTCACTTTTGTTGCCAGCGGTTTACAAGCTGTACACTCATTCCTTTACATTGTAGCAAAGGGTAATTTTTTTCAGTGTTGTCACATGAAAATATATAATAAAATATTTACAAAAATCTGAGGGATGTGCTCATTTTTGTGAGATACTGTACCTCACTGGCCAATTTATTGGGTACACCTTGCTAGTACCGGGTTGTGGCCCCTTTTGCCTTCAGAACTGCCCTAATTCTTCATGGCATAGATTCAACAAGATGCTGGAAACGTTCCTCAGAGATTTTGGTCCAAAGTGACATGATAGCATCACGCAATTGTAGCCTCAGTTTTCTGTTCTTAGCTGACAGGAGTGGCACCCGGTGTGGTCTTCTGCTGCTGTAGCCCATCTTCTTCAAGGTTTGATGTGCTGTGGGTTCAGAGATGGTATTCTGCATACCTTGGTTGTAACGAGTGGTTATTTGAGTTACTGTTGCCTTTCTATCATTACAAACCAGTCTGCCCATTCTCCTCTGATCTCTGACATCAAGACATTTTTTGTCCACACAACTCCTGCTCACTGGATATTTTCTCTTTTTTGGGACATTCTCTGTAAACTCTAGAGATGGTTGTGCATAAAAATTCCAGTATATCAGCATTTTTTTAACCACTTCAATACCGGGCACTTTCCCCCCTTCCCGCCCAGGCCAATTTATAGCTTTTAGCACTGTTGCAATTTGAATGACAATAGCGCAGTCATGCAACACTGTACTTAAACCAAATTGATGTCATTTTTTCCCCACAAATAGAGCTTTTATTTGGTGGTATTTGATCACCACAAGGTTTTTTCTTTTTTGCTTAACAAATAAAAAAAGACTGAAAAGTTTGAAAAAAAAAAACGTTTTTTTTGTTTATGTTATAAAATTTTGTAAATAGTTAAGTTTTTTCCTGTACTGATGAGCACTGATGAGGCCGCACTGACAGGCACTAATATGCGGCACTGATAGGCAGCACTGATTTGCAGCACTGATGGGCACTGATATGTGGCACTGATAGGTAGCACTGATATGCAGCATAGGTGGGCACTGATAGGCGGCACTGCTGGGCACTGATAGGCGGAATTGATGGGTACTGATAGGCGGCACTGATAGGTGGCACTGATGGGCACTGATAGGTGGTACTGATCGGCTCTGATGGGCACTAATAGGCAGCACTGGTGGGCAATAATGGGCACTGGTGGGCAGCACTGATAGATGGCAATGATGGGTACTGGTGGGCAGCACTGATGGGCAGGGCACTGATGGGGAGGACACTGGCGGGCTCCCTTAACCCTGATTGCCATCCCTGGTGGCCATGGTGGGCATCCCTTGGGTCATGGGTGGGCATTCCTGGGGTCATGGGTGGGCATCCCTGGTGGTTCTAGTGGCACCCCCCCAAAGGTCTGCCCAGTGCAGACCCCCCACCCCCCCTGTCAGGAGAGCCACAGACCGGCTCTCCTCTACTCGTGCCTGTCAGGCAGGAACTGAGGACAGCCGATCAACAGCATTTCCTATTTACTATGTGACCAGCTGTGATTGGACACAGCTGGTCACATGGTAAAGAATGTGAGTAGGCTCTTTGCTGAGATCGGAGATGCTGCGTGTCAGAGTGACACGCCGCATCACCGATCGCCGCTCTGCGCGCCTCCCGGGGAGAGAGCGCATTATCCTGCCGCCGTCATATGACATCCGGTCAGGATATTGTAACCACCTTCCTGCCGCCATTTGCCTATAGGGCGGGCGGGAAGTGGTTAAATACTCAGACCAGCCCGTCTGGCACCAACAACAATGCCACGTTCAATGTCACTTAAATCCCCTTTCTTCCCCATTCTGATGCTCAGTTTGAACTTCAGCAAGTCATCTTCACCACCTTTAGATGCCTAAAGTTGCTGTCATGTCATTGCCTGATTAGTAATACGTGTTACCAATTTATTACACAGGTGTACCTAATAGTTGCCTGTTGAGTGTATATAAAAACATTGCACAGAGCCGGCCTGATCCTCTTCTTCTGGGGTCCCCTGCTGACGCTCCAGGCTCCTCCTCCTCAGCAAGTTCCCCCTTGGAAAGCCACTTTCCATTAGAGCACCCGTCTGTGCTCGCTCCCGAGCCACCCTGTCTGCATTTATTGACACAGAGTGGGCGGCTCTGCCCCGCCCCCTGCTCGCACAGCAAAGCAGTTGATTGACAGCAGCAGGAGGGCTCTCACTGCTATCAATCTGCCCAGGGAGGAGGGGGACAGCGGGAGAGCTGCTGCTCTCCTGCACAGTGCTGGATTGGATTTGGCTCTGGCCAGAAGGTTTTTTAGTGTTTAGTGTTTTCTTTTTTGTTTCTTGTTCTTTAAAGTGTTTCTAAAACCTTAAGGCTCTTCACCTCAATGCATTCTATGCATTATGATGGAAAGCCTTAAGATTTTAGAACCACTTTAAAGAAAGAACTAAAACAAAAAAGAAAACACTACTATCGGAGACCTCTGCTTCTCAAAATGCGGCTGTCATATTGATCCAATTGATTCATTATTCTCTGACCTTGTAAAAGCATGCAAATTGGGTGTTCTGACCTAATTCTCCTAATTCTGACTTCACTAGCTGCATGCTTCCTCTGGGACAGAAAGTAGTAAGTAATTCAGGGCAAGATTAACGTAGGGGCTATTGGAGCTGCAGCTCCAGGCCCCTACCTTTATATAGGCCCCGGGTTGGCCATATTCACTGTTACCGCTCTTCTGTCACTTGTAAACACAGAAGTCTGGCTTCTATGCTCGCTTCCCCAGGCAGCTCCCTCAGAACCTCCCCAAACAGCACGAAGGCCGGACAAGGAGGGACAGTTGCCGATGCATGGATGTGTTTATGGGCTTCAGAGACAGCATCCCATGTGGAATTAGGCATGCATGGCTGCACCCTTCCTCCTCTGGGTGCATGTCAAGGCACGGCCCTTAAGGCCCTTCAAAATCCTCAGCACCAAGCCCATGATGCTCTTAATCCGGCCCTGAAGTAATTGCAGTAATCGTGTGACTGATCACTGCAGTACATCTTGGCACATATGAAATGTGGAAGCGACTAGAAAAAATAATATATTTCATTAGAGATTTGTGCCTTGTCAGGATCAGGAGTATCCAATTGTAAGGACAAATAAATCAGAGAGGAAACAATATTTGGAAGGGGGAAGTATGTGTGTGGCACACAGCTCACCCCATAAGGCCCTCATTAGGTTCCCAATCTGTACCATTCCTATCATCTAACCACAGATCAGTCCCTGCACACTGTGTGGTCCTTGTTCAGGGACTGATTAGACATGTACTGGCTGACCCGTCTCACACCATATATTTGGGCCATTCCCTGGGCAGTGCTGAGGGTTCATGAGTTCTGCTAACGCTCCATTGTGAGTTCCTGAGGAGGAGGGAGCTGCCGGCTGATCTTCTCCCGGCTCTGTAGGAGGACTCCGGAATGATTAGCATGAAAAGAGCCCGATCAGAGGACACAGCTTTGTGTCAGCACCCGATCCATACACTGAACCCACCAACAGCACTGGGACACTGACAGCACTGTGACTCTATGCCTTGTCTGTACACTGACAGCATTGTGACTCTGTAGTATGCCTGTACACTCACAGCACTGTGACTCTGTACTATGCCTGTACACTCACAGCACTGTGACTCTGTACTATGCCTGTACACTAACAGCACTGTGACTCTGTACTATGCCTGTACACTCACAGCATTGTGACTCTGTACTATGCCTGTACACTCACAGCACTGTGACTCTGTACTATGCCTGTACACTAACAGCACTGTGACTCTGTACTATGCCTGTACACTCACAGCACTGTGACTCTGTACTATGCCTGTACACTCACAGCACTGTGACGCTGTACTATGCCTGTACACTCACAGTACTGTGACGCTGTACTATGCCTGTACACTCACAGCACTGTGACTCTGTAGTATGCCTGTACACTCACAGCACTGTGACTCTGTAGTATGCCTGTACACTCACAGCACTGTGACTCTGTACTATGCCTGTACACTCACAGCATTGTGACTCTGTACTATGCCTGTACACTCACAGCACTGTGACTCTGTACTATGCCTGTACACTCACAGCATTGTGACTCTGTACTATGCCTGTACACTCACAGCACTGTGACTCTGTACTATGCTGTATACTCACAGCACTGTGACTCTGTACTATGCCTGTACACTCACAGCACTGTGACTCTGTACTATGCCTGTACACTCATAGCACTGTGACTCTGTACTATGCCTGTACACTCACAGCACTGTGGCTCTGTACTATGCCTGTACACTCACAGCACTGTGACTCTGTACTATGCCTGTACACTCACAGCACTGTGGCTCTGTACTATGCCTGTACACTCACAGCACTGTGACTCTGTACTATGCCTGTACACTCACAGCACTGTGACTCTGTACTATGCCTGTACACTCACAGCACTGTGACTCTGTACTATGCCTGTACACTCACAGCACTGTGACTCTGTAGTATGCCTGTACACTCACAGCACTGTGACTCTGTAGTATGCCTGTACACTCACAGCACTGTGACTCTGTACTATGTCTGTACACTCAAAGCACTGTGACGCTGTACTATGCCTGTACACTCACAGCACTGTGACTCTGTACTATGCCTGTACACTAACAGCACTGTGACTCTGTACTATGCCTGTACACTAACAGCACTGTGACTCTGTACTATGCCTGTACACTCACAGCACTGTGACTCTGTACTATGCCTGTACACTCACAGCACTGTGACTCTGTACTATGCCTGTACACTCACAGCACTGTGACTCTGTACTATGCCTGTACACTCACAGCACTGTGACTCTGTACTATGCCTGTACACTCACAGCACTGTGGCTCTGTACTATGCCTGTACACTCACAGCACTGTGACTCTGTACTATGCCTGTACACTCACAGCATTGTGACTCTGTACTATGCCTGTACACTCACAGCACTGTGACTCTGTACTATGCCTGTACACTCACAGCACTGTGACTCCGTACTATGCCTGTACACTCACAGCACTGTGGCTCTGTACTATGCCTGTACACTCACAGCACTGTGGCTCTGTACTATGCCTGTACACTCACAGCACTGTGACTCTGTACTATGCCTTTACACTCACAGCATTGTGACTCTGTACTATGCCTGTACACTCACAGCACTGTGACTCTGTACCAGGGCCGGACTGGCCTACTGGGACACCAGGAAATTTCCTGGCACCTGTAAAAATGACTGTGCCGGCTTGACATGTCAACTGCGCATGTGCCGCCACTGCTTGGGAAAGCCCGTACATGCTCGGCCATTCTTGGGCAGACAGGGCATGCGCAGTAATGGTGCCAGACAGTGCCATTTTTAAATGTCAGGGGCCACACAGATCAGTAAGTAAGACCCCTCCAGAGCCCCTGCATCTCCTGTACAATGCCCGCAGCCATTGCCTCTCCCGTACCCTGCCTGCAGCCTCTACATCTTCTGTACCATTAGGGTTGCCACCTCATACCTTTAAACCAGGACACATATGAATTACACAGGTTCTGAGGCTAAAATGATGCAGATAAGGCACTAAGTCAGTTTAATTGCCACTTTAATCAGCCACGGAACCTGTGTAATTCATATGTGTCCTGGTTTAAAGGGCTGAGGTGGCAACCCTATGTACCATGCCCGCAGCCTCTGCATCTCCTGTACAATGGCCGCAGCCTCTGATATCTCCTGTACCATGCCAGCATCCTCTGCATCTCCAGTATCATGTCCGCAGCCACTGCTTCTCCTGTACAATGGCCGCAGCCTCTGATATCTCCTGTACCATGCCAGCATCCTCTGCATCTCCTGTATCATGTCCGCAGCCACTGCTTCTCCTGTATTATGTCTGCACAGCCTATGACATCTCCTGTACCATGCCTGCAGCCTCTGCTCCTCCTGCATCATGCCCGCAGCCCCTGCATCTCCTGTACCATGTCCGCAGCCTCTGTATTTACTGTTCCATGTCCACAGCCCCTGCATCTCCTGTACCATGTCCGCAGCCTCTAACATGTCCTCCTGTACCATGTCCACACAGCCTATGAACATCTCCTGTATCATGCCTGCACTTTTACCACTTTTAATCTGAATTTGCTCTTACATATATAAAGACCTTTGTGCCTTCTATCTTATGTATATATAATACACTCTTCAAATGTGCTTTAAAATGCATAGTTTTCCCTTTTATGAACAAGAAAAAAATGACGTTATGCTGTTGGCCTGGTATAATAATGCTATGGGACTGGTATGAAATTATTTCCTGGGCTGAATTTTATTCCTAGCCTAGCCCTGCTCTGTACTATGCTGTATTGCCTGTGCACTGACAGCACTTTGACTCTGTACTATGCTATATACTCCCAGCACTGTGACTCTGTACTATGCTGTATACTCAAAACACTGTGACTCTGTACTATGCCTGTACATTGACAGCATTGTTACACTCTGTGTCTTGCCTGTGCACTGACAGCACTTTGACTCTGTACTATGCTATATACTCCCAGCACTGTGACTCTGTACTATGCTGTATACTCACAGCACTGTGACTCTGTACTATGCTGTATACTCACAGCACTGTGACTCTGTACTATGCTGTATACTCAAAGCACTGTGACTCTGTACTATGCTGTATACATAAAAAAGCACTGTGACTCTGTACTATGCCTGTGCACTGACAGCACTGTGACTCTGTACTATGCTGTATACTCACAGCACTGTGACTCTGTACTATGCTGTATACTCAAAGCACTGTGACTCTGTACTATGCCTGTACACTGACCGCATTGTTACACTCTGTGTCTTGCCTGTGCACTGACAGCACTTTGACTCTGTACTATGCTGTATACTCCCAGCACTGTGATTCTGTACCATGCTGTATACTCACAGCACTGTGACTCTGCACCATGCTGTATACTCACAGCACTGTGGCTCTGCACCATGCTGTATACTCACAGCACTGTGGCTCTGTACCATGCTGGATAGTCACAGCACTGTGACTCTGTACCCTGCCTGGTACTCTGTAATTTGCTTATTCACTGACATCACCTGTAGTTATGAAATGACAGCACTGTTACTTCCTGTCCTGCCTGCACACTGACAGCACTGTCACTTCCAGCCCTGTCTGCACACTGACAGCACTGTCACTTTCTGTCCTGTGTGCACACTGACAGCACTGTCACTTCCTGTCCTGCCTGCACACTGACAGCACTGTCACTTCCAGCCCTGCCTGCACACTGACAGCACTGTCACTTCTAGCCCTGCCTGCACACTGACAGCACTATCACTTCCTGTCCTGCGTTCACACTGACAGCACTGTCACTTCCTGTCCTGCCTGCACACTGACAGCACTATCACTTCCTGTCCTGCCTGCACACTGACAGCACTGTCACTTCTTATCCTGCCTGCACACTGACAGCACTGTCACTTCCTGTCCTACCTGCACTATGACAGCACTGTCACTTCCTGTCCTACCTGCACACTGGCAGCACTGTCACTTCCAGCCCTGCCTGCACACTGGCAGCACTATCACTTCCTGTCCTGCCTGCACACTGACAGCACTGTCACTTCCAGCCCTGCCTGCACACTGACAGCACTGTCACTTCTAGCCCTGCCTGCACACTGACAGCACTATCACTTCCTGTCCTGCGTTCACACTGACAGCACTGTCACTTCCTGTCCTGCCTGCACACTGACAGCACTGTCACTTCCTGTCCTGCCTGCACACTGACAGCACTGTCACTTCTTATCCTGCCTGCACACTGACAGCACTGTCACTTCCTGTCCTACCTGCACACTGGCAGCACTGTCACTTCCAGCCCTGCCTGCACACTGGCAGCACTATCACTTCCTGTCCTGCCTGCACACTGACAGCACTGTCACTTCCAGCCCTGCCTGCACACTGACAGCACTGTCACTTCTAGCCCTGCCTGCACACTGACAGCACTATCACTTCCTGTCCTGCGTTCACACTGACAGCACTGTCACTTCCTGTCCTGCCTGCACACTGACAGCACTGTCACTTCCTGTCCTGCCTGCACACTGACAGCACTGTCACTTCTTGTCCTGCCTGCACACTGACAGCACTGTCACTTCCTGTCCTACCTGCACACTGACAGCACTGTCACTTCCTGTCCTACCTGCACACTGGCAGCACTGTCACTTCTTGTCCTGCCTGCACACTGACAGCACTGTCACTTCCTGTCCTGCCTGCACACTGACAGCACTGTCACTTCTTGTCCTGCCTGCACACTGACAGCACTGTCACTTCCTGTCCTACCTGCACACTGACAGCACTGTCACTTCCTGTCCTACCTGCACATTGGCAGCACTGTCACTTCCAGCCCCGCCTGCACACTGGCAGCACTGTCACTTCCAGCCCTGCCTGCACACTGACAACACTGTCACTTCCTGTCCTGCCTGCACACTGGCAGCACTGTCACTTCCTGTCCTGCCTGCACACTGACAGCATTATCACTTCCTGTCCTGCCTGCACACTGTCACTTCCAGCCCTGCCTGCACACTGACAGCACTATCACTTCCTGTCCTGCCTGCACACTGACAGCACTATCACTTCCTGTCCTACCTGCACACTGGCAGCACTGTCACTTCCAGCCCTGCCTGCACACTGGCAGCACTGTCACTTACTGTCATGCCTGCACACTGGCAGCACTGTCACTTCCTGTCCTGCCTGCACACTGACAGCACTGTCACTTACTGTCATGCCTGCACACTGACAGCACTGTCACTTCCTGTCCTGCCTGCACACTGGCAGCACTGTCACTTCCAGCCCCGCCTGCACACTGACAGCACTGTCACTTCCAGCCCCGCCTGCACACTGGCAGCACTGTCACTTCCTGTCCTGCCTGCACACTGACAGCACTGTCACTTCCTGTCCTGCCTGCACACTGACAGCACTGTCACTTTCTGTCCTGCCTGCACACTGACAGCACTGTCACTTCCAGCCCTGTCTGCACACTGACAGCACTGTCACTTTCTGTCCTGCCTGCACACTGACAGCACTGTCACTTCCAGCCCCGCCTGCACACTGGCAGCACTGTCACTTACTGTCATGCCTGCACACTGGCAGCACTGTCACTTCCTGTCCTGCCTGCACACTGACAGCACTGTCACTTACTGTCATGCCTGCACACTGACAGCACTGTCACTTCCAGCCCCGCCTGCACACTGGCAGCACTGTCACTTCCTGTCCTGCCTGCACACTGACAGCACTGTCACTTCCTGTCCTGCCTGCACACTGACAGCACTGTCACTTTCTGTCCTGCCTGCACACTGACAGCACTGTCACTTCCAGCCCTGTCTGCACACTGACAGCACTGTCACTTTCTGTCCTGCCTGCACACTGGCAGCACTGTGACTCCTTCTGTGTGTCCAGTGCCCAGCACACCCCCTGCAGCCTCTCAATGATCTGGCAGATTGTATTCCTTTTTCCAGCTGTAATCGTGATAAATACAGCACAAGGGTGACCGCACAGAGTAGAGGTTACAGTGCTGGAAATCAGGACTGCAATTCCCTCCTAATCTCTGGCCCAGGGGCACACCCAGGCCCAGCACACATCCCCAGGTAAGGGACACTCTCCGGGTTCCTAAATGTCACCCTCTACTGTGGAGCGATTTACTAAGGGAATCATTTCCACCATAGGCTGTGTTTCTATTCCCAGCCATGTAGGGGAGGCGCTCATATGATGGACACACAGTCTGGGGTATAAAAGGCACTCATTGATCCAGCCAGCCTCAGGATATTTTATACAGCAATGCCCCTTCAATGCACTACATCACCCCTTCCCAAAGATGCACACCCAGCAATTCCACCTTACATCTCCCACCCTTGGGGCCAGCAGTCTGATATGTGTACTATAGGGGAGAAGGAAGAATAAACTGCAGATTTATATCAATTGGTGAAAAATATGACAATAATAGGCAGCGCGTGACAAGGATAGAGGATTACATTGAGTTATGGTGGAAAAATGTGCCTGATAATTCCCCACACCAGCAAAGGACAGATTTCACCGAAAATCAGTCCAATCCTTCCACTAAAAATGTATCTATAGATTACCTAAAGCAATACGACCCATTATATGAATGGGAATATAGATTGTATAGGTTTCCTACAGCAATAAAACAAACTATAAAAATTAGACTATAGATTCTATAGATTACATACAGCAATAGGGCACACTATAAGAATAGGACTAATCTAAAGACTACCTACAGAAATAGGGCACACTATAAGAATAGGACTATAGATTCTAAAGACTACCTTCAGAAATAGGGCACACTATAAGAAAATTACTTTTCTAAAGACTACCTACAGAAAATGGCACACTATAAGAATAGGACTATAGATGCTATAGATTACATACAGCAATAGGGCACACTATAAGAATAGGACTTTTCTAAAGACTACCTACAGAAAATGGCACAGTATAAGAATAGGACTATAGATTCTAAAGACTACCTACAGAAATAGGGCACACTATAAGAATATGACTTTTCTAAAGACTACCTACAGCAATAGGGGACACTATAAGAATATGACTAATCTAAAAACTACCTACAGAAAGGGGCACACTATAAGAATAGGACTATAGATTCTAAAGGCTACCTACAGAAATAGGGCACACTTACACTATAAAAGAATAGGACTATAGATACAAAGACTACCTACAGAAATAGGGCACACTATAAGAATAGGACTATATATTCTAAAGACTACCCACAGAAAAGGGCACACTATAAGAATAGGACTATAGATTCTAAAGGCTACCTACAGAAATAGGGCACACTATAAAAGAATAGGACTATAGATTCTAAAGACTACCTACAGAAATAGGGCACACTATAAGAATAGGACTATAGATTCTAAAGGCTACCTACAGAAATAGGGCACACTATAAAAGAATAGGACTATAGATACAAAGACTACCTACAGAAATAGGGCACACTATAAGAATAGGACTATAGATTCTAAAGACTACCTACAGAAATAGGGCACACTATAAAATAAAAGGACTATAGATAAAAGACTACCCACAGAAATAAGGCAGACTATATAAGAATAGGACTATATATTCTAAAGTCTAGGGCACACTATAAGAATAATAGGACTACCCAGAGCAGACAATTGTAGTAATAATGACCCCTTAAGGCTATAGGCAGATATACTCTAGTGATATAAGTGTGATCTACACACTCAGACTGCATAGTATTAATGTATTCTTTACAGACATACTGGGACTAATTTATACCCTATAGTCTGCATTCATTTCACTAAGCAATTTTACATAATACTATAACAAATCATTACTAACCCGAATTGAGCAAGAGAACTAAACAGAGACTAATATATCTCATATTCAATACATAGAAAGCCATAATGAACAGTCCCAATACACACATCATAAATCTCTATACATAGAACTAAAAGTTGCACTGTAAATGCAAGTCGCCTATACTAAAATGCGCATAATCAAAGGATAATAAATGTAAGGAGCAATTTATTTACAGTTTAGACTTAAGCTAGCTATACATTATACAATTTTCTTGTTCAATTTCCTTTAGATTTACCTTAAACTTAGTACAAGGGCCGGCATGATTGCATGCAGATTGAAAGTGTTTAGGTTTGACATCATATTATATAGTTTTGGTAAATCTAAAGGAAAATTGTATAATGTATAGCCACTAGCCAGCATTACAAAGGTTTATTTACTAAATAAATACAGACTGTTCACTTGGCAGAGTGAATATTCAGTAAAGCCAGCCACACACCTTACAATCAGACTGTAGAATCTATGGACAGCTAGTGCAGTGCAAGGGCCTGTCCAAGTGGACACGATTTGATTGGTTAGAGTAAGTGTCCATATTACAAAGTTTTGGTAAATCAAAAGTTGATTAACCAAAAATTGTATTGTCAAATTGCAACATGTATGGTGACCCTAAGATTGGTAAAGAAGATAACAGTGTATTCACTTCAATCCACCGATTACCTACCAGCAAAATGCCCATGCACATTACGATGATTATAGGCATATTTTGAGCTCAATGTTTAGAGGCAGGAAAAAAAAAAACCTTCTAGTTTCCGTTTCTGATTGGAGCTTTCTGGCAGAAAAAAAGCAAAACTCATCTAAATGTTGTACAAAAAAAACGCTATATATGAGCGTTTTTTTATTTTTATTTTTTGCTGCCAAGCCAAGGGAACTGGAGTTGTTTAAGCCCAGTGTGCATGGAGCCTTCATTTCCCTTGCACATGACTTATAAAGTAAACACAAATTCGCCTTATTTACTACCAGTCACTTTTAAAGGTGAAAGTTTGGACTGCTAAATGATCTGCCTCTACTGGTTTACTAAACCAACCGCACTGTACACAAAATCTTTCTGAAGTGCCCTCATTAGAGTGTGATGTATGGAGCTGTCAGCAACCAATCTGATGTCATCTTTCGTGTGAATCGTGTCCATAGACAGCAGCTTTTCTATTTATAATTCAGCTTCTCTCTTTAATGAGACCTTTGCAGTCTGTAGACCCACCCCTTTTTTTATAATTAGTTTTATTTTTAATGAACTTGTAATTAATTGGTGATTTAACCCCCAGAGTCTGGTAAAGATTACCTGTAATTAATAAGCTGGAGGTGACACAGGCATCCAGCAATCACCAGCTTACTGTACAAACAAGCAGATCCATTTTATTTATATGTCTCTCCGGAAAGCCATTAATAGCAGCTCCAAGTTTGTTTTTGTATTCTTGCTACATTTGTTCATATTGTCAGGGCAAGCTGATGTTTGCGTGACAATTGTATGTTTGTGGGTTCAATATTACCAGCACAGGGATGTGTGGGTGCTTGTGTTATAAGGGATTTCATAACAAACAAGCTGAGGAAGACAACAGATCCCAGCAATATACACATGGAAATGGAAGTGTGTTCATTGTCTATTTATAGCCCTCTGTGGATGATGAGTAAAAAGGGGGTCCATTACCCCCCAACAATCCACACCCCCTGTGTCCTCAGAAAAGAAACATGGAAATGTGACTGGCTGCTGCTAAGGGAAATATTTCCTCTTTTTTGGGTCAGATAAATTGGTGCAGATCCAAGCAATAAGACCCACTAGTTCCCATTAATATTAAAATCTATTGCCTCAACCCTGCTAAACACCACTGAGTCCCATTGTCTGCAAGGGAGAAATATCCACATTGAGGATTGGCATCATCACATCAGAAATACATTGCAAGCTTACAGGCGGCAAGCTGGGCTATCACGATTTCTTATAATAATAATAATAATAATAATAATAATAATAATAATAATAATAATAATAATAATAATAATAATAATAATAATAATATAACAAACATCTAAAAAGTGAAACAAAGTAATTTACAGAAAGTAGCCAATTGGAGAAGCGCTCTGCCCTCTGTAACAACAATACTACAGGTAAATACCACACAGAATTAATAACATATCAAAACAGAGTGGTTTTATCAACCTTCGATAATAATAGAAGTAAAAATAGTATTAGATTAATAGCAGTGGCTGTATTAGTAGTAGTAGTATAAAGGAGGCATAGCAGAAGAAATAATAGACGTGTAATATTATAATAATAAGTGTAATATTATTATAACTTGTCAATAATTAATGTAATAGTAATATAAATATCAAGAGAAGCCTCAAAATAGTTCACAGGGATAGTAAGAATAATAAAATAAGAGGCATAAACACTACAATGTTACAAAATTAGTGGCAATATAAAGGGAAGTCACAATGGCATCATTAGTACTGCCAGAAGTGATAACAACAAAAGAGGGCATAGCTGTACAAAAAAAAAAAAGGGGGGGGGGAGGTTGTAGTAATATTAACACTATAGTATTCTAATAATAGGTATGATAGTAAATTTAAGAGAAACCTCAATGGTATTATTAATATTGATCGCAATTATAACAACATAAAAAGGTATAACAGTAAAATTAAAGTCAGATAATAGCACATTATAGTTTTCCAAAATAACTGCCAATAGTAATGTAAACAGAAAGCTACAAAAGTAAAATCAATAGTTTTGGGATGGCAATGAAAAAAATAGCAATATCAATATTATACTTTTATCATACTAGTGGTGACAGTAATATAAAGCGAAGCCAAAATAGTATAATTACTACTGCCAGTGGTAATAACAGTACCAAACAAAAGTAAAAATATACAAGCAGTAATAATTGGATGATAGAAACAGTATCTTAATACAAACATTTAAAAAAAAAATAGAATACTAATACAAATATTTTAGAAAAAATTAGACTAATAATACAAAATGTTTTTTTTTTTTTAAAAAAATTGAATAAAACTAAAGTAGTAATAAAAACAGGATTGTCGAGTAAATAAATTATTTTGGAGTCATTTCAATTTTGCAAATATGAATACAATGAATGCAAACATTATAGGCCACTTTTTAAAGAAAGGTTAAAGTTATTATTATTATTATTTTGTTTTGTTTTTTGCACATAATATGAGTGTTCATAATATATATTAGAAACAAAAATAATAATATAATAGCATTAATAATAATAGTGATGGGGGGGGGGGGGGTTCTTGTCTCCCTAACTGGCTCCTTGGCACTTTCCATTTGCACTCAGCACCTGCTCCGTACTCATTAGTGCTGATCAGTGCTGTGACTGTGCTGTCTGCATATCTGCCTAAGCAGCGCTCTTCTATTACATATTTATTACACTTTCAGCACCGAACTGAACTCCCTGATGCTTTGCATGCACTTGACCAAGATGTTTGTGCTTTGAATAATTTATACCATTTTACATGCTATGGTGACCCATACTAAACTGTTTGCACACACAGGCCTGTACACAAACGTGCCTGCTGCCTGCACTGGGAAGACACATGTGCTCCCTGAAATGAAGGCATTTATTAGAGGAAACTGGCAATCATATACATTCACCTTCTCTAGTTATACTTAATTACGATGATTTTTAATCCAGCTTTTGCAGGGACCCTTCCTTTTCAGATCACCTAATGAAATAAATGTGAGTAGAGCAGTGTGCAGGGGGCTGATCTTGCTCTGCCAGTCCATTAGGAGCTGAGGAACAAGGGAAGTGGATTAATCCATCTCCTTGCCGGGTGAAATGACTGGCCCCGAGGTGAAGAAGTGACCTCCAGAGGCTACACTTGTCCTGATTCTGCTGCCTGAGCATTAGACAACATCACGAAGATCTCACAGAGAGGGCTCAGGAGTGGGATCGCCTGGATCAGACTCACCGAGTCCAGGCAGACATCACTCCATGTCTTCCTCTACCACCTGGACCCTCAACATAAGGAAAGCCATAGGTGCAACACTCAAAGTAAACCTGGTGGACAACTAGTGTTTTAAAAGCCATTTTAAATTAAATATATACCCTGGGGCCTTTAAATGACACAAAAAACACACTACAAAACACATACTACACTCATTTACACACACATAGCATATTGTATGTTATATTTTGTTTTGTATTCTTAAAAGAAATATGTACCCTTGGGCTTTTTTATGACAAAACACAAAAAAAAATAATATATATATATATATATATATATATATATATATATATATATATATATATATATATATATATATATATATATGGTATTAATTAATTAATATATATATATTATATATTTAATATTATTTATATATATATATATATATATATATATATATATATATATATATATATATATATACATATATATATATATATATATATACATATATATATATTTTACACACACACATAACATATTGTATGTTATATTTTGTTTTGTATTCTTAAAAGAAATATGTACCCTTGGGCTTTTTTATGACAAAACACAAAAAAAAAATAATATATATATATATATATATATATATATATATATATATATACATATATATATATATATATATATATATATATACATATATATATATTTTACACACACACATAACATATTGTATGTTATATTTTGTTTTGTATTCTTAAAATAAATATGTACCCTTGGGCTTTTTTATGACAAAACACAAAATATATAATATATATATATATATATATATATATATATATATATATATATATATATATATATATGTTAGCATCTCCTTTAATAGACAGAAACTATGTAATAAATATAAAGTGAAAAGACAGACAGTTACTTAGATATGCATAGATAAGGTGATATTCTACTCCTATTTGTTTTTTTTGTTTTTTCCTAAAAAAAAAAAAAGTGTCCTCAGTATACTATATAATAAATATGCTATATATGCTTAGAATGCTATATAATAAATATATGTGTAAATATAATAAGATTAGACACACTTTGGAACCACCATATATATATATATATATATATATATATATATATATATATATATATATATATATATATATATACAAACCCATAAATATATATATATATATGTATATATACACAAACCCATAAATATATATATATATATATATATATATATATATATATATATATATATATATATATATATATAATGGGTGTTTGTTTTGTGAGTGTGTATATATGTATATGTGGAAAGATAGAGATAGATAGATAGATAGATAGATAGATAGATAGATAGATAGATAGATAGATAGATAGATAGATAGATAGATAGATAGATAGATAGATAGATAGATAGATAGATAGATAGATAGATAGATAGATAGAGATATGTATATAGATATATATAGATTGAGCAATAATTAAAGGTATGCCCATTTCCACGATCCTGAGATCAGAGAGGCCTTGTAGCAGAACTGAAGTGGATGTGAAGGGAAGGTCTCTGATGTACTAAACATACAAAGTATTCCTGTCATTTCCCTTCACACTTACACATCTCCCATTTTGCTGCATTATTTGCTCCTGGCCAGACCAGTCCTCGACTTTTTTTTTTCTTTGCTCCTCTCATTTATTAGCCAACGTCAATCTCAATCAGAAAGCGCCATCATGGCAATGCGGAGATAATCAATTCTACTTTCCCCTGAAATCTTCCCACTTATATTCATCATAATCTCCAAATGCGGCTTCTTTTAAATCTCCCTATACTTTAGACTGGATTGTAACTTTGAACCGCTTCCCTGTTATATATAAAACTAGAAAAATATAAATCACTCTTCAAGCTCTTCTAGGCATAATTACTTACACAAAACAATTTAAAAAAAAAACTTTCAATTTGTACATTTTTTATAATTAAACATTTTATTTAAAAAGTGTGAAAAACTTACATTAGTTTGGTACAATAATACTTGGCAGTAAGTTCTTTTTCTTACATTACTTGTAAATAAGAACACTTAAGTACAAAAAAAACCTCCCAGCAGTCAATTATAATACAAAACACAGGTTAAAAAAAAACTGCAAACTCTTCATCTGTCTCTGTGTAAACATGTAGATCATTCATGACAAAAAGCACTTGTAAATGGTGCACTAATGAAAGATATTGCTGAGATTCCTAGAGGAAGCCTACAGGTGACTCGCCAGCCCTGAGAAGCCCACAAATGGCTGTATAGAGGAGAGTCCATTGTAAGGACCATGCTACTGGTGAAACTGATGGCAGGATAACCTTGGCCTGGTTTAAATAACAATACAGTACATGACAAATCGGTAGGATGGCTGATGCAGCCTTTCTTGGTTTAGCAAGGACATTAGACTGAAGCTACACAGGCAACTTCTGATCGCACCACTAAAATCGCAAGAGATCGATGGCCTGTTCTAGAACACAGGGGGTTGCTTTCCTAGAGGCTGTTTAACTAGAAAAATGAAATGAAAAAAGATGGGGCTAGATTTAATTTAAATACCAATTTGTGCAAAGGAAATTAAATAAAACAGGACTTTTGCTTCCATGTGAATAGATAATTAAAATGAAAGTGGAAACTCGAACAATAAATTTGCTCTGTTTTGATCTACTAAATATACAATTGAAAGCATTAATATTATCTCTGCTGGATAAGTGCAAAAAATGGCTGTTAGTTCAGCCAGAAATCTGGTGAGCTGATAACTTCCAGTACACTGCCTCTGGACTGATATCAGTTAGAATTGTTCCCTGCTATCTCTATGGACTACATAACACCTCCCCCTGTTGTGAACAGCAAAAGGAAGTGTTATGTAGCCCCAACACACTCCATGTCACCCTGGGACATGAAGTTTGGTAATGGCAGAACTTTTAAAGAAAGAAAAGTGTAAAAAAGAAAACGGTAAGCTGCAACATTAATAGTTTTTGCTTTTGGGTTTAAATACGCTTTCACCTTATTCACTAACATTCACTTTTCTAGGATGGCAGCCTCTACTCATTTAAAAAAAAAAACTGACCTCAATGGAGGTAACAGCAAGAGGGTAATTTTTAGCCACCTGATCATTGCAGACGTTGGGGTTCATTCACAAAAGCAAATATGTTCACTTGCAAGGGAATTTTTCCTTAGTTTTGTGAATTAGGTGGATTCCATCATCCAATCATGTACATGCAAAATATATATTTATATATATATATATATATATATATATATATATATATATATATATATATATATATAGATAGATAGATATAAATATATATATATATATATATATATATATATATATATACATACATATATTTATATATATATATATTTTTATGTTGTACACAGTGGTGTCACCACCTCCTCTCTGCTTATGTGATAAGACACCAAACATCCTCCATTTAAATAAGCAAACTATACAATTTATTTTATTTCCCTTGCATGTGATTGGGTATTTCTTGCAAAGTGAATTTTCCCCACATTCCCTAAGCAAAAAAAACCCTACAGAGTGAACTGGCTATTTTCCTTTAGTGAATCAACCAGCAGCTCAGTGCTCCACACCTAATCATTTTTCCCCTCTTTTTAATGAGCACAAGCAATTATTTGGGCATAATCACCTCCACATGATCATAAAAAAAATGTTAACTAAAGGAACATTTTTTTTACTCCACCAAGGGGACTGAAGGCCCAAACAGAAATTTACTTTAAAAATAAACCTCACTACACTGCAAGCTGATTGTAAAAAAAAAAAAAAAAAAAGTACAATCTCAAATAAACTGACCAAAACTTTGTATTATAGGAAAAACCTACAGTCTAATAATTTTCTCTTTATTCGCAAAGGCCCTTACACTATATAGTTGTTGGTAGATCTAAAGGAGATTGTACAATCTAGTTGTGCATTATATGGTCAGCAATTTTAGGGCTTCATTCACATGGTAGTAAAAAAAAAAATGCATGCATTTTTTTTTTATTTATGGATCTGAACGCAGCAGTATTGTTTTCAATGGGGACAAGTGTGTGATATGGATATGGATCTGAATGCTCTGCATTAAGATCAATATCACAGAATCCAAAAATCCATGTCCTTTGCAGGTATTGGGGGAAAAACAGGACAATTTAATGCAAGCATTTGCTGATCATAACACAGGAACTTTTGTGCTTGAAAAAAGCATGCATGATAAGAACAGTAAGGGTTCATACACACTGGCTTAAAAAATCGCTGATACTACAGGAGTTTGTGTTCTGCCTGTAGAAGCAGCTCAATGTTATCCTATGTGCACATTAGGACGATTTCAGGTATATTTTAAGGTTTAGTGGAAGGAAGAAAAAACCCTTCTGGTTTGCATTTCTGATTGGAGATTTCTGGCAGAAAAAAACGCAAAACTCTCCTTATCTTGTCTAAACTCTGTACAAAAAATAATGCTCTATGGTGTACTTTTAATATGCAGAGAAAAGCCGTGATCCTGAGGATCACGACTGATCTCTTAATGAGCATTTTTTACTGCCAAGGGAACAGACGTTTTTTTTAAGCCCATTGTGCATGGAGCCTTTAATGTGAATGTAATGGAGATTGTACAATCAGGTTGCATAATGTATGGTCAGCATTTTTCTTTTAGTCGCTCAATCAGAAAGTTGCCCATGTAGCTGAAGCCTAAAAAGGCAAAGAGAATGCATAACCCATAGAGAGCCTCCTACCTTCTCGGTAAAAGCCTGACTTTGATTAAGAGTTTGAGATCCTAGTGGCATAGGGTTCCCCATTGGTGAGCACTGTTCCGGGCTGCAGGGCCCCACCTAAAGCAGCAGGGGAGCCGGAGAAAGTCACCAGGGCCCTGGAGAGGACAGGAGGGGCCCCAGAGGCTTTGGAAGGGTTGCACTGTCCAGGGCTGAGGTCCCCACCTATAATGCTGTCGATGGAGAAGGTGGACCTGGCTCCGCTCTTGGCAGTATGTAGGGGCCCTGGGAGGGCAGGGTTGAGGTGCTGGGGGTAGAAGGTACAGGTCCTGGGTAGGAGGGCCGGGGCTGCCATGGCAGGGGCCCCAGGGACTGACTGTCTGTGCTGGGATTGGAAGGCAAGGAGGGCTGAGTGTGGGTGGAAGGGCTGGAGTTGGATTCCATAGCCACAGCTGTAAGGTCCATAGCCATAGGCAGCGGCTGGGAGGAAATGTCCGGGCTCCCGGATCCCCAGAACCTCCGGGCTCTGCTGCCTCTTGAAGCGTTTCCTCCGCCGCAGGAAGCTGCCGTTGTCGAACATGTCGGCCGACTCGGGGTCCAGTGTCCAGTAGTTTCCCTTGCCCGGATTGCCGGGCTCCCGGGGGATTTTGACAAAGCAGTCGTTAAGGGAGAGGTTGTGTCGGATGGAGTTCTGCCAGGCGGGGAACTTCTCGCGGTAGTAAGGGAAGCGCTGGCTGATGAAGTCGCAGATCTCGCTGAGGGTCAGCCTCTTCTTAGGGCTCTGTAGGATGGCCATGGTGATTAAGGCAATGTATGAGTAGGGGGGCTTCACCAGGGTGTTCCTACTGGAAGCCTTGCTGGAGGAGCACTGGGGGGACCTGGGCATCAACATGTCCTCTGCCACCACCACCTCCTCTTCCTCCTCCTCGGTGTACCCCCTGGGCTCCTCATCCTCCCCCTCTCCGACCACATCGATGTCGGTCTCATCAGCCAAGGCAGAGGCATCGGACATCTCAGAGCTCAGAGTCATGGCTTGTAGGGCAGATCATAAGGCTGATGGGGCTGGGAGGAGAAGGCTGTCTCCTCTGCTCTGCCCTCCTGGCACCACCACCACTCTGGGGCACGCTGACCTCCGACACAGCCCGCACCTGCATTCAGGCATCGGGGGCGATCATAGGGAGCGGACCGGGAGAGGAGCGATCATTGCGAGATGGTTGGGAGCGGACGGTATTGGGAGCAGGCTGAGCTAAGCTCTGAGGATAGGCTGCCGCTCAGTCCAGAAGAGGGCGGCTCTCTGCTCTCCTTATAGCAAACGGGGCGAATCACATGGCAGGAGACGTCACTCCAGGCTAATGGTGATCAGGGCGAGCTACCTCCAATACCCACTGGCACAAGACTATGGGCATCTATCACGGAATCCACTACCCACCGGCACAAGACTATGGGCACATATTACTGCCTCCAATACCCACTGGCACACGACTATGGGCATCTATCACTGAATCCAATACCCACCGGCACAAGACTATGGGCACCTATCACTGAATCCAATACCCACCGGCACAAGACTATGGGCACATATTACTGCCTCCAATACCCACTGGCACACGACTATGGGCATCTATCACTGAATCCAATACCCACCGGCACAAGACTATGGGCACCTATCACTGAATCCAATACCCACCGGCACAAGACTATGGGCACCTATCACTGCCTCCAATACCCACTGGCACACGACTATGGGCATCTATCACTGAATCCAATACCCACTGGCACAAGACTATGGGCACCTATCAATGCCTCCAATACCCACTGGCACAAGACTATGGACACCTATCACTGCCTCCAATACCTACTGGCACAAGACTATGGGCACCTATCAATGCCTCCAATACCCACTGGAACAAGACTATGGGCACCTATCACTGCCTCCAATACCCACTGGCACAAGACTATGGGCACCTATCAATGCCTCCAATACCCACGGGCACAAGACTATGGGCACCTATCACTGCCTCCAATACCCAACAGCACACCGCCGCCACAAGATCATGGGCACCTTACACTGCAGTGACTGCAAATTACAAATCAGGGATGATTACAGCACTGCTCACTAAATTGTCCAAGGGGCACACTCACTGTCCATGGGGCACATTTATTACTTACTAACCGTGGGGCACACTCACTATTCACTATCCATGGGGCACACTCACTGCTCACTATCCATGGGGCACACTCACTACTCACTATTCATGGGACACACACACTACTCACTATCCATGGGGCACACTGACTGCTCACTATCCATGGGGCACACTGACTGCTCACTATCCATGGGGCACACTCACTACTCACTATTCATGGGACACACACACTACTCACTATCCATGGGGCACACTGACTGCTCACTATCCATGGGGCACACTCACTTCTCACTATCCATGGGGCACACTCACTACTCACTATCCATGGGACACACTCACTGTCCATGGGAAGAACTCGCTAACCATAGGGCATACACACTAACCATGGGACGCATTCCCAATTTACTATCAACAGTGCACACTCACTTACCATGGGGCACACTCACTACTCAACATCCATTGGATATACCATCCATGGGACACGCTCACTATCTACAGAGCAGGGAGCACACTCACTGTTCTCCATCCATGGGGCACACTCACTACTCACCATCTATGGGGCACACATCTTCTGCTCACTATCTATGGGGCACACTCACAGTTCACTATCCATGGGGCACACTCACTGCTCACTATCCATGGGGCACATTCACTGCTCACTCATTTGTCCAAGGGGCACACTGACTAACCAACGGGCACACTCACTAATCACTATCCATGAGGCACACTCACGGTTCATGGGGCACACTCACTAACCATGGGGTGCACTCCCTACTCACTATAAATAGGGCACACTTACTCTTACTAACCATGGGGCACACTCACTTCTCAACATCCATGGGACACACTCACCATCCATGGGGCACAGTCAGTACTCACTATCCATGGGAAACACTTACTGCTCACCATCCATGGGGCACACTCACTGCTCACCATCCATGGGGCACACTCACTGCTCACTGTCTATGGGGCACACCACTCACTGTTCACTCATTTGTCCAAGGGGCACACTCACTAACCATGGGGCACACTCACTATTAATGAGGAACACTCACTTCTCACTATCCATGGGGCACACTAACTGCTCACTCATTTGTCCAAAGGGCACACTCACTAACTATAGGGCACACTCACTGCTCATCATCCATGGGGCACACTCACTACTCAGCAGCCATGGGGCACACTTACTGCTCACAATCCATGGGGCACACTCATACTCACCATCCATAGGGTATATTCACCACTCACCATCCATGGGACACGTTCACTATCTATGGGGCCAACTCATGCTCACCATCCATGGAGCACACCTGCTGCTTATGATCCATGGGGCAAATTCATTGGTCACTATCCTTGGGGCACACTCACTGCTCACTATCCATGGGGCACATTCACTGCTCACTATCCATGGGGCACACCCACTACTTACCATGAATGGGGCACACTCACTGCTTGCTATCTATGGGGCACACTCACTGCTCACTATTAATGGGGCACACTCACCACTCACTATTTATAGGGTAAACTCACTGCTCACAATCCATGGGCCACGCTCCCTGCTCACTATCCATGGGGCACACTCACTAATCACTATCCATGGGGCACATCTGCTGCTTATAATCCATGGGACAAGCCCACCAATCACTATCCACAGGGCACACTTGCTGCTCACCATTCATGAGGCACACCCAATTACTATCTATTGGGCACACACACTACTCACTATCCACGGGGAAAATTCACTACTCACCATCCATGGGGCACGCTCCCTATCCACGGGGCACACTCACTGCTCACTATCCATGGGGCAAACCTAATCTTCATCATCCATGGGGCACGCTCACCATCCTGAGGCACACTCATGCTCACCATCCATGGGGCACACCTGCTGCTTATGATCCATGAGACAAACTCATTGGTCACTATCCATGGGGCACACTCGCTGCTCACTAATCCATGGGTTCACTCATCACTCCTGGAGCACAATTACTTTTCATTAATTGAGCGCAATCACTGCTGGTCTTTCACAGGGCACACTCATTCTTGAGGTACACCTACCATGTCACCACATTAGTTTATTGGAGCACACTTACTACTCACCATCACTGTTCACAATTTCCAGGTCATGCTCAACACTCATTCTTGGGGCACTCTCGCTGCAAACCATTAATGGATTGCTCACAATCCATGGGCCACACACCACCACACTATCCATGGGCCGCACTCATACCTCACTATTCCTGAGGCACATTCACTGCTCACCATTCATGGAGCATACTACTGCATGTCTTTAATGGGGCACATTTAGTGCTCACCATCCTATTAGGTACATTCGCTAATCATTATTAAAGGGCACACTCCCCATTCATCATTATTGGGACATGCTTAGTGCACAGCATTCATGGGACACGTATACTGCACACATATACCTACAGCTAATTGTGTACACATACACCTCATCATCATGGGGAACACCCACTGCACCTCATTCAAAGATATACTCAAATATGCCGCTGTTCCTTGTAACACAATACTGGCACATCACTTATCAGGCACACTCACTGCAGTCATCTATGGGGCACACACATTTTCCTTGGGACACAAAAAACTAAACATGTGTCATGGGGCTGTACACCTAAACAGAGAAGCTGCTGTGTTGTATTATTAAAGTCGTATGGACAATATTTAAACTGTTAGTATAGAATATATACAGTATGTTCAAGTTGTTAGTAAATAATAAATATACATATGCAGTGCAGAAAAAAAAATATTTATTTTCACCATCAACCCTGCATACTGGACACACAATTGTTACAGTAAAAAGTTACAGTGAATATAAACACATAAAAAAAAAGAGTATTCGCACTTGTAGAAAATATTAGGTTATTATTCTCCCCAAACACACTTTTGTGATATATATATATATATATATATATATATATATATATATATATATATATATATATATATATATATATATATATAAACAAACAATTCACAGGGATTGCTACAAAAAAGATTTATTGGAAAGATTCTTTACGGAATTCCAATATGGAATTTTTCCAATCTTATGTTCAGCAATCCCCGTGGACTGTTTCTATATACGGCCGGTGGGACAGCCTGATTGCTTTTGCACAGAAGCAAGTAGTGCTGTGTTGTTCGCCACACCTGAAGT